>NC_064276.1:29587875-30247563 GCF_003254725.2 Canis lupus dingo | reverse complement strand
CTCAGTGGTCATTTTACTCTTTAGGAACCCCTGAAAAAAGGCTCTGGGGTAGAGGTGAGAGTGAGAGGGAAGAGTTTAGAATGTAAAAGGACTGAAGACGGAGTTGTAGTGGAAAAAAAAAATGTCTTTAGGATTTCTCCCTCCTCCTTGAGGTTTCAGCAGAGGCAGGTGAGGAAGATCTCTACCCAAAGCCTCATAATCGTGAATGTCTACTTCTTCTATTTCAGAGAAGGAGAGATATAGAATGGTAAGTTTATACACTCTCTAACCATCAACATTCAGAATTTCTCCCTTTCCTTAATGTTTGCTTACAAATCTCATCTTTTGAGGTACCTGGGTAGCTCAGTCAGTTAAATTTATGATTCTTGAGTACAGCTCAGGTTGTGTGATGGAGCCTCCACACTTGGCAAGGATTCTTTCTCTCCCTCTTCCTCTGCCCACGCCCCTCTCTAAAAAACAACACACAAAAAAATCTCATCTTTCATGTTTACTCAAAAAAGAACTTAGCTTTTTGTTTTACCTCCATTTCTGTAATCATCTAATGAATAAAATATATTCACAAACATAATTATGTAAATTTTACTTATTTTCTACTATAATTTCCCAGTATGTTCTAAATTTTTAAAAAAGATTTTATTTATTGATTTATACAATTTAAACTATTAATAGCTATAATCACAAAAAGCAAAACATTGAAACACATATGGAAGATGAATGTTTTCTTGAATCTTTTTTACCTGTCTCAGTAATTTCTATGTGAGTATTTTTCACAAAGAATAGATTTATGGAAGGGATACAGTCTGTTTGATTCTATTACATTGGCACAAACAGAGTAATTATATCTTTCAAAGGTTAACTAACCAAGACAGAATAAAACCAGGAACTTGAAGGAACAAATTGATGTGAATAGATTTCACTCACTGGCTGCCTTCAGGAAAATGTAGTAACCAACTCTACCCTGACTGGATAATGATGCCACACAGATTAGACAATATAAGAAGAGACTGTAGGCCTAAAATCTTAGGGGAAGGCTGAATGCAGGATAAAAATCTGTGATATTATTCCAGTAAGAAAATGTTAAAACTCCATTGACAAATTTGATGACAAGATACAAAAATATACATATTTTTTGGATCAAATTTAAAGTTCAATACATATTATATATTTTATAATTGTTTCTAATGATTTCCTAAAAAAACCCATGATTGATGTAGAATAACAGCAGATAGTTGGCAATTACTGTAAAAGATAAGTAGACAAAATCTGAGTAAGTTAAATAATCTGTTTCATTATTTTTCTCATCATTTATTGGTTCTTGAGGAACTGAAAATTAAACCCAAAATTTAATTGACCATAAAAAGTAAGCACAGTATTAAAAGATATAAAAGGCCGATTTTGCACACAGTGTATTCCGGCTTTCTTGTTGTTTTTTTTTTTTTTTTTATGACAATCCACATTACAACCAAAGTTATTATTTCTATTTAAAAGTAATTTTTTTTAGTGGTTAGAATTTTAGTTACTCTGCAATGTGTACCTCTGAGAGAATTCTTCCTTTGCCAGTTGTATTAATTGCTCCTTTTCCTTTGGTAAAACTTATTTAACGTGGCTTTGACATTTGGTTCTTACTTAAGCCAACTCACTTTATAAGAGAAAAAAATATCCAGTAAGTTCATCCTTCCTTTTCCAAAAAGGAAAATTTTAAAATTGGATAGATTTCTAAGCCCTTCAATGATACAAAGGTGAATTTGATATAATCCTCTAATTTTATAAAATATCCCATCCTTTATTATTAAAAACATTGTTTATCAAGGTAAGAGTCATAGCTATGATTGGAAATGTACTTCTATTTTCAAATCAATATAAAGATATTCTGGGAAAAATCACATTATCACAGAAAATATTTGACTTTATATCACTTACCTATCTATTTATCTAGATATAGATTTATAATTTTGAGCCATTATTTAGCTAACTCAGACAAAATCTAATCTTGAGGTTGCATAAAATATGATATAGACATATGTGTTTGATAGTTCTTAACAACTTTGGAATACCAAATAAGATATTACATTACTTGTCACCACTTTGAGAATTGTCCTTTGGGGGTTATTTTCACCATACATTTCCAAGGATCTCTGGTATTTTCTTACTCAATCCAAAGTAATTAAGTGTAGATTTCTGTGGCTAAAAGTAGAAAGTGAAAAGACCTGTTCTTAATTCGTTTTTTGCTGCTATTACCCTCTCCAGCCTCAGTCATCCAGGGAAGTACTCTCCCCCTGACTGTATCCCAGCTTTTAAAAATAGCGATATCCCTATCCAAACCTAGACCAATTAAATCTGAGATTCAGGGGATGTGGTTAAGCATCTGGTTTTTAAAAACTCACCAGGTGACTCAAATTTGCATCTAGAGTTTAGGCCTACCGGTCCAGGACATGGTGCTGCTTAATAATACTATGACAGTTGCATGAGAGCTGGCTCAAGTCCTAATACAAGGAAGATTCTCTTATATTAAACCTAATATTTTGGTTTCCTGGGATAACAGTTAATGAAAGACATTATGGTTCAGATAAGGTAGTCAGTTTAGTCCATAGCACATTCTCCAATAGACATGGCCTCCATCATTCGATTTTTTAAAAACTGCATGTTCGGGAGCAGGAATGGGGGGTATTTTACACTATTATCTCCTTACTACTCCCTATGCCCCCCACCCCACAGAAACTACTTTTTTTATGGTAAGAAAGTTCTCTCCACTTTTTTCTAAATTGTAATCAGGATGATACATGCATCCTGAATCATTAGCATGCACATCTAGCCCACTGCACCTGCACCTAGATTTAAAATGACCTCACAGGTTTTTCTCAGAGCACTGTGCAGGCAAGCAATAAACATTTGTTTTTATGGAGGTACTTATGTAGAGGATTTTTCTAAAGCGAGTCTGCTTCATGAAACTATCACTTTAAAACAAAGCAAACACTGAAACTGAACAGTGACTATGACCAGGCATGGCTCTAAGTGCTTGTGTTGACTCATTTATTCTTCAAAACAACACTGTAATGTAGGCTTTCCGAGGATCTTTGCAGGTAAGGAAATACAGGCATTAAGATATTAATAACTTCCCAAGGTTGTAGAGGTAAGGAAGGGGAGACTCTGATATTTAACCTGGCAGTCTGGCTGCAAATCCAGGCCTTACCCACTGTGTTCCAGTCTCTTCTGAGCCTTCCGTTGCGTGAACTACTACCAGCAGCTTCCCAAACAAGTGCCTCTGTCCTGGCACTGAGCATTTCACTAGTTGGAACTGAAATTCCAGGGAAATTAAATACACATAGTTAAATGCAGATAAGAGTTTTAAATTTTGGCTAAATAGCCTTTCATACGCATTTAAAAAATGGAGCCCATGACTCCATGGGCTGATCCCACTGCTGAATGACTAAAAGATAATTTGTGCTTGGTTATTGCATAATTCTGCTATCAAAATATCTGATATATTTCCTTCTCTCTTCCTTTACAAATTGCCTTTATGTTTTATTAATAATATCTCATCTTATTGTGTTACATTTTTATGGTACCTCCACTCATTTGCTTTTTGAAGGTAGATGGAATATAAATAAGCAAATACCTTGATTTATACAAAAAATTACCTTGAATTATAAATTACTTTGATTTATAAAAAATTAAGTCAATTATGTAGAAGCGTTTTCTACATTATGACAAACAACTAAAAGTAGAGAAAAACTTCCTGATGATGGAATTTTTTATTAGTTTTTTAAGTGGCTTGGTGTCAATTTGCCATTGACTAATTTGGTTCCTGTGATTGAGCAGGGCTTTTTATATTTGCAAAGAATATAATTATATTTATGATGACACATTAATGTGGAAAAATGTATTATTTATCTCATTTTACTAGGGAAGGAACTAAATTTCAGGAGTTTAGTCGATGTCAGTTCCCACAGCTTCTAAGTAGCAAAATTAGTGGTTGGGACAAGATATTTTGATTCTAGACTGAATACAATTTTCATATCAGGAGTAAGGATAAATGACTCAGCTATTTCTTTCTGTGACATTTAATTTCTGAGTAGTGGTAGAGTACAGGAGAAATTTCAAGCAGGGAAATCCAGAAAAGTCTAGGAAATAAATAATAGGTCAGAATTTGTACACATGATGAGTACAAATCAGGCAATGGTGGAATTGTGGACTGGTGAATTATACGGATGGAAATTTAGGCAAATCCCGATTACTCAAAGGTATCTAGTTATCATTGCCAAGAGGGTAACCTACATGATACATAAATGGCAAAAATAATGCATGTAGATTATGACAGTTCATTTCAAGGAAACAAAATCAACAAATACCATCCTTCCTTGCTCCCACTCAGTATTTGAGAATTCTCAGTTTTGAAAATTACTAATGTATAGTTAGTGAGGTGATGGCTATATTCAATGTCACAATTGTTGTTCTCACTCTCCTAGAAAAGTCTTTTCCCTTCTTGATCTGAAATATCATGAACATAACAGTAAGCACTTTGCACATATAATAAATATGATTAAGGTGTTAATGTCTGCTCCCAGGCTGGTCCAGATTGTCTTCCCATAGTTTTATGTTTGTCTCTCACGTTGCTGATGTCTCACGTTGTTCAATTGTGCATCTATAACCTTTCGGATCATGCACAATTCTAAAATCAGAGGTGAAACAATAAGCAAAATTAAGTGAAGTCATCACTCAGCTTCAAACTGCTTGGTCTATTACTGAGAGTCCAGGAACTTCCTGTTTTATACAAATATTTGGTAAAGTGATAGCCAGTATTGGTATTTTGCCCCATAATAGATGAAGACACATTCTCCTAGGGAAGTTCTCAGTGACTAGTTTGGATTTTATTTTGTTAAGAATATGCTCAGATTAGTAATCTTAGAATAAGAACACACAGATTAGGTCAATGAAATTCATAATAGAATCAGTTAAAAATTGCCTGAAGTATCAAAGTGCACATTGGGAATAATAAGAATCATTTTAATGGAAATGGGATTCTTTTATTTATTTATTTATTTTTTTTCTAGCTGGCTAGGATGTCCTCTTCCCTACTAACACTGATAGGGCTGCTATTTATCTCAATTTTCCAACCCTGGTTTTATGGTAGTCCACTTCCTCTCTCCTTTATAAATCCATTCTTTCTAAAGATGAATTAGAAGTTCAGTGGCATTGCGGTTCCCTTGGGAGGTATTTGGACTCCCTCAGGTGACTGCATTTCTTTGCTTCAGTTCATTATACCCAAATTATACCTAGTAATTTCACTTTATTTTTTTCTTTTCTTTTCTTTTTTGTAATTGTTAGAAGAGAAGAGAGACATATAATAGCTCCTGAATTCTGACAAAACTAATAATGGCAAATATAACTTTTTGTTTAGTTAGTTCAGTTTCATGATATTTTCTGCTTTCCTCCAAGAAAAATTGTCTATAGCCCCCATTATATTCTGAGATCCTTGAAGAGAGACCCTACCAGTAATCATCTTTGTATACCCACTGTCCAGCATGGCATGTCATGGTAGGCAACCAAAACACATGCACTGAAAAAATATCTACATTTTATATATATACACACAAACACACACTCATACTATTAATCATTTTTTATCTGCATTGCTGTTAGTTTGTGTATATGTGTGTGTGTGAATAGTTCTACTTTTCCAGAAGTGATTATATATCAGATGAACAAAATGTAAAGTAAAAACAAGAGTGATCTGAAACAACAAAAGGAAATACCTTTTCCAGAAGAACAGATGGCATCACTTCTGATACTTCCAGATACTTATATAGCAGCTGGCCAGATTTGCAGCAGTAAAGGGAAACATTTATCTATAAATAAGGATACGGCACTACACACTGGAACTTCCTATAATTGCTACATACATTAATTAGGAATTGAAAGTAAAAACAGCCATTGAAATGTGTTTTGCAGATTTTAGCAAATAATTTAGAATTTGGTGCAATATTTTATTCCCAAAGTAGTTTATTAATAATTGTATTTCTTTCTGAAACTCAATCTCTCAAATATGTATTTACCCAGAATGGTGAGCACATCGTATTATGACACCGTCCAACAACATTTAATATTACAGGATAGCTTGTGTATCATATTTTATCAAGTTAGATTTTTGTTATGATGTGCATTCACATAATTAAATTACACTCATGTCTACTCTTAAAAATAACCAGTAAGAAACATCTTATGATTCCTAGTATCAGATACTATAACATCATGCTCATATATTTTGATGAGATTAGTATTATTTAATATACGATGAGACATCCAATAATGCCAGATGGACTAGGGCAGATCAACAAGTCCTGAGGGTATATTACAATCATGTAGAGGAAGAAATATAATTACAAATTATAATTATATTTAACTTGAGTTTCTCAAGGAAATGAATAAAACATAATTGCTGTTTAAGTATATACTTGTAGTTAATGAAAGCGGGTTCATGAAAGGAGAAAATGTGAAGGGATATTTTACAATAAGCACCAAAGGCAAGAAAGTGTGAATTAAAATAAGGAAGCAAATGTGTGGCAACAAATAAGATCTTAGATTACAGCTACTCATAGAAATGCCAGTGATGATGCAGACAATGGTTTACCTCTAGATTCTGAATAAGATCCTGGGTACATAAGCAGTTATATAAATGAAACACAATGCTTCAGTGAATTGATTATTGAGCAGCCGACAGATTACCCAAATGTTTGGGTACGTCTCCTATCATACCAATGGATCATTGTTCTGTTGAATTTCTTGGGACTTCTCACAAGCACAATCAAATGCCCACAGGTTGTGATAAAATCTTCAAATTGTGATGGTGCTACGTGTTCTGGTATTCCTCAAATCAAAAAATATGAACATTTTTAAGTTATAGAAGAATGACAATCACAAAAAAAAATCTGTTACAAGAATTTTGTTTAGGGAGAATTATGAGAAAGTTTTTCCTCCTGGTGCTGGACTGGAAAGACAGTGGCAGCTCTGAACTCATCTCTCTTATTTCCACTATTGAAAAACAAGCCACGATGTCAAGGGGGAGGGGCTACAGTTTTTGTCCTTTTATTAACGCCCTAAGGGCAACAAAACCTGCAAGATGGCCAACCTCCATATAGATTTGTGTAAGATGTTAGCCATCTGTAGTTCCTAACCTTATAACTATTCTGA
Organism: Canis lupus dingo; assembly: GCF_003254725.2. Taxonomy (NCBI): domain Eukaryota; kingdom Metazoa; phylum Chordata; class Mammalia; order Carnivora; family Canidae; genus Canis; species Canis lupus. The sequence continues at coordinate 30,240,375 of NC_064276.1, read as the reverse complement.
AATTGATCTAACTTCTGACTTTGCTATAATTATCTGCAAAATTTATCTCTGGGTATTTGATCTTTGTTCTGTAATTCCTTCCTTTCTTCCTCTCTTCTTTCCTTCCTGTCCTTTTTTACCTTCCCAATTCCTCTAAAGGACAAATTTTATTTAATTCTTTGCTTTTACTTATGAAGGAGTTCAGTGTTTATGGCAAAGAATACTTCAAGGGCTTGGGGACCCTGCTGCTATTTTCTTTAGCTGTTTAAAAGCAAAAACAGACAATTTGAGGGAAAGTACAGTATTATAGATGGTGGATTCCAGCTTAACAAGCACAATTTCTGCCAGAACAGTTGCATGATAATCCTTCACGTCCTCTGGAGAGGATCTAGAGATCCAGATTCTGAAGATCTAGAATCTGAAGAAGCTTTGAAAAAACTAAAATTGGCTATAGCCCCTCCTTTAGCTTTGAAAATCCCAAGTTTTGAAAAATCTGGCCATATCTATCTGATATCCCTATTCATGTTGCATATTTGATAATGTTAGTGATTGGTCATATACCTAAAATACGTATTATGTAATATATATATATATATATATATATATATATATATATATATAATGTAAGTTTGATGTCTAATGCAACAGAAAGAAAAGTTAAATAGAAACTTACCTACTTAAAATGAAAACTTAATATCCAATGAAAAATTTATGGCTGCTTTGCCAGAAACTTTACAACTGCCTGTAAGTCACTGTAAAGCTCACAGGTCAGAAGCACTAAGTTTCTAAATCAGTGATTTTGCTGATACAGCTGCAAAAGCTGTTGCTTAAACATGGCAAACTTCAAACTTAGAAACTCCACTTTTAATACATTGAGAAACCATTGTTCCTTTTTAAAAGTATGCTTCATGAAAGAAAATATATTATTAAAGGGACTAAAAGGAATTTGGCCAAACTGTGGGCATTACTGAACAAAATAATTTCTATACTACAGTCTGTATTTGCTTGGTTAGTGTTTTTGTGTCATCAACAAATAATCTGAATAAAAGAAGGATCTTGAAGACAATAGACTTTAATTATGTTTACTGAAAAATAACCCTTAAAATATATTAAAGAGATCTGTGATTTATTAGAATTTTTACAGAATTTTTGTTGCAGAATCTTTACTCTCAAGGTAAGCACAGGAGGTTTTCCCTAATCAACTTTACCAGAAAGTTCTAAATCATTGAACTAATGCTTGTAAAGTTAAGAGAGACTGTCTAATTTTGATGTGTATTATGGCTGAATAGTCTGAGGTCTTCCCTTCTTCAAAAAGTGATACTAGGGATCCCTGGGTGGCGCAGGGGTTTGGCCCCTGCCTTTGGCCCAGGGCGCGATCCTGGAGACCCGGGATCGAATCCCACATCGGGCTTCCGGTGCATGGAGCCTGCTTCTCCCTCTGCCTGTGTCTCTGCCTCTCTCTCTTTCTCTCTCTGTGACTATCATAAATAAATAAACATTTTAAAAAAAAAAAGTGATACTACTCAGTGGTAAAGGGTCTTTTAATCATTTCCACTTTGGGGCACCAGAACACTTGAATCAGACAGAAAATTACCTTGTGTCTTCTATTCTATTTGAATCCTGCAAATGTTTACAGATTCCTATCCTAAGTAGTGCCCATCTAGAATTCAAATTTCAGCCCAAATGTCACCAATTTGCAACCCTCTTTACAGATTTTAGGACAATGTATCTTTTCTTCATAGTGTTACAGTTAAATTCTCGTATATGTGTATTGGTATTTTTGTGTATATTAATGTTTATGTATGTAAGTAGATTATATATACTTAAAATCTAAATTATACATAATTGGAGTTTATAAGTCTCTAGACTAAAACTTAAACTTCCATAAGAGCAGAAATCAATTTTGGTTAATACAATGCCCAGCAAAAATAAATGCTTAATGAATATTTAATAAAGAATGGGTTTATGAATGAATAATTTACTCTTTCTGTTTTTACCACTAAACTTACTTATTTGACAGAGGGGCTAGGACTACAGATACAACTCAGCTTCAAATTCAACAACTGGGTGTGTCTTTAAGTAGACATTTTAAAAAGTGCATTAAGTTATTAATTCAAAATTGAGCATAAGAGCTCTCTTCATACTATTTACAAATTTAGAAATGCTGGTGAAGGTATTCCATTTAATTTAAATATACTGATATCTAATAAAGAAGCTCTCTTGCTGTTTTCATAGTTAATACGTTACACATATCTACTTCAGGTGGCAAATAACCAGATAGAAAGAAAACTTCCACTTGTGGAATATTTTTAAATACTCGCAGAGATTTGTGGGCTGCTTTATGTTTACTGTGCTATAAATTCTTCCATAATTCAATGCCTTTTTTTCTCTATAAGTACTAGCAACTCTGATTTCTATACTGTTCTCCTGTTCCAATATTTCAGTATATGTAATTCCCTGGTTTCCTGCTTCACAGTTTTCCTCTTCAAGCATACATGCTCTCTTGTTCACTCAAATGAACATTTGAAATAGGAAAAAAAAAAAAAAAAAGTCCCAGCAATGCTACCTGACTTGTTTCCTCTGGCTGAAATAGAAATTGACTCTTTAAACTTCTACTTAACAGTGAAAGCAAAGCATACCTCTGTCAAGTTGGAGGTGGAGGAGGCTAAAGGGGCTTTTATCCTTATAAGTTCTGGGACATTTTTTTCTGATGAGAAATCAACCTCTATTGTGGGGAAAAGGAGCTACATGAGGCTTTTGTACTTCTAGGCATAAGGACTGAGATGGAAGTGCCCTAGATGTAGAACAGAAAAAGAAAGGAAAAGTCACTGGGCTGTGGATCCTTAAGGCTGCCAGAGTCAAAGATCTTCCTGAGCTAAGTTTCAGGCTGGTCCAATGACTGGCAGTTTGGGGACCCGTGGAGAGTTTAAAGGATCAGTATGTGTCAGCGCTGCAGAGACCAGAGGTGGCTGCTGCCCAGGGGAGTCCATCTGAGCTTTGAGTGCAGGCGATTATCAGCCCTTGAACACTTGCCAGGATTTCACTTCCAATTCATCACAATCTGTTATAAGTCAGTATCTGAGGAAGTCTTTCCCAAATCTGCCCTCTGTGTACACCAACTACCAATCTGATTATAGGAGCTCTTAGGGTAAAAAGTAAACAGTGGGAGTTTGTGTGTAAATAAATAATTTCTAAAATGTCCAGAATTAATGAAAGAACCTGCGTATTTTAAGTACCTACCAATTGTCCAGCCTCCAAGCATTTAAGAAACAAAGACGAAGGGAAGGAAGGAAGGAAAGTAGAAGGAGTCAGGCTAAGGCACAGCATCAAAAATGTTAAACCATCTGAAATAAAGAAAATATCCTAAACTATTTCAGAGGTTATACAATAAACAAAATAAGCAAAAATAAATGGGTCATATTAAAAGAAATTGCAGTGGTGTCTTCAGTCTCAGTGTCAGAAAGACAATGGAGTAATGTCTTACAAATTCCATAAATAGGCCATGTCACTCCCACTAAATCCCATCAGTGGGAACGCACATACACATGCACACATGCACACGCGTGCGCACACACACACTCATGTCCTCCCTCCCTCACCCCCCGCTGCACACACTGGGAAGATGATATGAAGGTTACGGGATTAGTATAAACTAAATCCTCAGCCATAAAACAATAGTATCAATACCATTTTTTAAATTGACAAATTTTTCTGATAGTATAATTTTAAAAATAGAGATAAATATGAAAAAGAACACATCAAAGTAAAATAATAAATTTTGGAACAATAGCACTGTGAAGTAGTACAGTCTTGTTTTTCTTATAAATCTGTAATGCTGTTCATCCTTCAAAATTATATTTGTGAATTATTTGATAATAATAAATATATTTCAAGGAGCTTAAAATTTGGGGAGCATGGCAATCAATCACTGTTTAACTAGTTATATTAAGAATTTTCTAATATAACACTTAGGGGGCTATTTTGTTTTGAAAAGAAAATATTTGTTTATTTGTTATCATTTGGCATGGAGGTAAGGGTGCAAATTCCCTTTACTGCCCTTTTTAGTTAACTAAATAATCTATTTCTGGTTATTAAAAATGATGCCAATGCTGTTTACAATTTATAAAATTATAATAATGCATACATGTAAGATTAAAATGGGCTATAATTTCATAACTTGCTAAATAATCATTGATTTATTTTATAGTATATTCCTCTATTTTTCACAACCATTCTTATTTGTCTTTATATTTTTACACTTACATTCATATATAAACATTCAGGTATAAGTGTGCTACAAATGTACCACACTAAACATAATGACTTGTTGCTGGTTTTGTGTTTTATTTTTTTTTAATTTATTTTTTATTGGTGTTCAATTTACTAACATACAGAATAACCCCCAGTGCCCGTCACCCATTCACTCCCACCCCCCGCCCTCCTCCCCTTCTACCACCCCTAGTTCGTTTCCCAGAGTTAGCAGTCTTTACGTTCTGTCTCCCTTTCTGATATTTCCCACACATTTCTTCCCCCTTCCCTTATATTCCCTTTCACTATTATTTATATTCCCCAAATGAATGAGAACATATAATGTTTGTCCTTCTCCGACTGACTTACTTCACTCAGCATAATACCCTCCAGTTCCATCCACATTGAAGCAAATGGTGGGTATTTGTCATTTCTAATGGCTGAGGAATATTCCATTGTATACATAAACCACATCTTCTTTATCCATTCATCTTTCGTTGGACACCGAGGCTCCTTCCACAGTTTGGCTATCGTGGCCATTGCTGCTAGAAACATCGGGGTGCAGGTGTCCCGGCGTTTCATTGCATCTGTATCTTTGGGGTAAATCCCCAACAGTGCAATTGCTGGGTCGTAGGGCAGGTCTATTTTTAACTGTTTGAGGAACCTCCACACAGTTTTCCAGAGTGGCTGCACCAGTTCACATTCCCACCAACAGTGCAAGAGGGTTCCCCTTTCTCCGCATCCTCTCCAACATTTGTTGTTTCCTGCCTTGTTAATTTTCCCCATTCTCACTGGTGTGAGGTGGTATCTCATTGTGGTTTTGATTTGTATTTCCCTGATGGCAAGTGATGCAGAGCATTTTCTCATATGCATGTTGGCCATGTTGTGTTTTATTTTCTATTCTTTGGTAAATTTTACTTCTAAAGTTTAACGTATTTATAATTCTATGGCTCCAAGTATTAAAGAGTAGTTTATTGAAATCACTGTTAATGCATGACAAAATTCCCAACTGGTGAACATTTGCTTCCTTTAAATATTTTGCTATTATCAACAATATTGAAATGAACATTTTGTAATTATTGCAAGTGCTTCCATGTGACACTTTTTAAATGCAGAAATGCTTGATTTGATTATGAATGCTTTAGATCTTGATATATAATTGCTAAATTGTTCTAAATGGTTATATCATACTGCGTATCCTCCAGAAATGAGATTGCTTTTTTCGCCAAACTCTGCCACACTTGTTTTTAATTTTTTGTTGATGTTCACAAACCTGATCAGCTAAAATAATATATTTTAATTATTTAATTGTGATTATTTAGTTAGATACGTATCTATATCTTTATCTACTATTGTATTTTTTTAAATATAAATTGGCCACTTTTATATCTAGTCATTCAATTTTCCTTGATTTGTTGGAGTTCTTTTTTTTCTAGAAAATTAGCATTTTGTCTTTTTAAAATATTTTCCTCAATATGTTAACTCTTTCAAATTTATTCATAGCCTCTTTTAAAGTTTAAAAATGTTTAAATATAATATTTTCCTTTATGTTTCAATCTAGAGTGAAGCAAAGAAAACCGTTCCATGATTCTAGTCATAAAAATAGCCTTGCTTATCTTTTTTTCATAGAACTCTTTTTGTTTGTTTTGTGGTGGATTTTTGTTAGTTGTTTTGGTTATTAGTAGAGGCCTAAATTAAAATCAGTGTTCTTCAAGTTAGAAATTGAAGAAATAAAAATAAAGGTGCAAAGAATGGATCTAATTTTCCTTTCTCTCCTATAGTAATATTATGAATCTAATTTAAAACCCAATTTATGGGACACATGGGTGGCTCAGCGGTTGAGCATCTGCCTTTGGCTCAGGGCTTGATCTCATGTCCAAGGATCAAGTCCCACATCAGGCTTCCTGCGAGGAGACTGCTTCTCTCTCTGCCTATGTCTCAGCCTCTCTCTCTCATGAATAAATAAATAAAACTTTAAAAAAATAAATAATAAAACCCAATTTAAACTTTTTATAACACAGAGAACATTGACTTATAACACTTAAGAGTCCAGTGATGGGTCTCATCTAGTTTGACCTTCATCTCAGAGCTTCAATGGCCTCCATTCTCAGGATTCAAATGATGCTGTTAGAAAAGTCTTTTTAAAATTTTTCATCACTTGAATGTTTCATGTGTCTTGTTTATTTCTAGTACATTTTATAACTACAAAATGGTTATTACATTTTTATCAATTTGAAACTGAAGTTGTTAGCATCCTTTGGCTGCTGTGCCAGTTAAAATTCATAGACTCTTGTTAAATTTAAGTACACTGAGAACATCAAATGTGGAGGAAACAGCCCAATAAAAATAGTGGCCCAGTAGTAAAAAGAGTGATACTCTGCATCTGGGCTTGACCATTGTCACCCGACTGGACCCGCCCTGGGGTTTAGGCCTTGAAGGCTGGAATCCTGGCATTTAATAACTGTTCATCTAAGACAGCCAGTAACTTGTTTATTTTTTGTTTTAGAAATAACCATGTTTCAAAAAATACACAAAAGCAAAGGAAAGAATATTTAATCACTGCACAGATATTAAATACTGTTGATATTTTGGTGCATGACCAGTCTCATGTTTTCTATAAATAATTTTTTTATCAAAAGTGAAGCCATCCTCCACTCATACTTATAAGCAGCTTGTTTTGCAACATGTTATTTTCCTGTGACATTAAATAATTACATAAAAAAATAAGATAAAATTTTCATGTCTTAGTTTTGCCTTGGCTTCACTTCAGACTCCCATCAAATTGGCTAATGAATCCTAAGTTTACAGCTTCTAGTTTCACACCCAAAGGAAAAGAAATGATCATTTCTATACCTTGAACGAAAGTCCCAGGATTAATTCTCATTGACTCATACTAAGTCTAAAGCTTATTCTTAAAGCAAACATGGTCTGGCTCAGGAGATGTTGCTGAGTGGACATCTCCCCCTTAAAAACTGCATGCACTACCCCTAGAGTGCATGAGACTAAAGTTGGGAGAAATTTTGAGTAATTTTACAAGAGAAAAGAAAATGAATTTGAACAGCAAGAAAAAATAATTATTCACTACCAGAAACTAATTATCCTTTCACCCTTTTAAAATGCAATGAACCATTTCTAACACTGATTTGAAATGACATTTAGCACAAAGACTAAATTTCTATGTGTTGGACTTCTTTCCCCAAGCTCAGAAAAGTTGTTCTCCTTGGTGGGAATGTTGTTGATCTGCTGGGTACCTTGAAAATGAGAGATATGACTACACTGTTTGAAATGTAAATATCAACAAAATAACCTTATATAGTATGGATAATAGATGCTGTCAATGTCCTGTTCATATTCTTCAGCAGACACTGATCTTTTACATCTTGTCCTTTATATATCATGTAAAATTATGTTCTTTACAGGTCAATGGCTTCTACTGAAAGTTATCCGAAGGAAACTTATCGGAAAGTTATCTGATAAAGTTATCCGAAGGCACCAGGTGTTAATGAAGAGCATTTCTCAAAAATCAGAGATAGGCGTTATTAGATAAATACTTCAAATGCCTTGCCCGAGGGTGGGACAACTCAAAGTAAGATTATACTCACTTTCTCAGAAATCCCTAGTGGGATTGAGTCTTTGCTGCCCACAGCAGAATCTGTTCATGAACCGCATGTATTGCCTTCCTTCACTTCTCTGTCTCACTTCGGCACTATCCCACTATTGCTTCCAAGGAGTCACTTGGCAGATCAATTGTGTGAACTCACATAATTATCAGCTTCTCTGAAAATCCAACCTAAAACTGCGAGATTTTATTTATTCAGTCGAAATTGCACCACACAATGTGCTGCATGAACTTGGAAGTTTGCGTAACCCGTAGTACATAAAGCCCAACATTTAGTGTTCAAATTTTACACTTTCAATGTTATCTGCTGAAGCATGAATTTATATGTGAGTGACTTCCCTTCCCCATGCAATAGTTAGTGACAGCAGTGGACCGCATAGTGTAATATTTCCCATTTCCCTTTAGTTTTCCTTGAGCAGAATGTCAAAAAGGCACATACATAATTTGGAAGTTGATAAAACAGTTCTTAATGCCGAAACTTGTAATTTTAAATGTGTCCAATACAAAGGCTAATCCTCATGTAAAATACATTTGTTAGAGCTCCCATTTCAACCGCAAGCTTTTGGAAGCCCCATTTTGTTGGGTTTTTTTTTTTTTTTTTTTTTTTTTGGTCTTTTAGTCTATTCTTGCACTGTAGCTCCCAAATCAATTGCTTTAACTACTGAAATTTTATTTTATTTTATTGATTGATTTGAGAGGGAGGAAGGAAGAACTACAGAGGAAGGGGGAAGAATCTTAAGCAGGCTCTTCCCAGGGCTTTATCTCACAACCCCAAGATCATGACCTGAGCGGAAATCAAGAGTCGGACGCATAACCGCCTGAGCCACCCAGACGCTCCTGACTATTGAAATTTTAAAATTAATTGGAATACACAGCATGTGTGTATTCTTTTTCAACACTTTGGCTACTTTAAACATCCATCACTCTATTTTAATCTTATTATAAATTCATCAAGTTAAAACAACAATAACAAATAACAAAAGCAACAGTATAAAGATTCTGAATGAAAATGTATTAATCTTGAGGTAAAATGGTGGGCTTATGTTAAGCAGCTAACAGGGATGAAAACAAGTTATGCATGGCAGCAGATTTTAAAATCAGGTTTTCCTCAAATTATCTTTTTTTTTTTCGCACCATCTGATAAGCATCTTGATTCACCATGGCGTTAGCAGCAGTAAAATGGGCAATTTCAAACAGGACTCTCTGGAAACATTTATTTCAAGATTTAATTCAAGATGGAGCTTTATTTGTGTTTGTCATAAATCTATGTATTCTCATCTAGCAGATGACTATAGTTATTAAGTGCAGTTCTTAAGATTACAGAGGAAAATTTCAGGGGTTTGAAGGTGCATATGCATTTTCTTTGGTTCATTCATTCCAGTTGCGAATTCACCCTTACAAGTATCTCAGCTCCACAACATTCTCATCAGTGGGTCCACTAAGGAAAGGAGTTTGAGCAGTGTGAGAGAAGCATTTGGGGTCTGATTTTTACTGTGAGCAGGACTCTCCACGTAGAGGAAAACAAATGTCAGCTGCTGAAATGTCAGGTTGTTTTGATTTTGTGATAAATACGGAGAGAAAACCATGATTACAACAGTGAGTGACCAAGAGCTTAACAAGGTCAGGGCGTCCACCTCAGGCTGTCCTGTGTCTTTGGCTGTTAGGCGGGATTTGCTAATAGGGAGAGCAGCATCTTGGAGACCAAGATCAGTGACTGCTGTATTCCAGAGTACTGTCTTTGACAGGGGAATTTTTATAACTTATCACTGGGGATGGGCACACAAGATATATATTTGTCCAAATATGACCAAATGGGTCAGAAATCTGATACCCAAGCAGCTATGGAAGGGCTCCATCAATCCTTTGTTAGCTACTTTGAGGATTGTTTAGGATATAAATTCTAGCAATGTTCTCTCTTATTCCTTGAAATAAAAGGTTCTTTGATCCATTCGATTACTTCCTATAGATATGAGCATTACTGAATATAGTCTGAATTTTTATAAGGTACTTTACTGCAAGGAAGGATGCATTTCTAAATAAAACTGAATGACTTGAGTGCCTTTTAGGTGGCTTAAAATCAAATTGCGGTGATTTTAAGAGCCTCTCTCCTCTCCCTTGATACCTAGAACCCTGCATTAAATTTATAATATTTACTATTTCACACACATAAAACCACAAGCCCCACTCCTTGTGGACTTGGACTAACCGGATGCAGGTACAGCTTGAGGACAGCTTGTCTCAGGCCCAGGCCCCGTGCCTGTCTCACTCCTGGGTTTGTGAGTTGATCTCCACTCTGGATATGGATTTGCCTTCTCTGAATGTGCTATTTCTGCCAGCATCTCTATCTTGCTCTCCTAGGTCACAAGGGAGTCTAACATATTGACATAGTACCGTGCACAACACTGTCTCCTGCCAGAAGATATAGTTTTATGGCAAAGGAGGTGATCATTGGCTCCATTCGCTTTTTTTTTTTTTTTTTTTTTTCCAAAACTGAGTGCAGCTAATCTAGTAGAACATGAGGTCCAGGATTAGAGCTTCCTTTTCCACGGAGTGCAAAAAAGGTTTTACTGAATGTGAAGCCACAACTAACACCTGGTCATGTTGAGGTTCTTAATGCTGATAATCCAGCAGGCACAGAAAAAAGTTACTATATTGGCAGGAATACTTGATCCCTGATTTCCATCAGGAGACAGGATTGCTGAAAGACAGCAGGAGCTTGGAAAACTATGTTCTAACATAGAGGAATAAGTGACAAATGTGTAATTAAAGCAATCACCATTTGACAGGGTAAAGCACATAAAAACCCAGATCCTTTGGAGATAAAGACAAAGAAACATGGGACAGTAGGGATGCTGGCTGAGGGTGTAAGCAAATACAAATGGGTGGTGGAAAAGAAAGAAAGATGAATATCTTCACAAACAAATATAGCAATGAAGATTTGTTCCCATAGCAACTTTAAATTTTTTCAGGAACTGACCTGGACCTTTCCCTTTGCAGCAATCCTGTGATGAATTAGACTCAATAGAGCATATGAGTGTATCTGAGTTACATCAGAGTAGTTGATATGGAAGCTCTCTTGTGAGCAATTTAAGATGCTCTTGGCCTCACAGTATTCTTTCTTCAGGAAGAAGAAAGAACACTCCTGTAACCAGTTGATATGATCCATGTTGCAAAATTTCTCTTGCTTCCCCCCTGGGACTTTGCTGTGCAGCTCTTGGATTTCCTCCACTGGTGATGTTTATGCCCCATGAGGACAATGTTGACCAACAGTGTATAATTTTCTTTTTTATTTCTCTGAGAGTCAGTCTTAAGATGCATTTTATATAGCTCTTGAGAAGGTCCTTTTAGAACGAGCAAGCAATTATTGGCCAACTGCATTGTGCATCTTTGTACTGGCTCCCTCCTTTCTTATACCACATATCTTCCTCACTTTTGTTCCCTGGATTACATTTTGTATTAAAGTTCTTTCAAACTGTGTTTCCTGGAGAAATCAGCCTCCCACAGACTCCAAGACATACCTCGTTTGATTGATTTTTAAAGTTGTGTGTTGTTCTCCAGTCCAGGAAAGATAGTGCTGAGTTGCTCACTGCTTGGTCTTTGTGGTGTATCTGGGATTAGCTGGTTCCATGGCTCAAGGAATCCACTTCCTCCACATGCCAAGCTTAGAACCAGCATTTTCATCACAATTTTGAGGGTGCTTAATGACCAATCACCAACAATCATTGCCTTTACCTCAGCTTTCAGGCCAGCATCCTCTGTGGTAATGGCATATGTTTTCAGCCACTCATCACCTTGTCTAGGAGGATTCAACTGTCTCTGAGATCTGGCTCCTTGCTCTCCTTCAATTCTTGGCAGCACTCAAGGATAAGTTGGAGCAATTGCCATAAACATAGCCCTTAAATATGTAAGAACTTTCCAGTAGATCTTGGGATAAAAGTCAAATTTCTCAAGTCTTCAAGCTTTGACTACTTTTATTCTCTCCTAAGGACCTTAACCTGAAGAAATAAGACAGTTAATTTCTCATCTTTCTTACTTCACAAAGTTTCAAGGTAAAACAATATCTATTTATTTTTGGTGAGGTGAGAAGAGTGTTAGACTTTGAAACTAGATATGATATAACTTTTATGTCTATTTCTTTCTAAGTATATGTCTCTAAACAAGAATGAATCTTAGTTTTCTCACCTTTAATTCAGGAATAATATCTACAATATAGGATGGATTTGGGGATAATAAACAGTAATATTTGTGGTAACACTTTGTTGATAATTTATAGAAATGTAGGAAGTTTTCATTATTATGGTTATATAATATTCATGTTGGCATAGTGTTGACTCAATTTTTTTTTCCCAAAGAAGGAATGCTGTATATTAAATAGCATTATTGTAGTGGCTCAGTCTGTTAAGCATCCGCCTTCAGCTCAGGTCAGGATCCCAGGGTCCCAGAATCAAGTCCTGAAGTGGGCTCTCTGTTTAGCAGGGAGTCGGCTTCTCCCTCCAACCCTCCCCACTGCTTGTGATCTCTCTCTCTCTCTCTCATGCTCCCTCTCTCAAGTAAATGAACAAAATCTTTTAAAAATGCATTTTAACATAACACAATAACAGAATCTATCTCTGACTCACTCAAAATGATGAAAAATGTACATCCACATCTCACTAAACAAGGGCCAGTAGAAGGTGTCATTGAAAAAGTTAGGGGTAGTTTTTCTAGGTAATTGAAGATTATCCAAAGTATCCACAGCACACATTATGCTATATAGCGTCAGTATGTAGTCCTACAGTGCCAATATAAAAGGAAATGGACATGCATTAAAACAAAGAAAATTAGAAGTATTGCTCTCTATATTAAAAATCATCATTGTACTATCTGATTAGACTTTAATATTTACTCTTAGATTTACTTATCTATAAAATTGGAATGGAAACATCTACCTCAGAAGGATTGATTTCTTCTAAATAATTTCTCACATGGCAAAATGTAATACATGTTCAAGAAATGCTTCCTGAAGGGGTTTATGATGAAATGTTGGAAGACCTCAACATACCAAGAAAATGTAAAATATCATTATCTTTTAATGTATTGTAGTAATCCTTAATGTATTCTCCATGGTCAAAAATATTTAAGTGGGATTATTAAATAATTGGACTATATAAAATGAATTTAGAACATCATTTTTTTTTTACTTTCACATATATTTCTTTGATACACCACATTTTCATTACATTTCATCAGTAAAGAGGATAGAGGAACAACATAAGTAAAATGGATTCATCTCATTTCATTACTACCCACTCCCGACCAACCTCACTACTTGAATGTAGGCTTTCATTCTCATTTTCTTTAATAGCTTTAAGGGCAATCCAGATATTCATGGATGAGAAATGAAGTGGACTGCACTTTTGAACTCCATGAAAGCATCTAGAATTCCAAATGATTTGTAGATTGTAGACAGGAAAGCTTGAAAGGCAACTTTCTGCACCAGTTTGGGGAGACAGAGTATGCCTTGTATTTTGTCAACAGCATAATTAAATTTGACTCTTATTTACAATGCTCATATCAGTGTAGAGAAAGAAGGAGCAGATTTTTAAAAAGCACATGTTATGTTCCTTGAATGTCATCATTCTACATGGTCTAAATAGATTATACTTTCTCTTTTATCAGCATTTTTCAAAAAGGCAAACAGGCTTTCCTATAACCCTAGAGAAATTGCACATTGCATAGATAACCACAGAAGTTAAGAGAGATTATTTTGCCCTGAAAATGTACATTACATATTGTATCTGGATTATTTGGGGAAAAAAACTATCAAAGATAACTTTAAAAAATAAAGTTGCGCTGTTTCAAACATTAATGATTTTGCCTCTTTTTTGATAATACAATCCACTAGTGAAAAGACATTTTTACCTTAAAAATATACAAACTTACAGAAAGGATTCAAGAATAATACAGATAACTCCCATCTACCCTTATCTAGATTCATCAGTTGTTATCATGTTGTTACGTTTTATCTCTCCTGAACACAGGCACACACACACACAATCATTATTCCTTCAGAATCATGTGAGTACTTGTTGCCATGATCTAAATTGTAGCAAAAATATTTCTCTGTGCATGAAAATTTGATCTTGCATGAACTCCCTAGCCCTGTTCTTCTGGTTACTTGATAAATGTTGAAATGTCAATAGTGTTACTGGATGCTTATGGCAAAGAATGATTTCTAATTGATACGCTGCATGCATCCTTGATAGTAAGCCATATCTCAAATTTCCCTGAGTGTGTTCACTCTTATGACTGGCACATCCTTTCCAGGGCCCCTGGAATCACTGCTAATGGAGTTTTTATTAGAGATAAGGGGCCTGCGGAGCTAGACGCTTTGAGGCTAGATCAGCTCCTGCAACCACCTTGATTTGGAGTATGTCTCAGCCTTTGCAATGTTGGGCTGCAGTGAGGAGCTCCGGGAAAAAGCAATGTCAGCCTCTTCCCTTCCAGCAGCCTGTGATTCCTATCCTGTGGCTTCTGATTACAGTGGTGCCAAGTGTGGCCTGTGAGGCTCTTGTGAGTCTGACTGATTAGCTGAGTCAAAGAAGAGCTTCAGGTTCCATGTGTTGTGCCCCTTGATCCTTAAATGTTTCAGTGCATATTTCCTACAAACAAGGAAAATATTTGCATAACTACAGTATACTTACCAAGTTCAGGAATTTAAAAAGTGATACAATAGTCTTCTTCTTTTTTTTTTTTTTAGAAGATTTTATTTATTTATTCATGAGAGACACAGAGAGAGAAGCAGAGGGAGAAGCAGGCTCCATGCAGGGAGCCCGATGTGGGACTTGATCCCAGGACTCCGGGATCACAACCTGAGCTGAAGGCAGATGTTCAACCACTAAGCCACCAAGGTGCCCCTAAAAGTTATATAATAGTTTTATCTAATTTATAGTCTATATTCCAACTTTTTCTATTATCTCAGTAATATTCTTTTTATAATTTTTTTTTCCTTTGATGAAGTTCAGGATCATGTGTTGCACCTGGATGTCATTTTATTTATTTTTCTTTCATCTGGAACAGGAACAATTATTTTTTGGTGTTTCTCACCACTGACACTTTTGAAGAATGCATACCAGTTGTGGTATAGAATATTCTTTAGGCTGGAATTGTCTGATTCCTCCTCAGGGTTAGGTTCTGGTCAAATATCCTAAACCAGAAAATTTAAAAAGTTATATGATATCTTTTTCAGGGTATCACTCATAACACAACCCTGTTCTTCATTGGTGATGTTAATTCTGATCACTCAGTCAGGTGGTTGTTTTCCTCATTGTATAGTTACTCTTTTTCTCCTAACTAATAAGTAGTTTCTAGGGATGTACTAGGAGACCGTGCAAACACCCTACTATCCATGAAAATCTCAACCCTCAGAGATTTAGCATCCACTGATTGTTTTTCCTAAATTTACTTAGATGGTTGTAAACTATCTAAATGTATGTACATATGTATGTATTTATTTGTCATCTGCTTCTTATGGACTTCAATATGTTACGTTCCCTCAATATTCATATATTGAAATTCTAACTCCCAATGTGACTATATTTAGATATAGAGCTTTTAAAGAGATAATTAAGGTTAAATGAGGCTCTAAGAGTGGGACCTTAAGCTAATATGACTGCTGCTTTATAAGAAAAGAGACACAAAGACCTTACATGAACAGAGAAAAAGTCCATGTGAACACACATCAAGAAGATGGCTGTTTACAAGCCAACAAGAGAGGCCTCAGAAGAAGCTGTCTAGGTCTTGATTTTAGACATCTGGCCTCCAGAACTATGAGAAAATTAATTTCTGTTGTCTAAGCCACCCAGCTTGGGGTATTATGTTTTGGAAGCCGTAGTGACTAATACTTTATCTCTCTATATTTTCTATCTATTTAATATCAGTGTGGACTTATGAATTGCTATTATACTACAGGGTTATAATTGACTACTACTATTAAAACTATTACTATCTTGATTAGTTTGAATTAACTAATTATAGTTTCTACTTACTATTGCCCCTGTTTACTGCTGTCTTCATACAATTTGTTAATGTCCTTCCTCAATTTGAAGCTAAGACAGTTGCAGGTTTGGCATTAGCTATGAACTCCCAAGAAGAAAAATGTAAAGAAAACCATACTTGGACATAGCTTAGTAAATATATTGAAGACTAAAGACAAATAGAAAATGTTTAAAGTTTAAAGAAAATAACTTTCCCCCCAAAAAAACTTCAAACAGAATTTTATATTGAATGAAAAGATGTTATAAAAGTAAAGCCAAAATAAAGATAAATCCAGATACACAGCACCTTTCTCCCACTGAACTCCAGTCTCATCTTTGTCATAAATTGAGTGAGGATATCTTTCTATATTCTCTTAGTCTGGTCATTTGATCTAATTGTATTTGCACTAAAGCACAAAGTCTTTTTTTTAAATTTTTGAAGATTTTGCTTATTTATTCACGAAAGACAAAGAGAGAGAGGCAGAGACATAGGCAGAGGGAGAAGCAAGTTCCCTGCAGGCTCAATCCAGGACTGCAGTATCTCCACCTGGGCTAAAGGCAGACACTCAACCACTGAGCCACCCATGCACTCGGGTGGCATTTTTTAAATGTAACAATTGATAACTAATGTACCATAGCTGTTCCTGACCCTTTGCATTTCCAAATAAATTTTAGATTCACCTTATCAGTCTCCACCAAACAAACAAACAAACAAACAAATCACTAAATTGGGTTTAGGATTGCATTTAATCTTTGACAATATTAAAACACTGAAAATTTCACAATTTTGGCTAATATCCATATTTCCCAAACAGTGTTTCACTAAAGATTATTACTCTTGTTAAATGCTCTAGTTCTCAAGGAAGAAACAAAAAACATAAATATGGTAAAACAAATGTGAAAAATCCTGGATGCCGTATATAAAATATTATAGGCACATTAAGATATTACAGATCTTGGAAGTTTATGTGAGAATAAGGAAAACAGGTTTACCCAGCATAATGGAACATTCCTGAAGTTGGGTCCTGCAGGAGGGAATATATATATATATATATATATATTTTTTTTTTTTTTTCTGGAGGAACTGGGAGCTTTGAAACAGAGTTTGAAAAACCTTCCTCATATATTAATTCATGTTGTTCCTATGACAAATGTTCAAAGTAGCTGTGTGTATATTGTTAAAGGTCATAGAAGTACTTAGATATGAAGTAAAAGATTTGTTATTCATGATCTAAAATTTTTAAACAAAAAATTCAAACTTTTGAAGTCAGAGAGAAAAATAGAAAGGAGGTAAAAAGCAAGTACATGAATTCAAAGGTTTAAGCTTGTGAAGACTTAGAGATACCTGGGCAGTCCGTTGCCTATTTCAGTGTTGCCTGTCTTTGGCTGCTTATTATACTGTTTCTCCATAAATATAAATAATATTTCTGAGATAAATTAACTATAGATGTAACTTTCTAGCCAAAACCTTTGGGGGTTCTAATTCCAGTGTAAAAGTCTCTAAAGCAGAATTTCCCAAACTTTTTCATATTATCGTGCATGTAGAAAATAATCACATTTATATGGTAGAGGAGCAAATGAGGTTCCCTGGGGCTGGTAGTGACTATACTGGGACATTTGACCATCACAGGACCTGCTTGGCTTCCCTGGGGGGAATTTGTGTACACAATTTATGTACACTGATTATACAAATTGTTCTTTTCTCTTCATTAGGAGAAAATAAATTAACTTTCCTTAGCCTAGAATTAGGTGATTTATAGTTTCACAGTTATATTTTTAAACAGAATTTTTCTTTAGTTTTTTAACAATATCTGTATAGGAAATAGCTGTTTTGGCACTTCTTGAGAGAAGAACTTTTTATGCATCATCTTAATACATGGATCCTAGCAGGTTGCCTTGAACTTGATACACACTCAATGAATATATGTTGAATGAATTAATGATTAACTCTTTTGGAATACTGTAAATAAAAATGCCATGCAAAAGAAAATTGAAAGTCTTCCTGTAATTTCTTTTCTTGTCTCTGTCAAGAATTAAAAGAAAAATTTCACTGCATGTATTAGTGCAAATATAATGGTATTTTTCAGTTTATCCTGGACCTTTCAACTTGCATACTCAATATAGTGATATTATGTATGCATCTAAAATCACCTTTTAAATTATTTTCACAGCTCCTTGAATGATGCCTGCAAATAATAAGTACTCAGTACATCTTTGTTGACATATTGAATCAAATCTGATCTTAATTGTTAAAGTCTAATAAGACTGAAAGTTCATGATCTTTCCAAAATGAGCCTAGAGGGGACTTATTAGTATTCAAATCATCAGTAGACAGCTTGAGTCAATTAAAGCATATCTTTCACAATCTGCAAAGAGATTAAAATTCACACTACTTTAGAAAGTCATTAATAAATCAAAAACATGTTTGAAATTTCTTATCCTCTAACACAAACTGATGGTAAATATCAATTTACCCATATTTAGAAAATTTATATTAAGCACTTACTATGTGCCAAGCTCTCATCTCTACATTATGGAGCCTATAAAAGTTTGGAAAGCATGGTACTTTAAACAATGCTAATTTTGTATTTGAAAATTTAGTGTTTTCCATTTATATAGACATAAGTATAGATTTAGCATTTTCTACATATATTGAAAATACATATATATCCACTTATTTATTTAATTATTCATTATACAAACATTTATTGAATGTCACCATGTGTCAAGCATTGAGTTAAGTTCCAGGGATATAAGAGAAAACAAAGCAGACCACGTCCTTGCCCCCATGTTAGTAACATTTTTGTAGGAAGAAAATAAAATAAAATATGAAATATATTGTATGTCCAGATGATCAGCTTTAACTGTTAGGTTGTGATAATAATTCTGAAATCACTGTGCCTCATATCAACTCAGGTCAGATGCAGTTCTACTCTAACAATCTGGGATGAAGCATTCTCATAGCAGACCAAAAAGTGCAAGGAACTAAACAAAATTATAAGCTGAGTAGTATAACCTTTGATCAAACTAGAATATTACCACATCTGTTCTCATTTCATTGGTCAAACAAGTCATATAGCAAAGTGTGATTTCAATGAAGCCGAAAGTATATTCTTTCTGCAGGATGGTACTATAAATCACATGGCAGCAGGTAGGACCATATAATCCTCTTATACCAAATTGGAGTGAATAATTGGAAAAAAAAAAACAACAATTCATCTCCTACTTACTGTGTAAGAGGAACTTATGCCAAGAACGAGGGTGTGAGTGGATAGAATTATTGTTATGTATCATCTCTAAGGAAGGCCTCAGTCATAAGGTAACTTATGAGGAGAAATGTGGAGAAAATAAGAGATTGAGCTGTGCCAATACTTAAATTAAAAATTTCCAGGCTGATGAAGAGAATGAATAAGGAAGAAGAACAGAAGGTGATGGGATCAGAGATGTGGGAAGGTGGTTAGTTTTCATAAATGCTTTAAAAAGTTAACTGGACACTGGAAAGGAACAACAGTAAAACCATGGAGACAAGTTAAGAAGCTAATTCAACCATTTAAATAAGAGACCAAGAAGGTTTAAGTCAAAGTATAGAGATGAAAGTTGTGAGAAGTCAAAAGTTTAAGAATGTACTTTGAAAGTAGAACCAACACATTTGGTTGGTATATTGGCTCTAAGAGGGGACAGAAAGGGAAGAAAGAGCTTGTCCCCAAAATCTGTGATCTGAGCAACTGGAAAGGGGAAGTTGGCATTTATTTGGATGAGCAAGCTGTGGGAGGAACACATTTGAGGAGAGTAGGTCAGGGATTGAGTTGTTGACTTTGGGATGTCTACCAAAGTCCTAATCCCAAGTATTTAAAGGAGTCTGACATTCATGGCCATGCTAAGGTGAAGATTGCAATGGTACAGAGGTGATTTAAATTCACTGTCCTGGATAAGGACAGAACCCTCACATGGTCAAGTACTAGTAGTTCATTAGGTTCAGTGAGTGAAATGATCTAAACATATCAATATTACAGATGAGATAAGTATTATAAAGGTTAATCAACTTTTTCTAGTTGAACAAGGCTGAAAATAAGAAATGCTATAACCCAGCAGAGAGGCCAGGAATTAGTGTAGGAAGAAGAATGGATTTAGAACAATCAGTTCTACTATATACATGGATACATACACACACACATACACACACATATATGTGTGTGTATATATACATGTGTATAGTCATGAGAGACACAAAGAAAGAGAGGCAGAGACATAGGCAGAGGGACAAGCAGGCTCCCCGTGGGGAGCCCAATGCTCCACTCAATCCCAGGACCCCAGGATCACAACCTGAGCCAAAGGCAGATGCACAATCACTGAGTCACCCAGACATTCCTGATATTTAGATGTTAAAAATCAATGACACCAAAAGGTGACTCTTTGAAAAGAAAAATATCAATAAGCTTCTAGCCCAATTAAATGAAAGAACACAAGTTATTTAAACAGAAACCAAGGAGGAAACATCTCTACAGACCCCACAGACAATACAACACAATATTGACATAGAAAAAAAAGAAAACTTGGAAAACGGATACTAACCAACTTCAAGACTTTCTAAAGAGTTGCAGTCATCAAGACTTTGGTAAAAGAATAGACAAACAAATGAATGGAAGAGACTAGAGAGCCCAGAAATATACCACAGAAATATAGTGAGCTGATCTGTGACAAATAAAAATTAAAAAAAAATAAAAAAGCAAAAGTAATACAGTGGAGCCAAATGCTGCTGAAACAATTGGGCATCCACAGGCAAAAAAAAAAGGATCATAGACCTAAATGCAAAATGCAGAACTATAAAACTCTTAGAAGATAACAAGATAACATAGGGGAAAACCTACATGACCTTGGATATGGAGATGACTTTTTAGATATGATACAAGAAGCACAATGAACAAAAGAAATAATTGATGAACTGGATTCAATTAAAATTAAAACTTTTGCTCTATAAAAGACAAGATCAAGAGAATAAAAAGACAAGCCAAAGGCTGGAAGGAAAGATTAATAAAAAATATATCTGATAACAGGATTATCTAAATATACAAAGAGTTCTCAAAACTCAAGAACAAGAAAATGATATGCTTTAAGAACTAGGCCAAAAAAAAAAAAAAAAAAAAAAAAGAAAAGAAAAGGAATTAGGCCAAAGACCTTAAAAAATTCCTCACCAAAGAAGATACACAGATGCAAAATAAGCTAATGGAAAGATGCTCCACATTACATATTTTGAGGGAAATACAAATTAAAGCAACGAGATACTCTTTACACAGCTATTAGATAATTAAAATACAAACACTGACAATACCAAATACTAGTGAGGATATGGAGCAACAGGAGCTTTCCTTTTTTTTTTAGGTGGAAATGCAAAGTGATGAATACAACCACTTTGAAAAACAGTTTGACAGATTCTTACAAAACTAAACACATTCTTGCCATATGATCCAGTAACTGTACTCCTTAGTATTTAGCCAAAAGTGTTAAAAACTTCTGCCTCCACAAAAGCTACACACAGATGTTTATAACTTTATTAATAATTGCCAAAACCTGGAAAC
Source organism: Canis lupus dingo (assembly GCF_003254725.2). NCBI lineage: Eukaryota > Metazoa > Chordata > Mammalia > Carnivora > Canidae > Canis > Canis lupus. The sequence goes on along the minus strand of NC_064276.1, from coordinate 30,218,938 downwards.
AACCAAGATGCGCTCCAGTAGGTAAATGGGTAAATAAACTGGTACATCCAGACCAAAGAATATTAATTGGTACTAAAAAGAAATGAGCTATGAAGCCATGAAAGACGTGGAGGAACCTGAAATGTGTATTACTAAGTGAAAGAAGCCATTTTGAAAAGCCTTCATACTACATGATTTCAACTCTATAACATCATGTTAAACACAAAACTATGGAGATAATAAAAAAAAATCACTGGTTCTCTGGGGTTGGGGAATGGGGGACAGATAATAGGCAGAATGCAGAGAATTTTGAGGGCAATGAATATACTCTGTATGATCTGATAATGATGGGTACGTGTCATTATACATTTATCCAAACCTATAAAGTGTACAATACCAAGACTAAACTGGAATGAAAAATATGGATTTGGGTGATTATGATGTGTTAATGTACATTTATTGATGGTAACACATGTACCCCTGTGGTGGGGAATGTTGATAATGGGGGAAGCAATGCATATGTGTGGGCAGGGGGTGCATGGAAAAAATCTCTCTAGCTTCTTAATTTTGCTGTGACTCTAACTGCCCTAAAAATATGCTCTAAAAATGATATTTTAAAAAAGTCAATATAAAAAATTATACAATTGTCAAAGTTCTCATGGGACATTTACCAAGATGGAATATATTCCATGATGTAAAACAACCTCAGCACATCTAAAAAGATTAAAATCAAGCAAAGTGCATTCTCAAATCACCAGGAATTAAATTAAAATCAATAACAGAACGACATTCACGACGTATTAAAATATTTGCAGACCAAATTTTACACTACTAAATAACCCACGGGTTAAAGAAGAAATAAAATGAGAAGTTAGAATGCATTATGAACTTAATAAAAATTAAAACACACTATTTCAAAAAGCACGGGGAGGAATTTAAATAGTTCATGACACACAGAAAACTGTATATGGGGGCCCCCTGGGTGGCTCAGTGGGTAAAACATCTGCATATGCCTTCAGGTTGGATCATGATCCAGGAGTCTAGGGATGGGTCGCACATCTGGCTCCCTGCTGGGTGGGAAGTCTGCTTCTCCCTCTGGACCCCTCTCCCACTCATGCTCACATTCTATCTCTCAAATAAATAATTATTTAAAAGAAAAACAAAGGAAACCTGTATTAGAAGAGAGGGAAGCCAAAGATCATTGATCTAGCTTTAATGGTAAGAAAAATTACAGAAAGATCAACTTATATTCAAAATAAGCATAAAAAGGGCTCATAAAGATAACACCAGAAGTAACTGAAATAGGTAGAAGAAAGACAATAAATAAAATCAATTAAATAAAAATACAGGTTTTTAGAAAAGACAAAGAAAATTGGAAAACTTCACAATGATCAAGAAAAAAAAAACGGAATCCTAATACTTGGGATGACAGAGGTGAAATCATTTTGGGTTCCAGACAGGAAAATGATAATAAGGGAGTCATATAAATAACTTCATGTCGATAAATTCAACTTCAATTAATCAAACATATTCTCTGAAGGACAAAGCTGCTAAAGTGCATTTAAGAATAAATTAGTCACCTGAAAATACCCAATTCAGAGATGGGGAAAAATTTTGAACTACTTCGTCTAAAAAGATATACAAATGGAGAATATGCACATGCAAATATTTCCAAGGTTGTCAGTCATTAGGGAAATGGAAATTAAAATTATTATGAGATACCATAAGACAGAAAAAGAATGTCTAAAAAATATATATCCTTATATATATTCATTTTGCCAAGTATCGATATGATGTAGAACAACTAGAATGTTCTTATGCTGCTTATGGGGAAGTGACACAACCACTTTGGAAAATAATTTGGCAGTTTCATGAAATATTATACATACATATACCATATGACCCAGTATTTCACTCATGGTCACAGCATAGGTACACATTAAAACTGGAAAGAGCCTCAATGTCCATTAACAGCTAAATGGATAAAACATTTTTGGTATTATTCACATTATTCAAAAACTGAAAGGAATATACTACTGACATAGCAACAACATGGATAAATCTTGAAATAATTATGTGGAGTCAAAAAAAATAAAGAATACGTACTCTATACAGTCCTTTACATAAAATTCTAGAAGATGAAAACAAACCTATAGTAACAGAAAGCAAATCATTGCCTGCTTGGAGATTGGATGAGTGTGTGGGGATTATCAGGAAGGAGGAGTTAAAAAAAGGTTTAGAAACTTTGGGGGCATAATGAATATATGCATTATCTTCATTTTGGTGCTTTCATGGAGGTAGAGATTTATTAAAATGTATCATATTGCCTTTTAATATGGGCAATTTATTCTAGGTCAAAAATAGGACTGTAAAATTTGTTAAAAATTAAAATGCCATTACTAAAAAATAAATAAATAAAATTCCATTACTAAGAGAAAAATAATATTTTTTCGTCATATATATTTCATATCATGTTGTGCTATTAAAATGTTAACATTTTCAATAAAATAGCTTATACAGATCTTTATTCCTCAGACCTTTACCTTTCATTATCAATACATATTTGAGAGCTAACTAGTAGTTTATCTATGTCAAATATCTGAGCACAATAGTATCTTAAGGAAAAAAATATTTTAATATTCAAATGACTACTTAAATTAAACTCATGACTCTCTTTGTCATGTCCTGGTTCTAACTGAATTTTGCCTATTTTAAGATACATAATTAATTTGCCCTGCCTTTCAGCTTGCTACTCCAATGCTTCATTTACCTACATCTGGGGCACTATTTACACATTCTGCCCTATACCATCATTGAGGATCACTCTCTCACCTCTCACTTTTGTCCTATGGATTTAGAATCACGTGTCTGAGCTCAGATCCTGTGGTACCTCTTCTCTCTTGCTGCCTAACAACTGAGTCTGCTTCTTGCTTCCTTCTAGACTTCCTGTTGCTGGGACCCATTAGCCTCTCTTGTAAGAATTTGTCAGGTCTTGCTAGCCATCCCTTATTGTCTGTATTTCTACCCATTTTATGGCACTATCCTTTCTAGACATTGAGTTATGTCTAACTAGCAAGATGATTCCAGTTCCCAATAATATATGCCCCTCAGGAAATATGGAATTCTGGGTCTTAGAGATTTCTAAGTGACCTCATTATCTCATATCACAATAGATAACATGTGTCTACTAATAAACTTACTGAAGAGGACTCAAAAATGGGTAAAATGAAATTAAAATGGATCAAAAGAATTTGACTCATTGGCTTTGCTGGGTTTCTCATCCTTAATTTTGAATAAAAAACAATTTCAGTGTTTGGGACATTTTACCTATATTCCATGAAGAAAAAATAATAAATGCCCAGTTCTGCAAACACACAGTGTAATTTTAAGAACTCACCCTTCATCTCTTCAAATTTAAATTAAGGCGATGATGCCCTAAAGAATTTGATAGAATATAAATTCCCTGTGGAAACAGTATGACCAAGAAGCAGATTTTAGTCTGAATTTCCTTTAGGCATTATTTTCTTAATTTAAACTTGGAATAATGAAGGATGATTTTTAAATTGATTATGTAGGTTTCTTGTTTTCACATCAGCATTTCAAAATTCCAAATGACACCTGCACAGTCAGCATAAGTTTAGATAAATACAGTGGTGTGCTGTAAGTCTGAATAACCCATTTATTTAAATCTGCAAAAGGAAAGGAGCCAGGTATAGAAAAAGATTCTACACAAATACTCTTTTGAGAGCAAGTGCTCTCTTGGTGGCTCATGATTGTGAGATTTGAAAATTATCATAGAACTTATTAAATTTATACAATCAATAAATAGTACTTGCAAAATCCTCCCGTTGGGCATGCTATTTTATAGATCTTTATATCATAAAAGGAAAGAAGGGGTCTGACTTTTTAAATATCAGTTAAACTTTTAGGTAATATATGCTAACATCATCTAATTGACCTATGTGAAGGATAGTATAAGAAAAAAAAAACTTTAGAAATCTTATTAGGTTTACATTAACTTAAGTGACTTTATGTAAATTCCATGATAAACAGATTTTTCAAATGCATATCTCCTTAAGAAGCAGGCAAGTGAGTTGGTTTAAAGATATTTTTGAGGCATTTTTTAAGAAAAAAAAGTAAAACTTCAAAGAGTTGGGGCTTAGGCCAGAGGTAGTAGTCAAATTAAAAGTATGTAAATCAGTGTGTTGGAAAATAGCATCAAAATGTTTTATATATTCTTAGGGATTCATAAATATTAGCACAAGTGTAGTGGAAATCATTCCTCTCTTAAGTTGTCCTCATTGAAAAGCTGATATGTGAATTAAAGATGCCCACCAGAAGTGAATCCCTTGCCATGAAAGTACTGTAGACAGTATTCTTTTTTTTTTTTTTTTTTTTAAGATTTTATGTATTTATTCATGAGAGACACACATAGAGAAAGGCAGAGACATGGGCAGATTGAGAAGTAGGCTCCCTGCAGGGCTGGTCCCAGGACCCCGGAATCACACTCTGAACCAAAGGCAGGTGCTCAACCACTGAGCCACCCAGGTGCCCCCATAGGAAGTGTTCTTATAGATATCAACCTTGAAGGTACAAGATGAAGTCTGCTCCTTAGGAAATTAAATATGAGTAGTTAAGGTTTCATTTGACCTGAAACCCTAAATTACCATAGCAACCTGAGGATGTATGCCAGAAAACAAAACAAAACAATGGTCATATGGATAAATCAGTTGTAGAAACAAAACCAGCAGATAATTGCTATTTGCTGATCTAAACTATAAGGAAATAAGCAGCAGTGTCAATGGCTCCTGGTAGTCAAAAAAAAAAAAAAAAAAAAAAAAAAAAAGTCACCGGAGAATAGAAATCCCTGGTTACCATTTAATAAAATGGTGGAGACAGAAGCCAAGAAACAAAGGTTTTAGAAGTAAATGGATACTGAGTAATTTTAGCCAACAAACCTCAATAACTCACTTATGTTGACAAAACTTAAAGAAAAATTGTAAGTTGGAGAGGATTTGGTGGATGAATAAAAAAAACATGCAAAAGGAAAAGGAGATTATTAATAAAATCAGAAGAAATGGAATTCACACTTCCTAAAAAGTGAGGGAAAAATCCTTCTTGTGAGAAGAAGGATGGAAAGAAATTTTGAAGTGGAATCACTTGTCATCAGGGAAATACAAATCAAAACCACAGTAAGATACTACTTTACACCAGTGAGAATGACTAAAATTAACAAGACAGGAAACAACAAATATTGGCAAGGATATGGAGTCAGGGGAACCCTCTTGCACTGTTGGTGGGAATACAAGCTGGGGCAGCCACTCTGGAAAACAGTTTGGAGTTTCCTTAAAAAGTTAAAAATACAGCTACCTTATGACCCAGCAATTGCACTACTGGGCATTTACCCCAAAGATACTGATGTAGTAAAACAGTGGGGCACCTGCGCCCCAATGTTAATAGCAGCAATGTCCACAATAGCCAAACTGTGGAAGGAGCCGCAATGTCCTTCAACAGATGAATGGACAAAGATGTGGTCTATATATAAAATGAAATATTACTCAGCCATCCCAAACGATGAATACCTACCATTTACATCAATGTGGATAGAACGGGAGGGTATTATGCTGAGTGAAATAAGTCAATTGGAGAAAGACTATTGTTATAGGATCTCATTCATATGTGGAGTATAAGAAATAGTGAAAGAGACCATAAGGGAAAGGGGGAAACTGAGTGGTGAAAAATTAGAGAGGAAGACAAACCATGAGAGACTCCTAACTCTGGGAAACAAACAAAGGGTTGCAGAAGGGGAGTAGGTGGGGCCTGGGGTAACTGGTTGACAGGCATTAAGGAAGGTATGTGATGAGATGAGCGCTGGGTGTTATACTATATGTTGGCAAAATGGATTTAAAATAAAAGAAAAAGAAATTTTGAAGTGGTAGGGAAAACATTGAGAGAACTTACATGAATTTCCTGATTTCATTAATGTAGTAAACCACTGTCCTCTTAATTTAACAAAGACTGTTGGAAAGTGGAAAATGAATTAAATAAGTCTCAGAAAATATAATGGGTAATTCATTAGAAATCAAGGCAAAATTGATTGAGCGGTACATTGAGCATCACTGATTGTGATTTTACTTTGATACTCATAGTGTTGATGTTTTTTAGTTGGTCCTTAACTCTTGTTAATGAAACTTGATTATAATTAGTAACAATATCAATATATTCAACTTCCTTATAATGGACTCCCTCAAGTGACTCATACTGTGCTGTGAAAAATGTACAGACCTGACTACTGAACATCACATTAGAAATATGACACACTATCTGGTCAACCTTCAGTATATCAGAGTGGGGCACCCAATAGAGCAGTACTTAAAGCCTTATGATTTAAATAGTATAGATGAAAGTTTGATGTAACAATTTAATAAGATAAGGCCAAGGTCACCCTAGGTCAGTTTTTGAAGCAAAAGACATACAGTGTTCTTGATGAAAAGAAATCACCTCAGCAAATTTCTTATATGGCTGAATGCTACATCGGCGTAGTGTTAAGCAAAAGGTAAAAAAGTCAAGAAAACTGACTTTGTAAAAGCACAAAAATCTTTTCAAAGGGACATTGTAGCACAACAGTTCTAATGTATTGGAATGAAATTTTCAGGTGCTTATAAAATGAGAGTGTGATCTAAGCAGGAAAGTGTGGAGGGTTAATGGGATTTGCAGTAATCTACAGCAAAAGCAAAGATCCTACAAAGGATAAGGCTTGCCAGTGGTCCATATACTCAGAAGACAGTTGCCTCAGAATAGGTAATTTGGTTCATGGGTCTTTGACAGAGAATTAACCAATGAACTATTTTGTTCAGAGGATTTGAAAATACTGAGAGAGGGCTATAACTGGAGTATTTATGGGAATTTATTTATTTTTTTACCACAGTCATAACTTTGATCCAATAACTTTTTTTGAAAGTGTAATCAGTAAAATTAAGAGTCTTTACTCCCACTCCCTCACTTAATATGCCACTTTTGTCTGTGTTAAGTTTGGAGCAATAAGGTAGTGTGACAACAAGGAAGTAGAAAGTGTTGTTAATTGACTGATACAATCTTAAGCTGATTTCTGACTCCTTGGATTCAGCTAGTGTTTCCTGCTAAACCTTTGCTCTTATGTCTACTGCTAACTGTTCTTTGAAGACACCCCGCCACTGGTCATTTCTCACCTGCAGTTTTGTTTTTAATGTGGAAAGACACAATTTCTCCATCTGGTCACTTACAATTGCTTCCTCTGGCATCCGGCTCCTTTTTATGGAGTTCCTTGACCTCTGGGTAGCCAGCTTGGTCAGAATCCAAAAGAACCTCCTGCCAGCTCTGTCTGGAGTGCTCCACATATAATCCACAGGAAACAACAACAACAACTCATATATACTTTTTTTCCCTTTTCTCCCCACTGCCCACAAAAAAAGCATTGGCGGTTGCCAATTCAACAACCCCTCTTTATCATTAGACCATTGGCCAGCCACAGTTCCCAATCCTTTAGATTTCATAAGCATAAATCAGAAGCTCCAAGATACAAATAATCTTCTCAGACTGCTACATTAGAACATCTTTCCAAGAGTTGAGCTGAAAGTAAAAATATATCTTTTCTTCATAGGGATGGAATGGAAGGAGATTCAGAGAATACCAAAGCTTTCCTTAAAAATATCCTTCTAAATTACATGTAGACTATCTAATTAGAGCATAATATTATATTAAATAATAATGTTATAAAATAGTATTGTATCAATCAAAATAAACAGTTAAAAACAAAGAAACTTAAAGGTTGGGCAGCCTGGGTGGCTCAGCAGTTTAGCACCACCTTCAGCACAGGGCGTGATCCTGGAGACCCAGGATCGAGTCCCACATCAGGCTCCCTGCATGAAGCCTGCTTCTCCTTCTGCCTGTATCTCTGCCTCTCTGTGTGTCTCTCTCTGTGTGTCTCATGAATAAATAAAGAAAATCTTAAAAAAAAAAAAAAAAGAAATGGAAAGGAATTGGTTACAAGAAAATAAAAGAGCAATGCAAGATCAAATAAGAAGTACTTAATTAAATTCCAGTTTCATATTAAATTTAGTATTCATTATATTTTCCATACATCTGGAAATAGTACTTGGCACTTGGAAGTATTTACCACATATTTTTCTTGGCTTCAGCCAAAACTATTTCATTTTCCATATTAAAAAGAGTGCAACTATTTGGTATATTTGAACACTATTTTCCTACTATCTTTATAAAATTTAAATATATAAAGATTGATAAAATAATTGGTTTTGTTGAATAGTGATCTAAGAAACATGTCACAGAAAATAAATATTGCTTAACCAGTTATTTTTTAATGAAATAGCACCATATATATTTTTATTTGTATAGGCAGGTTTTGTTTGGTTTTGCTTTGTTTGTAGGTTCAAGTTGGTTTTTTAAATTAAGTTTTTTATTTATTTATCCATGAGAGACAGAGAGAGAGAGAGAGAGAGAATTTAAGTTTTTATTTAAATTCCAGTTAGTTAACATACAGCATAATATTAGTTTCAGGTGTAGAATTTAGCGATCCATCACTAACATACAACACCCAGGAAATAGTGCTATTTCAATGTTTAGCATCAAATAGGAAGACTTCTTGTCTGAGTTTGATTTTCTTAAAATACCTTTAAATGTTTTGTTCACCCTACTTTAAATTGGATAATTACTATAAATAATCCTTTGATGTTTACTCTTTCTCCTGCCACTTCCATCATACTTTTCAGCCCATACAGAGTATTTTTTATTTCAGATACTGTAATTTGCTGTTCTAAAATATCTATTTGGTTGTTTTTGTATTTTCCAATTTTCGCTAACATTTTCAATCCTTATGATCATCGTGACCATGTTTTTCTTTCATTTTCGAGTACTTATACCGTAGGCTTTAAGAGTCTTATCTGCTGAGTCTATGTTATCTTGGGGTTGGTCTGTGTTGAGTATTTTATCTCTTAAGAATAGGTCACATTTTCCTGGCTCTTCCTATGTTGTGAATTCTTTTTTTTTTTTTTTTTTTTTTTTTTCAGTTCCCTCCTGGACATTGACAATGTGATATTATTGAGACTCTGGATTCTACTATATTACTTTGAAGTATGTTGATATGTTGTTCATTTGTTTTAACAAGCGATTAATCACAAACTGCAAACTTTGTCTCTTGGGCAGCAGCTCAAATTGCAGCTCCTTTTTCTATGCTTATCTAGGCTTCTTTGAGTTATCCAGATATGTTTATTCTATTTGTCATCCAGAGACTCTGAGTTTATACAGAGAGCTTGAAGCTCTGTCTTTCCAGTTCCTTCTTTGGATTCTTCCTGCATTTTTTAGCAATTCTAGGCAATACCAATTGTGACTTTTTCTCAAGATGGATAACTCACCCTATCTTATTTCATTCTTCCAAAGTTGGATTATCAATAGAAAATACCCCTTTCGGTTTATTTTCCAGGACCTTCAACTAATTGAAAAAATTAAGTCAGTTTATAGCTATTATCTGATATTCGATAAAATAAAAGCCTTTCTGGCCATATCGGAAACAACGTTCACAGTTCATTCTTACATGATTATCTTAGTTAGAAGATTTGTTATCCCTATGCCTATGCAATGATTATGAAGGTAATACTCTGACAATAAAAACAAGTATAGTCAACTGAATTTGAAGTGTTTACTTCTTGAAATTTTCTAGCATCACTGTATTAGCCCCTATGGCTTCTAAAGCTTTGTTAACAAAACAGTACTTAATTTAAGTAGTCCAAAACCCTTACCAATTATCATTTACAACATCACCAAATTAGTCCCCATTCTCAGCGCTACGAAAATCCATATTCCATAATAAGTTATGTGGCACTATACTAAGAAAAGGAATAAATTTAGTTGTTTTAGTTGTTTTCATATGTTAATATCTCTCTATTTTGAGCTTTACTAGTCTTTGAAAAGCAGTCCCAACCAATGAGTCCTAACTTTGGTATATTGTCCAAGTACTGCTCAAGCACTTTTAGAAGATATGCTAAAGATGATATCCTGGTTTGAGAGCTCTCTATAGTAAATAAGTAGAATGCAACAAATTTCTATTTTAAGTATTTCTTCAAAGATTTTATTCATTTATTCATGAAAGGCACAGATAGAGAGAGAGACACACAGGCAGAAGGAGAAGCAGGCTCCATGCAGGGAGCCCGATGTGGGACTGGATCCTGGGACTCCAGGATCAGGCCCCGGGCTGAAGGCAGCACTAAACTACTGAGCCACCCAGAGATCCCTAAGTTTCTAAAGCTTAGAGATATCCTCAAGATACTGTACAAGCAAGGGAAATCCAGATGTTTAAGAAGAGAATGTTATGTTTATTAAACATCACAAAACACCTCATGGATAAGACAATGGTCATCCTGAAAATAGTGAAAGGAAGAGGAATATAGGTCCAAACATCAACTTCAAATTCTTAGAGGCAGGGACTGGTGAACTCTAATTAACTTTATCTTTTTAAGCAATCCTGAGATTTGGTAAATAAAATACTACCAACATAATAAGATAAAGTATAATACTATTGTCAGCAGGTAGTAAAATTATGATAGTCTTTCTGGAGCCATGAAATATGTGGAATAATCCAATGCTAATCCAAAGATAAAATTGGCAAATATTCTACCGTAACTGATGATGGGTTTTGTATCTTTTTTAAACCTAAATTTTCTGAAGTGATGTATTCATCATCCCTTTAAATAATGATTTTTAGCTTTGGTTTGTGACTTTGAAAGACCATCTGAGAACTATTACTATATTTCTTAGCAAATGCAAAGATAAAGTGATTTGACCAATAAGTAGTGATTTTTTTTTAAGATTTATTTATTTATTTATTTATTTATTTATTTATTTATTTATTCATTCATGATAGACATAGAGAGAGAGAGAGAGAGAGAGGCAGAGACACAGGAGGAGGGAGAAGCAGGCTCCATCCAGGGAGCCCGACGTGGGACCCGATCCCAGGACTCCAGCCAAGATCGCCCCCGGGGCCAAAGGCTGGCGCCAAACCGCTGAGCCACCCAGGGATCCCATAAGTAGTGATTTTAAATCAATATGAAAAATTAATATTATTTACATTATAATTATTTAAAATATAATAATGAAATAAAACCATAATATAATTAATTTGGAAGCCTGGGTTTCTAAAAATTGCCTAATAAATTCCTACAAATACAGTTCTCATCTAGATTTAAAGTTCAACAAATGATTTGAATTCTGTGAACATCACCATTATAAAAATCAATTTAGAGTTTTAATAATATCATGAAATATCCAAATAGGCAATTAAGAGATGAGGTAGTTTATTAACTAGATAAACTATATAGGACAAGGGAGTTAGTTACTGAGGCCTCTTTTCTCGGTTCTCACTGATTTTAATACTAGATTAAACAACACTGAACCTGTGAACCTAGTCAGCATATGAATCTTACTTCCTCTTTTTTCGTAAATCTCATTTTTAATATTAAAAAAATACCTTTTTTGGTCATACTAAAACTTTTTTTGTATAATTTAAGTAATTTTTCATTCTTAATTCTATTACCCCTATAGTTATTATAATGTCGATATGTGCTCTTATAGTTTTTACAATTTGTATCCAATAAAGTCTTCTAGCACTTGATTGTGCATTTATATACATACTTATCTAAATTTCTCTTTGGGGATGATAAAAAGTTTATAATCAAGATGAAATAAATAATTGCCTTTTCATTTCTATCCATTACAGGTCTTATTTTCTAGTATTGTGGATTTCCAAAATGGGGAACTTGTAAACTTTAAAGCAACGCTGGTATTAATGGTAATGATGACATGTCCTGAATCACAGTGTGCATTGGAGTCCTGATATTCATAGATCCTAGAGAAATGAATCTCCTCATTTAAATATCTTAAAGATATTTTTTCTTAGGTTGTCACTCAGACATATTTTTGTTATTGTCAAGTAACTGATGAGAAAGTTATGATATGTATGGTTTAAAGAGAAAATATTATGTTAGAAGTTACTATACACCAAGCAATTTTGCTGTGATTTTTCTTAAGAAATACCTTAACTTAGTTTCTGATCTTATTGTCAAAAAACGTCTATTAACAGCCTAACTAGACAAAGTTTTGGGTACAGACACATCTGTAAAAAAGAACTGTGTAGACAAGTATTTATCCATGGTTTTATTAGGCGAAAGCATATAAGATTTACAGCTTTTGTGGGTCAAAAATAGTTGAGAACCAACAATTTTGGATGGCCCAGCCTAATTAAATTATAATTAAAGTCTGAATTATGTGCAACACTCTGAATTATGTATGAGAAGTCTTCTTTCTAGTCCACCTTTAGAGACCTGTGAACTTCATTTCATATAGGCTGTCTTTACACTACAATTTGGTAGTACCAGGGATATCCTGAATCCTTAAGTCACAAAGAATCTAGAGTTCTAAAATATCTGCTTGTCCTACTTTCATGGTTTTCTTCCTGTATGATTAAAATGTGACTAATTATATGGAGAATTTAAAATTATAATTAATATGTAGCTTGAAGACTTTGTGATATTAGGCCAAATTTTCAACTCATTTTTCTCCAAATAACTGTCCCTCCTGTAAAGTCTCACTTAGTATGGTAAATTCTGCTAATAATTTCACAAGGAACAATATAAAATATCTGGAAAGGCTTATGAAGCATACTGTACCACTCCCAAGGAAACAAGGTGTTCCATTAAATTTGAGAGGCAGCATGACACACATTCCAGATTATATTCAGACCAGACATATTGTCAAAATGAATCAAGATCCATTATTCTTGTAAACTATATGATGCTGAATAACTTGATGTAATCTGACACTGGCAACAGCAAGGTTTATCTCCATTCAGCCCAGAAATCTCCTAAATAATTGCTTTCTTCACAATTCAAATAAATAGGTATACAACAAATTCTATTGCTGAGTAACCAGAAAGGAGATAGGTATAAAAGAAACTAGTTTGGGATTTAAAAACTAATAGCTCCACCATAAAATAAGAAATCTTATGTCAGAAATAATAATCTTATGTACATGAATAGGAATACATGTGTACTGCCATAGTTTTACAACTTCATTTAATATTTCTTATTGAACATTAATTTAATAACAATTAATTTAATGAGATAGAAACAATTAAAAAATGAATAAAAGTGCAATTTTATGCCATTGTGACTTAATTCTCTACCAAAGCACTTCAGAGTGGAAATTTTCAAGCACTGTTTACCTATAAACACTTGATCATTCTTGCAAACTAGATTTCTTTAGCCAAAACATGTTCTATGTAATTAGATCCATTACACCCAAGCGTTCACTTTACTTGAAACATGGACATGCATTCACAGTAATAGATCAGTGTATAATGATGAAGAGGAAGTTTTTGCTGACATGGTATTTCTGTAGGATAAAACAGGTGAGTCAGTCAGGACTATATTCTAAATTTGATCTTATAACTAAAAATGGATCTGCAAACATCATTGTAGAATGTCACAGAGAATTTTTTATATATTTATTAGTTCTACTAGAAGTTGTTCTCCCATAATAATAAATTCAAATAAAATATATGAACTCAACTTTCAAATAAAGTTTTGGGAAAGTTAGGAACTGTATTAAGCAAATAGTTTCATAGCAGAATTGATACAAATCCTTTCTCCTGCTATACAATTTAAGACAAAATTGAGTTTCAGAAATAATCTTTGGTAAATTGAGAAATGATATTGTGCAATAGATCATTTTTTAATTCAAAACAAAAATACAGCCAAACTATGCCATTTGGAGATTTTATTTTTTATTTTATATTTTTTTCCATTTTGAAAATTTATAAAGCTTTGTGGTTATTGCTTAATCAGTAAGATACAGATACTGACTATACTTCCACTCATTACTTAATTTTAGGATAACTGAAGCAAAGGAATAACTTGAACTTTAGCCTTTGTGCTTGGCTTCTAGAAGATAATTTCAAAGTTCTTGGAATGTCCTGTCTGATAATAGTGTCTTTGTTCACCTGGTGGCCTTTGACCATGTCTTATTATCTATGCTAACAGTGCAGTGGGGACCTTGGACAATTCAGTATCAGTTCAACATCTGCAAGGGTTGGAGACTAAGGTCAGTCATGCTGGGGATCAATAATGTCTATATGATTAAGCCCCAGTAAAAGTTCTGCTTCCCATAGTTCAGATGAGTTTTCTTGGTTGACAATACTTCATGCATATTGCTGCACATCTATTGCTGGGAGAAATAGATGCTGTCTGCACTCCTCCACTGGGAGAGAGCAATTGGAAGTTCTATGCCTTGGTGTCTCCTGGACCCTGCCTTATGGACTCCTGATTTTAATGTGTATCCTTTAATTACCATAGGCCCTAACAATAAGTAAAAATACCTTTCCTGAGTTCCCTGAGTCTTTCTAGGAAATTATTGAACATAAAAGTGATTTGGAGGACCTTGAAAATTGCAATTGGTGTCAGATGTCAGGGTGATCTTGAGATTCCCACACTGTACCAACAGATGTCACTTGACCTCTTAACCACACCAATTATAAATTAAAGTCATTTGCTGGGAATAATAATTTCCTTACTTCCTTTTTAGGGGATTGAGGGAAGCTGCTTACCTTCTATCAACTTCAATTTTCTCATCTGGGTAATGAGAATAAAAATACCTGTCACATAAAAATAACTGTAATAATTAAATTTTTATAAGTATGTAAATGTCCTATGAAATATGTCAGGCTGGTGGTATAGATTCAGTAAATGTTAGAAACCAGCTCTTCTTTCTGTCTGAAATAATAGACTAATTTATTAAACTTTATAATTAATTCACTTTGATTTATACTTTATACATTTAAAATATTTTCTGTCATTGAAGTTGAAAATCAATGTGTGTGTACTAAATTATATAGAAATATAACTAAAACACTTTTGTCATTTTGAATATTCTGTTTGCATAACTTTGGGATAAGTCTATGCATCTGCATGACAGCATTCTGTTGCTTTTTCTTTTGAAAGGCTTTAAAGTTATATAAAGAAAAAATATCTATAACTCTGTACAGTGCTGAGACCTGCCATGATTGTGCTGGGAGTTATTTACGGAAGATCTATTTCTTCTGTTGGGAATACATAACACAAGTTTTCCTTATTGTTCTGGACATCTCACCCACTAAACCATTCGTTTTCTCTAAGGACAGAAGTAAATAGCACAATTTGTTCTCAAAGACGACTAGCTGTTTCTGAAATGTGAGGAAGCTCATGGTAAATGGGCAGAGTGTTAGAAATAAATAAGAAAAATGGGGCAGCAGAAATAAATCTTTTATGATGCCTTCTCTCATTCATTTATATGGAAGCAGTCTTTTGCCACAGCTACAGGTGACGAGAAACAACAGAGATTGCTAGTGTGAAATATTCCTTTGAAAATAATTTTAGCATCAAAGTTATTTCATCATCAGCCTCAAAAGGCACCTACGTAAACCTCTTTAAAAAAGTGCAAACTAAAGACTGATTTACAGAGAATAATGATTTATCTACTTAACAATCCTGGGAATGTGACTTTATTATTACTGAATTTAATTTTTATGTCCTTTATTTTTTATAATAAATAATGTTATTCAGACATTAGAAATGAATGAAAGAAATATTGAATTTCCAAAAATATATAATAGTTTTCTACAACTGAGTATGACCACTTAGAAGATGTAGCTTTATTAGGTGATAGACAACAAATAGTTTTATCATCAGTTTCCCAGGGAAAAAGTTTCTTCTCACCCAGAGTAATTGGAACAAGATGAATTTCCTTCTACCTACTGCATGATCAAAAATAAGGCAAATAGCCACAACAACATAATATGGACAGGCAAAATTAGGATAGATCAGTACTTATTGAAGCTAGAGAGACTGTGGCAAATTATTTTTTCCAAACATGGCTACATTCATTTGTACACCCCCTAACATGTTCTTGTAATATAAAGCCTACTTCCTCTCCCCTTAAATATGGGTTAGGCTTTGTAACTTGCTTCTAATAAGTAAACTACAGCAGAAATGGCACTTTATGACTTTTAAGGATAGGTCATAAAAGACTATACAGCTACCACATAGTTATCTTTCTCTTGTGAGGCTCCCCCTTGGATCCTAGCCACCATGCTGTGAAGAAGCCATGTGGTACAAAGAAAGATGTGGGTTTTTTGGTGGCAACTCTGGCTGATAAATAGCTTTCAGAAATGTGAGTAAGTGAGCCTCTAATGAGTCCAACCCTCAGTCTCTGAGCCTCTAATGACAAGTGGAACAAAAATGAGCTGTTTCTCTGGAAGCCTGTTCAAATTGCAGATTCTTAAGCAAAATAAATGTCATTACTTTAAGATATTATATTTTGGCTTTTTTTAAATCTAACAGTACATAATAGGAACACTAAATTTGAGGAAAAAGTTTCAAAACAAGATTAGTCTTGTGTGCTATTCAAATAGTCAAGGCAATATAGTCAGAGGGAAATTATGATTACTTTTACTGACTTTAAGTCATGATCTTCATACATATTTGGGCATAACCGTCTTAAGTCTATAAAACCCCATATAAGTAAACAACATATACACAAGTAACTTGAAATAAAATAGTCACATATCTGATAATTATTAGGTAGCCAGTATTTTAAAATAAACGGGGCTAAATATAGCACAGCCCTAATATCTATAAGTATCTAGAATGGTGTGAAAACTGAACGTTTATTCCTTTGTGTTGACTGGTGGACTGCTTTATTTTAATAACTTGTTTTGAAAGAAGTAACTTATTTAATTGCTTTGTGTCCTTGAAAATGTGGAATATAATGTTTTCTATTCTTCATCATAATTATAGTATTTACTCTAACGTGCAAATCAGCCCTATTGTTGAAGTAATTTCAAACATTTAATGTCTCTCCTATTTTACATCAATCATGTAAACCCTAAAGGTATGATATATATGAGATAATATGACTTTTCTTCTTCAAGTGTTCTTTTTTAAATATTTGTACTAAAAACAATCACCTATTTTAATAAGGAAAGTAAGCTTGATTGTGCCTTTATATAATCATGACTTGAATCCCTTCCATAAAATTGAGAGAAATATCTATGGATGGTATAGGAAGCGAGTCTTAAATAAATGAAGATAAACCTTTTGTTACCCATTTATCCATAGGCTATCACTTTTTTGAACCACTTTTTGGTTCATTTCCCCTTTTTGTAATCTTAATAGGATACAGTTGAACAGCAGGGGCTTTTACTAATCTTATTCTAGCCTACTAAAACAAAAAATAAAGAGACAGAAGTAGTTTGATACTCTGCATACATATTTAAATCTTGCATAAAGTTCTATATCTCAGGGAGGAAGCCTCAGAAGGGCACAGTACAATTCAGTCCAGAGAACCAAACCAAACCAAACCACTTGCCTCTGTGTTCAGTAAGGGTGCATGGCATGGTGCCAGTGGTGGGCTGCCTATGTGCCAGGACATAATATCAAAGCTTGTTTTATTTTTCTTTTCCATCCCAATCCAAGAAGATTCATTTTGTAAAACATTCTGCTTACAAGCGAAAAGTTTTCATTATATTCTATTACATTTCAAGCAGAATGAACAACTTCAGAAGATTTTATTTATATAGTCCTTTAAGTTCCCTGACAAAAATAATTATAACACTAACAGTATCACTGGCTCCAAATTTAGATAAGACCTTCCAGTGAGCTCAAAATAATTTTATTTTCCTCTTGAATATCTTTAGACATTTCTGAAAAATAAGAAAAATTATTATTTTTTTCTTATTTTAAATATGGAAAAATGAAATAAAGAATTAAAATGAACTCTTGGAGGGCACATATAACAGTAAAACACAAAGATTAACTGAGAATGCTGTGTATCATGAAGAGCTGGGCTTGTGAAGAATGAACTGCTCATTTCCCATCCTAGCTTCTTCCCTGTCTCTCCCTCCCTCTTAGCCTCCCTTCCCTCACAGATGTTAAATGAATATGTACTATGTGAATACGTGAGTATGCTATGGGAATATCAAAATTATTTATCTTTGATCTATGCTTTCAAAGTGATGACTAGATTTTCAGAAAAAGGAGACTAATCATATAGCAAGTTAAGAGTTATTCTAAGAGATATGAGTGAGGTGCTGTGACACATATAGGAAAGACTCGCTAATTTGACAAGGGGCTGAAAGAAGAGCAAGAAGCAGAGAATCGGGGAAGAATGAGTGGAAGTCACGAAGAGAAGTTGATCCTCATTATTTGCTAATTTGATATTTGTAAACTGCCTACTCACTAAAATCTATTTGTAATCCCAAAATTAAAAATGATGATTTTTTGTCATTAAAGAACATGTATAGAGTGACAAAAATGTGACATGCCTGGCACCCATGTTCCCAGCCAAGGTCAAACAAGGTGATGCTCTACCTTCTAGTTGCAGCTTTCACATTGTAAACAAGTTTCTTTTTCACAGTCTATTTAGAGCCACAATTTCTACATTTTGTGCTTTTTTTGTTGGTGATTTCACTGTTTAAAATGGCCCCCCAGGCAAATGTTGAAGTGTTTTCTAGTGTACTGAAGTGCAAGAAGGCTTTGATGTGCTTCAGGAGAAAAATATGTATTTTGATTAGTTTCATTCAGGGAAAGTTATAGTCCTGTTTGTTGTAAGTATATTAAATAAAGTATTTAAACAGAAACACAAATAAAACAAGGTTATGTATTGATTAGTTGGTGAAAATGTTGTGACCCAAGGCTCACAGGGAACTAACTTTGCATTTCTCTTCAGAGCAACTGTTCAGTATTTACTAATCCGGTGTTTGCAGAGACATTATAGAATACAACTACTATGAATAACAAGAATCAACTGTGGAATCCTAGGCAATGATTAGAGAAGAGAAGAAAGGCATTCCCAGCAAAGAGAATAACCTCGACAGATCTTTTAAGTATGAGAGAGTGTTTTATATTAAGGAAATTCAGGACACACTTGCTTATTTTCTGTGGAGTTCTCCTTTTCTGTCAGACTGGGGAAGGTGTCTCTCTTACCTGGATCCTGAAGTTCCTCTTTTTCTGGATCGTTTCAAACTGTATTGTCAGTATGTCTAGGAAGCATGCTATGTTTCATCTGATATGACACTCTTATCATGAGGAAAATGAATTAGAGAAGGAATCAACATCTAGGCAAAGACAGCCAACAATAGGCTCAACAGAAGAGAGAGAAATGATATTTCATATTGCATAGTAAGTGACTGACCCAATCAAATCTTAAGCTCTTGGGAAAATTGAATGGAGGATACTTAGAGAGGAAGTGACAAAATAGGGACAAAGTAAGAGAATTGAGGTTAAAAAGCAGAGTCATGATTGTGGGGTGTCAAGGGAGTAGAAAATAAGACATATTGCCCAAAGGATGATAAAAAGCCAATTCCCCCCAATTGCTACTGGATCACTGGATTTCTTCTATATCCATTGTTTCTGGTCCATAAGGCTGAGCTGTGTTTTGCTGAGATAGCTTTATACACACACACACACACACACACATATATATATTTGTATATATACATATATAATTATATAATATATACATATAATACATATAATTATTATATTAATATATGGTTATATTATATATTTGATGTCATAAAAATAAATTTAAATCAATAATCAATTACTTCTCATTCATCTGTATACTGGCTGAGCCAGTCTTTGCTCCAGGCTTTAGGTCAAGTTCAAATTTGTTCCTTTTACTTCTAATTCCAGGTTCCAAGATGAAGATTCACTAGCTTCACTAGCTAGCTTATCATAATCTTCTCAGATGGATGGAAGGAGACCAAGAAATCAAGCTGAAATACATAGCATATGTAATAATCACCATACCTAAAAGTCAAAGGTCCAGCATGTTGTAGGAACAGTATCTGAGAATGTTATATAGTTTATTAGGAGCTAAAACTGTCAACTTAAACTTATGAAATGCCAGCAAACATCATATATAAAAGTTAATTTAATAACAATATAACATTCAAATACCATTTAAAAATTGTCATCAAGGCTTTTAAAAGTCAACAATGTTTTTAAAAGTTTAAACATTTTGTTTTATTTTCCACTGTAAAAGTAAACAAACTGTATCATATGATAGCTAAATACTATCTAAAATAGTAATATGTACATCAGACAATAATAACTAGATGAATAAAGATTCAAAAGGCAATATATTATAGCACGTGAGTCATTAGGCTTTGCTAAAAGCCAAACATGTCTAACACTGTCCCACCTGATGACCTTTTTCCTTGGTATTCCCTCTACCAGGAGTCCTCTACCCAGATATCTGCATGGTTCTTTTCTTATTTCATTCAGGTCTTTGTTCAATGTCATTTTGTTAGAGGGATCTTCTCTAAAAATTTTTTTTTATGTGTTGGCAATTGAACACCAATAAAAAATAAATTTATTTTTTAAAAAAGAACCCTCTAAACCCAACATTAACAGCACAAGAAAGGGAAAAAAAAATGGATCTCTCTAATCACCTTCACTAAAATAGTGTACTTTTAGAGCTTTGCTTTCAGGAAATGTAAGTTGAATAAATGAATTGTACCTTCAAGTGTTAAATATTGATAAATTCACATTGAAAATTAGAAATCAGAAACATTGGAATGAATGTGACAATTTGTATCTCACTTTTTTCTGTGATTTCTACTTATTTCAACATTAGTTCCCTGAGCGAACTATACCTATACTAATTAATTACTCTTTTGACCAGTACTCTTCTTAATGTAAATTATTCTAATAATATTTGAATTAAGACAGATTTGCCCTCAAGGAATGTATTGCCTAAGGATAAAGAATGTATTCTAAAAAAAAAAAAAAAAAGAATGTATTCTAGACATATTTAAATTAGCATATCAACAATTGATATGTGTTATGGGAAAATGATATGGGAAAATGTGTTAGTGTAATGTTTACCACAGTCTATGAATTAAAACCTAAGACTTTTTATTTAATAGCATTTTAAAGATATGTATTATTTTATTGCATTGTGGCTTCAAAAAATCTCTTTTTAAATTTAGTGTTAAGTTATATACATATATACATCATATATTAGACTAAATAGATATATACTATGCATTTTAACATTATTTGATTAGATTATATATAATTTCAGAAATAAGGTAAGGCTAAACATATAAGTCATTCTGCTAGTAAAAGTTAATATTTCCATTTGGCTGAATGGATTGTTAGGCTGAAATTTTGAAGATTACTGATAATTCTGTTTAATTTACTAAATATAATTACACAAAATTATAGTAATTTTTAGTAGTTAGGCCTTTGCACAAAGATTATGAAATTAGAAAAAATATATACTATCAATTGTTCATAAAAATCTATACTTCTGTGTATGTGTGCCTTTATTGCATAAGGCCAAGAGGCTCCCATGCATAATAGTATTAATCAAGAAAATGAAAGGATATGCACTGAGTGTTCAGAGTTACAATTAAGGATGGGTTCTGCCATTTAGAATCCAACTGTTATTGGTAAAGATTTGCATCAATACATACATTCATCTAGAATAAAAAGCTGAGGACACCTGAGTGGCTCAGCGGTTGAGTGTCGGCCTTCGGCCCAGGGCGTGATCCTGGAGTCCCGGGATGGAGTCTCATATCACGTTCCCTGTGAGGAGCCTGCTTCTCCCTCTGCCTATGTCTCTGCCTTCTCTCTGTGTCTCTCATTAATAAATAAATAAAACCTTAAAATAAAGAATAAAAAGTTGTAATTTTCAAGGACAGTACAATATTCAAGGTACAAGAACATCTAAAAGGAAACATAGGCATCATTATCTACAGTCAGGAAAACCATGTCTATTATTTTGCAGAACAGGTAAGTTCTTTGTTTTGTCCCTACACAGATTTTCTGCTTTCACTTTGAAAAAATTAAAATGTCCATTGAGGAAATTTTTTCATGGAACCATATATTTTCACCAGAGTAATAAGCTCTTGTTTCCTGGTAACAAGAAGGTTGCTAGACCTCTAGATGCTGTTTCCCTTTAACACTGATTTTCAGTGGGAAGGGATGCTCTCTTTCTCCAGTTATTTATCAATAATTAATAAGTTCAATGTCCAGAATTCCACTATAGTTGGACCGTTTTAGGCCAGAACCAATCACTATAGTCAATTTGAGGAAATATACCTCAAGTAAGAGCTCTGATTAATATCTGCTCTTGAAGAGCTTCTTGGATAGGCTTTTCTACTACAGTTGGCAAGAATGGGGAACCCAGTCCCAATGGTAATATGACAGAAAACACATATTTTTTTTTCTACAAGGAGCCTTTCACTTTTACATTTATAATACATGCATTTTACATTTATGTACATGTATGCATGAAATGTTCTTAAGACACATATAGAAAGAGAAAAATTATATGGAACAATATATGCATTGCTCAGAACAAAAAAATAAATTTGATATCTTCACAATGGGTTCACAATTTATATGTTCTTTTATAATGTCACTTTTTCTAGGTACTGGATTCCTTTAAGAATCAAGCCAATAAGAAGCTTATTTGGGAAAATATCACCCATTGCCTTAAAAAATAGTAAGCCAAGAGGTAAGAGTTCTAGTTTTATGCTTTTTTTCTTAATTAACATATTTTACTAAAGGAAAACATTGAATTCAGAGTTTATATAGCTAATTTTTTTAAAAAGATTTTATTCATTTATTCATGAGGAAACACAGAGAGAGAGAGGCAGAGACACAGGCAGAGGGAGAAGCAGGCTCCATGCAGGGAGCCTGACGTGGGACTCGATCCCAGGACTTGACTGATCATGCCCTGGGCCGAAGGCAGGCACCAAACCGCTGAGCCACCCAGGGATCCCCCTATATAGCTAAATCTAAGGAAGATGAAATATCTCAGAATAAATTTTTATGCTTTTGTTTGAATGCTTACACTACCTTATTTTTTTGGAACAATGATTTTGTCGCCTGTAAGACCATATATTTTGTTCTACTGAGGAAAAAAAAAATCTACTAATTATAATAGCAAAATGCCCTGACTGTTAAACACATTTTTATTTCAGAGATGTCAAATTATGAAAACAAGAGTTACTTAGAATTAAAGAAATATAATTTCATCATTTTGAGGGGAAGCTATGTGAAAATATTATACAAAGAGATAAATGAACTAACCTATTAATAAAAAACCCCACAAATGACAAATGACTCATATCAAGACTTATCTTAGACAAGAATTATTTGTTTCTAACTAAATTTTTCAGAATACTTATATGTAAGCTTTGAATATGGATAATATACTTCAACAGAAAATCAAGATTTTTCAAATAAAACTGTTATTGTTTTATATGATAATTTAAAAGGATATTTATTCTTCGAATGTTTTAATCTTATTAAATGCTATCTTTGGTAGTGTTGAAAACTAGATGGTAAAGATAATTAAAAATAAATCAGCCAGTCCATATGTTGAACAATGATTAGGGGCATATTTTAACAAGAGTATTACAACATAAAAGAATCAACATTAAATTAACATTCAAAATCTTAACATAGATTTAATGAGTGTGGAAAGGAAGAAAGCAATCCATTCTCCAAATAAACATTATATTGTGGATATTGTAGTTCTTATTTATCTCCCCTCTGGTGTTGAGCAGTCTCCAGGATATGCTCATCAAATCAAACATTAATTTAATTTATTTCAGTGAACTATATTTGCATGAATTTATTTCTTCTATTTATTTTCATTTAAGTAGTGATTGTTTAATAAAAATATTTTGTACAAGTCTGAGTGCCTTTTAACAATCATCATGGAAATAGTCAATTATACCACAAGAAGTACATTATTTTTCAAAAGCTCTTCTAAAGCTAGTTAGCAATAATACAATAAGACTCATGGAGAATTACTTTCATAATTTTGCTACCAGATGAGTGCATCAAAATTAGAACCTTAAGTAATACTCCTAATTACAGCAAAGATACAATAATCCAAATCTCTAATCAAACTGGTAGAACTAGGGAGGAAGAAAGAGCTGGTAGAAAGGAAATGAGATAGCTGCACACTTCCTTTCTCTAAAATATCTCAAATTGATTTCAGAAGACTGAAGAAGGAAATGAGAGCAGTGTTAAAAATATTGGTCCAGATGGTTCTCACTTACTCTCAATTATCCCCTTATGAAATCTTACTTTATTATAGCTATTGATACCAAACATTAGAATTGACTTTGTTAGTACACCATTGTGTTAATAATTTTCTTATCATAAAATAAGAAACATCATTATTGATATAGAAGATTTTCAGTTGCAACTTTGGTAATGTTTTAAAGTTTGACTTGTGCAATCCATTTTTTAACTTGGTTGAAAAAGTATTCATATCTGGGCACCTGAGTGGCTCAGTCTGCTAAGCAACTGACTCTTGATTTCAGCTCAGATCATGATCTCAGGGTCATGAGATCAAGCCCCATGTCTGCTCCATACCCAGTGGGGCATCTGCTTGAGATTTGCTCCCTCTCCTTCTGCCCCTCCTCCCCACTCATGCACACATATGTGCACATGCACTATCTCTCTCTCTCTCTCAAACAAATAAATAAAATCCTTTTAAAAAGATTTATTTATTTGAGGGGAGGGGAGGAGAGAGAATCTGAAGCAGGTTCGGCACTGAGCACAGAGCACAAATTAGGGCTCAGTCTCAGGACCGGGAGATCATGACCTAAGCCAAAAACAGGATTTTCACATTTAAAACTGACTAAGCCATACAGGTGCCTCAATAAATAAATCTTTAAAAAGATATTCGTATCAACATTTTAACTTTCTATGGTCAAGAAATGTTCTATAGTTTTCTTGAGTATGGATATTAAAATAAAAGAACACCAAAATGCAACTAAAACTTACCTTCCTTTTGTAAGTTCCCATCAGTAATGTAAGGACTATATGAGCTAATTACTCTTTCCTGCCTTCATATCATTCTTAATTTAAACTCTGTCTTAAGCATTCAAATGATACATTAGAGAATTCAGATGTGATTTATACATTCAAATATCTAGCATTTTATTTGGAAGGGTTAAATATTTCATGTAAAATAATAAGCAAAAATATATAAGACACAAAATAAAAGACTAAAAAATATGATAGAAAAGTAAGTGAGGCCAAATGACAAATATGCTGGAAGATAAAAGGTTCCCTGAGGAAGTAGCATGTTGACTTGGAACATGCAAGTCAACTTCCAGAATGCACATGATCATTCCTCAGATCTACCACTATAGATCCAAAGAGGTCTTCATGTGATGGTAAGATCTGTTAAGTCATGGAGCACTGAGAGGAAGTATACAGAGAACAATAAATCATTCTGAGTAGGTTTGGCTTAAGGAGGAGCAGAAGAATTCCATCCTGTATGATGCCACAGCTCCTGCAATGGTTACTTCTGTACAAATAGCAGGCTGTGGGCAGAAGGAACTGCACTGGTTTATGGGCACATTGATACATTATTAGCTTACTATGATCTCAAGTCTCTCTCCTTCTATTGATAAGAAAATTGACAAGGACTGTCCCCAGTGAAAAGGTAGAAACCAGAGATGATTTGGGGCCTGCCAACGACTTGGCATGGGCAATAGTCTTGTTGTGGGTAAAATCTATAATATTAATAATAGTTTATCATGGTTATTATGAGTTTGCAAAACAGCTGAGAAGCTCCAACATCTGGTTTTATATATATATAACCTCATCTCATTGAAAGCAAAAGATAAATAATCCTTTCAACTTTCTGTGTTGCCCCATTTTCATTTACTTTTTGGAAATGTCTGATTAGCAAGAAAAAAAATACATGACTTGACTTCTAGTTTAGTCTAGAATACAGTGCAAAGGAAGCAAGAAAAGCAAAATCAAAAGAAAAACAACAAGCAAAGCAAAAGCTTATCATATTTTTTGTCATTAGCCCAAGGAAACATGTCTACTTGTCAATCTAAATCGAGCAGTTGTCTATCTAATGCTGTCAAAATGTAGGTAGATTTCCCATTCCTGCCGGATTCAAACTCAAAAGATTGATAGTTCGCTAGCTTCGTTGTTGTTACTACTTCAGAAATGTGCCTCTTCTACTCATTTTGAAATGGAACTTTTGAGAATGAGGGGCACCTGTGTGGCTCAATGATTGAGCATCTGTCTTCGGCTTAGGACATAATCCCCGGGTCTGGGATTGAGTCCTGCAATTCCCACAGAGAGCCTGCTTCTCCCTCTGCCTATGTCTCTGCCTCTCTCTGTATCTCCCATGAATAAATAAATATTTTTTTTAAAAGAACTTTTGGGAATTTACCATCCTGAAAAAAATTTGAAAGGTAGGAAAAAGCAAAATTGTGTGTTCCTACAAAGAGAAGAGTTCTACCATCAAGGTCTAAGATTGTGTTCTCCCAGCATTAGATTCAGGGTATTGACCTTTGATACTTCAATATCGAGCTATGAATATAGTGGATGTCTAGCAAATATTACCAAGTAGATATTAACCTGCTGGAATTCTAAGGAGATGTGGACAGCTTCAGATATATCTTGATTCCAGGTCATTGATCTTCGTTTCTAGATTCCTTGTTAGTGTTGTTCTCAGGAAAGCTCTCTGCATCATCACCAGCAAGACTAACAGTGGTAGGAAGAACAATTCCTCTATCGTTCTTACAGATCTTTTCTGAAAGTAGTTGTTTGGCAAATGTTCCAGGAATATAGATTGGTCCATTTGGTTTCAAGTGTCCATCAGCAAACCAATAACTAGGGGTGAGGATTAGAGTAATAATTAGCCAGACACAGGCAACTGACTGCATTTTGGTCTGGAATGGTAATGAGGGAAAGCTTCTCAAGTGAACCAGAAATTAATTAACTTTGTATACGTTCCTTTAATGAGGGAAAGAGATTATGGTAAATCTCACCTTTACATATCAAAAGATACAGAGAAAAAAAATTTGGAAACTATGCCAAGTGAGTGTTATAAATTCCTGACCTGCTTAAGAAATGTGATGTTGAGATTGTTTTTCTGCCTCTAAAGAATTTCCAGTCTTTCCTGTCTTGCCTCAGCTTCATCCAACATTGGAATCTGACAGAGCAGAATGCCTGTGACCAATTAGCAAATGACGTGGCACACGGCAAAGGAAATGGAGTGGTGAAAGTGATTGATGGACTACAAGGGGGAGTAAAAGGAAGAAAGTGTCCTAAATAGAAATTCCCCAGACAGTTACAAGAGTTGGTCTTTTGGGAAAACCTCAAGAGATGGTGTAATATTTAAGAAAGCTGGATCTGGAAACAAACTTCTTGAGTTCACATTCCAATTTTGCCACTGATCGTCTCCAGCACTTCAGAAAACTTAACTTCTTTTTGTTTTGGTCTCCTTATCTGCAGATGGGGCCTCTAACTTCATTTGATTGCCATGAGCAGTAATTGTGATAACAGATACAGTACTTTAAGAACAGTTTCTAGCATTGTATTAATCAGAGAATGCTGATTTCTAAACAATTCCAAAATTCCAATGGCCACTAGTAACTTAATAATTAAAGTTTATTTCTCAATTCCACTTCAATGCAGAAGGAGTAAGTGGCTTATAGAAGGTGGCTCGCTACCTCATAGGACTCA
Source organism: Canis lupus dingo (assembly GCF_003254725.2). Classification (NCBI taxonomy): domain Eukaryota; kingdom Metazoa; phylum Chordata; class Mammalia; order Carnivora; family Canidae; genus Canis; species Canis lupus. Next base: position 30,191,345 of record NC_064276.1, on the reverse strand, counting down.
CTGGCTCATAGTTCTATTGTGTCGCTTTGCCTACCTCAGTGTCATGAAAATCCACAAACAGATGAGGCAAGAGATTGAGGATACATCCATTATCAATCTTTTATAAATGTAAGTCATTATTTTCTCTATTAGAACCAAGGTCTTATGCCAATTCATTTGAGTATGGTGAAGACCCATGACTGTATTTACCAACTATAGACTATACAAGGTCTTAAACTTTTAAATCAACTCTAAAATTAAGGACAATTTTTCACGTTCTCCTGGATTTCTCGATTTGACTATATAACAGTAAAGATCAATGTTTATGAATTGTACCATCCATACCTTCCACTATCAAGGGTCGAATAAAGGAAATATACTTAGCATTTTGTGGTGGATTCCTCCTATCAGAGCTAATAAGGAAAAATATATATGTATACAGACTTCAGAGAGTGTTAAGTGCCAGTACAAAAATATGGAGATCTTGAATAATGGTAGCAAAGTGTGCAGACAGAAGAAATCTCTACCAAAGGGAGTATAGAGGAAGAAAAAGAACCCATGAGGCCTTGATAGTGAGCATCTGTGTATTTATAAGCCACTTAATTAAACTCTGGTATTTGTTGGTGCTAAGGGTTTTTATTGAGAGCACCACTGACTTTGATCAAGTAACCAACAGAAGATGCTTTTCACAATTAGAACTACATTAAAATTACAAAGCTTGAATATTGGTAATTTTAACATCCAAAATGTAGAAAAGAGTTTGTTTGGTGACACTATACTGGTATTTATATGGAAAGCCTGTACTTTAGATTATTAATGATGAGTATGGCTTATATGGCATTTCTCTTCTCCGTGTTATCTGAAGCCATATTTATGGTAAAGATCAATACTGGGTGATCATGTACAATTTCACAGATTTGGCCACATTTTCTAGAGTGTAACCTTAAGAAACCTGGATTGGCAAACATCTACTTATTTTCATCTGGTTCTTCTCTTTGGCTATTGTGATATGGATTTATCTCATCATATGAGACAGAAACTATGTAAGATTAGGACTTAGGCTTCATGTAAAGTGGGCAATATAGGCTGTTTTCCCTAAGTGGCAGTTAACTAAGGTTAAGTTCAAGGTTAAGTTCATTCAAAAAGAATGAAAAAAAAAATATGCAATGGCTTTTGTCATTTATGTTCACTCCAGGACCCAGGCTAAAAATAGGAACCGTCTCTTAAACACTGTCAATCTTGGGAAAAGAAAGAAGACTGTGGTAAGCTATACGTTGGCCTTTAACATTTCTGCATTGAAGTAATATAGGTCATCCCTGCTTACCTTTTCTTAACTGAAGCAAGTCACATGCCCAAGCTTGATATTAAAGGGTGGATATATATAATCCTCCTTTAGAATGATGAAGAAAATGATTTTGAACAATATAATCAGGACATCAGCCAGATGGTGATATTGGAGGCCCCATTCTCATATGCCCCATGGCAACAATAATTTGGCAGCCGTCCACAGATAAAGGTGGCTTGTAGGATCTTTGGGATCCAAGTAGGAGGTTATGAAGTCCTGAACGAGCCTGAGACTGAGGAGGGCGGTTTTAATGGGACTGGGAGAAGTCACGCCTGTTGGTGCCTTGGTTATCATGCTTGCTGACCTCAGCACCTCTGTGGACCCTGAAGAAACCTGTGAGCTAATACGGAAGAGCTATTGCTTTAGTCTGTTTTTAATTGAACCATTCTGTACAATAGAAGAGATCTATTAAGCTCAAGCTTAAATGATTCAAACATCTTTTCTACAAATTAAATTGACCTTTCTTGCTCAGAGATCTCAGTTTTATCTATTACTGGATGAGAGAAGAATCAGTTCACCTTCCAACTTTCTATATTTCTGTAATTTCTAGAATCCTCCTAATTTCCTTTTATCTTAATTTCCTTTTATATTTTCTCACAATTATTTTCGAAGTTCATTTCTTTCTAGTAACACTATGTCAAATGATACCCATGGCAACTTAGAAGCACTCCTTATATCTCGTTTCCCAGTCTCCTTGAGTATAGTTAAAAGCTTATTCAAGAATGTTGCCTGCCTTCCAAATTATCACAAGTGATACTTTTTAAAAAATGTTTTAGCACTGAGTAATATAAATTACTGCTCTTTCTGCCTCTAATAACAATTTCTTCACTGTCCAATATAAAGCCTGAAGCCAAACCTGTGTACATTTAATTTGAGCCACTTTTTGTCCTAATTAGTCCACATATGTAACAGAGTCATAGCTTTTTTTAATACAGAAGCTTCTCCAGACTACATAAAAGCAGTTTTCACATTGTCCTACATAAATCTATAATTCTATAGGTGGCTTGCCTGTTTTTGTTTTTGTTTTTTGTTTTTTTTTCTTCTCAGTCATGTGTCCCACAGAGTTCTTTAACACTGGGTGGTCAAGGACATGGCTTAATATCATCTTAATCCCAAACCAGAATTCCCAAGGAGATTCAGATACTAGTGAATTGTCAGTGACTCTTGGGGGGAAATATTTAAAACTATAAATACAATTTTGAAAAATGTCACTCATTTGATTCTGAAAACTTAAAATTAATTTTGGAATTATTTTAATTTCATTTTTATTCATTTATTTTAATGTTAATTTTTATTTTCAGAGAGGAAGGGAAGGCAGCTACAGAGGGAGAGGGAGAGAGAAAATCTTCAGGAGGCTCCATGCCCAGCACAGGGCTCGATGTCACAGCCCTGAGGTCACGACCTGGGCCAAGATCAAGAGCTGGGTGCTTAATCAACTGAGCCACCAGGTGCTCCTTAATTTCAATTTTATATTGAAGTTTAAAATGAGACTGTAGGAACCATCTACTCTGTTAAATAATTCATACTAAATAAGACAATTGCTTATTGTTTTAGACATTTGCAATTGTAAAGAATGCCCCACATTTTCTTCTTTTGATACTTAGAAAATATTTACCTTATCTATTCTCACTGTGTATAGTAACAGAAAAATATACCAATATTAAAACTTATTTTTCACAATAATCTTAGAGTTAGGTATCATTATTACCATTCTAGTTTGACAGATGAATAAAGTACAGAACATCTTGATGTCTTGCACAAGGATAACAGGAAGAGAATATTTTGTCTTCAGAATTCTGGAAACAAACTCTTAATTAATCCATTACATTGGACTGCTTTTTAAATATATTAATGAATACCTATTATTTTCTCATAATCATCAGAAAATTAGATAAGTGTTACTGCAAGTAACTATTATACATACTCGATAGATATTAAATTTATATCAACTACATAGCCCAACGTTTAACAGTATAATTTAGTTCTTGTTTAGTAAATGTACATTACACAAATGGATGGACCAGTGATTACAATCTGACCCAGCAAATATATTAAACATGTTTAGCATTTTTTCGTTTAACAGATAATAAATGTTCTTATATATATTTTTAAGGATTTATTTATTTTTTAAAAGATTTTATTTATTCATTAATGGTATATATATATATATATATATATATATATAGAGAGAGAGAGAGAGAGAGAGAGAAGCAGAGACACAGGCAGAGGGAGAAGCTGGCCCCATTCTGGGAGCCCGACGTGGGACTCCATCCCGGGATCCCAGGATTGCGCCCTGGACCAAAGGCAGGCGCCAAACCGCTGAGCCACCCAGGGATCCCCGGATTTGTTTATTTTTTGAGGGGGGGTGGAGGAAAAGTGGGAGAGGAAGAGAGAGAATCTCAAGCACACTCCCCATGAGCTCAGAACCCCACTTGGGGCTCAATGTCACAACCCTTAGGTGATGACCTGAGCCAAAATCAAGAGTTGGGAGCTTAACTGATTGAGCCACTCAAGTGGTCCAAAATGTCCTTATATTTTGAGAAAAACTTTTTTGTTGGTAAAAGACTTGTTTGCATTAAAGTAAATGAGACATTAAAAAATGAAAATATAATTTGTTGTGAAATGAATGGGAAAAATAATTGAAAATTATCTATTGTTTTAAAAATTAATTTAAAGGTGTTTTGGAATTTACATAACTAATAGCCTTGAAATAGCTATAAATCATTTTGTTAGCCTTCTGAGAATTTAATACTTTAGACTTACTAAAATTATCATCTTATTTGTTTTACTCATCCAGTTATTTGACTGATAATGGCTTTTTTTTCAGATTGAGAAATATCTGTGGGTGACAACAATGAATGTCAGATTGATATAATGTGGAGGAACTAAATGATTTCAAGAGACTCTGCTTTGCCTTGAATCATTCATATGTGGTGCCACACTATTCAAAAATTAATGCTATTCCATAAATGAATAATGATTTAAATGTACTCAATAATTGTTAATGCACAAGCTTTTTTCCTATCATATAATCAAAAAAAATGATGCGGCTTTGGCTAGTCTCATGTTCTTTTTTAAAGTTATTCAAAATAGATACTGACAAAGAAACAAAAAAGCTATTTCTAATATACAATACATCATGTAAATTAAGTGGCAATATGCATATTTTCCAATCCTGATGTCCTGAGATTAATAAAAGGAACATTTTTAATATTAGGGTCTGTAAAGATGTTTGTCTCTGGGGAAAGCCACTGTTAAAAATGATGAAATTGATTATGTTGAATGCAATATATAATTCATACAATAAGTGATTTTAACAAGTACAAAATTAGTTCTTTCCATTGTTCAATAGAAGACAAAACTCAAATGGAAAGTCAGATCCCAATTAAGTACAATTTAAGAGAGGAACATGGTGCAGATGCTATGATTTTAGCACTTATTTATTTATCAAACATTTGTGCAATGCCTCTTTTTTTTCCTAGTCTGTAGAATGAAACCAGAGACCAGCAATGACAAGAGATCCAGAGGAGGACCCTTCTGATGACAATTTTAATTCCCTAAATTAATCCATGGAAGTAACTGGGCAGAAGCGAGCTGTGCCAAAAAGATAGAGAAACAAGTTCCTTAAAACTTGAGCTCTGCATTCAACTCCAATCTGTTTTTTAAAACTAGTTCATGTTTCTACTTATAATTGAAAGTGTCTTGCTATTATTATGGATGAGGATAAAAAGATGGAACTTTCTTAGAGGTAGAGATATTTAAGCTAAAAATTGAAGGATGCAGGTATGTGTATGCTTGATAACTGAACACAGGTGACCAGTTTATATAAATTATTAAATAAGAAAGAAGCACATTTGGAAAATTATGTGTGTTGGGGCATTCTATAAAAGATAGGCAGGGTCTAGTTCTTGAAAGAATGTCTATAATTTTTTTAAAGATTTTATTTATTTATTCATGAGAGACACAGAGAGAGGCAGAGACGTAGAGGGAGAAGCAGGCTCCTCAACTACAGGGGCCCAATGTGGGATGGAACCAGGATCATACTCTGAGCCTAGGGCAGATGCTCAACAGCTGAGTCACCCAGGCAGGCAGCCCGAGTTCTGGTAATATGTTGAGAATTTGAAATTTTTATTGAAATTATTAGAAAGATCTTCAAGGATTTGAGGAAGGGACCAAAATTATTGACAATTGGTTTTTCACAATGATCTCACTGGAGCATGATAGAGGCAAGAGTCAGAGGCAAAAAAGCTATTCAAAATTGTGTTGAATTGCAATGCACACAGGAATTAACAAAGGCTTAAATGAGAGCATTTGCCAAGACATTTTAGTAGGTAGGATCTATAGTATCTGGTGTTAGCACTGGGCGTGGAGCTTAACTTAACAATGACTATCAGTTTTCTGATTGTCTGTTGGGGAATATGGCAGCTGATGGTGTCATTCATTGAGATAAGGGTATCAAGAGGAAACCATATATGTAAAAAAAAATAAATTGTATATTCCAAGTGATATACCTATCAGTGTAAGCTGAAACCTGTATTTCAGTTGCTCTTTTAGCCACCACCTACCATAGCAATCTCCATGAAGTCCCAATCTAAATGCATTTGGCATTTCTCAGATATCCCCAACAACTATCGCATGTTTGCAGCTCATTTTCTTCTGCAATCTCTCCCTTTGGCCTCTTCCATTGAATATTCCATAAATGCCACGTGTGGTTTCCTTTTTGGGATACAGCAATATCCCAAGAGATACAGCTACTCTGACTTCTGCCACAAATAACTTTCTCCACTCATCTGTTTGGCTTCCTCTGGACCATGCTGAATCTCTCAACAATGGCCAAACTGCTCTGAACACTCCTGTTACTACCAATGTTCTGGAGTCCTTCAGTATAGATTGGAGCAGTGTTTTTTGTACAAAAGCCATGTTCTATTTGACGCAAAAGTGAAAAGGCAGGGCTTTCTCCCTTGAGAACCTGGTTCTTCCACTTGAGCACAAAAGGATTGCTCACAGCACCAAAGACTCACAAAGGTTTAGTGAAAAGCCTTTTTCCATTTTACTTAGCAGCTCTACGCGCTCCAAGGCTGGGCCTGGGCTGTGCACAATTGTGAACCACAGTCACCACGTTGCACCCTTGTGATATTAGGCACTGTCATTTAATTGGCTTGCCTGCTTTGATTTCGCTGCCTTAAAGACTAATTTTTACAGAGGACCCTCCATCCAATGGACTTACCTTGCCATTTGCCAGAGAAGCTCACAGCTCTCCCATTGAATTACTGAATCCTTAGACTCCAGAGCCTACGACTGACTTGAACATGCTTACATGCTCCACGGTATCATACAAAGTTTTTTCCCCCAAGGGACGGGGATGGATTCCCAAACAAGGAGTTAAAGACCATCTTAATACTCCCATTAGACCAATTCTTAGATCTTCAAAGATAGGACTGCGGTTTTTGTAAGTTGACATGTTCTATAAAATCATAAATAGCATTCTTCTCAGAAGACGTCTGAATAAATCCCTGATAAAGCGGTTTTTCTCTGTTTTGCCAAAATAATCATGTTGTCTTAAAATATTTTAGATGGGAGTTTGTATGGATTTCTTCTCTAAAGGATTTCAGTTATATTTTTTCACCATCAAATGCAACTACACGGTAAGAGGATTTCATTTTGAAAATTTCTGAGGATGATAGGAATAAGCCAGTTCTATGTAGTCTGCTCAGGTTGATTCAATTTTAACTAACATACTGTGTTCCAGGAATTCCTCAAAGCACTGGCGATGCAGCAAAATGTTGACAAAGAATGGCTTAGGTCCTGGTGGACTTATGTGACACTCACATTCTACAAACATACCAAGCCTAGGCAGGGTTCAAAGAAAACTTGCTCATGCTTAGATGATGTAAAAAGTTATTTAAATTCCAATTTGGGAAATGACCAATTCTTTTCTGCACTTTCAGCATACAGGTAGGCTCGATTTACAGGTAGGCAAAAATGATTTTCATTGTTATCTCTGATATCTAGCTATGCACTTTCCAGAATAAACTCAATTACAGGTCCATTGCTTTATTGTCACTCATAGATAAGTGGAAATTACATCTCTCTAATATTTTTTTAGAAGTAAAAATTTCAGGGGGCCTGGATGGTTCAGTCGGTTGAGCATCTACCATCGGCTCAGGTTGTGATCCTGGGGTCCTGGGATGGAGCCCCACATTTGGCTCCCTGCTCAGTGGGAAGTCTGCCTCTCTCTCTCCCTCTATCCCTCTCCCTGCTCATGCTCTCTCTCAAATAAATAAAGAAAATCTTTAAAAATAAATAAATAAAATTAAAATCCATTCTCAGGGCACCTATAAGCTAGGCTTAGTTGGTTAAGCATCCACTTTTGATTTCATCTCAGATCATGATCTCAGGATCATGAGATAGAGCCCCAAATCAGGCTCCAGGCTGAGCTGGAGCCTAGTTAGGATTCTCTCTCTCCCTCCCTCTTGCCCCTCCCCACCCCCACTTACACACTGTATCTCTCTGAAAACAAAGTTTAAAAATAAGAATAAAAAATTTAAAAAATTCTCATCCTATTGAAAGCTTTTCTCCACTTGCAGGTTAGGCCTGTTTCTGTAATTGGTTCTTTTACTCCTCCTTCCCTGTTCACAGGCTGAATCTGGCCGCTCTAAAGCTTGAGCAAGTAGTAGAGAAGAGAGGCACAAGAGAAAAATCCTACATGACTGGAACAGTTGTCGTTTGCTTTTGGTGCCCTGAAGATAAAGTGTATTCTAAAATTCTACATGCTTATTCTTTACTTCCTGAGGTGCTTTTGAGAGTTTTATTTTATACCTCGTTTAGTATGGGAATCTTTCAACTATAGTTTCCTTGAAGTGAGAGATCTCTTCCTTTGTAACAAACAAAATATGGGTTGGACATGGTCATATTTCTGCCTTCCCATTTCAATGGCTTCCTGTTACTCTTAGATAAAATAAAAATCTCTCACTGCTGCCTCTAACACCAGTGTTACCTGCCCTGAGCAACCTCGCCCTGCAATAACTGCCACCTTGTTCACATTGCTTGTGGGGTATGAAGACACATTGCTTTTTTTCAGCCTAGTACTGTTGTCCCATGCATGGTTCCCTTGGTCTGCTATAATCTCCCTCTGTATTTTTCTATCTTTCAATGATCAGTTTAAATCCTAGCAAGTTAAATAAGACTTTTTATGAAAGCATCATCTAAGTCAGCATAACCCTTTATTTTTTTAGTTCAGCACATTAATTTGCTAATGGATTTTATTTATTTGCTTTTTGTTTCCTAGCTCATTTCCCCACACTATAACCTTCGACGTGTCGTAAGATTTGTGTTTATTTGTTAATTAGCAATTATTCATTATTAGGAATACATCATTGATATTTCAGAAGAATATTTAGCTGTGTCTAGTAGAAAATATTACAATATGTTAAGTGAAAACATGGAAAGATGAAATATTTACCTGTACTTAAACATTTTATATGTTGCCAAGTAATGCACGTGTTCTCTGGAAATGGAGCTAAAAAGTATAGTTGTAATCTTAACATGCCACAATACTCTCAGACATGTTTAGCATGTACCAAAATAATAGACTATCCTATTTTGTTAGTTTCTCATGGTTCTCTCTCTTAAAAAAAAAAAAAAAATATTTATTTATTTATTTATTTGAGAGAGAGAGAGAGAGAGAGAGAGAATAAGTGCAAGCATGTGTATTCATGCAAGCTAGGGGTAGGATGGGGGAGACATGGGAAGGGAGAAAGGCTCCACACTGAGCTACCCAGGCACCCCCAGCTTGAAGAACATTTAAAGAAACCTGAGAGTCAACTGTGGACAGGCAGGGTACTTCTCTGATGAATTCAGATTTTCAAAAGAAAACTCTGGAATGAGGCATATAGCCAATGCCCTATCTAAATAGGAAGGGTTATTTGTATGTGGGTAGTGTCAAGACTAATGTTCAGAATTAACTGAGGATTGCAAAAATTTACAAGGAGAGAAATGACTTGGATTTAGCTTAGATTTCTGATTGAGGCTTTTTATATATTTAATAAATAATTTTTATGGTTTCTTAGCTGTGATGGTTAATTTTATGTGTCAATTTGACAGGCTACGAGGTTCCCAGATTAAAAGTTATTTCTCAGTGTGCCTGTGAGGGAGTTTCTTGATGAGATCAGCATTTGAATCAGTATGTATCAGTAGATTGCCCTCCTCAACATAGATGGGCATCATTCAATCCACTGAAGGTCTAAATTTTAAAAAAGGTAGAGGAAAGAGGATTTCCCCCCTGCCACCCCCATCTTATTGTTTGGACATATCTTATCAATCTACTCTGGCCCTCAGACTGAGATTTACACAATTTTACAAAAATTGGAAATACTACTTTATACAGTTGCATTAGTTTTTATCCCTACTTTGAAACAAATTTGACTTCTTTGTTGTTAGAAGCTTGAAGAATATCAAACATTTTCATGGTGGTAGGCAGAGTACTTATTCTAAGGTAACAATGTGTAATGCACATTTCTTTTCAATAATTCAGTTTTTACCTTGGGAAACAATTTTGAAACCAACTGAGATGTTGATTTCAATATGAGGTCAGTTGGAAATGGAGTAAAGTTCAGAGCCTCTTAATTAAACATCAGGAGTCTCTATCAGGAACTGCTCCTGTATTAAAGGAGAATGCCATCTTCTACACTCCAGTTTCTGATTTATGAAACCAAGCTACCATGTGACAATTGATATTTTATTTTATTTTATTTTATTTTATTTTATTTTATTTTATTATTTTATTTTATTATTTTATTTTATTTTATTTTATTATTTTATTTATTTTATAAGAATTTACTTATTTATTCATGAGAGACACAGAGAAAGGGGCAGGGATATAGGCAGAGGGAGAAGCAGTATCCCTGTAGGGAGCCCAATTCAGGACTCCATCCTAGGACCCCGAGATCATGCCCTGAGCAGAAGGCAGACGCTCAACTGCTAAGCCACCCAGGGGTCCCCTTTGCTCATTTTTAAACTGGGTTTTTGTTTTGTTTGCTGTTAAGTTGTATGAGTTCCCTATACATTGGATAGTAATCCCTTATCAAAGGTGTAGGTAGCAAATTTTTTTTGCCCATTTTTAAGCTTGTCTTTTCATTTGTTGACTGTTCTGTTTGCTTAGAGGAAGGCTTTTAGTTGATGGAGTCCAACTTGTTTATTCTTCATTTTGTTGCCTTTGTTTTTGGCATCATATACAAAAAATTGCCAAGACTAATGTGAAGGTACTTATTTCCTGTGTTTTCTTCTATGGTTCCAGGAGTTTTATGGTTCTAGATCTTATGTTCAAGCCTTTTTTTTTTTGAAACTATTTTTTTTAAGTTTTATTTATTTATGATAGTCACAGAGAGAGAGAGAGAGAGAGAGAGAGAGAGGCAGAGACATAGGCAGAGGGAGAAGCAGGCTCCATGCACCAGGAGCCTGACGTGGGATTCGATCCCGGGTCTCCAGGATCACGCCCTGGGCCAAAGGCAGGCACCAAACCGCTGCGCCACCCAGGGATCCCATGTTCAAGCCTTTAATCCATTTTGAATGGATTTTTGTGTCCATATAGTGTAAGATAGGGGTCCAGTTTTGTTTTTTGTTTTTTTCTACATATCACTATCCAATTTTTCCAACACTATTTATTGAAGAGACTATCCTTTCTCCATTGTGTATTCTTGGCTCTTCTGTCTATAATTAATCAAACATATTTTGATTTATTTCTGGACTCTATTATGTTCCATTTATCTACAAGTCTGTCTTTATGTCAATTCTATACTATTTTGATCACTATAGCTTTGTAATATAGTTTGAAATCAGGAAGTGTGATACTTCCAGCTTTGTTCTTGCTCAAAACTGGTATTCATTCTTCTTTTGTAAAGAAATGAAACCATCTAGTCCTGAGCTTTTCTCAATTGGAACATTCTTGACTGCTGATTCAGTCTCCTTACTAGTATTTGATGTGTTGAGACTTTCTATATTTCTATGATTCAGTATTGATAGGTTGTATGTTTCTAGGAATTAATCCATTTTTTCTAGTTATTCAGTTTGGATATATAATTGTGCATAGTAGTCTCTTATGATCCTCTGTATCTGTGTTAGTCATAATGGCTCTTCTTTCATTTATAATTCAATTTATTCAAATCCTCTCTCTTTTTCCTGATAAATCTAGCTAAAGAATGAACTATGTTATCATTTTAAAAAATAAGTTCTTAATTTCATTGATCTTTCCTATTTTGCTTTTGGTTTTTATTTCACTTATTTCACTGTTATGCTATTTCCTTCCTACTACTAACTTTGGGCTTAGTTTGCTCTTTTTTATGTGGTTCCTTGAATTGTATAGTTAAGATTTTTTTTTCTCCTTAATTACTGCTGTAAAATTCCATTTTCAAACTGTTTTTACTGAATCCCATAAATTTTGGCTGTGTATCCTTTTTGTCTTTTGTTTCAAGATATATTTTTAATTTATTTTATTTTTTTTGACTCATTAAAGAAGATGTGATTTATGTATACAATGGAATATGACTCATTGATTGTTCTTGATTGTTCAGTGTGTTAGCATATCTTGAATTGTTGACTGGTGGGATTGTCAAGTATACATATCTATTTATGAAAATACCAGTGTTCATAAAAGCAATAGAAACCCAGATCTGATTCAGTTCAGTACATAGAAAGCTTCCCTGAGTTCTGTCTAGATATATGTGTCTTAATCTACAATGATTGATAAGTGATTCCCACTCCATTTTATCAAAAGGTCATTTATTTATGATGTGACCCTCTCTCCATTCACTTCTATCTGTACATCATCTCCTTACCAAAAGCTGCATTTGAAATTTACATTCCCATCAGCAGGCAATGCTGGTCAACCAGCAAAAATGGTCATGTTGGTGATTCAATCTCCTTTGCTTTTCTCCTGTTTTCTAGCAAACAGAATGAGTTGTGTTTTCTCCATTTACTTTGATATCTTTACTTACTTTAAATTCTGATAATCTGATGGATACAATTTTATACTTCATTACATATGTCTTTGTCAAAAAACTTCAAATTTGAAATAGAGTTTGGCATATTATTGACCATGTCCTATCCCACAAAATGGCTTCATGAGGATAAAAGCATCTCCCAAATTACTCTACGCAAAAAAAAAAAAAAAAAAAAAAAAAAAGTTTCATCTTAAAGTTTCCCTGGGACGATGTTCTCAAAGTGACATTTCTGGAGCAGAAGCATCAACATCTATGTAAATACAAAATACAGAGCCCTAAGTGAGATGTATGGGAGCAGAATTGGGGAGGTGGGACCCAACTTTCAGAGCTATATAACAAGCCCTCCAGATGATTCTGGTTCAAGCCAAATCTGAGAATTTCTGTATTAGAATATCAGAGACAGGGAATCCCTGGGTGGCGCAGTGGTTTGGCGCCTGCCTTTGGCCCAGGGCGTGATCCTGGAGACCCGGGATCGAATCCCACATCAGGCTCCCGGTGCATGGAACCTGCTTCTCCCTCTGCCTCTCTCTCTCTCTCTCTCTCTGTGTGTGTGACTATCATAAATAAATAAAAATTTAAAAAAAATTTAGAATATCAGAGACAATTCTAATACAAACAGCATCAATAAATAAGATAAATTAATGGAGTTAAATTTAAATCATTATAGTAAGTGGGAAATGTCAGTACTTACCAGAGTCTAGGGAAAAGAAGACCGTGACTTATTCATTCATTTAAAGATATCTATTACACATCTGTGATGTTTAAGTCACTGGGGCTACATGCTAACTCTATAGATGTGACAAAAGCTATACACTTCAAGATTACAATATAAAACAAATGGAGAATAGCAACACTAAACACAAAAACCACACAAGAAATATATAATTACACATTTTATTAATTTTATATAAAAATACTCTATATAAAAAGTATAGGTTGCTATGAAAGAGTTTAAAAGAAAGATGTAATTTAGACTCAGGGATCAGAGAAAATCATTCTGAGGAATTTATACCTTTTTAAATGACCTAAAACTAATCCAAAACTTCCAGACAATAGTGGTTGGTGATGGAGGAAAGGAGTATTCCAGACCATAAGAACAGAAAAACATGTGAAAAACCCCTCCGTACGGAAGATGTTCATCTGTTCAGAAAAACCAGAGTCAGAACTATGAGGCACTACCTAGATGTCTCCCTCAGAATGGAGGCACAAGCCTGCGCCCCTTGTCTCAATATGGGATCACTCTCAATATGGGATCAACCTTTCAAGTTGTAGAGCTCCCTGTGTGACCAACCTAGGCTTTGGTTTTAAATGAATCCCTGTTCAACTTCTTTTGCCTAACTTTTTGCTTCCTTTACTTCCTTTCAGCTCCAATAAACCTCTGAAGCACATGTCTCTGTCTCCAGAGTCTATTTCCAGGAAACCTGACCCAAGACAAGAAAAAGTTTCTTTTAACCAGAGGGTGGTTAGAAAGGGTTAGAGCAGTGGGAGATGTGGGTGCAGACAGGCAAAGACAGATGCAAGTCCATACTTAACGCATTTTGTTCTAAGTGGAATAGAAGAGGCCATTTTGAAGGGTTTTTAAGAGGACTTACCAAATATGATTTAAAATTATCACTCTGGACACTGTATGGAAATAAAATGGGCAAAGCTTTTTCTCCCACATATGGATGGAAAATAAAGGAATTGGCACTCCCTTCCTGTCATGAAGATATTATAATTTTAACACCGTGTGGTCCTTCATACTCAGACTTCTCAGTCATTGCCTTTCTTAGAACAAGAATCATATTATTTCATAAATGAGGTTTCACATTCCTTGAAAAAAAGCTCAAATTTTCTAACTCTGAATTCTCAGGAGCTATTTTTATCTTATTTTATTTATTTATTTAAGAGAGTGCACACAGTGAGCAGAGGAGGCTGAGGGAGAGGAAAAAGCAGACTCCCTACTGAGCGGGGAACCTGATATGGGACTAGATCCCAAGACCCCGGAATCAGGACCTGAGCCAAAGGCAGGCGCTTAACCAACTGAGCCACACAGGTGCCCCTGAATTCTCAGGAGCTATTATCACATTTCTGAAAACATAGCAAATGCTTGTTACTAAAGTTAAAATAAAAGTTGCTTTGGGCACATGAGTGGCCAGGAAGGCATTGGCTCTCTCCAGGATGAGGATCTGCCCTCATCATCTGAGAGTTCACTGCAGCTGCCTGGAGTCAGTTCCTTAGCTGTGGGAAGCATAAGGACTGGATGTATCAACACTCTAAGAATAGATTTGTCTCATGAGAGCAGGCTCATATTAAGCAGGCCCCCAGAGACAGATGTTTAATGCCTGAACTTAAAGGTAAATCAGCACATTTTCTCCCCTTCAGCACGCTATACTAAAGGCCCAAATATGACTAAGATGCTATCTGTACATGTGCCAGTCTACAAGTCAAATTATAATCAGAAATGTGTTTGGTAAGCACAGAATCAGAGAAAAGGAAAGTCACTGTGATCTGAATGTGTAAAAGCATCATTCTACTGAGATAACCTGATTCATTCATATCCAAAATATGGATTTTTCCGCTTATTAAGACCAGACAACAAATATCTTGGTGCTTACCTAAAAATGCGCAGAATATGCTTTCCTGATGTTTCCAGATTCAAGCAGAGTTCTCATTAAAGAAATACACTTTTTCTTAATTATGTTAATTACTTTAATGAGGTTTTAGTCAATTCTTGCTAGAGTAATTTCAAGCCTTTAGAATGATTTTCCCCTATCTCTAACATGACTCTGTTTATGATAATTTAATAATGTAGCTCAAGATGTTTATGTTATTTCTGTCATTTCAGGGAAGGGAAATTATTATTTGGGTAGAAGCTAATTTTTGTCATTTTTTTTTACCACTGTGTAGTGATTAAACTCATACTCGAGTGACAATTCTATTGCATAGCAGCCAATATCTTTTGAAATCCTTGTGTTAGGAGCAATATTGGATAACAATATTAATTACTCAAATAGATGAAGAGAGGGAAGGAACTTCTCTATAGAGTAGCACATTATTTATTGAACATTAGTTGTCTCAATTTGTTAATAATTTAGAAAGCACAGAACTACCTATGCAAAGACTTAGAGACATACGTAGGTTAAAAATATGGCTTCCAGAAAACCTCCTGAAAATTATGCAGTTGATCCTCTTTGCTTCTCAATTTCCCCATCACAAGAGTGAGAATAGTGATGAGGCTATATTATAGTTTATGCATTTATGCAGGATAATAATTAAATTATCTAATGTGGTTCTTTTATTACCAAGTTGAAAATAAAATAGCATTTCATCCTGTGAGCTTAGACAAAATGTTTTATTCTCAAAAGGTCGGTCATGAATTTGGACAAGTTCTGTATTTCGGTGATAAATTTTAATTTTGGCCAGAGATTAAAGAAAAAAAGAACTACATAGTGAAGAAAGTAGCAGAACGAATAGCAGCATGGTGGAGGAAAAGAAGTAGGACATAAAAGACTGTAGTTCTATAATGACTGGGTGACCTGCCATTATCTAGTATTTCTGATTAGTAGATTCCCCAATATAAAAGAAAGATTCTAATATGTGCACCATCCAAATACTTGCCTATTGTGACTAGTTGAAATAATAAATGTGAAAATAAAGACTTATACAAATGTTAGTGAAATGCATTACTAATATTCATTTTATAATGGAGCTATTATACATTATTATGGTAACAAAGATAAATTGTTGCTAATATAATAATAGTATTCACAATAGTTTTACTTATAATAATGATAATAAAATCAGGACATCTTAATTATCACAACTCCACACTTATTTAGCAAAAGGAAAATGAGATGTAACTAGAATAAGTAGAAAGTAATTATTAACTTTTTCTTAATCATTGAAACTTATACTTGATAATGAAGCCACTTGCTTTTTGATGTTTTCAAAATCAGAATCTATGTTGAAAAGCATATTCATAATGAAAGTGAAGAATATTTGTTTTATTATTTTTGTCATTTGTCTTGGTTTCATTTTTGTTCATTTTAAGACTAAAGTTCAAGAGCAGGGTAGAACATTCGGCAGTGCTGATCTGACCAGATTAGCTGCAGAAGAATGGCCAGTGCAGTACTGAGACATGGAGGGATCTTGGATTTGATTGATGACGCTTGCCAAGAAGACAGGCTGCCATATGAGGATGTTGCAATACCACTGAATGAGCTTCCTGAACCTGAAGAGTACAATGGCCCCATAGAATCTGTTAAAGAGCAAAAAATGAAGTGGACTGACTTAGCCTCATAGTAACTCCATGAGAATGTTCCCCACCATAAAAAGTGAACAGGTGGCTCCTTTTTCATGCATGGAGATTTTTAAAATATTTTCTTCTAGTATCCCAATTCAGATCTTTCAGTGATAAATTCACATCGAAAAATAGACACCCACTGAATTTGTGGTGGAAAAGTGCAATGTAAAAATAATCGCCAGAATGAGAAAAGGTTTAAGATTTCTCAGGAATGCAGAATATTTGGCCCCTGGAACCCAAATTTCTTTATTCATTAGCTTGTGTTTGAATGGAACTGGTTAAACATTTGCCTTACCTCTGATTTTGTTTTACTATCAGAGTTTAACACTTCCCAACTACTTATCCATGTCCTATGACATGGATGATTGAAGATACGAGACAGAGGGCCAAGATGCATGATGGTTAATTTCTCATATGCCACCACTCTGAGAAGCATCATGCGTGACAGTGTATAGGACCCACAGGATTATGGATAACCCATTCACTGATTGCTGGGCTTCCTAAGATTTCCCATGGTATTTCAAACTTTGGATAATTCCACAGATTAAAAGTTACCTGGCAGTTACCTCTGCTCTCCCTGCAAGTTAATTTGGTGCCACTGGAAAGGATCTTTGGCTAGCTGTGCCACCAGTTTATCCAATAACAAGATTTTATATTTCTTTTTTTTAATGATTTTTAAAAAGATTTTATTTATTTATTCAGGATAGATATATAGAGAGAGAGGCAGAGACACAGGCAGATGGAGAAGCAGGCTCCACGCAGGGATCCTGATGTGGGACTCGATCCTGGGTCTCTAGGATCAGGCCCTGGGCTGAAGGCAGTGCTAAACTGCTGAGCCACCAGGGCTGCCCAAGATTTCATATTTCTTAAAGCCCTTTCAGATATAAGGGAAACACCACAACATCAGTATTTAGTTACATTTGTACCAGAACCTGTATTTTGGAAAACACATTCATGGACATTTATCTCCTGGAATTCTTTACCTCTGTTAAGTGGTATCTCTTGTTTTCTTATTACGTTGTGAACTTGGAGAGAAGTCCCGGCTTATCATTCTGCATCCTTCATTAAAAAACTAGACACACGGAAAAACAAATAAATAAAATAAAATTCGAGAGCAAACACCTTTTCTTTTTCAGCCCTCTGTTTTCTGCAGGCAGAGGCATACTGGTGTCAACTTTAATACAAACGTAGAAGGGATTTGTTTTATATAGCTTTGCTGCCAAATGTAGTGGATACAAAGCCTTTCCTTCTTGGTTCACTGCTTATGTATAATGCAAATGCTATGATAGCTCAGCAAGATATCATAAGGCATAACTGTCAGGTTGATTCAATTGATAGTATTTGTAATGTTGGATTTTCTTGCATTTGAAAGCATAGATGATGAGATGTTCAAAACATGGCTGAGTCAAGCAATCTCCCATAGAAATGGCTCCGTCAACGGTACCATGTGATTATTCCTCTAGTGTCACCTCACATAACCACCACCAAAATAAGCTTTCTAAACACATTTCATCCTGCCACTCTGCTGTTTAAGGAGCTGCAATTGATCCATACTGCCTACCACTTCAAGTTATGAACCCATATTCCGTTTATTTCTTGAGTCAAGAAATATTTATTGAGCTCCTACTACAGAGCAAAACCATCCTAGGGGCTAGAAATGCAGTGGTGAATAACACAAAAATATTTAACAGCCTTACATTCTATTTATCTCATTCTCTAGATTTTATACCTAGTATACCTATCTCAAATCAATTATAGTTGTTTCACTGATTCTTTGTATATCCTGACTGCTCTCCACTTAGAAACTGTAGTTTGTTTTTTCAGTTCTCTGACTTTCAATAGCTTTTTTTTTTTCCAGCTTTATTGAGGGTGAAGGAAGGAAAAATTCTGCAATGACCCTTCAAGGCCTTCCAACTGGTCTAATAGTTAAATTTGTATAAGGTAGATTAACATGAGGAAAAAACCCAAAGTTTTATTACGTGAGCACAGAGACCCAATAACGAAATTGAGAACTAAAGAAGTTGCCAAGGCAGGCAGTTTTTGTACATTTTAGACAAAGAGACAATAAATCTGTAAAGCTTTAATAGGACAAAGAAAACTCAACTTTACAAACATTGTATGGTCTCATTCATTTGGGGAATATAAATAATAGTGAAAGGGAATAAAGGGGAAAGGAGAAAAAATAAGTGGTAAATATCAGAAAGGGAGACAGAACATGAAGACTCCTAACTCTGGGAAACGAACTAGGGGTGGTGGAAGGGGATGAGGGCAGGGGGTGTGTGGGGGTGACTGGGTGGCAGGCACTGAGGTGGGCACTTGACGGGAGGAGCACTGGGTGTTATTCTGTATGTTGGCGAATTGAACACCAATAAAAAATAAATTTATTATTAAAAAAAAGAAATAAAACTCAACTTTATGAACTTCAATTACCAAGGATTTCTAAACAGAATTCGGGCTGGGGTGGTTAATTAGTAAAAAGTAGGAAGGTTGTTTATACAGCTTCTCGCCCTGAATTTCCTGTCTCTGGTGATAAGGTCTTTGTACCTCATTGTAAAGGAAAAGTACCTTCCACAAATGGAGATGATTTCTTGTTCTCCTGGGGATTGAGGGCATTCTGAGTGTCTTTCTTGCACAGGCTACCTCTTAAGTAACTTTCATTTAAAATAATCTATATGCGCACATTTTGGGACATGCTAGGGCAGCACATTTTGCCCCTTGGCCCCTTCAAAGTATAACGGACAAGATTGTAAGATATTTAATATGTATATCATGAGTTAATATGTATATCATGATTATTTAATACCTCTCCATTAAGTTAATTAACACATCCGTCACCTCACGTATTTGTGTGTGAGAGAACACTTAAGTTCTCCTGTCTTAGCAAATTCCAAATATATGATAAATGTTATCAACTATAGTCACCATGTTATACATAAGATGAGACCTTATTCATCTTATAGCTGAAAGTGCAGCCTTTTTACCAATCTCTCTCTATTATCCCACCACCCCTCAGCCCCTGGCAACCACCTTCTACTTCCTGTTTCTGTGAATTTGATTTTTTTTTTTTTTTTTAAGATTCTACATAGAAGTCATACCATGCAGTATTTGTCTTTCTGTGTCTGGGTTATTTCGCTTACCTCAATGCTCTCAAGGTGCATCTGTGTTGCTGCAAAGAGAGGATGTCTTCCTTTCACATGGCTGAACGATATCTCATAGGAAGTTGGGTTTTGTTGTCATTAATCTTAGAGTTTTTGTTTGCTTCTTTTTAGTAAAGATTGAAAATCAGACTCATAGGCGCCTATCCTAAATTACTGAACATAGAATAATGAGGGTGTAACTCAGCCTTGTTAAAGCACATATGAATTTGGTTATTATGTTTCACTTATAAACATTCCCTTCTCACAAAAATTGCGCAGTGCACAGTTCTTCTGTTTTAACCTAAATGCATGGGGATTTTTGTTTTTAAAATAGAGTATGGAAATGTGTAAATACTCTTAATAAGAATGACTAGAGGAAACAACTTCTTTTTCAGAGTTTTGAATATATCATTTTGGCATTTGGAAAAAAACAACAAGCAATTGTTTTGAAAAATGGAGTTCTGACCTAGTTCTGATATTTATGTTTTAGGAAAATTATTAAAGTATATTGCCACACAAAAATGAACATTTGCTTCTAGGCAACTTCAAAATACCCTTGAATTCCTAATGATAAAGTGAATTTTAAAATAGTCCTGGTGAATTCTGAATATAGTGCTATATTGAAAAGACCACATTTTCCAGTGTGATTAATGACCATTTTATAATCTTCATTGCATTTCTTTCTTTATGAGTAACATCTATTTCAAACTATGGCATAACTGGAACTTTCCTGTTGAATTCAGTCACTAGCTAGATATGAGCTGCAAAAGAAAGTAGAAAAGAGGCAAGAAAATAAAGAATGTTGTGGAGTTAATTTCCCATAGAATTCTTTATCGGTAGAAGATTGCCAGCCTAAAAGACATACTAACTTTCCTAATGCTCTGGTTCAAGAGTTTTATTCTATTGTGCTTTTAAAAACTTTCCTTGGAGCATTTATAGTACATTCCATCTTCAAAATAGTTTAAAACTGTCAACTAGCTAGTCCTCACAACACCCCTTTGAGGCAGGTAACCATTATTATTCCCATTTTACACTTGGGAAAAAAAGAGTAAAATGGTTAAAAAAGAAGAGTGACTCAGCCAGAACCCTGAAGCTGAGTTCTAGCCTATTACACAGACCTATCCTCAATCAAAGTTTTCTTTTAATAGCTACCCTTATAATCATGTAGGCTTAGTTAATTCAAATATTCACTAAGTAGTAGCTGAGCAACACCCTAATACAACACTTAATTTCTGGATACATTTGAGCTCACATCCACAAAGTAATTTTAAGGTAATACACACTGGTGTGTTTGTGTAGAAGCAGAGGCATGTAGGTGTGCATGTGTGTGTGCAACCCTGTGTCTGGAAGATGGTCATGGTGCAAAATGCACACAAATGATCATTCATAGCAATATGTCTTAAGGTGGTGCATAAACAATATGAAATGATTCAAGAGGAGATCTCTTCTACCTAAAAATGATCAATGAAATTCTCAAAGAGCTGGTGCCATTCGGACACCTCATAGTTAAAATCTTCCCCTTTTATCTTCAGTCCTACAACTGAAGATGCCTAACTCACTTCTCCCAACTATTCCATCTGCTGCTGAAGTCAATACCCCATCAGTCCTTCTGATAAATCTGCCCCCAAATTTTCTGACATCTGAACTTGGTCATATAGTTTTCCTTGTTTAAAATTCTTCAAAGGCCCATCAACACGGAATCTTTGTGAAAGACATATCTTCTTAAATAGCCTTGGTGATGTTTCTTATCACTTAGATTTAGAAAAATGAGCCTTGAAAGATACAGTCCAACTTATTTTTATCGAAGCAAGCTCCCCGTATTCTTTTTCTTTCTCTCCGGGTTTACTGGTCCTTGTCCACCTAACAGCAACGGTGCTTTTATGCTGTGCTTTTACATACTTTTATGATTCACTGGCCATGCTCTGCCAAAATCACTTGTTTATGGGTTCATTTCCCTACTAAGCTGTCAGCCACAGAATATAGTACTATCCTTTCAAATAGTAACTTAATAAATACCTATTTAATGTTACTAAAAGAATGAATGACCCAGTTGAATATAGCAGTACTGTGCACTCAAAAGTACAGGAAATGTCTCAAATAAATGTCCTTAGAGATGACAAGTTCATGACATAATTATAAAACAGCACGTAATTCTGTTTGGCAGGAGCCAAGTAAAGAATAAGGACAGGGCACCAAGGGTTGTTTGGGATCAGATTACAGGGAATTTTGCAAAGTAATATCCAAACCCAGTTTCCCATTTTTCCTGTCACTCACTCTCTTTTTTACTTTGGCCTACGCATTCTCCACCTCTTTTTTTGAATTCAATAAAACATCTGTTATTCCTTCTAATCCAGTCTGTCTGTACAGATCAGGTCATTCTGTTATTGTCACAAAATTACTTCTTAACTGATATCTATTAACTGATTCTCATTCGTTTATCCTGTATACACGGACTGCTAGACTAATCTCCCCATAGTACATCTCTTATCTTATCGTTCTTTGCTTTAAAGAACCCTAATGATTCTCTATTATCTGCACGATACAAGCTGGGTTAATTGATTTCTACTTTTCCTTTTCTTTTATCTACATTTGTCTGAATAAAAATGAACTGCAAAAAATTATTGGACTGGGAGAAATATAATGTAATATTTTAAAAGAGTGATTTTTTTATCCTTCAGGTATATTTATTACTTCTGTCAAACTAGCTGAAGACATATCATGAAGAGGGAAGAATTTGTAAAGAAAAAAAAGTATTACAAACCCAAGATTTGAAAGGCTTATCAACAGAACATTTAACTTCCTTAAACGTCT
The DNA here is from genome assembly GCF_003254725.2 of Canis lupus dingo. Lineage (NCBI taxonomy): Eukaryota > Metazoa > Chordata > Mammalia > Carnivora > Canidae > Canis > Canis lupus. The sequence goes on along the minus strand of NC_064276.1, from coordinate 30,168,791 downwards.
TTGGGATTAAGGCTCATTATTAGGTCTTTTCCTTCTTGGCACAAGTAATAGACTATTTTCAGTTAACCTATTTTACAACTTTCATTTACATTTAAAAAGATCAGTTAATAGTTTATCTGCATATAAAATCTTTAATAATTGTTAATCACTTCCTATTCCCTTATACATAATGAAGTTTCTTTTTTCTTTTTCTTTTTCTTTTTCTTTTTCTTTTTCTTTTTCTTTTTCTTTTCTTTTCCTTTTGCTGCTATCAAAATTTTATCTTTGTCATTCACCCGTTTGAATATAATTGTCAGGATGTGGTGATGTGTCACCGTGTCCTAACTGGAAGTTTTTGAGATGTTTGGATCTGTAGATCATTTTTTTCCTCTACTTTAAAATGAACTTTTAATTTTAGACCAGTTTCAGTTTGAAAAAAAAATATTGGGAAGATAGTACAGAGAATTCTCAAATAGCCCTATAGGCACCAAGGGCAGGCCACTCCAAAATGTGCCACCTTGACATATCTATTATTTTAATAAAAATTACTTAAGAAACCATCAATGCAAGAACACTCAGACCTCCCTCTGTCCCTGTGAAAGCAGGAAATAAACCTCTCAGATGAAAAATACCCCCCATGTCCTAAGAAGTAAAAAGAGATCCTTATTACCAGAGATGGAAAATTCAAAGCCAAGAAAGCTGTAGAGACAAAATTTGTTTCTAACCTACCACCTCAGCTAAAATTCTGCCTAGAATTCCCTAATTAAAGCTCCCAAACACCTATTTTCTTTAGCCTGTCAGTTTCTCACAAATGTATTGTCTCATTGACTCAACACTGTCTTGCTCATTCCTTGAGGTCTCAATTTCATTATTGAGCCTCTGTGTGCACATAATAAAACATTGGGGATTTTTCTTCTGTTAATCTGTCTCATTTAAATTTAATTAGTAGTCCAGTTGGAAGACCTGGAAGGATAGAGGAAGGATTTTTCTTTCCCTCCAGCCCACACTCAGTTTCCCTTATTGTTAACATCTTACATAACGATGGTACAGTTGTCACAATTAATGAACCAATATTGACACATTATTAACTAAAGGTCAAACTTTATTCAGAATTTCCTTAAAAGTTCTTTGGTTATCTCAAGGTCCTATTCAAGATACTTTATTACATTTAGCAGTTATGTCTCCTTCGGACCTTCTGGACTTGACAATTTTTTTAGGCTTTTCTTGGTTTTGATGATTGACGTTTTCAAGAGCTACTGATCAGATATTTTGTAAAATGTCCTTCAATTGAGATTTATCTAATTTTTTTCCCCATGATTAGACTGGGATAATATAGCTTGAGGAGAAAGATTACAGAGATAAATAACCATTCTTATCACATCGTGTTAAGGGTATAGATTATCGATACGATTTATCATTGTTGATATTAATCTTGACCACCTGGCTTTAGGTAATTTTTGCAAAGTTTCTCCACTGTCAAATTACAATATTTCCCCCCTCCCTTTGCATGCTTTGCAAGAACGTCGCTACAGGTAGTCTCCACTTAAGGCAGGAGGAGTTATTTTCCACCTCCCTGAGAGTCAGAGAGCTTACAGGAATTATTTGGAATAATATGCTTTCAAAGCCAAATTCAGGAAGTCTTTAGCCATCATTTATTCAAATAGTCTCTTAGGTCCCTTTTTCTCTCTACATTCCTCCAAGGATTCCCATCACATCTGTGTCATAATGCTTACCATTGTTACACGGGTCACTGAAGTTTTGTTGATTTTACTTCAATCCTTTTTCTCTCTGTTTTATGAACTGACTAATTTCTATTGATCAATCTACAAGTACACTGATTGCTGTTCTGCAGTATTACGTCTCCTGCTGAGTCAATCTTCTGAGTCTTTCAGTTTCATTTTTGTCTTTTTAACTCTAGAATTCCCATTTGGTTTTCTTCACAGTTTTTTTTTCCTCTGTTGAAATTTCCTTTTTGTTGAGTTATTATCATTATAACTTGCTTTATTTCACTGAGTACATTTTTAATAACTTCTTTAAGGTCTTTGACAACTAAACCCAACATCTGTGTCGGCACAGGGTCAGTTTCTTTTTTTATTTTTTTATTTTTATTTATTTATGATAGTCACACAAAGAGAGAGAGAGAGAGGCAGAGACACAGGCAGAAGGAGAAGCAGGCTCCATGCACCAGGAGCCCGACATGAGATTCGATCCTGGGTGTCCAGGATCGCGCCCTGGGCCAAAGGCAGGCGCTAAACCACTGCGCCACCCAGGGATCCCAGGGTCAGTTTCTATTGGCCAAATTTATTCTTGAATATGGGTCACGATTTTGAATTTCCTTACACATCTCATAATCTTTAATTGAAAGATCTTAAAATTGAAATTTTAGATAATATAATGCACATAATATATCTGTATTCTGGGGTTTTGTTCTTTTTTTTTTTCCCTAGACTGGAACTGTAGAATGTGTCCTCCTTATGGTGTATAGTTGCTGATGTCTCTGCTCAGTGTTGTTTTTCTTTTTAATATAATTTTTAGTTTCTAGATGGAAAAGATGACAAAAATAATTTTACAGAATAGAATAAAAAGCTTTAGTGAAAATGTTACTATGAACATGTATAGACTTTTAGCATTTTATATGAAATGCATACATACTAATATGTTATTAAATGTTCAGTACGCTTCCAATAATTATTTATTTATTTTTTGGGCAGAATGTCTCATATTATTTCAATAGTATTAAGTCAATAATAAAATATCCCTTGATAAGCAAATTTGGAAATATGTATGAATATATTTGATTTATATCAGTTTATGGAAGAAAAATATTTTCTATGCCACAAATTTTATGTTCAATTACTAACCTGTATCAACTTAAAAAACTAATAACCAAATTAACAGCTGTTTTTTAATCAGAAATTTTAAAATTACAACTACTTCATTACCACACTGTTAACACTCTGAAAACAAAACAAAATACCCTTCATGAAAACTGTATAGCTTTAAATTTGGTCATCAGTGGAGTAGGAGTCTTAAAGCTTTTCTTTGTACCCTAAGAGACTTTGCTATTTTTTTTATATAGACTAAATTAAATATAAAGACATTTAAATTGTTATTCGTCAATTAGATGGTTATGGTGAAAAATTTCTTATTTTAGTCAAGAGTAGAAAAATCTCTCTGAGAAGGTATTTTATATGGAAAAATAATAGTATAAATCATTTACAGTGTTTCATTGATGCTAAAATTAGTATTTTTCCTACTTTAAAATCAAAAGAGTTTTTACAGTTTAAGAGGTCTTAAAGTTATAAATTGGTGGCCCCAGTATCCTTAAAGTGCCCTGTGATTCATTTTTCTCTGTAGGCCAGACCTTACAGTGAAAACTGTAGTCACTCAGTTGGAAAACTTCAATGCAATGGGAGTAAGTGCATCTCAGAGTGGCAGGGGCCAAGTGGAGACACTCAATCACCAAAGGCAAGGTGACTTGGTTATAATAACGAGCAGCAAAGTCAAATCAGGTCCTTTGACATGTGCAGACTTTCGGCTTTGGCTAGTTAATCGTATTGTTCCTAGAAGTAAAACAGAGAGGAAACTTACTAAATTCTTACTTGATCTGTATAAGCAGAAAAGTTCTAGCCAAAGAAAGAAAGTCTAACTTGAATCATAAAAACAGAGAGCCATGGCCCCTCAATCAGTTCTCAAACTTGAACCGGTTTACAATTGCAGATCCCTTGTATGATGGGGAGGCCAGACTCCCTTGAGGAAGGACTCCAGTTTACTACAGAGAATTTGTACCACTAATCTTCCTCCCAGCCTTCCCCAAAGGAACCTGTGGCCTTGGACCCGTGTACCTGTGCATTGGACAAAAGGAAATAATTTGACACTTAGGGGACTACTGGACATTGGCTCTGATCTGACACTGATTCCAGGAGACCCAATGTCACTGTGGACCTCCAGTCAGAGTAGGAGCTTATGTGTCATGTGGTCAAGGAATTTTAGCTCAGGTCTATCTCACAGTGGACTCAGTGGGTGTCTGGACCCATCCTGTGGTTATTCTTCGGTTCTAGAGTGCATAATTGGCACAGATGTACTTAACAGCTGGCGGAATTCCTACATTGGTTCCCTGACCTGTGGAGTGAAGGCTATTATAATGCGAAAGGCCAAGTGGAGCCATTATAACTGCCTCTACCTAGGGAAATAATCAATCAAAAGCAACACCGTCTCCCTGATGGGATTGCAGAGATTAGTGCCACCATTAAATACTCGAAAATTACAGGCGTGGTGATTCCTACCACATTCCCATTCAGCTCACCTATTTAGCCTGGGCAGAAGACAGATGGATCCTGGAGAATGACAGTAGACCATCATAAGCTTAACCAGGTGGTGACTCCAAGTACAGCTGCTACAGCAGATGTGATTTCATTGATTGAGCAAATTAATACATCCCTTGGTGCCTGGTATACAGTTAAATAAGCTGTCATTTTTTTCTCCATACCTGTCCAGAAGGTCTACCAGAAGCCGTTTGCTTGAAGTTGGCAAGCCCACTAATTTATCTCCCCTAAGTTACTTCAAGGAATATCAACTCTTGACCCCTGTCATAATTTAGTTTGTGGGAATTTCGATTGTCTTTTTTCCTCCTCTGTAAAATATCACATTGGTCCATTACACTGATGACATTATGTGGACTTGACCTAGTAAGAGGGAAGGAGCAACTACTTGACTTTGGGTGGTAAGAAATTTGCGTGTCAGAGGGTGGGGTATAAATACAGCTAAAATTCAGGGGCCTTCTACTACAGTGAAATTTCTAGGGGTCTTGTGGTATGGGGCATGTTGGAAATACCTTTTCTAATGTGAAGGAAAATTTGTTGCACTGAATCCCTGAACAACCAAGAAAGAGGAAGCACAATGTCTAGTAGGCCTTTTCAGATTTTGGAGCCAACATATTTCTCATTTAGGTGAGTTACCCCAACTCCACTACCAAGCAACCTAAAAACCGGCTAGTTTTGAATGGTGCCCAGAGAAGAGATGATTCTGCAACAGGTCCAGGTTGCTATGCGTGCTCCTCTATCCCTTGGGCTAGATGATCCAGCAGACCCAATGGTGCTTGAAGTACCAGTAACAGAGAGAGATGCTGCTGGATCCTTGGGGAGGTCCCTACAGGTGAATTTTAGTATAGGCCTTTAGGATTTTAGAACCGGGTCCCGCCATCATGTGCAGATAAATATTCTTCTCTTTAGAGACAGCTCTTGGCCTCTACCAGGCTTTAGTAGAGACTGAATGCTTGTCTCTATGCCACCAAGTTACTATGAGACCTGAAGTACTCATCATAAACTGGGTGTTATCTGACTTACAAGGTCATAAAGTTGGGCATGCACAGTAAGACTCCATGAACAAAATGAAATGATACATGCATAATCGGGTTGAATAAGCTCTGAAGGCAAGAGCAAGTGACATGAAGAAGTGGCTCAAATACCCATAGTACCCACTCCTGTTACACTTCTTTCTTACTCCCAGCCTGTATGTATGGCCTCATTGGGAGTTCCCTTTGACCAGGTGACAGAGGGAGATAGGACTTAGATGTGATTTAAAGATGGCTCTGCACGATATACAAACGCCACCTGGAAGCGGACAGCTGCAGCACTACAGCCTTTTCTGGGACAGTCCTAAAGGACAGTGATGAAGGGAAATCCTCCCACTGAACAGATCTTCAGGCAGTGCACCTGATTGTTCCCTATGGCCAAACATGGCATTAAATACCAGTTTGTGAGCTGTGGCCGATGGTTTAACTAGATGGTCAGGGAATTGGAAAACATAAAAACTGATGACAAAGGCATCTGGGAAAGATATATGTGAATCAACTTCTCTGAGTGGGCAAAAAAAAATGTTAAGATGTGTGAGCTCCATGTAAGTACTCACTAAAGGGTGACCTTAGCAGGGGAGGATCTTAATAATCAATTGAATGGAATGATCTGCCCTATGGATATCAGTCTTTGTTCCCAGTCATTTCTATTATCATTCAATGGGGTCATGAAAAAATGGTGATGGTGGCAAAGATGGAGGTTATGCATGGGCTCAATGACGCAATCTTTCACTCACCACATATGATCTGGCCCCTGAAATAATACAATTTATTGGGGGTGATTAACCAACTATCTGGTAACTGGTTTGATTATATTGGCAGATAGTTACTCTGGATACGGATATGCTTTCCCACATCAAGTGCTTCTATCAAAACTACAGAATGCCTTATCCACCATTATAATATTCCTCACAACATTGCTCTGATCAAGACTTCGCTTTGCAGCAAATGAAATGTGACAATGGACTTGTGCTCATGGAATTCACCGTTCTTACCATGCTCCCCACCATTCTGTAGCAGCTGGATTGATAGAAAGGCAAAATGGCCTTTTAAAGAATCAGTTACAGGGACTCCTGGGTGGCTCAGTGGTTGAGTGTCTCTCTGGCTCAGGTCATGATCTCGGGGTCCTGGGATTGAGTCCTGCATTAGGCTCTCCGCAGGGAACCTGCTTCTCCCTCCCTTATGTCTTTGCCTCTGTGTGTGGGTCTCTCATGAGTAAATAGATAAAATCTTTAAAAATAAATAAATAATAAATAAATAAATAAATAAATAAATAAATAAATAAATAAGATTCAGATAGAACACCAGCTGGATGGCAATGCCTTCCTCACAGGGCTGAGGCAAGTTTCTCCGGAAGGCTTGTATGCTCTTACTCAGCATCCACAATATGGAGCTATTTCTCTGATAGCCATGTTATAGATCGAGGGATCAAGGCCTGGAAATGGGAGTGACACCACTCACTATTACCCCAAAATATTAATGTATAATATATATATTATTAGCTAATTTTAAAAAAGCACACATGAATTAATAAAACATATCACTAAAGGTTTTGAATAAAAGATTCTAAATTTGCTGAGGTAGAGAGCACTAGAATAGAGCATTTCTGATTTTTCAGAAAATATTCATTTATTTATTTAGAGAGAGAGCACAAGTAGGAGGGACGGGGAGAAGGAACGAGAATCTCAAGCTGAATGCAGAGCCCAATGTGGGGCTGGATCTCATGACCCTGAGATCACCATCTGAGCTGACACCAAGAGTCAACTGGACACTCAAACAACTGTGCCACCCAGGTGCCCCAAGTATTTCTGATTTCTAGATCTCTACCATTTCTATTACAATAGGCTATCTCCTATTCAGAAATTCATCCTATCATACAATTAAAACTTATACATGATTAATTGGAAAAAAAAATAGCTACTCTATGGTAATAGTCATAGTAGTTGAATCTCTAAGACCCATTCCATCCCAAATGATTATTCTAAGTTATTTGTGATGATCTTTCTCTTTCTTTCTGCTACTACTTGGGTTAGGAATAGCAATGTAAACCATTTCTTGACAATTAAAAGTGAAACAAAGTGCACTGGTTGTCTCCTGGGAAAATTTTCTTTGCTCCAAAGTAAGAAATATGAGAAAAAGAGAACCATGTTATTTTTTCCACCTGAAAATTATTAAGGTATATGAAATGCATATCTGATCAACAAGTTAAAAGAGGAGTAGGCTTAACAAAGTGCAAAAGCAAACAATAAAGATAGCACAATTGAGACATGGAGTCTATATACCTTTGATAAAATCACTAGTTTATCAATTAAGCCAACTTTGGATCACAGCCAAAACCCTGGACTCTTGTCAAGCGATACAATAGATTATTGTATTTTAAGCCAACTTGATTCATGATTTTGCTTACTCATAAGCGAAATTATGTAAACTTATATAATTATTTTAATAGCTATCTGTTTATATTTTGCTCTATCCCATACAGTATGGGACTACATATAGTACACTTTATACCAAAAATAAAGACTACTCAGATTAAATATAAAAATATGCTTATAAAACTACACATTGGAAAAATACATTTTCAATTGAGCTTAATTTTGATTTTGTCCTCTTGGCATACATAGATGAATAGATCAGATTTAAAAAAATAATAAGTCACTGGAAATCGTGACTGCCAGAAAAAGTAGGTTGCTTTAGGTCATGTACAAGTGATTCACTGGCAAAGAACCAAGAAAATTGGACTCTTTTAAGGCTATAATTATCTCATATTAGTATTACAAACGTTTTGATAAAAATAAGAATTAAGTGCCTGTAAAATATCTGAATGTATTACATGTCAAATTTTTTAAAAGATAATGTTTAACACTATACACTCAAGGCCTTACCAAAATTGCCACAATCTTTTAGAACAGTTGTCACTTAGACAACTCAAAAGCCTACAGAAATAAGTCAATATATATACCAGAGAAGTGAGCTGGGTGATGACAAAGAAATTTTAGAGAATGCAAGGCCCATTTAAAGGGATCGGCTTCTATTTCATTTAAGTAGAGATTGCAGTTTTCCCAAAGACTGCCTGTAGACTACTTTGGTGGCCTCCAAATAATCACACTTTCTATTATTCATGTCATTATGAAATCACCTTCCATAGTAATTCTGGAAATTTCCATGTGATTAGCTTTGCCCAATGGGATATTTTTAAGTGTGTCACAAGTAGAGTACTGATAAATAAAAAATTCGTGTACTTAGGGGCAATTCTCTTACAGAATGATGGGTTTCATGATGGGTTTCATGATGGGTTTCTTGGCCCAAACAGCCAAGTGGAGAGCTCCACCCACAGAAACCAAGATACGCAGTCAATAGCCCCCAGCTGAGTTCCTAATTCTTCCTCTAGACTTAGCCTCTCAGTCTATATAGCACCTGCGAGAACAAACACTTATTCAACGACAGAATTATAGAATGTAATAAATTGTTCTAATTCACTAAACTTTGGGGTGGTTTATTACATAAAAAATATGTAATTGACATACTCCTTATTTCGGATTTTATGTTACCTCTTAATTTAAAAAAAAAATGTTCTCACAAAATGAGTGAAAGACAGGATAAATGTAGAATTTATGTCTTCTAATCTAGCTCAAACTTCCCATTTTCCCGAAGAAACTGTTGTCCTGGAGGCCAAGAGGTGGGTTCTCAAAATTAGTGATAGAGCCAGGTTATAGTATTAGTCTCAACAAGTATGTGAGTGCCTCGCTGATGTTTAATGCTATATTTAGACTAGATGGATTCACAGGTCAGTCACAGATCGGTGTTCCAAGTAAGTCTGGTGAAGTTAAAAAATACATAAACAATTCTTGTGCACCACTGTATATACCATACTAAACCATTTTCAGTATTCTTCCCATTATCCAATCCTACTCACTTAAGAAAATGTTTTTCTCAGCTTGTATAAAAGTAAGAAGAAGAAAGTTGGCTGATGAGAAGCTAGAGTCAGGTCTAGAGTAGCAGAAGGATGATTTCTTTAAATTGTTTTATGTAAGACTTAAAAAACCCATGATTAGCAATTTAAAACCCATCCCTTCCCCTTCATGAGGTATGCCATATTTGTGTTCCTTAAATGCCGAAAAAAGATTCTATATGTGTACAGTGTTTTAAAGAAAAAAAATCCCCTTCAGAATACCAATTCGAAAGCCTACCCTAGCATCTTACCATATGCACATTTCATTTTCAACATCCTTCTTGTCAACTAAGTGTAAATAATTCTAAAGTCTTCTCCTCACTGGATAGTGAGCAGTGGCTTAGAATAGTCTGACAGTCAGCAAAAACTGTTATAAAAGCTTGTGTTATGGGACACAAGAGGAGATTAAAGCACAGCCCTGTCAGTCTGCAGAAAAAGAACATGTTGCTCATGGCTGGTTATTCTCTTTTCAGAGCGCTGAACTTGGCAGTAAAATCAGTAGAAGTAAAGGGCAGAGGCATGGGACTGGCAGGGATACCGCAGCCCCTGCGGAGAGGCTGTCTGCACATGACATAACAGTCACCACGGGATCCGCAAGGCTACTGCTTGTGCATTGGTGTCACTGGAGAAACTAATCAAGTGGTAAGAATCAAGTTTACATTTTCAAAATATGGGTGCTTGGTTGCTCAGAAGTGGGGGGGGGGCGGTGATTACAGGCAGGATATTTAATAAAATGCTTAGAGATGTGTATCTGAGAGCAAATAACATGAGAGGGGGAGAAACACTCTTACAGACCAAAAAGCCATTCCATTTTAATTACAGAAACTGCTTACAGGGTGATGAGAGCTCCTGTTCTCTCTCTCTCACTAGATGATGTATGGTGATCACCAGGCCTTTTATTCTTTGTTGTAGTTATTGTTTGAGACATTTTTAGCACTTATCTTTTCATATTTGTTATTTTTTTTCAATTAGGCTTATTTGGAATAGTCTTCATATAAATATTTAGTTGTGATATGACTTAAAGAATTATTTTACCAGGGCTTCTGGCCACCAAATACCACTTCCATCAAAATGTATCTACACCATAACGTTTAGTCTACCACATACGTAGGAAAACTAGGATTTAGTGCTAGAGCATGAACATCTGTACTCTACAGAACAGGGGACAGAACTGGCTTTTGCTCCAAAGCTCTACTTATTATCGTTATATTTTATTTGTGCAAGAGTTACACTTGCACTTTCAAATATCTTCTGAATAAGAAGTAATATCTCATTTTAAAGACTATTTACTCATTTCCTAAATCACCTATAATTAATTTTGAATTTGGCACAAGCTGTGAAATTTTAATATAACCTCATTTACCTTTCAGTGTTTGGCCTACTATGTCATGGTATTTCACTGCTCAGTTGTAAGATGTATAAAGGGAATAATGCAGCATGACCAAGTGGGGTTTATCCCAGGGGCTTATCCCATGCACAGCTGGTCTAACATTTGAAAACTAATTAACGAATTTTTCCATGTTATCAGACAAAACAAGAAAAACCACATGAGGATATCAATAGGTTCAGAAAAAAAAACATTTGAGAAAATTAAAATTCATTTATAATAAAGTCTCTTCACAAACTTGAAATAGAAGGAAGCATTTTCAATATAATAAAAGGAAAGCATAAAACATCATATGTCATGTTGAAAGATTAAATACTTTCCCCATAAGACTATGAACAAAGCAATGATTTCCAGTCTACCACTTCTATTGAACAATCTAGCTGGGGTAATAAAACAAGAGACATAAATACAAGACATTTAAGTTAGAAAGGACAAACCGAAATTCCTTATTTATAGATGGCTTAGTCATCAATGCAGAGTCTACAAACAAAACTACTAGATCAAATAAGTGAATTTAGCAATGTTGCAGGTTATGAGATCAGTTGCAAAACAATTATATTTCTATACACACTAGCAATAAATAACTGGAAATTGGTTTCAAAATACCATTTATTAAAAATGCCGTTTAAAATAGCATCAAAAATATTAGTTAATTAAGGATAACTCTGGGAAGAAATATTAAATACCTATACACTGAAATTATAAATTATAAAACACTAGTAAGAGGGACTCCTGGGTGGCTCAGCAGTTAAGCATCTGCCTTCAGCCTAGGGTGTGATCCAGGATCGAGTCCCACATTGGGCTCCCTGCATGGAGCCTGCTTCTCCCACTGTCTGTGTCTCTGCCTCTCTCTGTGTGTGTCTCTCATGAATAAATAAACAAAATATTTTTTAAAAAATTATAAAACATTGTTAAGAAACATTGTTAAGACCTAAATAAAGAAAGAAATATATCCTGCCCATGGGTAAAAAGACTCAATATTGCTAAATTGTCAATATTCTAAATGGATAGATATTGGTTCAATATAATCCCTATCAAAATTCCAGTAATCTCTATTTTTTTCCAGTAGCCTCTATTTTTATGGGTAGAGACAAGAAAATTCTAAAATTGATATAGAAATTTAAAGGTCCCCAGTTGAGGCACCTGGGTAGCTCAGTTGGTTGGGCATTTGCCTTTGGCTCAGGTCATGATCCCAGTATCCTGGGATCAAGGCCTGTGTTGGGATCCCTGCTCAGCAAAGAGCCGGCTTCTCCCTCTGCCTCTGCCCTTCCCCACTGCTCATGCTCTTCTCTCATGCTGTCTCCCTCTGTCAAATAAAAAAAAAAAAATGTTTAAATAAATAAATAAATAGTCCTCAATAACCAAAATGACTGAAAAGAAAATCAAATGTTGAGGACTTACACTGCCTGATTTTAAGATTTGTTATAAAGCTATATAATTTAGACACTAGAATATTGGTATAAATTAAGATAAATAGAGCAGTGAAACAAAGGAAGTTCACCACACCTGTATGGTCTTTTGACTGTTTTTAAAACCTTCAAAACAGTTTAACTGGGAAAGGACAATCTTTTAAACAAGAAGTGATAGAAAAATTGCATATCTTTGTAATATCTTTAAAATAAAGGAAAAAAATCTCTGTTCCTAATCTCATACAATATATAAAAATGTACTCAAAATGAATCTTGAATATAAATGTAAGAGTTGAAATTATAAAACATTATATATTGGCAAAAATGTTAGTGCCTTGGTTTCACAAAGATGTATAACAAAGACTGTATACAATATAAAAGAAATAGTTAATTATAATTTATCAAATTTTAAAATTATTCTTCATAATCCACTGCTTTGACAATGACAAGGCAAACCATAGACCTGAAAGAAAACATTTCTAATAAATTAATATAAAATATACCTGATAAAAGACTTATGTCCAGCATATGTAAAGAACTTTTACAATTCAATAATAAAAAATCTAAGGTCCCAATTATAAATGATCTAGATTTTGATGAACATTTCAATGAAGAATAAATATAAATGATAAGCATATGAGATGTTCAACATCCCTAATTATTAAGAAATCTAAGCATAAATTATACTGAAATACCACAACACACACACCAGAATGGATGAAATTATAAAGATTAATCATACCAAGTTCTGACAAGCATGTAGAACAACTGGGACTTTTATATATTTCTAGTAGGAATGCAATATGTACAAACAATATGAAAAAAAAACAGTTTTTACAGTGTCTTAAAAAGTTAAACATATATTTGCCATAGAAACCAGCAGATTTATAAATGGATATTTATAGGAAATTTACATCTTTAAGAAAGGAAATGCTAATACCTATTGATGTATGGATAAGCAAATTGTAGTACAAAGGAACAAATAGAAAGATTGACAAAACAGAGGATTGATGAAGATGTAGAGCAATAGGTACTTATACATTTCTTGTGATTTGGAAACTTTATCCAAACGCTTCCATACTGATGGTACTTTTTTCCTTCTCTTCCCTTCTCTTCCCTTCTCTCTCTTCTCTTCTCTCTCTTCTCTTCTCTTCTCTTCTCTTCTCTTCTCTTCTCTTCTCTTCTCTTCTCTTCTCTTCTCTTTCTCTTTTCTCTTCCTCTCTCTTCTCTTTCTCTTCTCTTCTCTTCTCTTCTCTTCTTCTCTTCTCTTCTCTTCTCTTCTCTTCTCTCGCTTCTCTTCTCCTTCTCTTCTCTTCTCTTCTCTTCTCTCTCTCCTCTCCTCTCCTCTCCTCTTCCTCTCCTCTCCTCTCTCCCCTCCCTTCCCCTCCCCCCCCCTCCCCTCCCTCCCCCTCCCCTCCCCTCCCTCCTCCCCTCCCCTTCCCTTCCCTTTCCTCTTCCCTTCCCTTTCCCTTCCTTTCCTTCCCTTCCCTTCCCTTCCCTTCCCTTCCCTTCCTTCCCTTCCCTTCCCTTCCCTTCCCTTCCCTTTCCTTCCCTTCTCTTCCTCTCCTCTCCTCTCCTCTCCTCTCCTCTCCTCTCCTCTCCTCTCCTCTCCTCCCCTCCCCTCCCCTCCCCTCTCCTCTTCTCTTCTTTCCTGTCCTTTCCTTTTCTTTTTCCCCTTCCTTTCCTTTTTTTTTTAATATTTATTTATTCATGAGAGACACAGAGAGAGGCAGAGAAGTAAGGCAGAGGGAGGAGAAGGCTTCATGCAGACAGCCCAATGTGGGACTCCATCCCAGGACCGCAGGATCATACCCCGAGCCAAAGGCGGATGTTCAACTGCTGAGCCACCCAGGTGTCCCATCTTTTTTTCCAAATTATTAAAGTATAGTTGGCACAGACAGTATTTCTTTAAGGTAAATATACAGCTACCTTGTAAACCATGCATTTACCCACTGATCATTGATTAGTATACAAAGTTTTTGTAATAATGCTCATTTCAGTTTTATATATGATAGCCAAAAACTGAGAGTGAGGAGAGGAGAAATCTGGCTGAAATAGAGTCCACTTGCTGAGATTCAACTTCAAGCAAAGGCTTTCTCCTGATCTTTGAAATCTGTATCAGCTTTTAGACTGATTGTCACACTCTCCTCAGGGTGGCTCTGGCAATTAACTGAGTAAAGTTACAGTATCTGAGGTCTTTGAGCAGTATCCAGTCAATGTATGAGCAAGGCAATAATAGCCAAGGCAATAGGCAATCTTTTGGGTTAACTTCCAACTAATGAATTACTAGCTGTCTCTTGACAATACAGGGTTCTTCTACTGGACTGCCTTTGTTTGAACCTCTGCTTTGTGCTGCTTAAGATTACAGTCCAGTGACTCTTCTTTCCCTTTTCTTTCAGAGGTTATTTAACAAAAATTTTTTTGCACATCTAATTCTATCTCAGTACTTGCTTCCCAGAGAACTCAGCAAGTACAAACCCATCCATCAGTTAGCAAATGATTAATAGATAGTAATTTATTCACATAATGGAATACTCCACAACACTAAAAACAAACCACTAACACACAAACCAACATGGATGAATCTTACAAATACTTTAATGAGCAAATACAACCAGACACAAAAGAGTATATAACATATAACTCCATTAATAGAAAGTTTAAGAAGTGACAAATCTAATCAATGGTGAAAGAAGCTAGAATAATGATCACTGATGGGCTAGGAAGAAGCACAACAGAGATTCATGGGTTATTAAGATGTTCTTTATGTGTTCTTTATGAACCATCTAGGTGAGGGTTCATGGGAATAATACAATACAATACAACCCTTGACAATACAGGGTTCTTCTACTGGACTGCCTTTGTTTGAACCTCTGTTTTGTGCTGCTTAAGATTACAGTCCAATGACTCTTCTTTCCCTTTTCTTTCAGAGGTTATTTAACAAAAATTTTTTTGCACATCTAATTCTATCTCAGTACTTGCTTCCCAGAGAACCAGTTGCATTTTTAATGCCGGCATTTTACCCATGTAAAAAAACACTGAGTTGCACATTTGAGATTTATTCACTTTATGTACCTAATTGAATGCTTTTTATATTTCATTTTATTCTCCCATAGCACATACACAAAATACTTTTTTGAATTAATAAATTCATGTTGGTCCAACAACATGAATTAATGTTGGTCCAACTTTGTCTTGGTTTATATGTGGGGCAGCTGAACATTGTTGGAAAACTTTTCACAAGTACACATTTCAGTAGAAAAATAAATTCATGATCTTTATCTTCCACTAGACTTTAAATTCTGCCCTGAAATTCTTTTATATTTCTCTATTCACTTCTTTTAGCAACTTTTTGTAATGACTACTTAATACATTCTTCAGGTCTCTATCTTAAAACTATGATTCTATCAGCCCTCTCTCACACTTCCTACGAGTATATAAGTCACTTCCCATCCCAAAGAGAAAATAGAATTGAATAGAATATAATTTGCCTACATTAACAGCATAATTTTAAAAAATAAGAAGTATAAGAATCAGAAAAAGCTGCAACTAATCACAGATGATATTACTAATATGAAAATACACAGAAAATATTAAAATTCAAAGTGGGTTTTAGCACATTTCTAGACATGAGATCAATACAAAAATATCAGTTGCATTTTTTTTAAATATTTTATTTATTCATGAGAAACACAGAGAAAGAGGCAGAGACACAGGCAGAAGGAGAAGCAGGCTCCCTGTGGAGCCTGATTCGAGACTCAATCCCAGGACCCCAGGATCACAACATAAGCCAAAGGCAGACTCTCAACCAATGAGCAACTCAGTTGCATTTTTAATGCCAGCAAAAATTAGTCAAAACTAATTTTTAAGTAAGTGACATCAAAGAAACTGAGCAAGGTGTTTGAAGAATCATCCCTTTCACAGAGGGGAAAAAAATAACATAAGGAGTCAAAGACCGGCAAAATAAACTTTGGATTTCTGACATCTAATTCAAAGCACACAGTAACCAAGTGACTGCTGAATGAAGATTAGGACAGGTAAGTCTCAGTTAGAGAGTGCTATGGCATTTTTACCCAGCAGCTTACCATTCCATTCCCCCATGTACTGGTGGCCATGTGGATGGTGGCGCTCATGCTCAGAGGTGTCTTGCTGCTACTAGAAGACTAATATGGACCTCACACATAAAATTCTGTAGTTGTGCATTTTGACCTGTCTGGTGGTTTCCTGAAGGACAGGCAAAAAAAGCTGATCTTTGGTTTATTATCCCCTCATCCTCCATCTTGGACTGCTGTGGATTTCTAGGTGCTGGTGGTGATGTCTGTTGAAAAATTTAAAGATGTGCATTAAGGAAGGGGACAGCAGATGAGGTAAGCAGAAGACGATCCAAAAGCCCAGGAAATGTGGAGTCTGAGGAAGAAGTCTCCTGATAAGGGCTCAGAAGGGGCAACACATATAACAGGACACAGAGTGCAGTGCGCGTGCACAGAGCTGGATGCAGGCTCAGAAACAACTCAGAACCCTAATCCTGCATCCCTGGGCGATCTGCAGGCTCCACAGAGCAGGTGGGGAACTCTAAGGCAGAGATGCATGCAGTCTGGCTTGTCACTGAAGGAGTACCCCGAGTTCAAACCCAAGCTACAAAGACTGGGAAAGCAAGCAGTATTTTTTTTCCTTTTTTTTTTTTTTGGCTCCAGGCATTGAAGTAAGCCTGTGACACATGACTGGGTGACCGCTGAGATAGCAGAGCACACTACAGTGACCTTACATGGCAAGGAATGTAACTTTTGAAAAACAGTTTGGAAAAGTTACTAAACAAATGGACAACTCTAGTCTTAAAAATCAACAATAACATATCCTGGAGAAGGGAGAGAATCTGATTTCTTGATCTACCACTTTATAGTATGAAATATCCAGTTTTCTAAAATAAATTGACAAAAGTCCCCATGATGCTGATATTGGGCTTAGTAGACAAATACTTTAAATAAACTGTCTTAAATCTGACTGAAGTTCTAATAGCAAAAGAAGACCATGGACAAAGGATGAAAGAAAACCAGTAAAACTATTTGTGAACAGAATTAGCATACCAGTAAAGAGATACAAATTATAAAAAGGAACCAAATAAAAATTCCAGAGCAGAAAATTACACTAAGGGAAATGAAAAATTCACTGGAATGGCTAATAGCATGTTGGAGATAGCAGAAGGAAGAATCAGCAAACTTGGAATAGATCAGTAGAATTTAGGCAATCTGAAATATGCAAAAGAAAAGAATGAAGACAAACAGAACCTCAGAGAAATGTGGGACACATTAAGTGTCCCAACAAACCCATAATGAGCTTATTACAAGGAAAAGAGGAGGAAAAAGTAAGAAACACAAAATACACCAAAATAATGGCTAAAACATTATAAGTTTCTTAACATTTTCTGCATTTCCAAGTAGCTCAAAAAACTCCATAATGCATGCATGCAAAGAGCTACTACCTAGACACATCATAGTGCAAGGGGTGAAAGCCAAAGATAGACACAATCTTGAAAGCATCAAGAGAATAATGACTTGCTTGACACATACAAGGTCACTCAGGAGAATAAACACATGATTTACCATCAGAAACATTGAACATTAAAAGGCATCTGAATGACATTTTCAAAGTGCTGAAAAAAAGGGAAAAAAAATCCTGTTAACCAAGAAATCAATGTCCAGCAAAACTCTTTCAAAAATGAAAGAGAATGAATGAAAAAAAAAGACATTCTAGATGAAAATGCTGAAGGAATTTTTTGCTGTCATACATGTGCATTAAGAAATATCCCCCCCCCCAAAAAAAAAAAAAGAAAAGAAATATTCCAAACAAGTTTTTCAGGCTGAAAAAAGTGACATCAATGACAAATCAAACCCACATGAAATACCAAAAAGCATCAGTAAAAGCAATTATCTAGGTGATATGAGACACAGTAAAATTACATATCTCTTCTCCTTCCTTTTCTTATGCAATTTAAAAAGTAATTACATAAACAGTAACTATAAAATTGTTGGACCTTTACATTATAAAAATGAGCTATTCTTGACAAGAGAGGATGAGACTGATACTACATTAGAATGTGGAAATAACATTACATGGTAAATCAAGTCCATAGGAAAAAAAATGAAAACCCAAAATAATAAATACAAACGTTAACACAAAAATTCTGTAAATATGTACTTGTTCTCCTTTATTCTCTTAGCTTTTTCAAAAGATGTAAGATTTCATGAAACAGTACTTATAACTATGTATCATTAAATTTGTAATAGTAATGGTTGAACAACTTCATAAATCTACTTTAAATATTTGAATTTTGTGGTACGTAAAAAGTATTTTTTTTAAGTAAATAAGGAGATAGTTTGGAAGACTGATTTTTCTGGGACAGGAAACAAACCACAGATATTTTAGAGATAGCTTTAAAAATCTAAAGAATTGACAAATGGAAAATAAAACTTTTAAAATTTGTTGTTCAATTCATTCATCTTTTAAAATATTTTATTTATTTATTTATTTATTCATGAGAAACATCGAGAGAGAGAGAGAGAGAGAGAGAGAGAGAGGCAGAGACACAGGCAGAGGGAGAAGCAGGCCCCGTGCAGGGAGCCCAACGTGAGACTCCATCCCAGGTCTCCAGGATCACACCCTGGGCTGAAGGCGGCGCTAAACCGCTGGGCCACCCAGGCTGCCCTAATTCCTTCATTTCTATCTGCTAATTTACCTTCCCCATTTTAGAATTTCTCTGAGTTATGTTGTTAGAAACAGAGCATGGGAGGAGGAGCAAGATGGCGGAGGAGTAGGGTCTCCAAATCACCTGTCTCCACCAAACTACCTAGAAAACCTTCAAATTATCCTGAAAATCTATGAATTCGGCCTGAGATTCAAAGAGAGACCAGCTGGAATGCTACAGTGAGAAGAGTTCGCGCATCTAGCAAGGTAGGAAGACGGGGAAAAAGAAATAAAGGAACAAAGGCCTCCGAGGGGGAGGGGCCCCGCGAGGAGCCGGGCTAAGGCCGGGGCGAGTGTCCCCAGGACAGGAGAGCCCCGACCCGGAGACGCAGGAGCTGCACCGACCTTCCCGGGGGAAAGGGGCTCGTGGGGAGTTGGAGCAGGACCAGGAGGGCGAGGAGGCCCTCGGGCTCCCGGGGACAGTAACAGAGCAACTGCGCGCCCAGGAGAGTGCGCCGAGCTCCCTAAGGGCTGCAGCGCGCACGGCGGGACCCGGCGGGACCCGGAGCAGCTGAAGGGGCTCGGGCGGCGGCTCCGCGGAGGGGGCGCGCGGCCCCGGGAGCAGCTCGGAGGGGCTCGGGCAGAGGAAGAGGCTCCGTGCGGAGGGCGCTGCGCGGTTCCAGGAGCAGCTCGGAGGGGCTCGGGCGGCGGCTCCGCGGAGGGGGTTGCGCGGCCTGGGAGCGCGAATCCACCAGCGCAGGCTCCGGAGCACAGGGCGCCGGGACACAGCCCAGGATCCCCCCTCCCCCCGGGACAGGCAGAGGCCGGGAGGGCCCAGGACAGCGAGGACGCTCCTGCCCCAGCTGAGCAGATCAGCGGCCCCGCCCCGGAGCCTCCAGGCCCTGCAGACGGAGAGCTCTGGAGTTCCTGCCGGAGCTGAATCCAGGTTTCCAGAGCTGCCCCGCCACTGGGGCTGTTCCTCCTGCGGCCTCACTGGGTAAACAACCCCCACCGAGCCCTGCACCAGGCAGGGGCACAGCAGCTCCCCCAACTGCTAACACCTGAAAATCAGCACAACAGGCCCCTCCCCCAGAAGACCAGCTAGACGGACAACTTCCAGGAGAAGCCAAGGGACTTAAAGAACACAGAATCAGAAGATACTCCCCGGTGGTTCTTTTTTTGTTTGTTTGTTTTTGTTTTTGTTTTTGTTTTTGTTTTGTTTTGCTTTTTGATTTGTTTCCTTCCCCCACCCCCTTTTTTTTCTCCTTTCTTTTTCTTTCTCTTTTTCTTCCCTTTTTTTTTTTTTTTTTCTTTTTCTTCCCTTTTTTTTTTTTTTTTTTTTTTTTTTTTTTTCCTCTTTCTCTTTTCTTTCCTTCTTTCTCTCCTCTCTTTTTCTCTTTTTCCCAATACAACTTGCTTTTGGCCACTCTGCACTGAGCAAAATGACTAGAAGGAAAACCTCACCTCAAAAGAAAGAATCAGAAACAGTCCTCTCTCCCACAGAGTTACAAAATCTGGATTACAATTCAATGTCAGAAAGCCAATTCAGAAGCACTATTATACAGCTACTGGTGGCTCTAGAAAAAAGTATAAAGGACTCAAGGGACTTCATGACTGCAGAATTTAGAGCTAATCAGGCAGAAATTAAAAACCAATTGAATGAGATGCAATCCAAACTAGAAGTCCTAACGACGAGGGTTAACGAGGTGGAAGAACGAGTGAGTGACCTAGAAGACAAGTTGACAGCAAAGAGGGAAACTGAGGAAAAAAGAGACAAACAATTAAAAGATCATGAAGATAGATTAAGGGAAATAAACGACAGCCTGAGGAAGAAAAACCTACGTTTAATTGGGGTTCCCGAGGGCGCCGAAAGGGACAGAGGGCCAGAATATGTATTTGAACAAATTCTAGCTGAAAACTTTCCTAATCTGGGAAGGGAAACAGGCATTCAGATCCAGGAAATAGAGAGATCCCCCCCTAAAATCAATAAAAACCGTTCAACACCTCGACATTTAATTGTGAAGCTTGCAAATTCCAAAGATAAGGAGAAGATCCTTAAAGCAGCAAGAGACAAGAAATCCCTGACTTTTATGGGGAGGAGTATTAGGGTAACAGCAGACCTCTCCACAGAGACCTGGCAGGCCAGAAAGGGCTGGCAGGATATATTCAAGGTCCTAAATGAAAAGAACATGCAACCAAGAATACTTTATCCAGCAAGGCTCTCATTCAAAATGGAAGGAGAGATAAAGAGCTTCCAAGACAGGCAGCAACTAAAAGAATATGTGACCTCCAAACCAGCTCTGCAAGAAATTTTAAGGGGGCCTCTTAAAATTCCCCTTTAAGAAGAAGTTCAGTGGAACAGTCCACAAAAACAAAGACTGAATAGATATCATGATGACACTAAACTCATATCTCTCAATAGTAACTCTGAATGTGAACGGGCTTAATGACCCCATCAAAAGGCGCAGGGTTTCAGACTGGATAAAAAAGCAGGACCCATCTATTTGCTGTCTACAAGAGACTCATTTTAGACAGAAGGACACCTACAGCCTGAAAATAAAAGGTTGGAGAACCATTTACCATTCGAATGGTCCTCAAAAGAAAGCAGGGGTAGCCATCCTTATATCAGATAAACTAAAATTTACCCCAAAGACTGTAGTGAGAGATGAAGAGGGACACTATATCATACTTAAAGGATCTATTCAACAAGAGGACTTAACAATCCTCAATATATATGCTCCAAATGTGGGAGCTGCCAAATATATAAATCAATTATTAACCAAAGTGAAGAAATACTTAGATAATAATACACTTATACTTGGTGACTTCAATCTAGCTCTTTCTATACTCGATAGGTCTTCTAAGCACAACATCTCCAAAGAAACGAGAGCTTTAAATGATACACTGGACCAGATGGATTTCACAGATATCTACAGAACTTTACATCCAAACTCAACTGAATACACATTCTTCTCAAGCGCACATGGAACTTTCTCCAGAATAGACCACATATTGGGTCACAAATCGGGTCTGAACCGATACCAAAAGATTGGGATTGTCCCCTGCATATTCTCGGACCATAATGCCTTGAAATTAGAACTAAATCACAACAAGAAGTTTGGAAGGACCTCAAACACATGGAGGTTAAGGACCATCCTGCTAAAAGATAAAAGGGTCAACCAGGAAATTAAGGAAGAATTAAAAAGATTCATGGAAACTAATGAGAATGAAGATACAACCGTTCAAAATCTTTGGGATGCAGCAAAAGCAGTCCTAAGGGGGAAATACATCGCAATACAAGCATCCATTCAAAAACTGGAAAGAACTCAAATACAAAAGCTAACCTTACACATAAAGGAGCTAGAGAAAAAACAGCAAATAGATCCTACACCCAAGAGAAGAAGGGAGCTAATAAAGATTCGAGCAGAACTCAACGAAATCGAGACCAGAAGAACTGTGGAACAGATCAACAAAACCAGGAGTTGGTTCTTTGAAAGAATTAATAAGATAGATAAACCATTAGCCAGCCTTATTAAAAAGAAGAGAGAGAAGACTCAAATTAATAAAATCATGAATGAGAAAGGAGAGATCACTACCAACACCAAGGAAATACAAACGATTTTAAAAACATATTATGAACAGCTATACGCCAATAAATTAGGCAATCTAGAAGAAATGGACGCATTCCTGGAAAGCCACAAACTACCAAAACTGGAACAGGAAGAAATAGAAAACCTGAACAGGCCAATAACCAGGGAGGAAATTGAAGCAGTCATCAAAAACCTCCCAAAACACAAGAGTCCAGGGCCAGATGGCTTCCCAGGAGAATTTTATCAAACGTTTAAAGAAGAAACCATACCTATTCTCCTAAAGCTGTTTGGAAAGATAGAAAGAGATGGAGTACTTCCAAATTCGTTCTATGAGGCCAGCATCACCTTAATTCCAAAGCCAGACAAAGACCCCGCCAAAAAGGAGAATTACAGACCAATATCCCTGATGAACATGGATGCAAAAATTCTCAACAAGATACTGGCCAATAGGATCCAACAATACATTAAGAAAATTATTCACCATGACCAAGTAGGATTTATCCCTGGGACACAAGGCTGGTTCAACACCCGTAAAACAATCAATGTGATTCATCATATCAGCAAGAGAAAAACCAAGAACCATATGATCCTCTCATTGGATGCAGAGAAAGCATTTGACAAAATACAGCATCCATTCCTGATCAAAACTCTTCAGAGTGTAGGGATAGAGGGAACATTCCTCAACATCTTAAAAGCCATCTATGAAAAGCCCACAGCAAATATCATTCTCAATGGGGAAGCACTGGGAGCCTTTCCCCTAAGATCAGGAACAAGACAGGGATGTCCACTCTCACCACTGCTGTTCAACATAGTACTGGAAGTCCTAGCCTCAGCAATCAGACAACAAAAAGACATTAAAGGCATTCAAATTGGCAAAGAAGAAGTCAAACTCTCCCTCTTCGCCGATGACATGATACTCTACATAGAAAACCCAAAAGTCTCCACCCCAAGATTGCTAGAACTCATACAGCAATTCGGTAGCGTGGCAGGATACAAAATCAATGCCCAGAAGTCAGTGGCATTTCTATACACTAACAATGAGACTGAAGAAAGAGAAATTAAGGAGTCAATCCCATTTACAATTGCACCCAAAAGCATAAGATACCTAGGAATAAACCTCACCAAAGATGTAAAGGATCTATACCCTCAAAACTATAGAACACTTCTGAAAGAAATTGAGGAAGACACAAAGAGATGGAAAAATATTCCATGCTCATGGATTGGCAGAATTAATATTGTGAAAATGTCAATGTTACCCAGGGCAATATACACGTTTAATGCAATCCCTATCAAAATACCATGGACTTTCTTCAGAGAGTTAGAACAAATTATTTTAAGATTTGTGTGGAATCAGAAAAGACCCCGAATAGCCAGGGGAATTTTAAAAAAGAAAACCATATCTGGGGGCATCACAATGCCAGATTTCAGGTTGTACTACAAAGCTGTGGTCATCAAGACAGTGTGGTACTGGCACAAAAACAGACACATAGATCAGTGGAACAGAATAGAGAATCCAGAAGTGGACCCTGAACTTTATGGGCAACTAATATTCGATAAAGGAGGAAAGACTATCCATTGGAAGAAAGACAGTCTCTTCAATAAATGGTGCTGGGAAAATTGGACATCCACATGCAGAAGAATGAAACTAGACCACTCTCTTTCACCATACACAAAGATAAACTCAAAATGGATGAAAGATCTAAATGTGAGACAAGATTCCATCAAAATCCTAGAGAAGAACACAGGCAACACCCTTTTTGAACTCGGCCATAGTAACTTCTTGCAAGATACATCCACGAAGGCAAAAGAAACAAAAGCAAAAATGAACTATTGGGACTTCATCAAGATAAGAAGCTTTTGCACAGCAAAGGATACAGTCAACAAAACTCAAAGACAACCTACAGAATGGGAGAAGATATTTGCAAATGACATATCAGATAAAGGGCTAGTTTCCAAGATCTATAAAGAACTTATTAAACTCAACACCAAAGAAACAAACAATCCAATCATGAAATGGGCAAAAGACATGAACAGAAACCTCACAGAGGAAGACATAGACATGGCCAACATGCACATGAGAAAATGCTCTGCATCACTTGCCATCAGGGAAATACAAATCAAAACTACAATGAGATACCACCTCACACCAGTGAGAATGGGGAAAATTAACAAGGCAGGAAACAACAAATGTTGGAGAGGATGCGGAGAAAAGGGAACCCTCTTACACTGTTGGTGGGAATGTGAACTGGTGCAGCCACTCTGGAAAACTGTGTGGAGGTTCCTCAAACAGTTAAAAATATACCTGCCCTACGACCCAGCAATTGCACTGTTGGGGATTTTCCCCAAAGAGACAAATGCAATGAAACGCCGGGACACCTGCACCCCGATGTTTCTAGCAGCAATGGCCACGATAGCCAAACTGTGGAAGAAGCCTCGGTGTCCAACGAAAGATGAATGGATAAAGAAGCTGTGGTTTATGTATACAATGGAATATTACTCAGCTATTAGAAATGACAAATACCCACCATTTGCTTCAACGTGGATGGAACTGGAGGGTATTATGCTGAGTGAAGTAAGTCAGTCGGAGAAGGACAAACATTATATGTTCTCATTCATTTGGGGAATATAAATAATAGTGAAAGGGAAAATAAGGGAAGGGAGAAGAAATGTGTGGGAAATATCAGAAAGGGAGACAGAACGTAAAGACTGCTAACTCTGGGAAACGAACTAGGGGTGGTAGAAGGGGAGGAGGGCGGGGGGTGGGAGTGAATGGGTGATGGGCACTGGGTGTTATTCTGTATGTTAGTAAATTGAACACCAATAAAAAAAAAATAAAATAAAATAAAAAATAAAAATAAAAACAGTATTTATAATAGCAACAAAAAAAAAAAAAAAAAAAAAAAAAAAAAAAAAAAGAAACAGAGCATGGAGAAATTAAGTGAGAGGGATTTATTGCTGCTCCTGTTGCCATGTAGTAATTTTTTTCTAGATTAAAATCCTTATGAATTTAGCATAACATGATTTAAATGTGCATGTTATTTTTTTTTTAATTTTAAATGTGCATGTTAATAAAGAAAAAAAAAACTTAAGATTTTTTTTTTTCCAAACCATAGGCAAAATACCCATCAGATAGCTAAATAAAAACAATAAAATCACTACTGCTCTTTCTGGTGTTACTCACTATTGACCCTCTACCCTGGTCCTGGAGCGTGCCATGTACAAATCGACTTTTTGAAAACCCCATTCATCATGTTTATTTTGAGAGTAAAAGATGAGTTACATAACAGCTAGAGGAGGTTCCAATTAATATTTGTAGAGTATATCAGTCTCTTCAAATTAAAAAAAAAAAAAGACGATTGTTATTGTAAGGATCTCTTCTAAGTAAAGGAAATACAGGAGCCAAATTATAATGCTATGCCTAATTGATTAGTAAACCCAAACAAGCAGCTCCTGTTAGTGTCCCAACTCACTATTCTGTTATTATAGGTGAGCTTTAAAAGGGTGAAGTGGTATTCATTATATGCTCATTCCAACTTTGCTGCTACCGCAGCAAGTATGTTATTTATATGAGAATGAGGCTAATGAAGAAGAAAAAGGAAAAATTGTATCTGTGGATATATGCCTCATGGTAATCTCTGTTCCCCTAAAATAGATACACCTTAGTGGTAGCTCTGATTTCTTAATACTGGTAAGACCATTTCCAGCTAGTTCTCTACATCTGTAGAAGTTGCCAAGTGAGGGGACCCTTGAATTTGGACATAGACCATTGGTACTTTTAGAATAGCTGATATTTCATATGGATTAGGTTCTTCCTTGCATTCCTTTCTCTCAAGTCCCTAATGCTCATAGATAGCTTGATTAAGAGGAATTCCAATGAACCCTTTGGTGCTGAGCTTAGCAGAAATACTAGAGGAGTCGCAAAAGAAAGTGTGTTATCATAACAACAACAATAATAATACTGATTATAAGTTTCCACTTACTGCTTTTTTGTCAGATGAATTACTTACACTATCTCATTAGTTCCTCAAATGAGACAGGCAAAGTAGGTATTGTTAAGGGTGAATAAATGGAAAATTTAAGTTTTCTCAAATTCACACAGGAAATAAATGTAGAAGACAGACTTCAGTTCACTATTTCCCTGAATCCACTTCAATTTGTGACTTCCAAAGTTGTTTTAGAATTGTCATCGCTCTCCCTTCACACACACATGCACCTACATACAGTACCACAGTTACATTTGTTAGTCAGATATCTTTGTCTCTTCAAATAATAAGTTATGTTTGTTGACGTTAACTCTTTGCATTGGAATGGGGAAAATGAGCTTTATCTTTTATCCTGATATAGTTAAGAAAGACTGTTTAGATAAGAGAGAAGACCCTTTATATAAACTGATGTTTTGGGGCAGAGTTTTGTTCTGATTTTTGATCTTTTTTAGCTTTTTCTATTTTTAAAATTTAAGCTCAGACAATGACCTAGATTTTGGCTGTGATCACCTAGGAAATTTTAAGTGACTAGCTATTTCTAAGCTGATCTATTCTGGAATCGATACATGCAAAGGAAATCCACAATTTTATTTAAGAATTTTTAAAAATCTAAGTTCAGTGGTCACAGTAGAAAATGATGTTGGCAGTGAAATATATTCTCCTTTATTTTATTGTAAATCAGCCTCAGGAAAATATTAGAGATGAATGAAGAAAAACATTAGAATAACTAACAACACTGAGAAAAACACAGTGGTTGTTCTTGTACCACATCATTTGACAAAATGACATGTTGCAAGGATAACATATCTTAATGATTTATTGATAAACATTCTAACTGTAAAGCATAAGCAACCAATTATTCCACATTTAACTTTAAGATGAAAAAGTTTCTTTTCTGGAGTAGTTTCCCCTAAATGGTCAATTTTTAAGTTCTGCAAATTTGCTTATCCACTGACTTGTAAGCCTAGAAAACAGTTCAAGTAGGGATTTCTTTCACTTTCATGGCTGGGTCATTCAAGTTATTGTCTGAAGACTCCAATTGAATCTGGAGTAATGGGTGTAGATGGTAAGAGTTGGATACTCAATGATAAAGTATAGTAGCGATAGCTCAATTCACAATAGAAGATCTGGGACCTCAGATCTGGGGAGTGTCTCACTGGTTTCTAGCAATATTGGCACAGCCTAAGTCACTGCAGTAGGGATTATTCAGAAGTAGTGCAAGGTACATCTTTACTTATCCCCTTGCCCTCTTTTTATCTGTTTATCTATCTACCTATCTATTTATTCATTTTTAAAGCTTTATGTATTTATTTGAGAGAGAGAGAGAGCATGACCAGGAGGGGCAGAGGGAGAGAGAGAGTCTCAAGCAGCAGAGCCTGATGTGGTTCTCAACCTCAGACCCT
The DNA here is from genome assembly GCF_003254725.2 of Canis lupus dingo. Classification (NCBI taxonomy): domain Eukaryota; kingdom Metazoa; phylum Chordata; class Mammalia; order Carnivora; family Canidae; genus Canis; species Canis lupus. Next base: position 30,141,054 of record NC_064276.1, on the reverse strand, counting down.
GAGAACATGACCTGAGCCAAAATCAAGAGTCAGACACTTAACCGACTGAGCCACCCAGGTGCCTCTCCGCCCATTCTTTTTAATTGTCCTAGTGGGCTCAGGTCCTATCACTATCTTTCTGACTTTAAATCTCAGGGATGATACTCAGGCCATCTCTACCTAACCAATCTTTTTTGTTTCAGAATTATCCTTCTATCTTGTTCCAAAATCAGATGATTTTTTTTCCTTTTTTTTTTTTTTAATTCTCTACTAAGCAGAAGTGATAAATTAACCCATCCTAATTGATGCTATGGAGCTAGTATGATCTCTCTCTTTCAGTCTGATTCTCTCTCTCTCTCTCATTTAGTCTCCTACTCAATCAAACATTTGATGAATCTATAGGGTATACCTGCTTTCTGCTAGATGCAAGATACATTCTAGGGATTTAATTACCTAGAAGGAAGTTCAGATCTAGTAAGATGCAACAGTTATATATAAACAAATAATTGGAAGATGAACGAATGATTATTATGATCATGGTATGTGTCAAAGTATTTAGAAAAAAAAAGGATTTTTTTGGTCATGGAAACAAAGAAGAAAAACAAATTTTATTTCCAAACAATTGGAGCTTCTTTTTTTTTTTCAGGAAATTGTCATTAGACATTTTAAAAAATTAAAAAGTAAATGGAAAGAAAATCAAGGTTAGGTAATGGAAGCAATAAGAAGCATGGAGACATAAATGTTTAAAGAAACTATTCTCAGATTGTGCCCTGAGGATCAGAAACATCAACAGCATCTAATAAATTCTTAGGAATGCAAATTCTTGGGCCCCATCCAGACCTATTGAATGAAAAACTCTAGCAGTGGGGACTAGTAATCTAACTAAGCATGCCTCCCAGATGATTCTGAAGTATCCTTTGAGAACTACAGAGCAAGACTTAAAAAGAGTAACTATTTGGTATGGTTCCAATGTAGGTCACACAGCTATACGTTGAAAACAGGTTTGGATTTTATTCAGTAGGCAATGGGGAGAGATGTGCTGTCTTAAGAATAAGATTGACATGTTCATAAAAATTTTAAAATAATAACTCTGATGGTATAGTTGGCATTTAATCAGGCTGATGGAGACTGTAGACCATCAGTAGGATATGAATAAAGCTTTGGCACCAATAGTGGCAGGAAGGATGTAAGGGAGGGGATAGGTATAAGAGAAACTGGAGATGTAGAATTTCTCAGATAACTTGTATGTGTTTCAACAGGATTTTCTGGAAACAAGTTTTGCTAAAGCAATTCCAATATAGGAAATTGTAAGCACTGGACATTCTCATAGCGGGGATAAGGTGACTTGAAGGAGCTTTGTGCTACCCTGCAAACAACACTGACCTTCTTTTACTTAGAGCAACATGCAATATTCACCATGGAGAAAACAAAGCAGAGTCACTATTTTGTGTTCCCTGTGTTCTTCAAGTCGATTAGGTAGGTCTGTGCATCTCTAAACTCCAACTGTGGGTTTGATTTGAGTCAGCTCCCAGACATCGTGTAAGCTCACATGCCTCTCTAACTCAGGTTATTGGTGACGATTAAGTGGGTTTCTGGCAACGTTCGAAAAGCGAATTCTTTTATTTTAAGATTATTTATTTATTTATTCATGAGAGACAGAGAGAGAGAGAGAGAGGCAGAGACACAGGCAGAGGGAGAAGCAGGCTCCATGCAGGGAGCCCAACGTGGGACTCGATCCTGGGTCTCCAGGACCATGCCCTGGGCTGAAGGCAGCACTAAACTGCTGAGCCACCCGGGCTGCCCGAAAAGCGAATTCTTAAATTTGCCTACAGAATTCAAAGAAAGGAGCTGGCTTTCGAGTTGAATTTTTGATATTTCATAGATGTACATTACCAGAAGAGGAAGTAGAATATTCTAGAGAGAAAAGCTACATGAACAAGGTTGTAAAATGGGTAGGTTTATGGCTACTTGCTGAAAAATGATTCTTAGGTTGAGAGGTGCTCATGCCTGTATCTTGACCAGCCTGGCTTCCCTGTGTATCATATTCGGGGGGAATACATTTAGAGGAAAGAAGGACAATAAACGAATGTTCTCAACACTCTAAGTAGGGGATGAATGATGATGGAAGGGAGTACCAGTGGGGATTATAGAGTTATTGCATTCAGAATATTTGGGTTCAAAATCTGGGACAGTTAGCATCTAGCCAGCAGCAAGCAGCCCTGAGCTGTTCACTTTTCTACCCTCAGAGGATTTACCTGGGTCTCTTGAAAGCAACTGCCGCTCAAAAATGTCTGTCACGTAAATTTCTTTTATTATTTCACTTTGCTTTGTAGAGAAAGCTGTCATTCTAATCTGCGAGGATTTTATTTATTCTAAGACCATCATGCACACAAATAACAGAGACCCCATTATTATACCTTCTTATGGGGAACTTGGTTTGAAGCTTTATTTTGGCTCCCAGCTTCCTCTGGGCTCCCCTCCAAATGCAGTAGTAGGGCAATGTTATTTAGTTGTCTTATCATCCCAGAAGAGTATTGTCAGGGAGAGCAAGCCAGAAGCTTGCCATGAGGCTGCTCTATGCTCAGCCTTCCTCAATCGGCCTCTCCCTTCCTACCTTACTCCCAACCACAAGATAGTTTGACTAGTGAAGGTAAGGGGCAGAACTTAAAACAAAGCCCAACTGTTTCAGCTCCAAACACATACTCTTTCTGTGAAATACCTAGTGACAGAAAAGCATATATGCAAGTAATAGCATATTGTGTTAAGTGTAAAGAAAGCCACCATTAAGGGTTGATTTGTAGCCCCCCCCCCCCCCCCAGGAAAAAGATATGTTTGAGTTCTAACTCTTGGTACCTCAGAATAGGACTTCATTTTGAAAAAACAAAAAAAAAAAGGTCATTACAGAGATAAGCAAGTTAAAAAGAGGCCATTCAGGTAAGCCTTAGTCCCACATGACTGATGTTCTTACAAAAAGGGGCAATTTGGCCACAGAGACAGAGACTCATGCAGGGAGAACAGCATCTGAAGACTGGTCACACAGCAAGGAGCTACCACCACTAGAAGAAAGGCCCACAACAGATATTTCGTTAGTGCCTTCAGAGAGAACATGCTGTCGTGTTTACCTTAGATTTCTAGCCTCTTGAATTGGGAGATGATGAATTTCTGTTGTTTAAGCCCCTCAGCCTGTGAACTCTGCTTTGGTAGCTGTAGCAAGCTAATACAGGCACCCGACTCTTCCTTAGTCTTACTGTAAACTTTTTGAGTTTACCTGTTTCGTTGATCCTACTTATGCCATGCATCCCTTTCATTGTTAACATGCTGCCAATGTGGCAATCGTTTCAAATCAATTCCAATAAAAATGAATAATGCCACAAAATCAGTTTTTTTTCCCCCATTGGACAGAATAATCTCTTGAGATACTAACTTGTATTGGCTCTACTTCTAACTTATTATAGGACAAAAGCCAGAAATATTGTATTTTCTTGTCTCAAGGGAATGGGTGGCATAGGGTTTAAGGAGATATATAAAACCCAGACTGACTTGAATTACATCTCTAAGAGTGTTTATACTAGCCTCGTCTTACTGAGACGATTATGTCTGGTAAGCCAGAAAGGAAGGAAAGGGGAGAAAGGAGAGATTTCTTGCAGACTTGGGATAATAAGAAGTTTTAGTGGATTATCAGAGACTTTCATCTGTTTGAAGAGCTCTTGAGGAGGGCAAAACCTCATTGTGAAATAGTTGTGCATGTGAGTGGGTTAAATAAAGCCTAAACATAAAGGTTCTCAACCTCATTCACTGTTGCTCACCAATGATAAAATTCTAAAGATGTCCAGGAACATTCTTGTTCCCTGGTTACTGAACCCAACAACTATAGTAGGTACTGCTGTGAAGTGACTTTGCAGATGTATTTAAGGTACCCACCTTAAAATAGGAAGATTATTCGGGTTAACTGGGTGAGTCCATCTAATCACATGAGACCTTAAAACCCGAAGCAAAATAAAACAAAAACCTCTGGCTGGGGTCTTCTGTAGCAGAAGAGAGCAGCAGAAGTAAAGGTGAAAAACAGAATCTGTGTGAGAAGGATTTTTATACTTTCAGTGGCATTCAGATTCAGGGCCTATTACCTAAAAGACACCCCCAAGAGCTAAGGGGAGCCACCAGCTGACAGCCAGCAAGGAAACTAGCCCTCAGTCTTTAACTGCATGGTACTAGATTTTGCCAATAACCTGAACATGCTTGGACATATCATTACTGAGCATTCCAGAAGTCCAGCCTATTGACACCTGGCTTTCCATCTTTCAAAACCTGAAGTAGGAAAACCAATGAAGTCACTTGAGACAATACGTACACAGTATTTTGGCTCTCATTTGTGGTACTTTGTTATGGGGTATGGGATACCCCGTGCTTCAAGGGTGGCTGAGAGGCACAGGTGCCTCTACTCAAGGCACCAAGGGATCTCGGACAAAAGAGGACATCATCGCTGGTCACAACAGAATGATCACTGAAAGTAATCTCCTATCTGTGGAGCAAAACCCAAGCCTCCAAAACTCTTGTACAACCTCAAGAATTAAGAGAGGGCTCCAATAATTATGAGCTGGGCTTCAATTTAAACAAAACAGGGAAATGTTATCTTTTGCGTGTTTAATTTTACCTTTTCTTCCACAGCCCCAGGATAAAATGTGAACTGAATTTATTCAGTACTTTTCATCTTCTTTGTGCTAATATGTCATATGTCATGGACTTCTATATTTATATCATGCGATCCACAGGCTCTACCTGGTTCCATCATGCTCACTTCCTATGCCCTCCTAAATGCTGCTTCCCAGAGCTTCATGTGCTGAACATCACCAGCATTTTTTTTTTCACCAGCATTTGTTAAAGTGATTCAACTAATATATTTGACCACCTACTACATTCGACAAGTTCTTCTGGTTCTTCAGTATGACAGCATTTAATTGTTTCATTCATTCTATAAAAATGACTATTCTGTTTCTAGTGTCTATCATGAAACTTAAACTAAGCTAAAGATGAATCTTACCCAGGAAGCTATATTTAGTAAGAATAAGAGCAGAGATTCAAATTTATGTCTGCTTGTTTCCCCTTCCAAGCATCTGCAGGAAAGTAACTATTAGCAAGAAATTCTATAGAAAAAGTGATTGCGGACCACTTAATGCAGTACCTTTCCCTGTGGTCTTCTCATTTTAACAAGGCACAAGACCTTAAATTACATGAATGGGAATCCAAGAAGACTAAATTCACCCAAGCAGTTGAAAGCAGGAGTGCTATCCAAACATTATCCCAACTGCAGTATCATGCTACCAAAGATTATGTAGAGTGAGATGGGCTAGATTTCATTTTTGTTTGATATCTCTTTCCCCCAGAGATAATACTGCTTGTGACTTGGGTTCCTGTGGTTATTATCATACCTTCTGCATTGTTTTTTCTTCTTCCTTCCCTCTTCTCCATGCATCTCTCTCTATTAGCCTTTATGTGCAAGCAGAAGGGTAGCCAGCCCAGGCATGGTCTTCAGCACCTCTGGAAGAAAACGTCATACACTGTATGACAGCTGACTGTGCTGCTCAGACATTAGCCCTCGGGTGAAGACTGGCCATATCATTGTGAGCTAGCTCTGAGATATTGGGTGTGTGCCCTAACTACCCTATTTTTTTCCTGGCAATAAAGAACAACAATGAAATCTTCATGGTTTCAAACTAAAATGAACAGTCTGATTTATTTTAATTTATTTTATTTTATTTTATTATTTTATTTATTTATTTATTTTATTATTTTATATTTTATTTTATTTATTTTATTTTATTTTATTTTATTTTATATTTTATTTTATTTTATTTTTTTTAGACATTGTATTTATTTATTTATGAAAGACAGAGACAGAAGGAAGCAGAGGGAGAGGCAGGCTCCCCGTGGAGCAGGGAGCCTGAGACGGGGCTGAATCGCAGGATCCTGGGATCATGATCTGAGCCTAAGGCAGACGCTCAACCAACTGAGCTCCTCCAGCACCCCAACAGTCTGATTTTAAACAGGCTAATACTTTTAACTGTCTTAAAACTGCAACTTCAATAAACTTCATTAACAGAGTGACTCCTGCTTGCAGTTTGAATTACAGTTGAATCATCTGCCACTTTGATATGAAAAGGTGTATCATTAAAAGTTGCTGGTCTGGGCCTTTAAAAGTTGGAGGGAAATTAAAAAAAAATTCCTGTCATCAAAGTGCAAATTTATTCAAATATTGAACTTTTAGCTTTAAAATCAAAGAAATTATCTTTTGGAAAAAAAAAGGAAGTGGCAAAGTTGCATTGTAAAACTGCAAGTGAAATGGAGCTTTACAAAGCTGATAAAATATAGCATTTCTAGTTTGCTCAAATAATTAAATAACCCTTTTTTAAAAAAAAAACTTGACATGAAGCAGAACAAAATTTCTCAAATGTTGAGTATTTTGAATGTTAACCTGGGTAAGTTGACTATTGTACCCTTTGTTTCTGAAGCTGCTTGCGGCACCTCCTAGGAAGCGAGTATTTTAAACAGTGTTGGTTCAGTACAGTTACAAAAATCAAATGCCTTCTGATGATCAGAATATGTCCTTTGAAGGGCATTAGTTCCCAGCTGGTAATTTTCCTATAAAACTTTTAGCAGTGTGAAATCCTCAGAGAACTATGTGATACATCGTTAGATATTAGGAACCATTATTTCTTTATGGAATATTTGAAGCCAAACTTTATTCCTGAATAAATTCCCATCCGAGTAGTTAAAGAAATATTGGATTACAGTGTTCTGAATTTGTATTTTGGATCGACAATATATTAATTTTTAAAGATAGACTTAAAAAATGTTTGTGGCTTTCTTCTCAAACCTTAAAGATTTTACTGTGATCAAAGTACAGAAGTGACTAATGTTGGATAATTTTAAGTTTCTATTGCCACAGAACTCCCATTTTTTGTCCTCTATACTATGTTTCAAAGTAATTACTCCAAATTTAATAATGTTAGCGTTCAAACTCAATCAAGGCAGCCATTCAAATATTGCTTATTTCAGGAAATGGGCACAGGTGGTTGAGCTAGAGTCCTAAATGATCTCCTTGGCTCTGGTCTTTAACTAGTCTTTTGGCTTCTATCCTTCTGTGCCTTGTAATCCATTCTCCAGCAGTCAGAAAGGTTTTTAAAAAACTGTAACCAAATCATGTCATTTCCACGTTAAAACTTTCAAGTGATTCCTATTGCATTTAAATATCATCCAAACTCTTTCCCTTGACTTTCGAGGCCCTGCATGATTTGTCTTCCTTTCCAACCTCTTTTTTTTTGGCAAGTTATTTTATTTTATTTTATTTTATTTTATTTTATTTTATTTTATTTTATTTTATTATTTTTTTATTTTTTTATTTTATTATTTTATTTTATTTCATTATTTTATTTTATTTTATTTTATTTTATTTTATTTGATCATGTTGTGGTAAGAACACTTAATATGAGATTTATCCTTTTCACAAATTTTTAAGTTTATAACACATTATTTTGATGATAGTAGATTACAGCAGATATCTAGAGTTTATTCTTCTTGCATAACTGTAACTTTATACCTATCAATTAGTAACTTACATTCTTATAACACTGGCCTGGTTCCTTTCCTATATTAGAGCTAGACTTCATTCTGTTTTATTTCTGAAAAGCCCCAAGTTTGTTTTAAATTGAAGACCTTTGGACTTACTGTCTACTCTGTCCCTGCCTTAAAACTGAGTATGGTTATATCCTACTTGTCATTAAATCCAGTTTAAATATCACCCTCTCAGAGAGACCTTCCCTGCCCACTCAACATTAACATATCATATGTTATTGATATGTTTTAACATTAACTTTATCATATTACTTTATTTTTCCCCCTAACTTTGTTTGTTCATTAATTATCCACTCATTCTTTCATTCATTTTACTTCTCAGGTTCTCCGTTGCAATGTAGGTGGCAAGAAAGCAGGAAACTCTCTTTCAAACTCACAAATACATCTCTAATATAAAAAATACTTTCTGGTATATAGTAGATGCTTAATAAATATTTGTTGATTGAATGAATGGATGGATAAATAGATGGATGACAGTAACTATAAGTCTGTATTATTTAAAAGAAACATTTTTGAACTTTACTCTCTAAATATTTTAAAATATATTCCCTAAAAAACTTATACAATATTATACCTCAAAAAACAAATATGAGCATTTTGTTCGACTTTAGATTTTAAAAATTAATGTGAACTGAAAAACCGATGGACTATTTTATAAGCCAAAAGAGAAGCAAATACTATATCTATATACCAAAATTATATAAATGTATATAATATACCTTCTTTTATATTTTTAAAAATTACTAAAAAAATCAATGGGGAGATTAAAATATAAGATAGTAAATAATTTTTAATTCAAATAATAACTTCTGTCTGTTATTAGCTCTGCAAAACAATATTATGTACTTTTTCCCTCCTTTCCTCATTATTTAAAAAAAATATAGGTACACAACTGTGTCTACACAATGTTAAAATCATCTTTGGGGGCAGCCCGGGCGGCTCAGTGGTTTAGTGCCTGCCTTCAGCCCAGGGTGTGATCCTGGAGACCCAGGATGGAGTCCCATGTCAGGCTCCCTGCATGGAGCCTGCTTCTCCCTCTGCCTGTCTCTGCCTCTCTGTCTCTCTCTCTGTGTCTCTCATGAATAAATAAAAATAAAATCCTTAAAAAAAATCTTTGGTTTAGCTTTTCTTTACCATATAATCCAATATTCTTAGGATAAACATTAAGAGAAATTAATATAATGTAGGTCTTTTGAGCAATTAACATATTTTAAACTAAATAACTGATTTTTAGTACAATATAACAAATGTAAACGATAAGTTTACAATAGTCAATGCTTATATTATTCCTTTTATTCCTATTATTTATATTCTTATTATTTGTAGAGCCCTGATTGAGTCAAGACAATCCCATTGTTCAAATGACAGGTTAAAAATCCACAATTTGTTCATTTGAACCTATGTTTAGTTGTTCCCTTTTACCTGTGATCAAAAGACAAACTGACCTTTTAACAGTCAATCTCATTATCCATGTGTAAACATTTCTATGGGCAGAATTCCTCACTGGTAGTGACTTAGATGCTTAGAAAGCCTATTAACTCTAAACCAATAGGGTAACACTTAATGAACTGCAGCAATAACAGTCCAAGTGTTCCCTTGTGAAATGAAGAGATTTGCTGCCCTAGATGTCGAAACACTACTGGGGAGGAATTTAGACACTTGGAAAAATACAAGGCACGGGAACAGTATCTCCATAAGTAAGGCGAAGTCAAGACTTAAGGCATTTTTTCCAGATCATTCAGAGTTAAAAAAAAAAAAAAAAGTGTTTGGTTATTGAGGAACACAGAATTTCTCTTCAAGTATTCTTCAAGGAGACAGATCTGTGATCTTTATTTCCCTAATGAATTGCAGTATGTAATACATACTAGGGTCTCAAACATCTATGAAGTGCATGATGCGAATAACTGCAGGAAGTATTCATTTCGTTTGACTCTTTTAAATTAAGCCTTGTTTAATCTTCCATTTTTTATAAACAAAAAAACTAATAAGGATGCAATAACTTTTTGGCCATTATGTGTTTCATTTTCTAAATCAGCAAATCATGATAATTTATGTGTTATACATACATTGTTTGATTTAATCTCATTTCACTTTTCCTATGAATGATTTGTGGCAGATTTGTAGAGTGAAAAATAAAATACATTGAGCCTGTTTTGAAAGCTCTACAATTTCATCAAAGACAGTTTGCATCCTGAGTTTTAAAACATAAAGAATGTTTCAAATTATTCTACTAGGCACAAAAAACATATTCCCAGAAAAGTTGCTTTTCCATACACAAAAGAATCAGTTTTATTTTGTTTTTCTTTTGTAAAACCTTTCTCATTCAAAACATTATTGTAATTCCTGAAGTCAGAAATTTTATAAACAAAATCCAATTTACACTATTGCTTTAGTTCCTGCTATTTTTCCATGTAATTTTATCTGAAACTTTTCTACTCTGTGTCATCGTGGACTGAAGAGTTCTCACATAATAGCCTTTTTCATATAACTTCTTTGTTGCTTTGATTGGTTAATATGTCTTTCTAGTTTGCTAATTTTAAATGAGAAAAAAAATTAAAAACAACCAGAAGCATTTCTTCATGATAGCCAGAATCCTGTGAAAAATCTATTGTTAAGTTTCTAGTATATGCCAATCATTAATTATGCTACTTTAGCTACAGAATTATAGGAGAATCATGTCTTCAAATAGCTAATAATTATCCTTGATTCTTGACTAGCAGTATAATTTAAAAGGTTATCTTATCCTGCAAGTGTAATTTGAATTATTATTTTTTCAAATTCCTTAACTGGAGGAAGTAATTTGAGAATCATGTCTACATACAGGAGTAACAGATTTTTTTTTTAATTTTATATTAATAGTGTTCCCCTAGCATACCCAAGGAAAGTGTACTATCTCAAAACCTAAAGAACTTCCAGAAAGTTTTCGTAAATATTAAGTGACATGACTAAAAGTATGTACCTTGGCATAGTAATTTTTATATTGCTGTTAACAAAAATATAATGCCCTATCTAATGGTAATTTTACAAAGTATTTTAGTAGAACTTTACTGAATACTAGAAGTATTAAAATTCTAAACAGATAAAGTTTGCAAAATGTAAGTCTTTTGCTTATGTTCTTATTTAAAAAAAAAAAAGATTTTATTTATTTATTTCATGAGAGACAGAGAGAGAGAGGCAGAGACACAGGCAGAGGGAGAGGCAGGCTCCATACGGGGTAGCCCGACGTGGGACTTGACCCCGGGTCTCCAGGATCAGGCCCTGGGCTGAAGGTGGCGCTAAACCACTGGGCCACCGGGGCTGTCCTGCTTAAGTTCTTATTAATGCTTATTTGCTAAAAAGAATTTAGCTAACCTGATAGATTGTTACAATTTTAGAAAATATGCTTTCCTTACACTGATGCGTAAATGTTATACTATTCTGTACTTCAAGTGTGTTTAAGTGAATTAATCTGTATTTTAGGTTTTTTGTATATGCAGTTCCCAGGATATTTTGATATAAATTTCTCTATTAATATAAAACAAAGCTTTTTAAAAAACAAAACCATTAACGGGGGTCTGCTGAGAGGTTATGAATATGCATTTATACTTCCAAAGATACCAGATACCTTGAGTATTATTTCAAGCAGACAGTTTATTGAAGTAAAGACTCATGCATTATCAGTTTGTACATATGGAACTATAATCACGATCAGTTTCAGAGAATTGAAGAATTTGTTAGGGTTAGAATTACAATAGATAACCCTTCATATTTTGCCTTAAAATAAAACCACTGGGTATAGATTTAAGGACTAGGATTTTTCTTTGAAACAGCTTTTGTGTCTCCTTAACACACAGACAGGTGTGTGCTCACAGGTAGTGTGAGTATATGATGTCTAGCACTCTTTAAATAAAATAAATAATTCTGAAAATATTTGTAATGTATGTCAAAGATATTTGAAAATTTAAAAACACTGCAGAAATATAAGGCAATATTGAATATTGACTATATTTATAAACACAAATATGATATACTTTAAGTTATATTTTTATATATTTCAGAAGTACTCATCAGTCATGACATATTATATGTATTGTTGAGATGAAGCAAGTAAGTTTACTTATAAGTAAATCTACCTTTGCAAATTTTTGTAACTTATTATTTAATATGTCTAAATATTCATGTAAATCTATATGAAATTCTGACATTTACTCTTCAGACTTCTTAAGCTCTGAAATATCTTTTCCTCTAGAATCGTGTTGCCATGGTGATACCTCATATAGTTTCGGACACAAAAGATTTAAGACACGTTCATTCCAGTGGAATTGTAGAATTGCTTAGAATATGGTTGAAATCTGAAAACTATTTGGGGGACTTCGATGAATATTTTTCATCTTTTATAACCAGGTAAGAGTTTGCAACTTATTTTTAAGTGAAGATACTCAGACAAATGCTAGTTTTAAGTTTAGATGCCATTGATTTCAATGGGAAATTTCTTGATCCAAATGTGACACCATTGTACAATAATGCGACTTACAAAGTGTGTCATGACTTTATGCATGAAAAAAGTTAATACAATTTAACCTTAGGCCAACATTTGCTTTGGATATATTGCAGAACTTTAACCTTTTGGTAGTATCATATGTAAAATTTTCCATGGGTGTCTCAAAGCACAAATCTTTAACCTAAGGTAGAAGGAAGACCTTTTAAAGTTTAATTTTGAAATATGACAGTTGGGGCCAATCTTCTACTTATCCTTTCCTAACTTTGTACACGGCTGTTTGGGATGGAAAAAAAATCTTATTATTTGCCATAACAGTGAAGCTGAAAACATCCCAAACTGCAAGGACTCCTCTCCTTTCAGAGCATGGGGATTCTCAGAAGTACAAGTACAAGTCTGTTAAAAAGATCAAGAGATAATCAAATATTGTGTACTGTTTTATTGTTTGTTTTTAGATATAGTGAATTTGGATAAAGTAAATATTTTATGATTCATAAGTAGATGTTAAATAAATAACATTTCCCAGTAATAACACACTTGATTGCTTAGTTTAGAATAACTTGTTTGGCGAAATAATTTATTTTCTATTTTTCTGTTTTAATTATTTTGTTTTATTTCATAAAGCAGATTTGTTTCTGTTAAGTATATGTATTTGTAGATCATGTGAAATATAAACAGCTGACATTGAAATAACTAGTCATTGCCATGCTTGTCAAATCCAGGTTCTATGTCTAAATCTAGATTTTTTTCTTTTTTCTCTCTGCCAAACTTAATTTCTCAGTAAATGTTTAATATGTGATCTCTTCTTTCTGGAGGGAAGGTCATTCCTAAGAAAACTCTTAAAATAATACATGATATAATGCTAATTTTCCAAGACAATTTTCTTTTGAATTGTGTATGCTTACCTTGAGAAATTTTCCATTTTATCATTACAAAAACCTCTCAAGAGAGGCAAAATAACAGAGAGCTTACTGGCAAGTCTGAATTAATTATGAAGAAGGAAGATGAATATGATGGAAGCATAAAGAAACCTGTACAATTTAATTTCCCCCAAATCCTAAGCATTACAAAGCAATTGCATTGAATAATATTTTTTGTATACTTCCATTAAAATGTCAGAGAAAAAGAAAAGTATAACTGTAGTGATAAGAAACAGGGCTTAGGTCTCTGTTTCAGTAGTGATAAAAATCTTTTTTTCCCCCTACAAACTTTAAATGATTTTTACCATAGGAAGCAGTAAAAGTCTTGAATTTTGAATAAATAAGAAAATGTCACTTAGCTCAGAGTCTGCATTGGCCCAAGTGTTCGTTCTTAAATTATGGTAAGCAGAATCTCATACTTGCCTGCTACATCTCTCAAAAATGTGACTCACACAGCCCCTCCCAGAAAAACAGTTCAAAAAGTTTCTTTGAACTTCATAAGTGAATGATTTCTTATATAACTGCAATAAAACCTCTGGGAAAGAGCCTATTATGAGCACTGTGTCAGCAATTTTAGCTTATTGCACATGACTTGTTCTCTTTTCCACATAACTATTTAATGAATTTAAAATTCAGATTGTATAATGCTGTAGCTGATAGAAGCCCTGAGTTTTTTATTGGCATTTAAAGAATTAAGATTACCAATTACTTTGGGAAGAAGATTTAATGAAGGAAATAATTCTTAAATGATGCTGAGTGGCATTTGCCTCTTGTCATTTCCCTAGGACTAGCACCAGACGATACCTGTCCAAAATGTGTTTATGGATTCCGAGGTCCTGGAGCTACAAGCATGTTTGTAATTGTTGGTCATGAATTAAAATTACTAGCCACCATATGCCAAAAAGGGAAATGGAATCACTGAGATGGTCCAACATAGTATTCTAGGTTTGTTGTTGTCATGATTGCTAAGTATTCAGCAGAGGAGGACCTAAGGAAACAAAGAATTGTCTATTGCAGTTGAGCTGGAAAATAGGGTGAAAAGTGTTAATTGTCCAAACCAAGATATAGTTTTTACACAGAAAGAGAAGGGCTTACATTCTGTCGATGTAATGCAATCGAAGGGGAAAGTAGAGGAATTAAGAGTTTAAAATGGCTTAACATTGCTGTTTACTGTTTACCTTTGACAAGACCTTTGCCTTTTTTGAAAGTACATTGACTTTTGGGAAATGGGAAATTGCTACCATCTTTCCATACAAGATAGTCCTGATAGTTAAAAGAAGGTGCACACACACACACACACACACACACACACACACAGCAAAATTATGAGTATTTTATTGTGTGAAAATAGCTATCAATACAAGCTATTTCACCCAGAGGAACTGTCAGGTATCAGGTATTTTCCCCACATTTAATTCTGGCATTAGGCATGTAACTGACAAAGGCAAGGAACTGATTCTTCCTTAGAGCCCCCAGAAGCTGTGTAGCCCTGCCAACACCATGGTTTTAGCTCAGTGTGGCCCAAGTCAGGCTTGTAACTTCTACAGAACTGTAAGATAGAGAATTGCTCTTATAGGCTACTACGTTTGTGGTAGTTTGTTTTGGCAGCCACAGAAAAATAATACATACCTACACAGTGGCATATTTATTTATGTAGAAACTTAAAAGTTGAGAAGAATAAAAGATACAATGTAATGAAAGAGAAAACGAAGTGTAACAGAATCAAGTGAGCAAGAATTTAGAATTCTAATAATAAATAAGTGCCATTTTTTGTTTTCCATGTCACTGAGGTGTAATTTTGGTTTTTCCATTGCACTTCAGTTTTATCCCCAAAATATATTTCTAAGAATGTGTAACTCTTTCTTCCTTCTTCCTTCCTTTCTTCCTTCCTTTCTTCCTCCCTTCCTTTCTTTTTTTCTTTCTTTCTTTCTTTCTTTCTTTCTTTCTTTCTTTCTTTCTTTCTTTCTTTCTTTCTTTTCTTTCTTTCTTTCTTTCTTTTTCTTTCTTTCTTTCTTTCTTTTTCTTTCTTTCTTTCTTTCTTTCTTTCTTTCTTTCTTTCTCTTTCTTTCTTTCTTTCTTTCTTCTTTCTTTCTTTCTCTTTCTTTCTTTCTTTCTTTCTTTCTTCTTTCTTTCTTTTTCTTCTTTCTTTCTTTCTTTTTTTCTTTCTTCTTTTTCTTTTTTTCTTTCTCTTTCTTTCTTTCTTTCTTTCTTTCTTTCTTTCTTTTTCTTCTTTCTTCCTTCTTATTTTCTTTCTTTTTAAAGATTTTATTTATTCATGAGAGACACAGAGAAAGAAAGAGGCAGAGAGACACAGGCAAAGGGAGAAGTAGGCTCCCCGCAAGGAGCCCAATGCAGGATTGATCCCAGCATCCCAGGTCACGCCCTGAGCCAAAGGCAGATGCTCAACCACTTGAGCCACCCAGGTGCCCAAGTCGTTCTTTATTTAAAACGGAGTTAGCTTCCTAAAGATTCAGTGAATAAAATATGCTGTTGTTTAGTATAAAAGTGCATTGTCCATTAGAGTTGTCCATATAAAGAGCTCTATAAAGATTGTACTTTATGTTAGCCCAATTAAAAAATTAATTAAACATTATGATTCTGAAGGCTTTCATAAATTAGGTAAAATTCCAGAAAATATACTTCCTTCCAAACCTGTATAAATAAAAAGGATGAAATATATTTCAGTAGGTTGCCGGATCATGGCTAACTCTCAAGTAGGTACAAACTCTGACCACATTTCATTTATCATGAAAGTCATATATACTATATAAGGAAGAGTGAGAAATGTAGTTATCATCAGTCATCAAGTGTTGATCATTTCCACTTCTACCTTATTATATCAAACCACAATACATCAGATGACAAATGAGTCCATGTTAGTTCACAATTCATTGCAGTAATAATATGAATCATCACAATATTTATTATAGAAACTCTCTTTCATAGTTAATAGATTCTTGGTGCACCATTAAGTATGTAAATTCTGTCCACAGAGGGTGAGCATCTTGTTTCTTACCCAGTAAACTGAAGAATATCTGACACTAAAAGGGTGTTCAATTAATACAGGTTTAGTGAATAGAAAAATCTAATAAGCAGTTTTTGGTATGGTTTAAATTTTTAATCAATTCCCCATCACAGAAAAAGAAACTAAGACTTAAATAGTTGGAGGCCATTCTACCATTTTGCAATACAAGCAGTTATTTGACTTCAGTTAGTTGATTCCAATGTCCAGGCTGCTAAGCACTTTTTTTTAAAATTTCAAAATCAATTTTATTACAGCCAAAAGAATTACTATACATAATAAACTATTATATATGTGCACACACATTTTAAGTTATAGAGAATAAAGTTTGTTTTCCAGATAGTATTAAACAGAATTAAAATTGCATATGTTAGCAACATAACATCCTTAATTCGGTATAAGTGTGACACATTTTCTTGCTTTCTTATGTTTTGATAAATCACCATAACCTAAACTGCTTTATAAAACTGATCTGCTGCCATTTAGCTTCTCTGTTTTTGCTTATGCTCTGATTTCAAATAAAACTTTTTATAAACTTCTTTTATCTCTGGGGCCATCACATCACCACTGTCATCCAAGTATGGATCACCAGCACCCAATAGATAGATTCAATTTTCTTCATTACCTGGGAAAAAGCCCTCTTTTTCTAACTTTGGTATTTCTTTTTTTTTTTTTTTTTAAGATTTTATTTACTTATTCATGAGAGACACACAGAGAGGCAGAGAGGTAGGCAGAGGGAGAAGCAGGCTTCATAGGGAGCCTGATGTGGGACTCGATCCCGGGACCCCAGGATCTCACCATGGGTCGAAGGCAGGCGCTTAACCGCTGAGCCACCCAGGTAACCCTAACTTTGGTATTTCTTTTGGTAATTTGGATCAGCTGCAATGAAAGAAACACCATCAGTAGTATAAAATATTGGTTCATTCATAAAATGACTGTTTCAGTCATAAAATACTGAATTTGATATCACTAAAGCTGGTTCAAGTGGAGTTTGCCTCTGAGCTTAATCCATGGTGCCTCACATTCCTGTGCTATATCTGGGAAGTGTCTAAGTCTCTTCACTTTAGTACTTTAAGATTATTTAGTATTTGGCTTGTTGTTTCTAGAATAGGGTCAACTTCAAGTGAAATTTTCTCAAATCACATTTTCGTACCCATTTGAATTATTTAGCTCCTCAACCCAAATTAACCCTGAAGTCCCAAACTCCTACTTCACTTTTTAGATATTTGAATAATTATGCCACTCAGAATTTGGATCTATAAAATTTGAGAGGTGTATGCTTTGATTTTATCATGGGTGGCACAAAGACAAATGACAGTGGAGAAAATAACTTTTCTTCTTTCCTCTTTGTCTTATTGTTACATTTCCCCTCTTTGTGTTTGCCTAGACTACCATGAAGAAGCTTTGAAATATTTTAATATCTGAATTACCATACCCACTCATAATACTGCCTTAAACTGCTGCTATAGATCTTTTTAAAAAAAGATTTTATTTATTTATTCATGAGAGACACAGAGAGAGAGAGAGAGAGAGAGAGAGAGAGAGAGAGGCAGAAACATAGGCAGAGGGAGAAGCAGATTCCCTGCAGGGAGCCCAATGTGGGACTTGATCCCAGGACTCCAGGATCACGCCCTGAGCCGAAGGCAGATGCTCAACTGCTGAGCCACCCAGGTGTCCTAAATCTTAAGAGTAGGATGATTTTGTCAGCTTCCTTTTTCATTGTTTCTCTAGTAGTGAGGTCTGTGTGCTTTTCATTGCCATTATCATTTTGGTTCATATAGTAAAGCTGAATCATGAAACTATGAGTAATAACTTTTATTCCTGCTAGTGTATTTTACTCCATTAATATGTCAATACATAGAGACTTGATGATGAACTGATTTATTTTTATTATTTGAGGACTTGTCAAACTCCAAGAAAGGTTTACAAATAGCACTTAAAAATGTAAGAAACACATCAGAGTTTCCTTTCTTAACAGCCAGTTATTTCTATAGGAAGTTCAACACTGTGAATTCACAATCTCTATCTAGAGTGAATGTGCTAGAGAAGTCCACGTAAGAATGTAAAGTGATGATTAGACTCTGTGACTATTTGGATTATAGCCTTGTGCTCATTAGACCAAGATCACAAACTCAGTTTCCACAAGACCACCCAGCTAGTTATTGAAAAGAAACTCAGAGTTTTGCCAACTTGCTTATTCATACCAGGGTGTATCATGGGGCCAAAGGATACCTAGATGGCAGTATTTAGTACTTGTGACTAAAAAGGACAGTCAACTTTGAAAGGAAATGTTGGAAGTCAATAGATGTTTCCAGATATCCACTAGCATAGTTGCTACTTCTTTTATCTTTTCGGATCTGTGCTTTTTAAAGACAGGAAAAGAAGGTACAAAGAAGATATTTTCTTATAATAGTTAAGTAAATTAGCTTTCATAGCATAATTTGACTAGTTATCAGAACTAATATGTGCTGGTGACAGCAGGATCTCAATAATATAATCCTCATGAAAAGGTATCTTATGATTCATCAATAATTTTAAATTACAAATGCAAGTTGAGGATATGCCATTCACTCCAAGATTGGCAACTTTGTTTATAAAATCAACATGGTGCATAAGAGGACTCTAGTATGGATCCCACGAAAATATGTTAATATTGAAATGTGCTTGATTTGTCAAATGAATTTAAAGGTAAAATTCTGTCAAGAGCAGTAGAAGCCACATGTACAAAGAGAGCACACAGTAGTACTTTCATAATGTAGACTGCAGAAATTCACTACTTCAGTAGAAAAGAATACTCACCTATTTATCTTTTTAAAGATTTATTTATTTATTTATTTAATTATTTATTTTAGAGACAGCAAGCCGAGGGGGGAGGGGCAAAGGAGAGGGAGAGAATCCCAAGCAGACTCCCTGCTGAGTGTGGATATGACATGGGGCTCAATCTCATGAACCTGAGATCATGACCTGAGCTGAAACCAAGAGTCAGATGCCTAACCGACTGTGCCACCCAGGCACCCCAAAATTCATCTACTGAGTAAAGAGACATTTAATCTCTTAAGTGCAAAACTTCTCTGAATGTATATCTCCATATGGTTATGCATACTATTAAAATATAAAATCAAACAGGGCCCTATTTAATAAATGTACACTTTGGTTGGAAGAAAAAGAAGATATATTGCGGTGTTCCTATGAACATTCAATTTAGGCGTAAATTATAAGTCCGGTAATACAAAAACAATATTTCTAAGTCTCCAACTTCAAGTAATCTATCTTTGATCACATTCTACTAAGACACACATAACAATTAACTTTGTCTCATCTGTGCTCCATGACACTTGTTTTATTTTTTCTCTCCTGCATTAGTTCCTTATAATTTTGCCCCTTATTCTCCCATCGTTTATACATTTAGTTTTAAAAATATATACTCATCACCCACTTTGTACCTGTACTATGCTAGTTACTGGGTCTATGATAATTAATAAGTAGAAAAAAAAATCTGTACCTTCATGGAGCTTACTCTCAGATGGAGGGCATGTGGTTCAACATTAAAAAATATATATATTTAAAGATTTTTATTTAAAGATTCTTAAATGCACTGAAGGGATAAAGCAGAATGTTAAGAATAAGGGATTTATTCAGATCTTAAAAGACTTTAGAAAAATGATGTCCCCTGTAAGCCTCAAGTGCTCCATCCAGAAGGAGTCTCTGGCCATCAAGACTTTCCTGGAATGCTTGAAAGGTAAATAGAGCACACTTTAATATCAAAAATTTGACAAAATGCTAAGTAAAAATACAAAAGCTAAATAATGCTACATCCATGTAATAAAGTAACATAACATAAAATAACATGGAGCAGTAGTATCTGATGGCCAAATCGGTTATTGGTTGTTAATACTCTGTTGTTATCTGAAAAAGATCCATTTTTCTTGGAGTGGTTAGAATAACCTCACCAAAAGATGTTTACATTTGGCTGGATGTGCACACTGTGGTGGCAGAAAAAAATATTATGGCACAAATAAAACACATTACTTTTTCAAACAAACAAAGCCAAACATAACAGCAAATAAAATGATGTACCAAAAGAAATTGACATTTTGGAAGCTAGGGGAACTTTTTCTGCTTTCTGAAGTTAAATTTCAAGCAATTACATCTGTTCTACTTGCTTGTCAGTTTTCTCATTTTCCAGCATCACATTATGTGTATGAGGCACCAAGTATGGTGATGGAAGAATGAAACTGAGAACGATTGGCAAAGTGATTTATGCATTACACTTAAACTATCAAAACAAACAAAATATTTCATACATCCTGTACAAAGAAAGGCTATTTTAGCTTCAAAACATACATAATATGGTAAGCAATAACACAGGGGATAATAAATTTGTGTCTGAACACTCTCACCTAAATATGCATTTCTTTTTTTTTTTTTTCCCAATGCTTGGTGGAATCCTGCAAAAGCAAAATGAGCTTTTGTACCATTATGATCATGACTGAGCCTTCATATCACACAATCATGATAATCAGTTATTTGTACTTACTATTCTTACTGCCCCTGGTTATGTTGGGCCTGGTTTTAAAGGACTCACCCATGATATGGCATTTTTGTGTAGAAAAAGTTACCTGACATTTACCTTCATTTTATTGAATGGCTTTTGACGAATTAATTATTATGTGTCATAGTACACAGCTGATGAGAATTTGAAAATCTGGTATACTCAGGTACTGTTTACAATAGTGACAAAAAGGGGGAAATATTCTGCAATGGATGAATTATTTAATAAATTATAATAAACATGTGAAACTGCAAACATTGATGTAGAGTAATATCAAATGACATAGAAAGATGTTTATGATATAATGTTTAATGAAAAAGAAAGACACTATATAGAGTATGTAGAAACCAGAATATCCTACTGAGTATGATTTAAATAAGATAAAAGAGTAGAAAGGTGCCTGGATGGCTCAGTTGGTTAAGCAGTTGACTCTTGATTTTGGCTCAGGTCCTGATCTCAGGGTTGTGAGATCCGGCCCCACCCATTGGGCTCCATTCTTAGCAGGGAGTCTGCTTGAGACTCTCACTCTCTCTTCCTCTTCTCCACCCCTGCTCATGCATGCTCACTTTCTCTCTCTCTCTCTCTCTTTAAAATAAATAAATAAAATCTTAAAAAAGAAGAAGAAAAAGAATAAAGAGTGGAAATAAATACATGGTCCAGAGATCTAATGGTTAATTTGAATGTATCCTAAGACTGTATGCCTGCATGTAATTGAAAATCCCAATAACTGTGGCTTAAATAATATTTTCTTCCCTTGTAAGAGGCTAGCTTGGACAATCCAGTGCTGGTGAGGAAGTGTCATATAATTAGGGCCCACTCAATTTCTGTCTTTACTTTTTATCATTATGATTTTTATCTTCACTGTAGTCTCATTTACCATATGGCTACTGAAGCTCCAGTCATTTTGTCCACATTTCAGCTAGAAACAGAAAAGGAAGGGGAAAAGGACACAACTTCCAGCTGAGGCAGCAACCTTTAAAGGATGTTCTTGAATCTCCTTATATGAGCAAATGTTTGTGAAGTGGGTAAGAAAAAATAAATGAAACTCAATCTTTTTTTTGTGAAAAAATAGTTATATTGATGAAATGGAAATACGTCCTTAGATTATATGGTCCAAATACTGATAACGAATTTATTTGGATGGCACCAGCAAAATGTTTTATCAATGACTCACATAGCATGAAAATATTAAAGTGAGTTTAAAAAAGAAACTTTTTGTCTCTATTGGGTTAAATGTTGTCCAAAAAAAGTGATATTTTCTTTTAAAAAGGCATTTCAATAACACAACAGTCTATTAGATAGCAGAATAATGTACTTATATTTTGCTTCTCACCCACTTCGACTTACTACTTACATTACTGCTTTGGAGACCGTGTTTGAGTACTTTACATTTCTTGGTCAAATAGATGCATAATCATTGGTTTCCACTAAAAGAAAACAATGATATTGCATTTAGAATTACATGGACAAAAAATGAGGTGTGACATCACTAAAAGGAACCTCTATATATCATCAGTCCAGACTGGAAAATGTCAGAGCACAAGACAGTGATTCTGATTTGTTATCTCCATATTACACAGTGCTATAAGTAGATGTCAGCTTTGCTTTGCAGGGTAGCACAAAACCCCTTCAAACAACCTTATCCTTGCATCAGACCACACCCAGGTTCTTATAATTTCCTGTATTTGATTTTCTTTAGTTTAAAGCCATCTCCAGAAAACCCTGTTGAAAGACTACACGTTATCTGGAAAATTCTATGTCTTTAGTTTCTCTTTTATCTACCCTTACCCTTCATCCTTCCTTCCTTTGTGTTCAAGCTTCATTCATTCCTCATTGAGTGGTCTTGTTTCTTCACCAGTCTGATTAAACATCCATGATGCTATCAAGGTTATGTGCCTGAAACTGTTACAAACATGTCAATCTTATGCATAAGACATAAAATGTCTTCTGGTTACCTGCTGGGTAAAACCCAAACCTGTCTTCAGCATACATCCTTATGGCCTACCTTTGATTTGTAACTGCCCCCTCAGACCCAAGATCTTGCTTTCCACGTTTTTGTTAGAGGTCAACCTCAGTCAAGAAACAGATGATTGATTCTCCTCCTGACTTATCATCAGACAATTAAGTTGCCTAATGCCATGTCCCAACACCTGTCATTCACCTCACTTCATCTCATCACATGGACAGTTTACCATCTCACATCATCACAAGAAGAGTGAGTACAGTACAATAAATATTGGAGTGAGAAACCACATTCACATAACTTTTATTACAGTATATTGTTAATAGTTCTATTCAATTATTATTATTGTTAATCTCTTCCTATGCTTAATTTGTAAAGTAAACTTTGCCATAGGTAAGTATGTATAGCAAACAAAACAAAACAAAACAAAAACAAAAATAGTACTCACAGGATTTGATACTATCCATGGTTTCAGGCACCCCCTCAGGGTCTTGGAACAAATTCCTCCAGATAAGGGGAGACTACTGTATTTGGAATTGTGACTTTTTTAAAGATTTGCTCTGTAGTTCTCAAATTTCCCCATGATTCAGAATCACCCAGGGGTCATATTAATTTACAAATTACTCATCCTTGCTCCCAGAGTTTCTGAATCAGTAAGTCTGGACTGGCCCAAGAATCTACTTCCTAGGTTGCTATGTGATGTTGATGGCTCGGAACCAATTTGAGAACTGTTTCTCTAAACTTACACATCTCCACGCTGTGTCTTTGCTATTCTCTTTGTTTAGTATTGTCTTTCTTTCCCGTTATTGTTTCACTTTATAAAATGTCAAATGACGCTCCAGAAAGAAATCTTAATTCTTCTGGGCAAAATTTGTTTCTCCTTCACTTGTTTTCTTAACAAATGAATCTTTTTTTTTTTTCCTTCGATAAATACTTTTGACATAATATTCACGATCTCATAATACAATTATTTGTTTATATAACTAATGCATCCTGCTGGATGTGAACTTCTCTTAGACATCTGATTCCCAGAGAGTATGCCTGAATGAACCTGGATTCCTGGAGAGAAAAGAGGTCCCTGTAATGGAAATTACCATGTGCGATCAAATGTGGCAAAGCGGTACAGTGGCTTGACTTTTTGACCTAGATGTTGCTTTTGAGATAAAGTGAAGCTGCACCTAACAACCTTCCTACCCCAACCATGCAACCTCCACCTCACTGTTACCCACATGTGTACATGCATGCAGACACACGGACTCGCTGCCACAAGAGTCTGCAAAGAGGAATCTGATACAAAGGAGAGAACTGGTCCCAAAAAACTGAATGAGAAATAAGATTAAAAGAATGTTTTCTGTGAATCAGATGGGATTAGAGGACCATTCTGGAGTATATACATGTTGGTCTGGTGCAACTTTGCAGTGAGGCCTGCAAGCATATCATCCAAGAACCTGTAGACAACAATTATATGGTATGTAGAGAGTATAGGGTTGGGTGATTAGGAGACAAAAATCATGAAATTGCCCAAATCAGAAGAAAATGTTGGTGATAGGGAAGCCATCAATTTATACTTGGTAATATTCATTTACTCTGCTCTGTGTTGGAGATTTCTTTCTCAGCAAAGTAGATATTAATATAAGTAGATATTAAAGTGCTTTAAAAAAAAATAAAATAAAGTGCTTTAAAACATTAAATACATATATAAATTATCTTAACATCACAAGATTTCAGACCTAGATGGTACCTTAGGTATCAGATAGTATCTAAATTTGAATTAAATATCATGGAGAATCTAAAAACTCTTAGCGGTATAGAAGAGCATGGCAAAAATGAGTGTTACTATTTTTCAATGCATTTTCTGTTTCTCAGGAAAGAGAAATGTAATTGCAAAAAGAAGTATAATAGGGTTTTTGTTAGACATCCCTTACTTTAGCAATTTGCAGTAAAAATGGGGGCCTAGACATTTAGCTGTGATTGCATGCTCCTCAAAGTTAAGAATTTAAAATTACTTGAAATGTAAACTATGGCAAGTGCAAATTTCAAGGAAATTTTGTAATACAGTATAAAAACAGCAGAAAGACTCTTTCACACATGAATTTTAAAAATATAGCTTTAAGTACATTAAAGAATTTAAAGAACGCATCTCTAAAATATAATTTTCCACATATGGTATATGGATTTATAGATACAGTATTCAAGTCAGGTAGCTTTTTCACACCAATAGTTCCTGTGTTAATTTGGTAGCAAGCACATTTCTGTCTTTGTTATTTCTGCTTTGTTTTATGTTGGTTTCAGTTGTCTACATATGTTCACATATAGCTTTTCTCTTTTCTGTTTGTCAAGTTACATGTGTGGTTGCTTTTTAAACTGTTTTTTGTTATTCCCAGTGGTTACATATTGGAGTGCCAAGTGGTAAATTGAGGCTTCTTTTTCTGGGACTTTCAACTTCTTTCAAAACAATTTTTACAGGGGAGCATAAGTGTTATAATAAATACAAAATTGGAAATATACTTTCTACAGAGTAGAATGGAATCTTTAATATTTACATGAATTCATTTTTTAACTCGAACTTCAGATTCCTCCTTAAAACCAATAGGTATTCTGGGATTCTCCTACTAGATCCCTGAAGTATAATTCACTTTCCTCCATCATTTCTTCTTATGTGAATTTAATTTGTAGGTACAGTAACAACGTTCCTCTCCTTTACTTACTCTCTTGATGTAAGTCCCCTGTAGACCCAGGCAATAATTGTTTTGTTGGTGTAGTTCTAGTTACAGAACTGTTGGCTATTTTCCTATGTCTGCATTAAAGAAGATATCTCTCTACACCTGGAAGTTAAATTTTTCTATCCTATGGCCCTTACTTGTTACTCACTTTATCCATTCATTTATTCGCATATTTTTTATTACCTACCTTTACCTACCTATCACTATATTAGGTATTTTACATTTTAAAGAAAAAGCAGATGATGTTCCTGACCATGTGGAGTTTAAACTCTACTGGAGGAAAATGACCATAAAGAAGTTTATAACTTGCCATCAGGAAATGCCATAGAATTTTAAGCAGTTGAAGTGATAGTACTACTGGCTACCAGAGTTATTTTAGATAGAATTTTCAGAAGACTTTCTGAGTAGATGGCATTTGAGCTGAGACATAAATAAAATGAGGGAGTTAGCTGGGAAATGTTGAACTGTATTGTCTTATAATCAACTCAAATCTGAACTTTTAATTTACCTTTGAGAATTGCCCTGCCCAGCTTCTGGACTTTCCCTTCTTGGTGAATGGTACTGTTATTTACCAAATTTAAATTAGAATCTAAAGGTCATCTTTTATGCTTACCTATTCAACCCTCAAATACACTTATCTTGAGTCTGACCACCCTTCTGCAAATTCACTGTTGCAACTCTAGCATGTCCATCGTCATCTTGAGAAAAGGATATTGCAATAACCCCTGATGGTAGATCTACCAGCACCCATTATATACCCTTTCTAGCTTTTCTCTGTTCTATACGTTTAACTTTATTACACTTTAATTAGGGCAGGTGAATTGCTCTTGTACAAAGATTGCTTATTTAAAAAAAAAGAAAAAAAGAAAAAAAAAGAAAAAAAAGACTGCCTATTGCCCTTACATAAAGGATGCAACTCTTTGCCGGGCCCTGCAAAGCCATGATGGCCTGACGCCAGCCTTTTTCTTCACTCTTGTCACACAAGCTCCTCTCACTCTACTCTTTCTAGCCAACCTAACCTCTTTTTTTTTTTTAATTTTTATTTATTTATGATAGTCACAGAGAGAGAGAGAGAGAGAGAGGCAGAGACACGGGCAGAGGGAGAAGCAGGCTCCATGCACTGGGAGCCTGACGTGGGATTCAATTCCGGGTCTCCAGGATCGCGCCCTGGGCCAAAGACAGGCGCTAAACCGCTGTGCCACCCAGGGATCCCTTCTTCTTTTTTTTTTTTTTTAATTTTTATTTCTAACCTCTTTTTATTTCCTTGAGCTCCTGCATTTTCTTCCATTAAAGGTAATTGGCATGTGTCTTTATTCTTCTCTTTCAAATATGCTTTTATTTTGGCTTTCTCATGTGAATTATACTATTTTTTAATATGTCTGCTCAATTTTCACTTCCCTATAGCTTTCCCTAACATGCCTGACTAAGTCAAATACTCCTATTGCAGGCCCCAAAGCAGCCTTTCCTTCATAAGGTCTGGTTATGGACTAGTTATATTCATAATTGTTTATGTGACTATGTGATCACTGCCTTTCTTTCCCATCATATTGTAAGCCTTTCAAAGATGTCTGTCAGACATGCTTTTCCAAAATTGGTTGAATAATGAATGAATAAATATTCATTAAGTGAAAGAACTAATCAACCAATTAATTAGTAGACATCCTTTCCAACACTCTCCCTTTACATACTACAATTTATATACGTTATCTTTTTTTCTGAAATATTCCAGGCTCTTCTCACTGCAGCACTTTTACACTTACTATTGCCTCTGTCTGGAGCAGTCTTGGCATTTTAGGTTTTCTTCATTATCATGCCTTGGCCTAATTAGCACTATCACAGAAAGGGCTTCCTGGTTCCACTTCTTCAAAGTATGATAGCTCTGTTTTACTCCTGTTATGCTCTTTCAAAAACTTTATTTATTTTACAATAGCACAAATAATGTTTCATTTCTCTTTCACCTTTGTTGTCCACTAGACATGAATTCTACAGAAGGGGAGGCCAAGCCTGATTTGGTTACCACTTGTGCATTTATAAAGAAGTGTGTATTCTTGAACATATGATTAGGCTCATCATTGTACATCAAACACTAGACATAGGAAATCATGGTGCCTAGAAAAGCATTTCTCTTCATATACTGTCTTAAGCATACTCATTTGCTAAACATGTTTTCTCAAAATTAACTATAAATCAATTCTTTTCAGGATACACTAAGTGATATGATGTTGGTCACAGTAATATTAGGCTACTCCAATTACTTTTCCGTTATTGTTATATTCAGGTATAATCTATTGAACAGAAAGTATTCATAATCTCACTAATAACCATGAAAGATTGATTTAAAATACTAAGTAGATGTCATTGAAATTATTTTGAGAACACCACAACACCTGCATGGCCCCATGTAAATTATAAGCAGGACTTTTATTCTAGATTTGCACATTTCATATTGAATGATAATAGATGAAATTTGATGTAACTCAAGTAATTTCACAGCATACGTTAATGTACCACATACCCATGCAAGCCAACATGGGTATTCTGTAGATGTATTGCTTTCTCTTATGCACCAAAAGCACATTCTGTTATTTACTCAAATGAAATTTTATATATACTGAAAAAAAATTTTATATATGCTGAAAAAAATGACAAAATAAAGAGGGAATGAACAAAAGCTGTCCCTATGTGGACATCACACATTTTATGTGGGCTAAGTAATTGAGTAAGACATCAATTGTTAACTAATTGAGTGTTAACTATAAAGTGTTAATATAATATTTACACTTATATTATAATATATATATTATATAAATAAATTATATATAAATATATATATAAATTATATTATATATTTATATATAAATATAATATATTATATATTATATTATATAATTATATATAAATATATAATATTTACAATTATATAAGTATATGCTACACTTTAAATTAATGTTAATAAAGTTAGTATTAACTAATAAAGTGTTAACTAGTAGAGCACTATTCAGCCATAAACGGAGGTGACAAGCAAAATATAAGGAAGGGGGCCCATTTAATGTCTTAGTATGTGAGTTAGATCTTTTTATTCTTGACTCTTTATTTTAAAATAATTTTAGATTTAAAGAAGAACGGCAAAGAAAATACAGTTACTTGCTATATACACTTCACCCAGCTTTCTATGGAGGTAACATTATACATGACCATTTCCTTATTAAAACTAATCAACAATGGTACCACAGTATTAACAAAACTACAGACTTTATTCATATTTTACCAGTACTTCCACTAATGTCCTTTACTGGAGCCATGAACCAACTTGGCTATTGCATGTCATCATCATGTCTTCTTAATCTACTCTGTAAGAAGTTCTCAGTCTTTTCTTTCATAATTGAAGGTTACTAGTCAGATAAAATGCAAAATATCCCTCAGTTTGGGCTCTCCTGATGGCTTCCTATGATTAAATTGGGTTTGTAGATTTGGGGGAATAATGTCACATAGATGAAATGCCCTCTCATGATATCATATCAGAAAGTACATGATATCACCTTGACTACTGGTAATATTAAAGTCGATTAAGGTTGTGTCTGCCAGATTTCTCCACTGTTAAAGTTACTATTGTTTTCCTTTCCATACTCTGTGAATAAGAAGTAAGTCACTAAATCCAAACTACATGCAAGAGAATGAGAACTAAACTCTATCTTCAAGAGGGTGGAGGATCAAAGAATTTGTGGACATGTGTTAAAATTATTACAATAATTAATATGCCGGGAGAAATAGTTTAAGGGCATGTAAATATCCTGCCCTCCCTTAAAGTTTAATCCATTAATTTTAGCAGTTATAAGTGAATCTTGCCTGTGGCAATTATTGCTATGGTGTTTTCATGATGAATTTCCCTTTTCTTCATTCCTTCTACAATTATTATTTGAAATTTTTCTGTAGGGAAGATTTGTTATTTTTCCCATATTTATCTACGTATTGAATCATTTATTGATATAATTATGTACTCATGGATATTTATTTTACTCTTAGAGCTTTAATCCAAAACTCTTCTTATCTTATACTTAAATTGTTTCAGCTTTGGCCACAGGGAGCATTTTCAAATATACTTTTTTAGCATTTCCTTACCTTCTAGCTCTACAGTTTGCTATGGGCTCATCTTATATTTTCCCTACTTCAGCCCTACATTAGTCATTTTCCTAGGAAGACTTTGTTCTTTTATTGAAGAATGATATGAAGAAATGAAGACTTTGTGCTATATAGAGTAGTATATGCTACTGAATCCTGAATCGTTGCTGGCATTTGGTATAGTTAGTGCTTTTTATTTTAGCTCTTTTTAATAAGGATGTAGTTATATCTTATGGTTTTAATTTGCTTAACTTAGTTAAAAAATCATATGACTAAGTACACTTTCAGGATATTTTGGCTACATGTTAGTTACTCCTAAATTAATTCTTTCAGATTGTCACTATATGAAGCACATTATAATTATCAGCTTAATGAATATAATGTTACTTCAAGATTTATGAATCTGTCCAAGAACAATATCTTTCTGTTGCTAGGTTACTATGGTTTCTGGCCCAAATTCTCTAATTTTGATTAATTCCTCATAATCTTTATGCTCTTTTCTATGCTATTGTTCAATCAAAAATAAACATCTAGCCCAACCATATATGTTATTTTATTATAAGTTGTGATTTGAACTTATATAACCAATATTTTAATATGGATTTTTATAATAAGACTTTATTTAGAGCAGTTTTAGCTTCATTGATGTGGATTTTGACAGATTGTTAAAGTTTAATGACAATATTTTTAAAAATCGCATAACAGTCTATTGACCAATTTAATAATCCACTTAAGGTCTTTTTCTGAAAAGTTACTTTGTTCACAGCTTCATTTGAAATTGAAGTAGAAAAATTATGATGAAAATACCAAAATACCAAAACACCAAGGTAAACTTATTTCAGGTGTTTAGGATATAAAGCCAAATTCATTCATCCAGTTATTTTATTATGCCTTTTAAAAGTCAGGATCTGAATTTAAAATTTGACTCTTTGTCTTGGGGTAGTTTGAGCTTTCTGCATCAAAGTTTTCTCAAGAATCATGACATTAACATCATTAATCTTCACTTAAAACGTGCACATTTTTAAATCAAAGAACAATTTCTCAACGCAAATAATTTTAGGCTCATAATCATTTTTTTTCTGACACTTTTTTGCTATACCCCTTGATTTCCAGTACTCTACTACAAGAATTTTTTTAATGTAATTTATATTCCTTTAACTCATGGAAAGCTATTCGAATATTCTCAACTTTTGCCATCTGATATTTCACCAGAAAATGTCTCTTGACTTGTAAATTCTTAAAGGATAAATTTTAAAATAGTATAACTGTGACTATGATTAATAAATAAATAAATAAACTTGTCAAATATTTTATTTAACTAATTATTGAGGAGACCAGTAAGATGTCAAAGCTGGTTCAAAAAGAATTCAGTTTTATGCACACACACGCACACACACACACATAAACATACAGAAACACACATAGGGAGAGAGATAAAGGATGCTAAAATGAATTTACAAGTAGATGCAAAATTGGGTTAAGGGAGAAATAATTTCCCACAAACAGAAATAACTAACTTCCATGCATATCAGAAAGAACAATTCAACTATCATTATTGCTATCATAATAATCTACAATTTAGAAAATGGTAAACTACCTCAGATAATGAAAGAAAGAATCTAGGTGGGTTTATGGGAAGGCTAGTCAGCATATCTACAAGATTATCAATCAATCAATCAATCAATCAATCAATCTCTGTCTCTCTTTTCATTTCAAAGTCTTTCAAAGATCCTGAAGTACATAAATAATAAATAAATATCTGGGCCTTTGTGACCTAGCTCTTAAATGAACTCACATTTAAATAAACAAAAGTCAACAAACTCCATTTTATCGAAAAAAAAACAAACAAACAAACCAAAAAAAACCTCCATTTAAATTAATAAAGAATCTTCATTCTTTTACTTGTCTTTCTAGAAGACTTTTGAAGGGGATCCAAAGAAAATTCCATAGTATCCTTAAAAGGTCCTCTTTTCTCTCCCTCACTCTTGAAGCTTTGTGAGACTTCAGAATTTTTGACTTCAAGATCAAAATGCCTTTTTAAGTCTAGCCCTTGACCAAGAGAGTTAATGTTCCCTGCAGCTTGACTAACTTTATTGTCTTCCTGACAATAAGCTTCCTACATCCCTTCTTTGAGCATTTATTTTAGTAATTTGTGATTGTAAATTTTTCTCCGCCCCTTTAAGATGTAGATCTTCCAGTCTTCTGCCAAGACTACAACCCAAGAATGTCTTTCTCAAGATCCGGGGAGTCAGCCTTTTGAAATGTAACCAGCAAGAAAGATGTCTGTATCTCCCAGTTTCTGTGGGAATGTAGAAATCTAAATTCAATAAGCACCGTTTGGCAAAAAGATCCCACCTCCATACCACATTGATCAACCATCTGTCACCGTTGTCCAGCAATTTTCCACTAGCTCACCTTGAGGCTTAAAAATTCTCTCACTTTTTGTTTCAGTTGAGTTCAGTCCAATCCCTATTCTCCATAGCAATAATCTTGAATAATTCTTCCTTCCCCTATTTAATTTGCCCAGCAACATTTTTCTTTGACTCTTTTCAAGGATTTGTTTTTCCTCTTCCTCATCACCTACCTTTTGTTATGAAGATCATTATTTTTTTTACCTTAAATTCAGTCTGCTTTGACCCTGTGTACCAAATTTATATCACAAAACTGGTATAGACCTAGTCAGAGTTGGAAAGTGAAAAAGTTGAACAGGCAAGAACACAAGTTCTTCCAAGCAGGAAAAGGGAGGGATTAAGAATATGAACATTTACCATATATAATTTACTTTAGCTATTTTTAAATTTACATTTTTTATCATGTACACTCACAAAAGTATATTTTCCTTATTTTCTGCAAAAACGTGAAAAAATGGACATTCTTATCACATTTTATAGTCTATATATTTTCATTTTCTCCAGAATCTCACATTTATATTTACTACATTTTCATGGTAAATATGGATTTTGTTTTTTTTTTGTTTGTTTGTTTTTTGTAAATATGGATTTTGACACTAACTCTTTATATGGCACTCAACTTTTCAATTCCTGAGTTCAGATTTTGAAATGTTTGTGCTCCAGCAAATCGCTTCATTTAATTTTTTTCTGAATAATTTCTGTGGCATTTAGTTTGGCACATTTTCATACCTAAGAATATTCTTCTGCTCCTTCACACATAAATTAATAACTTATAAGGCTATGGACTTCTTAATTCTTAGCTTTTGCTTTTGGATCTCAGTATTTCTTGCTCTAGTTAGTTATTAGTATAATGAAGAGGAAGAACTAGAACAAATATGACATTTAATATTGTGTAGGTAAAATAAAAATTTATTTTCTTCTCTACTTATATGGACACTTGATGATAAACTTTAAATTTTATCACACTATTTATAAATGGAGATATATTTTTAATAATTTTACCTGAAATATAGTCACTTTTCAATTAGCTTGAATAGTTTTAAAATATCATTTTTTTAGCTCAAGTAAGTTATTTTTATGCTATATTTTTATAACTTTTATCCTCTGTTTATTCCATTCTCTCCTCTAAGTATAGTTCTAAACTTTTAGTTGAATATTTGGAATATCTTCTATATTTATGACTTTGAAAATCAACTTTTTTTGTTTTTCTTATTTTGCAGAATTGCTATAAAGTTTGTATTCATCATTTTAATTGTCTTTATTATCAGGTGTAGTATCTACAACTGCCAATTAATTTTTACATTCAGATGTCATATTTTATGTTTTAAATTATCTGTTTCTACACATAAAGACTAGAAATTGATTCAAAATGAGAATGAATTAAATATTCTTTTTTTAAAGATGGAGCTATTTTCCAAAAATTATATTCAATTGTATGTACTTATGTATA
The DNA here is from genome assembly GCF_003254725.2 of Canis lupus dingo. NCBI lineage: Eukaryota > Metazoa > Chordata > Mammalia > Carnivora > Canidae > Canis > Canis lupus. The sequence continues at coordinate 30,107,809 of NC_064276.1, read as the reverse complement.
TTTTTCTTTACATGCTCATTTTATGAAAATAAATGTCACCAACACAGTTTTGAAGCTGAAATGAGATTCAAGAGTAACCTTTAGCTTTTCCACAGATTGACTTATGGCTCCACTAATACCCTTTGTATATAGACATTTGTCTTTTCAAAGAAAAAAACTTAAATGATCTTTCAGTTGCTAATTTATAGATGAAATGCAAGTATGGAAGCAAGGTAGACTAAACCCTTTTCAAAAACATTCTAATTTTAATAATATGGCAGTCTACATACCATGAAAATGTTCTGATATTAAGCTTATAGAAAAGATGAACAAAATATGAAAAATTTACTGATATACTGAAAGCACCAAAAAAGAGGAAATTTCTGGAATTAAAACAAAGGGGATTTCCAGTTCAGCTCTGACAGATAAAGGGAGTTAGAGGTTGTCACTTCTGTCCTCACACCCAGAAAAAGAAGGACAGGGTAAAAATATATTCTTTTGAATTTGCCAGGCAAACCATCCCCATGAAATCTAGAGATATAAGCTCTTGTAAAGGCCCAGCAAACATCTGCCTACTTGGAGCAGAAGCTGTGAGGAGCACTTCAGTGGTAATTTTGATGAAATTACTGAAGGCTGATTATAAACTAGCTTAAGAAGGCTAGTTTACATTCATGGGGACTATACTTTTAGGGCATTCCCCACACTTTGGTGGGCTTTACCCACAAGAACATTACTGTTTTCTCACTGGGAAGATTTGGAAAAGATCCTTTCATGTCTTGGCAGGAAAAGAGAAAGAGTAATCATTGAAAAATAAATCCAGAGTTTTCATATCAAAGGTCTACCCTCTTGGAGAAAAGAATTTGCCAAAGTCAAAGAGAAAATTTTGAAAATAATCCAGAGACTTTCCTATAGAGAAACAAAAATAAGAATTATGGCAGACTTCTTGTTAGAAGCCATATATGCAAGAAGCAAGTAGCATAACTATTTAAAGTTTTGAAAAAAAGAAAAAAAGCTAGAATTCTACGTCCAGCAAAATAACCCCTCAAAAGTAATGGAGATATAGCACATTCTTAGACAATATATCGTAGTAAAGATACAATATATGTGACTTTATAGCCTAAAAATTTATTTCCATGGTTTCTATCCTACCCAAAGAATTAGAATGTATCTCTCTTTGTGATTTTCCTATTATTTGACTGGTTGAGGCCAAACCCATTGCCTGGTTGTCTTCCAGGTCTAGCACCATAGAGTTGTTAAGCCAGCACCAACTATTAAAAAAGGTTAATTACAGAAGAAATTCAAAAGGAATATTTTCTCCCTTCATCCCTGCCACAAGTACCACCATACTCATGGTTTAAAAACTCCTGGTATACAACTTAATGTTAAGTTTTGCCATGCTTACCTCCAATGGACAATCCACATACATATTTTGCTTCTCTCTGTTTAGATTTTTAGATTTTTTGAACATGTGATAGTCCTCCAACCATCTGCCTTTTGAAACTTAGAGGCTTTATTTGCTTAATAATGACACTTTTCCCTGTGTAATTATCATTAGTAATAAGGCTGCACATCATTTCCCAGTGACTTTCATATTTTGGGAACAAATTCAAAGTATTTTGTGTTTATATTTCTTGAATCTCTTAATTCTCTATTTTTAAATTTTATTACTATTATCTCTAGTTATATGTTTGGCAATTATTTAATGAAGAATGTGTGTGTGTATTGTGTGTTTGTGTGTGTTAACAAATTTTAAGTGTCAGTGTTTTGAACAATGATCTTTATGTAATTAGTTTAATGCATGCTAAATATAAACATAACTGCAAGCCAGTTCTTTGAAAACTATTATTTTAAAGCTTATTCTCAAAGTTCTGCATTATTAATTTGTACTTTCTTTGAAAACTAAGTATTATTTTAAAGCTTATTCTCAAATTTCTGTATTGTTTATTAAATTGTACTTTCAGAATAAATACATAGAATCTTTTTTTCCTTCTAGTCCAGGGCCTGCAAATTATAAACTTTATAGGTGTTAAGGTTCCCTGGGCCTCAATTTGCATCCCTGAGTAGAATCTATTCATTTGAAACCATAAATATTTTTAAGCAATTTTCATGCTCAAATAGTCATGAAATTGAGGGGACTTTCAGCTTCAGTAAATCATGTACATTTTCTATTCTCCTTAACTCCTTTCCTTTGTGCAGATGTGGCATGTGTTCCTATGGGAGAACCCTTTTGGTAAGGTGACACTATTAAAGAGAATTCTATATTAATTTGGTTTGAGTTATAGCTAAAGGAAGCGGAGAACAATTCAAAATGCCACGAATTAAAAAGTTTATATCAAAAAGTAACATCTAAAGACATACAGGATAAAATTTTTCATAGCTTCATTTTGAGATCAAAGACCATATTTAAGATGATGCTCAACAAAGAATATCATATATATAATAGACACAATTATTTTATTGTTTTCTATTTTGAATAACCTGCTACAGTTTCATTAACATTACAACATATTATGAAATACCAATAACATAATAATAGCTTCACCAGACAGTTTGCTACTGCTTTTCATGTATTACTTACTTTTATTCGCACAGCAAACCTACCAAGACAAAATTACTATTATTTCCATATTACAGATCAGAGAACCAGCAGGGAAAATTCATAGAAACTAGATCAACTCTATAGTAAATGCGCTCAATTCTCACACTATAATCCCTCCTTTTCTCTATATATGTATTTCTTTCAAAATACATCAATCAAGGCATAATCGCAGCTATTCGACGTCTACTTATCCTTTTCTTCTGAAGTGATTACTTTATCGACACTTATATTTATCATTATACTTTCTATTTAAGATTCCTAAGATATATCATGGACATTAATTCTCACACTATTTTGTACATATTATGAATACAAATAGTATGAACTCCAAACATTATAGAAGTTTTTTTTTTTTTTACATTATAGAAGTTTAATGCTACAAACGTCTTCTGTTAACCCCAAGGAGGTTTAACATTCTAATAGAAATTTAGTAAACCACAGTGCAGTACAGAAAATCTATACCTCTCTCTCTTTTCCTGTTGCCCAGATAGGAATTTGACAAAGCGTTAGATACTCCCAGGAGCCAATGGATGGGAAGACGATGAAATTAGGATGAACCTGAAGACATTACTATGATTTTTATGGCATCCTATTTCTTTTTTTTCAAAAAATGATTTTTGCGAAGGTTTCCCTCTAAGTTTGATTGAGATTGATACCATTTCCATGACGTCATCAAGCACCTTGTGTTTAATAATCAAATATTCCAAGCTTATGTAACCGTTTGAAATCTATGCTGGTACATTATGTTAAGATTCCAAGGGACCAAAACTTTTAGAAAAATATTCTGGGACAAATAAACCTTTTTTATTTTTATTTATTTTTTATTTTTTTAAACTTTTTAAAAATGATGATCTAAGGAAAGTTTCTATAAAATACATGATTTCTTGTTAGAGTTGACACTGAAACATTATCCACATAGACAATACTTGAAATGCAGCACGTTAGATTGATTTATAAGTTTTTCTCCGAGCCAGAAAGCTCTGTGTAAACGTATAATATTCTTAATCAGTGATATCTAAAGAATATGTCATTGACAGTGTAAGAATGATTCTTATAGTTAAGTGCTATGCAAATGATGAGAACAGAGGCAAGAGACAGGTAGATGAAATTAAATTTCCTTACAACTTCCAGCCCACCGGTAAATACCAGAGACATGCAGAATGTGATATTCTTCAAGGAATTCATAGCTGCCTGAATATTAATGCTTTGCTAGGGACTAAAAGTAAACTTATCTTGACAATAGCCAGACCCCCCAGGACGTTCTAACTTTTCTTTAACATATGGAAATCCCTTTAGAGACTTGGGTATCTCTAGCCCCCCAAACTTAAAAATATGATATGAGTTGCTCCTCACGAAGTGCAACACTTTCTGCCCTTGGGTCCTATCCCCATGCCATAACAAAAAGCACCTTTTTGCATTGTAAAACATCTCAAGAATTCTTTCTTGAGCGTTTTGTTCCATTTCCCCACATCAAAAGTACTAATACCTATATTGGAAATATACCAGAAAGACAGCCTGGTTTTTCCAGTGTCTATTTCATACCTATGAGATGATGTATGCTAAGCACTAGAGCACAATTTAATATCTTAACATTTGTGAACCACACTAATGTACTTCAATTTTAATAAAAGAATATGCATTCTTGAGCAATGGTTATTCTGAGTAATTTTCAAAGGCAAACTTTGTATGAAAGGAATTACTTAATAACCCCCTCCGTTATATGATATATTCCATTTTCCGAGTTGCTTGAATATCTGTGAAATTTCCTTGTTCTTTTTTTATCTTTCTTATGTCCAAGAAAGTTTTCTGGCTAGGACATTGGGAACATATTGATACTATTTTAGGAGAAATACAGATAATACCAATAGATGGAGAGAATTGCCTTCAACAAAGAATAATAATTCAGTTTTGATAAGAACAGAATGGGACAGATCTTAGTGTTCCAACCATTCAAATTCATTAATGTACTTTAGAGTATATCTTTTGTTTTGAAACATTATGTTTCTTGGCATAAAACACAGAGCTTTATTTTTTAATGTGCTCCTTTTGTGAAGATAAGGAAAGCAGTCCATTGTAGGTGTCCTCCTGAGCAATAAAGGCATACACCTGACCATAACCCCTGGATAAATCAAGATTTAATTAGAATTAGTCCGCAGTATTCTCCGTACTCCCTTTTTACAAAACTTACTCCCTTACATAAATTGTTCATATGGCTCCTAAATTATTCTTCAAGAGCAGGTCTTTGTAATGGCATTGTTATCAACAAATCTGTAGGTTAACATAAAAGGTCAGAGATATTTTATGATGGACTCACAGCTAATATTTGCAGGGTGTAGGAGGACCTCATACCACATGTATAAGTTTTTAAAAATACAAATCATGCTAACAAGTTATTCAGTAAAATGTGTCTTCCACCTTGACAAATACAGCTTCATTATGACAAAATTGAAAAAAATATGAGATTACAATCATCAAATTTATCAAAGACAATTATAATTAATTATTGTGATTCATGTATGGATTCATGCTAACTCTGTCATGATAACTGTGCCAAAGCAAAAACTGCACTGGACAGCTAAGCAAGCAAGGAGGACTTTATTCAAGGTTATTACAATGGGTGAGAGAAAGAACCGTCTGTACTCAACTAAAACAAAGGGCTAGAGAGTTCTAAAGAGCTGAGGGGAAGGGGAAGGAGATCATAGGCTGTCTGTGTTTGCTAATTATCCTTACCAAAAGAGAAGTAAACTTTTTCATACCTTCACACTAAGAGGTAGTTCTACAATTTGATGCCAATGGAAGTTGAGCTCCTCTCCTCCCACAGAGATTGGGAGATAAGTTATTATCTTCCTTGATGATGACATTTCATTTTTTCTTTAAATTTATTCATGAGAGACGGAAAGAGAGAGGCAGAGACACAGGCAGAGGAAGAAATAGGCTCCCTGCAAGAGCCCAATGTGGGACTCAATTTCAGATCCTGGGATCACGACCAGACCCCAAGGCAGGCACTCAACCAACCGCTGAGCCCCCCAGGCGACCTGATGATGACATTTCAAAAAAGTGGCTCCTGGGTCCTTGAGAAAGCTCTATGATTGTGATATTGACAAGAGGCTTTTAAAAAAGATTTACATCTCAACTGGAACAGAAAATAATTCACAATAACATGTTTTCTAAAGCGAATGTTTCAAGAAAAAGTAGAGGGAGAGGTCTTTGTGATTAGGCCATTGGAATCTATAATGGCCAGTATAAAAAAGAGGTTAGGACCCTAGAGGCAAGAAGAAAGCTGACTAAACCACTATTAACAATAACGATCTAAAGGAGTTAAAAATAAGACATAATTGCATTTTAAAATATAAAAATTGAATATCAAGTAAGCTAAAAAAATTAAAAATAAAATGATAATGTTCTTCAGTTTTTTTCTTCAAAACACGCTACCCATATTAAAAGGCAAAATTTAAGTTCTAAATGAGTGTACACTTTTAAATAAAACTATTAAAATTAAATGTTTAAGATTGAATTTTTAAAAATGTAATTGTGAATCTTATTAAATGTTTTGGTAAAAAATGAAACTACTCACAGCTCTCAGGCTTAATGTCCACTCAGTGACTAGGTTAAGAATCAGTATCATAGTTCTTGAATGCTTTATCTAGATTGTTTGATCCATCTATCGACTCAATTTTCAGGATTGCACAGTTTGCAAAATAAGGCAAAATGTTTCTCAGTTACTTTGCACAAATATTTCTGAGTCCCTCAAGACCAACACACTGCAATACAAAGGAAGCCAGAATATGGACGTTAAGCTTAAATGAGAAGTGACATTGTATTTTGTTTTGTTTTATAAGAATCGATTTCATTCCTGCTGAGAAGAAAAGTTAGATAATAAATTTGCCTTTTCTCTTGCCTAAGTGCTTCTGTAGTTCAAAACCTCTATACTCTCATGTAGTGTCGGATTCCAAACTCAGTAGCAGCACAACCCACACATTTTGATGCATTCCTCCTATCACCTTCTGCTCTGAAGTTGTGGATCTGCATTTTTCTGGACTGGAATGATGTTGGTAATGAGAGGAGATGTTTATGGTTTTAGGATATAATGTCCTAGAATTGATCTGAATTTAAGTGTCATACATAGTTAGCATTACTTATTTTTGCAAATGTGTGTGTGACATACAGATGCCTCTAAAGCAACGAGGTCCATGAGAAGGGTCCCTTTCACCAGTGTCTATGGAAACAATGGCTCCTAGGACTACAAAATCATTATTGCTTCATACTTTATATTTGCATCAAAATTTCAAACCATTTACCTCAATCTTGTTCAAATGCTACTCTTGTTTTGGTAACAGGAATTATTTAAAGCCTGTTTTTGTCTTATTGAAATGTCTGGGGTTAGTTCCCTCAGGTCCTTCAACTATCTGAGTGTTGCTAATTAAAGGTATTAATCTATCTACTTTTGGGTTTCTACCTTTTTTAGATCCATATGGCACTTATGCACCATACAATTAAGATAAATTGCATGTTCTGATGAGGAATCCATTTTAATAATATATATCTATCAACCAATTATAACTGTGAGATTTCCTACCCTTGGTATGAATGCTAATATTTGCTAAAACAATGCTGTCATTTGTCATACACTAAAAATATTAGTGATAAACTCAACTAAGAGAAGTGATTCAACTCAGACAGAAGAATACAAATTTTTAACTTTTTTATTATAAATTAATTACACCTATTAAAAGAATCATACCTACTAACAAGAGGTTTTTGATGTAGGGATTAAATTGGCAGCAGTGAACCCCCCAAAAATGTTTTTATCAATATGAGGCATCATAGTTATAAAGTCATAAGATGATATTCAGTAGATAACCTGAATGAGGATTGTAAATGTCTTTCATCAAGCCAAAGTGACGTGTTTGACTCTAATAAAATATCATCCTATTATTTTTTTAAAATATATGATATTGGGATCCCTGGGGGGCTCAGCGGTTTAGTGCCTGCCTTTGGCCCAGGGCGCGGTCCTGGAGTCCCAGGATTGAGTCCCATATCGGGCTCCCGGCATGGAGCCTGCTTCTCCCTCTTCCTGTGTCTCTGCCTCTCTCTCTCTCTCTCTCTCTCACTCTATGTCTATCATAAATAAATAAATAAATAAATAAATAAATAAATAAATAAATCTATCCTTAAAAATAAATAAATAAATAAAAAATAAAATATATGGTACTAACCCATTGCACATATTTCAGCTATACATTGGAATATTCTGAGTACTGTCATAATATATAAAGAACAGTCAAAAATATGGGAATGAGGGGAAAATTAGCCTGACCACAAATATCAAAGAAGATTGCATCAAATTAGAGAACATTTACATTTTACAAGATAATTATTGAGTAAAAATGTATTATCTTATAAACAAAAGTATAATTTGAAGCTCAGTTCAAAGCTCAAAAAGATACTTTATATTAGTGGTTATTGCTATAGCTGTTATTGCAGTAATTTTACAAAAGATGATTTGGGATAAAAGCTTAAATATTAGGGACATCTAGCCAGCTCTGCTGGTAGATTGTGAAATATGATCTCAGTTGTGAGTTCAAGTCCTATCTTGGTCATAGTGCTTACTTTAAAAAATAAATAAAATAAAAAGTACTTTATAAAAATAAGTAAGTAAAAACATAATTTTTAACCTAAAGTTAAAAACTAAAAATAGCCATATTTTTTAACATTTTTAATTTTTTTTTTATCAGTAGGGATTACTTGACTACTTAACATTTCTACTTTACTTTATAAGGTGGCCTGAATAATCTGCCAGGATAGATAGGGTTTAGTTACGCCTTGCAAGTATATGGGACTTTGGTATCAGAACCATGAATCAATAGTGATGTTTGTTGGCATTGCTTTCTGTTAATGATCTTTAAAACATTTTTTCCCTTTTTCATTTTTTAAAAAGATTTATTTATTTATTTATTTATTTGAGAGAGAGAGACAGAGATAGCAACTGAGAGAACAGACAGGAACGAGAGGAAGAAGCAAGCTCTCCACCAGGCAGGGAGCCTGATGCGGGGCTGGATCCCCTGACCCTGGGATCATGACCTGAGTCCAAGGCAGATGCTTAGCTGACTGAGCCACCCAGGCACCCATTCTTTTTCATTTTTATTACATTTAGATGTGATATAATAAGGTGGAAGTGGAACAGAGAAGCCTGGAGGCAAGCTGAGGAAGACTATCTTCATGAGTACATGGTCCTTTGTCTGGGTTAAATTTTTAGGTAGGAATGATTATGGTTGGAATCAAGTAATTGCTGTTATACTTTAAATCTTGAGATTATCTTTTTTTAAAGTTTTTATTTAAATTCCAGTTAGTTAACATATAGTGTAATATTAGTGTCAGGTGTACAATTCAGTGATTCAACACTTCCATTCAACACCTGGTGATCATCCCAGCAAGTGCACTCCTTAACCACCATCACCTATGTCACCCGTCCCCACTCCGCTCTGGTAACCATCAGTTTGTTCTCTATAGTTAGGAGTCTGTTAATTAGTTTGCCTCTCTCTCTCTTTTTCTTTCCTTATGTTCATTTGTTTTGTTTCTTAAATTCCACATATGAGTGAAATCATATTGTATTTGTCTCCTCTGACTGACTTATTTCATTTAGTATAATACTCTCTAGCTTCATCCACATCTTGGCAAATGGCAAGATTTCATTTTTTAAATGACTGAGTATTATACTCCATTGTGTATATGTACCACTTCTTTATCCCATTCATCAGTGGATGAACACTTGGGTTGTTTCTATAATTTGGCTATTGTAGATAATGCTGCTACAAACATCAGGGTAAGTGTATCCCTTTATTAGTATTTTTTGTATTATTTGGGTGAATACCTAGTAGTGTAATTGCTGGATGGTAGGGTAGTTCCATTTTTTACTTTTTGAGGAACCTTCATACTGTTTTCCAGAGTGACTGTACCAATTTGCATTCCTATCAACAGTGCAAGAAGTTTCCCCTTTCTCCACATCCTCTCCAACACCTATTGTTTCTTGTGTTATTGATTGATTTTAGCCATTCTAATAGGTAATAGGTAATATCTCGTTGTATTTTGACTTGTTTTTCCCTGATAATGAGTGATGTCGAGCATCTTTTTATGTGTCCATTAGTCAACCATATGTTGTCATTTTTTTAAAAATATTTTATTTATTTAATCACGAGAAACAGAGAGAGAAGCAGAGACAGAGACAGAAGGAGAAACAGGCTCCCTGCAGGGACCCTGATTCAGGACTCAACCCCAGGACCCTGGGATCACCCCCTGAGCCTAAGGCAGATGCTCAACTGCAGAGCCACTCAGGCATCCCCAACCATATGTCTTCTTTAGAAAAATATCTACTCACATCTTCTGCCCATTTTCAATTGGATTATTTGGTTTTTGGGGTGCTGAGTTTTATAAGTTCTTTATATATTTTCCATACTAACCCTCTATCAGATGTGTCATTTGCATATATCTTCTCCCATTCTGTAACGACTTTTAATTTTGTTGATTGTTTCCTTGCTGTGCAGAAGCTTTTTATTTTGAGAAAGTCCCAATAGTTTTTTCTTGTTGTTGTTGTTTTTTTTTGTTTTTGTTTTTTTGTTTTTTTTTTTTTTTTGTCTCCCTTACCTCAAGAGACATAGCTAGAAGAAAGTTGCTACAGTATCAAAGTGGTTCCTGCCCCTGTTCTCCTCTAGGATCTTTATGATTTCCAGTCTCACATTTAGATATTTAATCCATTTTGAATTTGTTTTTGTGTTTGGTGTAAGAAAGTGGTTCAGCTTCATTCTTTTGCATGTTGTTGTCCTGTTTTCCTAACACCGTTTGTTGAAGAGACTTTTTCCCATTGGGTATTCTTTCATGCTTTGTCAAATATTAATTGACCATATAGTTGTGGACTAATTTCTGGGTTTTCTATCCTGTTCCATTGATCAGAGTGTCTATTTTTGTGCCAGGATCATACTGGTTTGATCATTGCAGCTTTGTAATATAATTTGAAGTCCAGAATTGTTATGCCTCCAGCTTTGCTTTGCTTTTTTCAAGATTGTTTTGTCTATTCAGGGTCCTTTGTGGTTCCACACAAAGTTCAGGATTGTTTGTTCTAGCTCTGTGAAAAATTCAGGTATTTGATAGGAATTGCATTAAAAGTGCAGATTGCGTTAGATAGTAGAGACATTTTAGCAATATTTATTCTTCCAATCCACGAGCATACAGTTTCTTTGCATTCCTTTGTGTCATCTTCATTTTCTTTCATCAGTGCTTTATAGTTTTAAGAGTACAAGTGTTTTACTTTCTTGATTAGGTTTATTCGTAGATATCTTATTGGTTTTGGTGCAATGGTAAATGGGATTGATTCCTTATTTTCTCTTTCTGATGCTAACTATTGATGCATAGAAATGCAACAGATTTCTGTACATTGATTTTGTATCCTATGACTTTACCGAATTTGTGTATCAGTTCTAGCAGTTCTTCGGTGGAGTCAGGTTTTCTGTAGAAAGAATTATGTCATCTACAAATAGTAAAAGTTTGACACCTCCGTGATGAGTTGGATGTCTTTCATTCCTTTCTGTTGTCTGATTGCTGAGGCTAGGGCTTCCAGTACTATGTTAAATATTGGTCATGAGAATGTTGTTTCTGACCTTATAGAAAAGCTCTCAGGTTTTCCTCATTGAGGATATTAGCTGTGGGTTTTCCATAGGTGGCCTTTATTACATTGAGGTATGTTCCCTCTAAATGTACTTGGTTGAAGGTTTTTATCAAGAATGGATTCTAGGGGTGTCTGGGTGGCTCAGCCAGTTAAGCATCTGCCTTCGGCTTACATCGTGATCCTATGGTCCTGGGTTCAAGCCTCACATCAGACTCCCTGCTCAGTGGGGAGTCTGCATTTCCTTCTCCCTCTGCTGTTCTCCTTGCTTTTGCTCTCTATCAAAAAAATCAATAAGTCCTTAAAAAAAAAAAAAAAAAAGAATGGATGCTGTACTTTACCAAATTCTTTTTCTGCATCTATTGAGAGGATCATATGGTTCTTATCCTTTCTTTTATTAATGTGGTGGATCACGGTGATTGATTTGTGAATGGAATCACTCCTGCAGCCCAGGAATAAATCCTACTTGATTGTGGTGAAAAATTCTTTTAATGTACTGTCGACTTCAATTTGCTAGCATTTTGTTGAGAATTTTTGCATCCATGTTCATCAGGGATATTGGCCTGTAATTTTCCTTTGTAGTGGAGTCTTCTTCTGGTTTTGGTATCAGCATAATACTGGCCTCATAGAATGAATTTGGAAGTTTTCCTTCCTTTTCTATTTTTTGGAGAAGAATAGACATTATACTCTCCTTAAATACTTGGTAGAATTCCTCCATGAAGCCATCTGGCCCTGGATTTTTTGATTTTTGATAATTGATTCAGTTTCTTTGCTGGCTATCAGTCTGCTCAAGTTTTCTCTTTCTTCCTGTTTCAGTTTTGGTAATTTATATGTGTATGAATTTGTCCATTTCTTCTAAGTTGTCCAATTTGCTGGCATATAGTTTTTCATGAGATTCTCTTCTAATTGTCTGTGTATCTGTGGTGTTGGTTGTTATTTATCCTCTCTCAATTTTTTTTGCGGGGGTCGTTTCTCTTTTCTTTTTGATAAGAGAGATTACAGGTTTATCTTTTTTTTCTTCAAAGAAACAGCTGCTGATTTCATTGTTCTATTGTTTTTTAATTTCTAGATCACTTATTTCTGCTCTAATCTTTATGATTTCCTTCCTTTTGCTAGCTTTAGATTCCATTTTTTGTGTTTTATCTAGCTCCTTTAGGTGTAAGGTGAGGTTGTTTGAGACTTTTCTTGCTTCTTGAGGTAGGCCTGTATTGCTATACACTTCCTTTATAGGACTGCTTTTGCTGCATCTCAAATATTTTGCACCATTGTATTTTTCTTTTTCATTTGTTTCCATGTACTTTTTATTTTCTCTGTGATTTCCTGGTTGACCCGGTCATTGTTCAGCAGCATGTTATTTAACATCCATTTATTGGTGGTCTTTCCAGACTTTTTCTTGTGGTTGACTTCTACTTTCATAGAATCGTGGTCAAAAAAAGTACATGGTATGATCTCAGTGTTTTCGTATTTGTTGACCTAATCTGTTATCTACTCTGGAGAATGTTCTGTGTGCATTTGAAAAGAATGTGCATTCTGCTGTTTTAGGATGGAGTGTTTTGAATATATCTGTTATGTTCATCTGGTCCACTGTGTCATTCAAAGCCTCTGTTTCTTTGTTTATTTTCTGTTTAGATGATTTGTCCATTGATGTAAGTGGGGTGCTAAAGTCCTCTACTATTATTGTATTATTGTCAATTAGTTCCTTTATGTTTGTTATTAATTATTTTATGTATTTGGATGCTCCCACATGGAGTACATAAATATTTAAATCAATAGTAATGTTTATTGACGTTATTTTCTGGTAATGACCTTTAGAGTATGTCGTTTTGTTTGTTTTTTTTCTTTTTTCACTTGTATTACAAACTGAGGAGACAATACTCCATGAGTGCATTAGTCCTTTGTTTCTGGGTTAAATTTTCAGGTTGAATGATTGTGGTTTGAATCGAGTAGTTGCTGTTACAGTTTAAATCCTGAAATTGTATTAATACCCTAAATATGTAACACTGTTTTTCATTTTTTAATAGTTGAGATTAATGGTTCTAAAGATATAATTTTAGTATCTCTGAATATCTTGATTGAAAATTAAATATTGAGTAATATAATGTAAACAAATATAATAATCTTATTAATATTAATATAACAATTTCATTAATGTTTCCTTATCAAACATTTTTATTAGCTCCTAAATTAAGTATAATTTAAGTTTTATTTTTTAAACAAGCATTAACTAGGCATTCATTTGTGAGACTCAATATACTGAGTGGTCAAGATGAATAACATTTCTTCCTACCCTAAGAAAGCACATAGACTCCAGAAAGAAAATACGTACTAATTTTATAAAGCATATGACATCTACCATTTATTCTACTCTACCATTAATTAAAGCAAAAACTATCTCACAACATTTTTTTTTAAAGTTAAAATCAGATTTGTCCATATGTTGAGTCAGAAACGCTAAGTGTGGATAGTCTGAGATCAATAATAAATAAGCATTTCCTTGGTTTCTATAGCAAATTTTGATGTTTTATTTATTTGTTTAGAATTACTTTATACTATTTTTCCTTTAAAATGTATTGTACAATTATACTATATAACCATATACATTAAATTATATATTATTTGTGTAGGTATATCATATATATTCTATATAGAATCACATAGAATATTATATTTTGTATATCAAATTATCAAATCTTACATACAAAAAAAGAAGATAATACCAATACTTTTACTTCCATTCTGAAGGAAAAGCTTTTTCTGCCTCTGTGGGTCTTTTTATTTTAGGGGTCATTCAGTGACCTGCAGCTCTCAGATACTTCACATTATGCCAGTAATGTATGTAGTTGTAAATGAGAGTCTAGAGAAATTCAATAGCCATATGTGTCACGAAGAAGGGATATCTTTTAATTGTGGGTTGTTATTTGCAAATATAGAGGACCATATTAATCTTCTAAGATTGTACCCAAATTGTATTATTTATATTTCAAAGTCTCTGATGATCACCATTCCATACTCAAAATTTCTGCACTCATAACATAGTTATTACCTTATTTTTTATTCACAACTGAATCTATTTATTATATATTTAATAAAAATCAATATTCTTAGTTCCATTATATTAAAATAGCTAAATCATATCAATGTATATGATTAAAAGACCCCAAAGCTATTGATATGAATCACCACAAGTAATAAGGTACAACCCTCTTCCACTACTGAGTATTAAATTGCCATCACTTGTTTTCTTAGGCACACCAGCAGTCAAGACATTGACACATGGCCTAGGCCTCACCAATTATTGTACCTATTGTAGTTAGGAATACACAAAACTGACCATAAGGAAGCTATTCTCTCGAGGATTGCATCAGGGAAGGCAGCTCTATCCACATCCAGGTGACAGTACTGGCAGTGGTTTTAGCAACTCCACAGCATCCAGAATTATGATGACAGAGGTTCACTTTGCAGTGTCCGTTCTCAAGACACTGGCAAAGGACCATCTATGATAAAGAAATATTAGGTGATACAACTTATTTTTAGTTTGTTTTGTTGTTTTTCTTTTAGTACTCTCTACACCATACATGGTGCTCGAATTCATGACTCCAAGATCAAGAGTCATATACTCCTCCAACTGAGCCTTTTAGGAGCCCCAGGTGATACTTTTAATATTACTCCTGGCTACATAGCCTTCAAACTTGTGTTGTGCCCAAGATTGCAAATCCAAGAAAACCACCAAGGAGCTGACACCTATGCAAGCACACGAGGGTTTATTAACAAGCTTGAGCTTGGGGCCAAGTATATCCAACACAGCAAAGCAGGGACTTGGACCCTGAGGGGGGTTACAGCTGGGTTTCTATGGGCTGGTCTAGGGGATTTTCAGAAGGGGTGGAGGAATTTCTTAAGCTCTGTTTTCATTCCAATACGGGACTTTCTGTCTCTGTCAAGGGCGTTCTGAGCTCTATTTTCATTCTGATATGGGACTTTCTGTCAAGGGCATTAAGCTCTGTTCTCATTCCGATATGGGACTCTCTGTCAAGGGTGTTCTGCAGTTTTTCCTATAATTTCAGATCTTATTCACAGGGGCCTGAGATGGCTATACTTGTGCTAATGCTAAACTGGAGGTGGAATGGCCTTAATTTTCTTGGCCTCCACACTTGATTCTTTTTTTTTTTTTTTTCCACACTTGATTCTAAACATGTACCAAAGTTTGTGTGAGCTACCGAATTTCCCTTTGTTAAATTCCCTTTCTATTTAAATTAGCCCAAGCCAATATCTGAGGCTGGAAATTAAAAATCCTGCCGGAGACAGGGAACAAATCAATTAAAATACTCAAATATTGTGTGTTCTATAGATGAAAATTTCTCTATAGTTCAAAGCACTTTTTTTATATCCTTAATTAATTAGATAAACAAATGTGCTGTATACTTATCATATGCAATTCTCTGTGGTAGAGCTAGCAAATTCTGGAGTATCTGGAGTCTCCTGCTTAGTGTGGTTATTTTTTTGTTTTGTTTTTAATTAGATTCTAACTGCCGATTCACAGCTGGAAAGCATTCGCTCATGCGACTTCCTAAATGAACTGATGCTTTTTCAAGTCCGAGTTTTTATGAGAACATATTTATAAAATCTTCCCATATCAGTTTATTTCATTATCATCATATATGTTTGTCATTACTATCCCATATATCTGTGCGTGTGTGTGTATATATATATATCATGTATAGGTGCATATGTATGTAGAGTTTTCATAAGCGTAAAAAAGGAAAGATGTTTTTTAGATATTTTTCAAGTTATTTTGAAATACAAATTATCCAAACAATGTCTCTACTCTTGATATAGTTTCCTTCCTTTCCCTCCATCCCTGAGGCCATGGGTGCCCTATTAAAAGCTCCTTAATGCTACTCCTTCGGTCTGAAGGTTTTGCTCTACAATCTGTGTTTAAGCACCAGATGCTCTTTTCATTTGTCTCCCAGTCTCAATTCCTTGGCTTGGTAATTAGATTTTCAATCTCTGTCCCTCTGTTTTCCTCTTACTCCCCCATTCATGGAAGCTTGGTTGTCAGCATCTCTTGCACAGAACCGTGGTTTCTCCCCAAGATGCTACCTTTTACTTGCTCCCCTATCTCCGGAAAATGCAACCCAAGAGTAGTAGCCAGCTCTCTCTGACCTTGGCATGGGCTCCCTGCGTGCGGCACCCAGTGTGAACCCCACTCCACAGGCTCCAGCCTGTCTGGGACAAGAGGTAATCTGACAAGAATAACTTAATAGCCAGAGGCAGCCTGCACACCAAGTGCATTGTTGCCAGAACAGCAGAAACGCTAAGTTTACCGGAAGGGATGAACAGCTTTTTAAAAGTGTCTAGCTGCAGGGAATTAAAGCTTCCAGATGGCAGAATGGCTGCTGATCCACATCCAGACACTCCATCCACCTTGCAATTCTCCAAGACACAGTCCCATTCTTAGCAATTCCAGGCTTCAACTCAGAAGGCAGTCTTCTCGCCTGTGCACCCATCCTTCTTCCCACTCAGATGTGTAGGGCGTTGTTTTTTTTTTTTGTTTTGTTTTGTTTTTTTTTGTTTTTTTTCTGTTCAAATTATAGGTATGGACCAAAACTGATTTAAAAATAGTGTATCTCAAAATAAATAAAATAAAATAGTGTATCTCGTTTACTTTGGTAAATAAAGGAATAGATTCCAAAGACAAAGCACTGTTGATTTCCTCACCCACACTCGTGCCAGATGGTGCAAATAACTCTACCTGCCTAGGCTTCAGGACAATCCTCTGAAAAAATCATGGTCTATAACATTCTAAGAGAGCAAGGGTTACAGTGCCTTGATTTAAAAAAAAAAAAAAAAAGCTAGTGTAAAAGGCTCTGAAATCCTAATCCAAAATATAGTAATGTCCCATGATCTCCCCATCTGGAGCTCAGCCTCCTGGCAACTTGAAGCATAGGCAGAGCTCCAAGCTCAATACGAGTTCACAAAAGTTCTGGAGAGTAAATATAGACTTCCCATGTCCCAGAGATAATGCATTTTCCTTCTTTTATGGACACATTGCAGCTCTCATCGGATTTAGTTGTTCAGAAAGGAGAACAAAGTAAACTCTTTCGTTTCTAAAAAAAAGCAGATCAATATTGAAGGGACGTCAGCACTATACCATCTTTGTAAAAATTCTAATAGCCCATTTTTTTCAGCATCACTTACTGGGTGCTCGTTCTCTTTCCACTGATTTGTAAAATCACCTCTGTCATAGATCAAGTTTTTATAAGTGTGTGGTGCTGCTGCTCAGTTCTTTATTCTGTAGCATTGATCTAGTTGTGCTCATATTACAGTGACTTTTTTTCTTTTTTAAGATTTTATCTGAGATTGAAAGTGTGAGTGAGAGAGCAGGAACATGCAGTGTGGGGAGGCAGAGGGCGAGGGAGAAGCAGACTCTCCCCTGGGCAGGGAGCCTGACTCTAGGTCCATCCCAGGACTCCAAGATCATGACCTGAGCAGAAGGCAGATGATTAACTGACTGAGCCACACAGGTGCCCCTATAGTGACATGGTTTGAGCACCAAGCTTATAATACATCTTAAAATTTGATGAGGAAAGTTTCATATTTTATTCTTCAAAATTATCTTGCCATTCTTGGCTGTTTATTCTTACATGAAAATAGGACCAGCTCCTTAAGCTCTATTAAAAAGAAAGTGTATTTGTCATTCATCTAAGTATTTCCTCAAATTTATAGATGTTATAAGAAAATCAACATCTTTATTTTTTCATATAATGTATTTAAGAATGCTTTGTCTTTTTCTCTGTTAAGATATTAAACATCTTTAGATAGATTTATTTTTCGTGTATTATATTTTTGTTCTATCTGAATAATATGTTTTCAACTATTGGTGTATAAAAATATTATCATTTTTTAATGTCAGTCTTGCATCTAGTTCACTGACTCACTTTATACTCATTTTTAGAAGCTCTCTGGAATTTTATATGTATACAGTCATGTAAACAGTCATGTATATAAAAATTGAAATTTTTCTCCTTTTCATTCTATATAGCTTTAGCTTTTAATTTGTATTATCTTATTGCACGGTTAAGAAAAATATGTAATATAAACAGTAAAATTGGGTATCCATGTCTCACACTTAAGTTTAATGGGAAATATTTTATAGTATTTCTATTATTAATATGTTTGATGAGCTGATTAGTTAGATGGCCTTAATTACGTTAATGAAGTTCCTTTAAATTCACAGTTATCTAAGAATCTTTTTTTTTAATATCAGGAATGAGTATTGAGTTATATTAAGTGCTTTCCACATCTATTGAGATAATTTTTTCTTTTAAACCTATTAATTTATTGAATTACATTGTCAAATTTTTTACACTGAGCTATCCTTCTGTGCTATAATACAGTATTTCTTTCTACTTTTCCCATTCCATTTACTGAACTATTAAGATATCTGCATCTGCAGGGCATCTGGGTGGCTTGTCCTAGGAACATGTGACTCTTGATCTCAGGGTCATGAGTTTGAACTCCACATTGGGTGTAAAGATTACTTAAATACATAAATATTTTTTAAAAGATGTCTGCAACTGCTTAGTGAATGAGATTGTGATTATCTATCATCTATCTATTATCTGTCATCTATCTATCATCTATCTATCTATCTATCTATTATCTATCTATCTATCTATCTATCTATCTATCATCTATCTATCATCATCTATCTATCTATCATCTCTAGCCCTATCAATCTAAGACTATCAGGAACAGACCTATAGTTTGAGAAAAATAAGTTTATCGACCCATAGTAGAGAGAGAAACAATACTCTAAAGCCTCTATGAGAATCTATCAAAAGCTGGAAAAGATGAAGTAATTATGAGATTTGGAGTATGAGTGGAGTTTGGGTAAAATTTAAATGGTTTTGATAGGCTTGAATCAAAGTAGGCTGTATGTAAATGAGTCTGTATCAGCTCTGAACTACAAGGGAAGCCCAGGCATCTCTTTCTTTGAAAACTATAAAGTTATGATACATGTAGAAAGGTGAGTTTAGAAACCCTTAGATGACAATCTCCATCTGGATTGGAAATCAAGACTGCTTCTCTGTGTCAAAGCCAATTAGATCCTCCAGGCAATAAAAGGATGTTACATGTATACTGATGTAATTTCAAACAACAGAGTTTCTGGTAGTCTTTCATTTTGGAGATAAAGAACAAAGTTTTGCAGAGAATAAGAAAGTAGTCACTCCAAAAAGAAATTGCTATGATACTTGAAAGTTGCAGAATGACCTTGGGAAAAAAAAATTGTTTCTTGTTAACTGGGAAGCTGGCTTTATCTGTGTCTGTCATCCCTGACTGATGAATGAAAGAACAGATTTTTGCTTTCTCAGTCAGAACTAATTCTCTCTCTTTCTTTCTTTTGTATATATTTGTATTTATATATGTATGCATATATATGCATTGCAAATATGAATATATGAATATTTATGTTGATATATATATGCATCCAGGTATTTACACATCAATTGGCACCTATATTGATAATAATGTATTTATATTATAAACGAATGAGATTTTTATCAAATATAGTTACTCACACATATATAATTTTAAACTTTTACTGTCCCAGGTTATTTTCACACCAAAGCATTTTTAATTGCCTGTAAAAAAAAATTAAGTTGTATAGATACCCCGCTTTAGAAAAGTACAGGCATTCACATCATTAAGAATGTGCTTTTTTTCTGTTAATTATTTCATTATTTGATATTAAATTCTAATTTCAAGAGTATAAAAATCTGTAGAGGGTAATATAATAAAGTAAAATGATCTGTGGCACCACTAAAATACTTTAACAGTTACTCACATTTTATCCCAAATGACTCAGATTTGTTTTTCTTTAAGAAACATACTATTATAGGGGAATTTAGATGGCTCAGTTGGTTAAGCATGGGACTCTTGGTTTTGGCTCAGGTCATGGGGTTCTTCACTCAGCATGGAGTCTGCCTGACATTCTCTCCCCCTGTTTCTGCCTCTCCCACTCATGAGTGCTCTCTCTGAAATAAATAAAGAAATCTTAAAAAAAACCCTACTATTACACATATAATTAATATTACTCCTAACCTCCTTCAGTGCTAGCAACTGAATTTTAAATATATGCACATCTACACACATATGTGTATATTAACATGTTAGCATATATAATTAAAATAAAGAATAGCCATTAAAGAACAAAATATATATATATATATATATATATATATATATAATTTTGTTTTCTATTGACTTTTTTTCTTTTTCATGATAAGTATTGGTAGTTTTCATGTCCATAGTTTCTTCTTTTATTTCTACCAATTATTGTTTTGTAATATCTTGAGGTTCTTTTTTTTTTTTTTTTTTTTAAGAGAGGGAGAGAAAGAGACAGAGAGAGAGAGGAAGGGGAGCAGAGGAAGAGAGAGAATGTCAAGCAGACTCCCTGCTGAGCGTGCAGCCTAACACGGAGCTGGATCTCATGACCCTGAGATCATGACCTGAGCTGAAACCAAGAGTCAGATACTCAATGGACTGAAATACCCAGGCACCCCTCTTGAGTTTCTTATTGTTGCTTGGCTTGTTTTGCTTTTTTTTAAGATGATCTGTTTTCCTTTTTCTATTTTAGGAATGTAACCATACTTCAAGTTTCCTTTTCATTGATGTATTAATTTTGTCAAAATGATGTTTCCTTTTCGGTTTTGGTAATAGAATTACTATTGTTCCTTCAAAGTCTTCATAAATTTTAATTTTCAGTTTCATCATGGGTAGAAAATTTACTATCCCTGTCCTTTTTGCCTTCTTTCAGCATTTACCTTTATCTAATAGTTTTATGTTTGCTTACTCCTGGCCTCTGGAGTCTCCATGTGTGAACAAGATTTAAAGGTTTTTGTTGTTTCCCCTTCATTATGGTGATGGAAATATTGAAAATAGATCCAGTGAGCATGCCTGTCAGTGAATTTGCCAATTCCTGGATTTAATGCTATACTTGTGTTGTTTCTACTTTCCCATGTATAAGACTTCAAATAAGTCATTGTTCAAAGATTCATTAGTAAGAATTTTCCTTTAGATGTACTCTTGAATGGAGGAACCCTACCCCAGTTTCTGGATTCAGGCATTCTGTCTCAAGCTCCCACTCTCCCTCAATACAATCTACTGTTCTGAATAATTTCTAATCCCCATTACTCTGGACTTCTTGCCCCATATACATAGTTTCCAAAGCTAAAGATCAGCAGACTGCATCTTCTGTGTTGTTCAATACTTTGCATTTTAAATCACAGAGATACTCTTTTAAAAACAGCTTTGTGTTGTAATTTGCTGTTTTAATTATTTATAAACCATTGCTACATGTCTACAGTAGCAGATAAGGGAGACATTTCCCATGTATAACCTAGTAACAACATCTTGGAGGGAAGTATACTTACCTTATTTTCATATCTATGATCTATGTCCCTAGAATTGTTCACCATTTTGTGTATATCACATCCTTGCTATATTACCAATGGTGCTATTTGTTGAATGAATGAATGAGTGAATGAATGAATGGAAATTAGTAAATGAATGTTTCCTAGCTTGGCAGAGCAATTTTAATATAAAGACATTGTTAGAGATGTTTTATACTGACATATGATTCATGTGTCATATCTTGTTTAGTAAATAAAATTATGTGTGTTTTAGATTCTTTATCTTACTTGGATGATCTCCTTTTGAAAAATTACTTAATTCTCCATTATATTAGATGAATAAGTCTAGGGTAATAAGACGGTATTTTCCTAAGTATATTATAGTTTGGAAACTGAACTTGACTTAAAGGCACAAAGAAATTATTTTTCTGCTAGACAAGCTAGGTAGGTATTAAACTACTTCTTTAAATGAAAATAATGTTATTAACTCCTATAAAGGAAATTCATTAAAGAAAGGTGTTTTTTTAATATCTGAAGATTTTTTAAACATTTTAAAATAAGCATATTTATCTTAAATAATATCATTTAAAATCCATATTTTCTGAAGCAAAACCTTAATTTGAAACAAGGGTTTCATGGAAATATTCCTTAACATACAAAATAGAAATCATCCAAGAATGAAATAATTTCTATGTAAATGGAATTATTGTTAT
Organism: Canis lupus dingo; assembly: GCF_003254725.2. NCBI lineage: Eukaryota > Metazoa > Chordata > Mammalia > Carnivora > Canidae > Canis > Canis lupus. The sequence goes on along the minus strand of NC_064276.1, from coordinate 30,085,450 downwards.
CATAAATTTAATTTTACAGAATTGTTCAACTCAGTTTTTACTTTATTCAGATAATAATGGGCTAGAAATTTAGTCTTTAAAAATGTTATATATCATTACCTTTATAAGAAAACAATTATAGTGTCTTTCAAACATTCTATAGGTATTCATATCCTATTTTTTTGACACTTTAGTGTCACAAATATATTCCCACATCCACTTAAAAGTGGTAACATCCTTCTCTTTCTCACCATTTCTTTTTTGTTTTTGATATTTTTCCTTGTTGTTTAGTCCCAGCATGAGCTGCTTCATGATTGATGAAACCCAGCAGGCTGTTACAATCATTCAGAGAATAAGCTATGTCTTCATTTATACCTTATTAACTTAAATGCCAGAGTTCATTGGCATGTTACAATTGCTAAAACACAATGTGACCAACCACTTGTGGGGTGAGGAAAAGGACTGAAAATTTACTCAGAAATCTCTGTGTCTATGAGTATCTGAGATATTAGTTATGAAGATTATCTGGCCCAGAATACAGGTTTTATCATTTTATAAATCCAATGGCAAATTTCACAGTCACTCAGATTATTGTACTTGAAGAACAAACACAAATCTGATAACATCACGTCTCTCGTTAGAAATCCTATTTGGCCCCACTGAAACTCCAAACTCATGGTCGTATTCCTCTTTACCTGACTTAGAATTCACGGTCCATTATTATCATTTTTTAGCCCCAATTACTTTGCTGCCTTCTGGATGTTTGCCCCTATGCCACTGACAAGCTGAATTAAGATGCACAACCATGCTGACAAGGATCACTTTAAATTTATGACTGGTAATTTTGAGTGGTGTCAGATGACAACCAAAGATTGCTGCAATACGGTTTTATTCTATTCACTCTCTCTTGTTCTGGATGATTATTTCATCCTGTTTCTCTTTTCAAGCCTCTAATACTTCTCTTTCCATATTCTCAGCTGATTTGGCCAATTTTTTCCTACCTCACTGGCAAAACAGCCATTAAATGAGATCTTGCAGAAGTTCCTTATCACACTCACTTCCTACAAAAATTTCCTTCTTCTTGGAAGCCTTAAAGTTAATCCTTTCACCTGTGCATAAAAACCTACCCCCTCTCACCTTTTCAACTAGATTGTTTTTTATCAGTTTTCTCCACTCTATCTGGAGATAGATATATTTTGGATTTGCTGGATTATTCTACCAACACAAAAAAAGAGTTATTTTTTTTGTGGTTTATGTAAATTAACAAACTGAAACACAAAATTAAAACTCCATCTTGAACATATAACCCCCCCCTTCTGCTACAACTTCATTTTTGTGCTCCCTTTTTAGAAAAAAAATCTTAAAGAATTTCCTATGCTCAATTTATCCTATTAATTACCCTGATCTTATTTTTACTTAAACCTCTCAATCAGGCTTTTTCCCTTCACTATTCCTATCAAAAATTCCCTTTTAATGTTCCTACTAACTTCTATATTATTGGTAAATTTGGTGATCAAGTCTGAATTCACATAACTTAAAATTATCAAAAGCTTTGGTACAACTGACCTCTTTAAATTCCCTGAAATAAATTAAGTGTGGCATCAGGTAGCGAGGTGAATTCTGTGTAGTAGTCACAGTGGTAGGTTTAATATGTAGAATCAGAACGTTTACATCCCCAAGCCAACTCCCTCTCATGAAATGAAGTTAATGATGTAATTAAAAGAAATATGTAGTTGGACCAAACATAATGTGATTAGATTTATAAAAAAATTGAGGGAAGCTTGATAATGTATGAAAGGGGAAGGTATCTAGGGAATATGGGAATATAAGTCCTCCAAGGCATATCAGAAACTATGTTTCCCTTGCCCATAATAAACATAGTGGTGTATAAAAACTACTTCATAACCATTAAAGTTACTCAGATCTATGTTTTTACAAGGATTATGTTACAATCATAGATTATGTAGAAAAAAATTCTAGGTTCTAAACAAGATATAACTTTAAGATAAGATAGACTATTATGGTCTAATAGCTAAGGCAGACTTCTAATCTTTAGTTATTTCAGGACTATCATTATAATTTTTATTTTTATTTATTTATTTATTTTTAAAAAGATTTTATTTATTTATTCATGAGAGACACAGAGAGAGAGAGAGAGAGAGAGAGGCAGAGACACAGGCAGAGGGAGAAGCAGGCTCCATGCAGGGAACCTGACATGGGACTCGATCCCGGGTCTCCAGGACCATGCCCTGGGCTGAAGGCGGCGCTAAACTGCTGAGCCACTGTGGCTGTCCCTATAATTTTTAAATAAACACAAACATTGCTATCTTTGCACAAACACAACTCCTTCCCTTACACATAGTTAAAATAGACACAATGGAAATTGTTTCCCTTGGAAACATTTCATTGTATACATTCAGAAAAGAGTTTTGGAACTACTTCTTTCAATTTTATGGCTTTCAAATTTTATTTTGTTTATATGAAGTGTTTATATATTCATATATCATACATTACATATTTATGTATTATTATAATATATATTATTATATATTTTTAAAATGTTAACTCCACTATACACATTTCCACACCTCCATTATCATACACAGTTGCATTAAACTTACAAAAATATATGTAATTATACTTTTACTTAAAACACCAAATTTGCTAAATACCATTACAAGTTGGGTATGTATATATGTACCTACATATCCAAATAAGAAAAGAACATATTTGCCCTGCCATTGCTTTGAGCCATTTAAAATGTTCTCACTTTATTTTATGTAACTAATGCTATTTATGGTGCATAAAAGAGGATTCTCATAGGAAACAAAAGGTGTAAGGTCATACACTAAAGATGTTAAAATGTGTGCAAAGAAAACCTGTTTAATTTTCAACAGCATAAGTGTGAAATATTCTCTTTTCCCCCTGAGTTTATTGTTTAGTTATGAAATATTTATGATAGAGGCAAAAGTAAAAATGAGAACACTGCAATGGATGGAAAATTAAAGGTGTTGAGTAAACTTGATTGATTCTAAAACAGAAGAAAAATCAAATAAGAAAAACTATAAAACTCTTGTCTTAGAGATAGAAATGCATTGAAACCCAAATGCAGTAGTAGATCTTCCCTGGCTGTAATATTAGTTGGCTTACAGTATATTAATAGACAATATGAATCGGCGTCCTAATCTTGGTATACTCTTTAGCCTTATTTTGGAGGGTCAAAGGACTTCAGAAATGACAAAATTAGTTCAGACACGCACTTAAAATAGCAACAATTTACATACACACACACACACACACACACACATACACCCTTATCTAATCCTGAAGATTTGATTGCTATTGAGTAGAGCTAATTATCCTTCAAGTAAATGACCTTTTGTGTCCCTTCCTTGTTTCTCTAACACTGTTAGATAAAAGCAACCTGAGAAATATTTTTTTTTTTTAGGTTAATCTAAGGGAATAAAGCCAGAGAGAGGTAAAACGGGCTCTTTGGCAATTAGTGAGTTTTCTCACATGGAAAACGTCCTAGCGTAGCCCACACTATCACTTGACTGGAAAATGTGGAAGGATTACAAGTGTAATGTGCCTAAATTACACATTTACAAAGTTGAGATGTAAAAAAAGGAATGAAAATTTAAATTTCTCTAAGTGAATTTAATCTAGCCTGTTTTCCACTTACATTTGGGAGTGCAACATTCCAAACTAATGGTAAACATAGTGCAAGGTTTTCCTTCCTTCTTCTCCTGCCACCTCTCTGCTCAGTAGAGACCTAATTTGCAGAGCTTCATGTACTTTCATGGTATCCAGGGAAATAAGACATATGGTTCATTATGGTCCTCTGTCCCCTACAGGACTTTGCAAACGTACATAATCCTTTCTGGTATTTGGCTGTCAGGAAAGTTTTGTGCTGCCTTTGCATCTCTAATGGTCTGTTAACTCTTGCTTTTCTGATTTTTTCTGACCTGGCTCTCTGGGCATAATCTTTTTTTTCAAACATGATAGCTCTCCAAATTGACTAGCTCACAGGTAGCCAATTTTTAGTTTCTCTCAGGAGCATAGGAACTATTTAAATATACTATTATATACTGTTCTGGGAGGCAAAACTCTGTGTATCTGTTTTCAAGCTCATATATCTAGTTGTTTATAATTATCCCACTGAGTTGCTATTTAACTTGGCACCTCATTTCCCTGTTTTTCAATTGTTCTGGCAACAAGGCAGATGTTTAAACTTCTCTAGGAGGTTTACAGTCTCCCAGATTTTTTTTTTTTAGGAAGCCAAAGGCATAGTCTTTAGACATTCAGGGATCCCTAAGCCTACCCAGGTTTCCTTCCTCCTTCCTGCCACTTAAGATTTAGTCTAGCAGAAGACATGGATTATCGCACTCTCTGGAACATCATCCGATGTCTAAATTTATTACTTTGTTAGTCTTTTAATTCTAGACTTGGCCCTGAAATGGACTTTATCTTTTCTCTGTGTGACGGAAATTAGTTGACACTTTTATGCATGTTTTCTAATTTGTTTCTATGGTATACACTATGCCCTTAGAGTGGTCCAAAAGAAATGTCTACATTCTAATCTCTAGAACACATAAATACTATCTTATGGAGAAAATCTTTGCAAATATAATTAAGAATATTGAGATAAGAAGATCATTTGGGATTATCCAGTAGCTCTAAATGCCATCACAAATATCCTTATAAGAGGGGGGCTGAAGGAGATTAGACAGACACTCACAGAGGAGAAGACAATCTGAGGACACAGGAAGAGACTGAAGTGATATGACTATAAACTAACGAATGCCAGAAGCCACAAGAAAGTATAAGATACAATGAACAGACTGTCCTCTAGAATGTCTGGAGGAAGTACAACCCTAGCTACATCTTGATTTTAGACTTTTGGCTTCCAGAGCTGTGAGAGGATAAATTTTTGTTGTTTTAAGGCATCTTGTTTGTGGTAATTTGCTACAGCATCCATGGGAAACTAATACAGCCTAACTTTACCAAGGTTTAGGTTGGATAGGTAAAGACAGCTAAAGAAAGCCTTTTAAGACAAAAGGTGTATGTGCATGTGTGTGTGTATGCGTATCTCAAAATGTTCAGGTTCTGTAAATAAGAATGTGGCTTCAAAGATTGTGGCGGCTATTATGAATTTGGAGATCTGTTCAGAAATTCTGCATTAGGCCACGTTTAGGCAGAATAAGGCTTCTTAAACGTGTCCATGTTCTAATCCCAAGAGCCCGTAAATACAATGTTACGTTTCATGACAATGAGGAATGAAGGTATGGGGGAAATGAAGGTTGTTAATTGGCTGAATTTAAAACAGTGAGAATATCCTGGGTTTTCCCATGAGCTTAAGGTCCTCACAGTCATCTTTAAAAGAAGAAGAGAGAGGCAGAAAAGTCAGTGTCAGAGTGCTATTTATGAAAAAGACTCAACTATCCATTGCTGGCTTTGAAGATGGAAATGGGTCACAAGCAGAGGGATGTAGACAGTATCTAGAAGCTGGAAAAGCCAAGCAAATCAATCTTCTCATGGAGCCCCCAGAAAGAACACAGCCCTCGTGACACCTTGATTTTAGCCAAAACTGATTATGGATTTTTAATCTCTAGTAAGATGTCTCAAATATTGATAAATTATGTTATATTAAACTATCCAGTTTATGGTTATTTGTTACAGCAGCAGTAGAAAACTATTATAAATATCCACCAGGAATTTTATTTGTTAAAGATAGCCAAACATACTCTTTTCAGATAAATATATGTGTATGTATATCTTAAAATGCTAAGCTTTTGCAAACAACTTGCTTTCAAAGGTTGTGGTTTCTGCTATGAATCTGGAGCTGTATTAACAGAAACTCAGTTGACCTCTGCTTTAGGTTATTTCTACTTAAGCTCAAAGGTGCTGTTCACAGTAATCTATCGCTGCCGTATGAATCAGGGGAGAAACATACTGGATACAAGGAAGGACTAGGCCAAGATCATTCACTGAAATTCTACCAAACTCTTTCCATATTCCTGGTCTCACAAAGAATAATTATTTCTGTCCACTTGTCCTTCTCCCTTCCTTATCGAAGAAAGTAACATTGATGTCCTATTTCTAAGCCCTGCCAGCCAATTTAATATTGATAACTGAGTATTCTCTTCTTAGGTACTATTTTCTTGACATTTTTCATTTTCCATCAAGCAAAGGGAAAGGGCATTGTGCTTTTTTTAAACCATGAGGAAATGATTCTCCTTCAATTGTTAGGATTCCTGGCTTGGCTAAGAATTCTTGTATATGTTACACAAACACTGTTAGATGAGGCTTGATACTTTTTTGTTTTGTTTTTAAGATTTTATTTGTTTATTAATGAGCAACACAGAGTAAGAGAGGCAGAGACATAGTCAGAGGGAGAAGTAGGGTCCCTGCGGAGAGCTGACACAGGACTCAACTGGATCCGGGTTCATGACCTGAGCCAAAGGGAGATGCTCAACCACTGAGCCATCCAGGTGCCTGGAGGCTTGGTTCTTTCAGAAAATTCAAAACTGTTGAATTTTTCCTCAAATTATCTCAAATCTACCCTTTTGTAGTTTTCCCTCTTAAATATCATGGTTAGTTTATTAGAAAATAACTGTCTTAATGTAGAAAAACAATATTAATAATCAAGAGTAAGTGGGGGGTATTCTTATAGGCAATCTCCATTATCACTTAGATGTTTATCTATCCAGACCACCTTAAATACAAATAAACCCAAAATAGCTGGCATCAGAGGCACATATTCTTCTGAACATTGATTTTTTTAAATTTAATAGATACATAGAGGCATTATTATATAGAAATAGAAAATAAAACTTTATTTTTCATGAAAATCCAAATAATTATTGATTTCTAAGAAAAATTTAGAAATATTTTAAATTAATTTATATTATATATATAATTTTGAAATGCCTTTATTTCATTATTTTACATTTAAGAACATGTGATAAATACTGAAAAGTACAGTGAGAGTTGGTTCACCTTGATAACACAGTTCACATTAGTAAGGCACCAGTAAGAAAATAATTTCCTATTTTGAAAGGGTAAATTTAAAGACTAAAGAAATGGAAATAGAAAGAAGACTGTAGTAAGCATAAATAATAAGGACTTGGAATAGTGGCAGCAACTCAATAAACAAATACAAATCTTTTGGTGCTCTAATATTTTAAGATATCTTGCATGATTATGACTTTTTTTTTTTTTTTTTAGAGAAAGGGTGGGGTGGAGGGATAGGTAGGGAAGGGGGAGAGGGCAAGTGGGAAAGGGAATCCCAGCACAGAGCCTGAGGCAGAGCTCTATCTCACAACCAACCCCTGAGATCATGATCAGAGACAAAAATCAAGAGCCAGACATTTAACCTACTGAGCTACCCAGGCACCGCCATGATTACAATTTTTATAGAGAGACTATGTACAAAGAGTTATTAAAATTTGAGCATAGAAAATAGTTTCTGCTCTTACTTTGGTGAAGGAGAATTAGAGAAAATAATAGGAGAGGAGTCTTACATTAGATTAATCTCTAAAATTTTATTGAGTATATCCATCCCTTTCACTTTGGCAAGCTTAAAGACCCAACCAGCACTCTGCCCATCGATAGAGACAGACGATGAGTAATAAATTTATTCAGAAAGGATTCTTCAGATACCTCCAGACAGCTTCACCTAAGGTGGAGCCCATTATTTCTGAAGATTGAAATACTGTAAATAATGAAACTAATTTCAATAAATATCGACTATTAATATTCAGTCTCCCAATTATTAATCAGTTGATTTAGCACATTTTTTATTTCAATCTTAATTTTATTCTATTACACTCAAGTAGAATCCTTCATTTTCATCCAAGATGATTTAATTGAATGACCATTATTCTGAGATGATTATTTACATTAAACACAAAATAAATACCACATTACTTCTCTTCTTCTGTGCAATAGCCATAGCATCTTGTGATGAGCCTCCCGAACTACATAGCGTTTGTAATTTAAAAGTTCTCCCAATCAGAATGGACAATTTTCTATTTAGTATTTTATGATTCACAAAGTAAAAATACGTATTACTGGATTAAATATCCTCGCATTCATTCCTTTCCCTGTCTATCTAGGGTTGCTCAAAACATACCAAAGGATACAAGCAGTGTAATCAAGCCCACCCCTATGCTACCAGAAGCGTAAAGGTGTCACATGACCAAGTCCTGTGGTGTAAATACATTAATTGGTGGGGAGGCCTACTATAGTCTGCTTTTGATGCTTATACAAAGCTGCTAGCTTACAATTCACACTAAAAAGAGAAAGGAAACATGAAGCTTTATTGTAAAAGGAAGAAAAATAAAGGAGATTTAAAAAAAACAGCTTATCTGATTTCTTATCTGTCAAATTTTCATCCCTCTTTTACTTCTAGCCCCTTCTCTGTGGTGACATGAAGAAACATCTAGTAAGTTACCACCAGTAAAATACCACTGTGTTAATAGTGAGTGTTCTATCCACTTGGCCACAGCAGTTCTTCCAGAGGCAGAATTTTCCTTAATTACTGACAGAAGGAGCTTCTTCAGGCAGTGTCCATTTAGCTGGATATGAGGCAGTGGGATTGGCAGTCGTGAATGAAAAAGTAAAATAGTGAAGACTAAATGCTGGCAATAAATACAAAAAGCAATTCTAGTAGTACTAATGTTGTATTTTTCTTATAATTTGCAGTTAAGAACTGTAGCCCAAGATCACAAATGACCGTACAATTAATACGTACAGCAGTTGGTTATCACTAGTACCATTTTATCGAGTGAACAAAATGACTGAATGGGCTTCGCTACAGCAAAAGCATGTGGAGATATCAGCTAAGCCAAAGCATCCCAATCATACAGATTCCATTAAGGCCCTGCTGAAACAAATCTGAATTTAATTTAAACTCCACAGGAAAGGGTGCTCGTTGCTCTTCGACTGCTGCTTTTGCCTCCACAGCAAGGACGGGGGCTTTTTATCAGCCACCTGCTCTTCCACAAAGCTGTCTCAACTGAAATGGATATTTTGTCTTTTTATGTTTATGGTTTTTAACAATCAAAGTTCATGATCCAGAACCACTGCAGAGATATTGCTGAGAAAGAAAAAGAGTAAAACCTTCTTAATATCTCGAATCAGCTTAAGCAAGATAGGAAGATTTATGAGTAGAAATCATTACTTAACACTTTCTGTGTTGGCCGTGAGTAGAAGAGGCCAATGCCATTGCTGCTCCCTGGCTTTGTGCGAAGTATTTTTTGAGTAAAGGAACACAATTTCCAGTAGGATGCTTCTCTTCTGCTGGAAACATTCTATACCATTTTTTTGAGTTAGGATAGACTAAAGAAGGCATTTTTTATGGTTGCAGGGGCTCAATCAAAGTAGTATTTAGCATAACCCTTCTAGGACACCTGGGTGTTTCAGTTGGTTAAGCATCTGCCTTAGGCTCAGGTCATAATCTCAGGGTCCTGGGATCAAGTCCCACATTGGACTCCGAGCTCAGCGGGGAGTCTGCTTCTCCCTTTCTTGCTCCTCCTCCTCCCCCACCTACCCCCGCTTATGCTTTCACTCTCAAGTAAGTAAATAAACAAATAAATAAATAAATAATTTTGAAAAATTAAATAAAGCATAAGCCTTCTTGTTTATGCTATATTTATATACTGCAGCCACTAAAGTTATTTCGGATGACAAAAAGTGTGGAATTAGGGCCAGCTATGTTGTATTGGAAAACACTCTGGACCAGGAATCCTTTTTATCACTTACTTATAAGCTGTTCTCTTTACACCTACACAGAATCCCCTTTATTTAGTTTTCAAATGCTATGACTTACAAAGTATTTTTCCCAGAAAGATTTTCAAATTGCCTTATAAATTTTATCTCTCCTGTATATTTAGATTCCATAGACATTTTGTACTAGTACATACTCAATATATATTTGATGGATTAAATGTTATTCTTAACATTGCCATTGAGAGAATATAGAGTTGAATAAAACTTAATCCCAGCCCTCAATAACATCTTAATATGAAAATGGAGATGATGAAAAGGAATGTCATTTAATGAGATAAACACGTTCCATTGTCTTTTCAGTTGGATTAAACAAAATGTGTAAGAGTTTGAAAGATTTATAAATAGATCATTTGGATTACAGTTTAGTGAACATTCTGGCTGTATAGAGGCAGATGAATGCCAATAATGACAAAAGCAACTTTAGGCAAGTAAGAGAGGACTGGAGAGGTTTGAATACATGAGTGTCATAGTCAATCTTCAAAATTTCCAGAATATACAACAGCCAGTAGCCAGCAATTAAGCTATTGCATAGGTGCAAAATTATCTCTATAAGGGTCATAACAGTAGGGATGGGAAGAAGTTAAATGCACACGTTAAGAAAGAGTTAAAAACCAAAGAAATATTCCAAAGATAATAAGAGAATTAAACTTAGAAAACAAAGCTCTTAAAACAAGTAGATAAACAAATGAGTAGTACACTGTTATTTGAAATCACTCTTTATAAAAAAGATCACAGGCATAATAAATACATAAATAATAAATAACTTAATAAACAGAATATGTCCAATTGTCTAACAAGTTCAGTTTGGAAAGTCAAGAAGCATGAGGGAGAGTTATGATTAAAAGATTAAATCTACTATATTACTTTGAGAAAGAGTGGCACTACTACTGGAAATGGAGAAATCTGGATTTTATAGCTTTTTTGGAGGGAAGATCATTAATTCTGTATGGAAAATGCCAAATTGGTAGTGTCAGGGATTCCAGAGATTTTCATAAGTTTGTTTAAAATGTAAGTGAGAACACAAATATACTGATAAGTGATTAGTTTAATAAAGTTAAAAATGAAAGTTTGAGGCATGAATGAGATCATAAAGGAAGGATTTTTAATAATTGAAGCAGAAAGGGCCAAGTAAGAGAACCTTATGAACATATGAAAAATTCTCCCGATTCCTGAAAGAAGATCTCAGAAGCAGAAGAAAATATTTTCACTGGGTAGTTAGAAGAAAACAAAAACAAAAACAAAAACTTTCTCTTTCTGTTGTTTGTTCTATTGTTTTGTTTATTGTCGATTTATCATCAACATGCTAACAGTTTATAAATATAGGTATTTTCTCTTCATAAAATTTAATGGGAGGAATACAAATGTAGAGCAGATGAATGTAGAGCAGTGAAAAGAAAAAAAAGGCCACATTTCCACATTTTTTTATATTAGCTCAGAATTACTCATCTGATAACCTTATATTGAAGGCTAAATTCAAGCCCCATCCCTTGATCTTGATTTACTTTTTCTAGCACAGATCACGGATATTAGCACTTTTAAAATATCTTTCAGTCCTTCTAGTGTAATCTGGGGTTAAGAAGCCTTATAATCCATGATACATTTATTGTTGTTTCTTTAGCTATTAATAAATGAGTACTGTTTTAAGATGCTTAAGAGGCAAAAAGCCACTAAATTTATTCCAAAAGCAGATTTATATCTAACTCTTATAACCAAACATCTTAAAGTTGTAAATGGCTAAAATGTTTTCTAGATTTACAAATTTTTGTAAGAGAAACTTGAGACTCACAGACTAATTAATGGTAATTTTAACTATCATTTATGGAGCACTTGCTGTGACCCCGGGCCTGTTCTCAGCAGGTTGTATATGTTAACTGATGTAATGTTTACAATCAACCTATGGGAATATTCTTTACTCAGATGAAGAAACTGAGGAAGAAACATACACAGGTTATGTAACTTGCTCAGGGTCACACGTGCATTACTTGGGAGATCCAGAATTCCCTTCTAGGTTGTCCAGCTCCAGAACCCACTCTGAGTTATAGAACATTCTCATAGCCCTATGAGTCTCCCGTCCTCTTGCCAATTTTCTTTCCACTGCGTGATGTTATCATTTTCTTGAGGTTAAGATTCTGGTAGTGAAATGAGCCTATATGTACAAAAGAACACTCTTCAGAGAAAAGCAACCAGATGAGTAAATAAGTTGCTATCTGAAGTGGTTCCTCATAGAAAGGAAATCATAGGCTCATAGGACATATTAATAAGTAATATAATAAATTCTCAATGAACTCCTTTACTTTGGAGTTAGAAATAATAGATTCTTTAATGTTAGAAAATGTAGGGCAGCCCAGATGGCTCAGTGGTTTAGGGCCACCTTCAGCCCAGGGCCTGATCCTGGAGACCCAGGATTGAGTGCCACGTCGGGCTCCCTGCATGGAGCCTGCTTCTCCGTCTGCCTGTGTCTCTGCCTCTTTCTCTGTGTCTCTCATGAATGAATAAATAAAATCTTTAATAAAATGTTTTTTAAAAATGTAGAAAACACAGGTTTCATTTAATATATAACACAATTAAACTATTTGCCAATAAATGTATGATTTTTTTTTTTTTTTGGTCCTAATCACTAAACAAGCTCAGCTCTTCTGCAAAACTTATTTTGACTGGAACAGCAGTAACTGACAAGAGGTATACAATTATGTGAAGATTTATTCACCTGTATGTGAGTGATAATCAAGGAAAGTGTGCACCAAACCTGCCTTATAAAATATTATCATAGCCAAGGTATGTCAAGGACAATATAATCATACTGAATTTTCTCTAATTTGACTCAAATGGGTTTATAATAATTAAAGATAATCTTTAAAAAATAACCAGAACTTAACCAGTTGTTTGGGAGTTTTGTAGAAAGATTTTGACATAAGTGGCAAGCAGTCTATTATGTATTATGTGCTTTGCAACAGCTTTTCAATGCACTAAGTTCCTAAGTTTTTTAGGTTTGGTTATTGTGGTGGTGGTCTCAACATCAATAAGACTATTAGAAAATGATGAACATAACCATCAAAGCTTGATTTTGATTCCCTAACAGAACTACATCCTTAAGTCTGCATAGATAATAATTCCTTAGCAATTGACCAATGAATTAATGTTAAGTGGATAAATTATTTTCTCTACTCATTGCACTAATTAGTAAGTTTGTTTTGTATTAGACATTGCTTGTTTTTTTAATGGCTATCAAGCAGCACAAATTATTTCGGTTAAAGAAATCAGGCCAGAAATTACTGGTAATAATAATACAAATAATTACAACTTCTAGAATTCAGTAGTTTCTAGGTGATATTGTATTAAGATTATACATTTTTAGCATTTTTAAATATAATGATTAACATTTTTAAATCTATGACATATGATTATTTAGTACCTCAAGGTATAAAAATATGATTTAAATCTAATTCTCTTATTTATTTTTCACTTTGTTGGAGACATGTGATTGTGTTATATTTCTCATATTAATTGTGTTTTTCTAAATTCTTTCCTAGTTATATGGAGTATGATAACGATAATATTTTTCTATGTATTAATAGTCATATATGTATATTCATATATACATATCCACACAAAAACCTTTGTCAAGTTTTTTTCCCCATAAATGAGATAAAGCATAAAAAATGTTCAGTTTTCTTTTGTCACTTAATAGATTTTTAAGATCTTTGATTTACGTTCATAGAATTTTACAATTTTTTAAAGCACTGCCCTGCATCTCTTCAAAGCAGGGGATATTTTTGGATATAAAATAATATGTTTTATTATATCCATGGATGCAAAATAATAATTCCATATTGATAGACTGATCATCTCATTTTTCACTTTATGAATAATTGTTCAAAGAACATCTTTTTACTAGGTTTATTTTTCACCTTCATACATCTATCCTATTTGTAGTGCCCCAACACCTAATGCAATGACAAACAGAAAACAAGTATGATGGAGTTCAAATTATCTAAATCTTTGGAATGGTCATAAGTATTAAGAAAACCATTAAATCTTTATTTTATTACAATATATGCTTTATGAAAATTATCATGCTGTACTAGATAAAACCATTAATTATGCTACACCTTTGGATAACCAAAAGCTATAAGTAATTTTCTATTTTGATAATAGAATGATGGATACTTGTGTTTTTTAAAAACAACTTAAGAACTGGGAGTGTACTTTTTTCCTTCAAAATACAGAGAAACTATCATTTTGGAAAATTCACTAGACTTGAAAAAACCTGAAGGTATTTTGACAGTGTAAAGATGAACAGAAATAGATTCAAGGATCCACTTTTGATAATGACAAATTATAATTTGACTATAGATTCTATGAAAATAAGTAGGTAGAAAGGCATAGAAATATTTAAGATAAATCTAATGCAGGTGCTAATAGAGTAAAAAGTTACATAGACATTCCCACTTGACATTTACTAAGTTTTTATTTCCTAGGTTTTCTTTTTGGTGCCCAAAAATATATGTTTTAAGCATTCTGACAAGAAACAGATTAGTTGTGAACTATTGCTAGTTTGCTTGCCTCAACTATGGCAAATAAGGACACATTCCCCTAAACTCTAGGTAGCAGGCTTTCTAGCAGAGGCTCCAGAGGGCTGATCAGAACTTGATCTTGAATTTGAAAGCTGACGGGAGTAATAAAAGATGTGGATGGATCAGCTCTTCAAGTTGAAAAAAATACAGAAAAGAAGAAATCAGAGCTTGGAGTTCATTCACAGACAATCATCCCAAACTATCTCCTTTACGATAAGTTAAATTCAGTGGTACCTCAAATCTATTTATCTCACACCCTCTTTTTCCATCTTGTTGCCATTTCTTGGATTATTTTAATTTTTAAAGATTTCCTTTCTTAACCATTTTAGATTTATTTCAATGGTTTGGAAGATGGGAGTGGAGAGAGAGTCAGAATTTAGTTTAGGAGATCAGTGTGAGTTATAATTTTGATTTGTCCATTATATTTTTCGCAGGTCTCCATGAGATGATTCTTGCCTTAACTTTCATTTCAAAAAGTCTTTCACTAAACCAGAAATGTCAGAAGAATCTGTAAATCCACTCTTAAATATCTAAGTGCATAATTAGTAAACCTCTTACTGTGTCGTGTTGTAGTTACAACACGTTCAAGTTACAACACGACAAATTCAAGTTACTTTTCAGTGAGGTCAGTTCCAACCCAGATTAGAAATCACTTTGACAAAATAGCACTCTTCATTTTCCTAGATTAATTCAGGTGTTGTAGCAAGATCAAGGTGCCATCCAGTTGGTTTCTGGTAAGATCTGTCTTCTAGGCTTATAGATGGACATCTTCTTAGTGTGTCTTCACATGGCCTTTTTCTGTGTGCATAGAGAGAGAGCTGGTGTGGCTTCCTCATCTTGCCAGGATACTTGTCTTATTCAATTAGAGCCCCACCTTTACGACTTTATTTGACCTTAATTACCTCCTTAGAAGTCCCATCTCCAAATATAGTCACATTGGTGGTTAAGGCTTCAACATACAAATTTTGAAAAAATACAATCCCATCAATAACAGAAATAATACTAAAAATATTTTACAACTGATGGATTTTAGCAACAACTACTCAGAATGGAGGACAAGAGTGGCTACAATAGGAACATGAGGGCCTCACTAGTCTCTACAAATTTTAAAACTGACTTTTATTCTAAATAAAATTAGTTTATTAGCTGTTTACCCCCATTAAACCAGTCTAAATTTGTCTAGTATCATTAAAATTGTACCCATGATAACTCCAAAGGTAATATTTACTTCCACAATCTTAAAAGTTACAAGTCAAACACAAAGACTTCTGTATAGCACAATAGTAGTAACTGTAATACTTCTCAGCTGGATGCCACGATAATCTATAGGTAATAGCCATAGTCATCAAAAACTATTATTCTTGGCAAAAATTCAACTGTATCAGTGTGCTTTAAATGAAATGCATACCATAAGAAAGCTCTCATGTCTTTTCATTAGTTGAATCAAATTTCCAATTAAAAAGTAACCTTTCTTATTACTGATATAAACTACTATTGTCTCTTAAAATAGGCTTTATAATTTTCCTTTTCTTGAAGTTAACATGATCAGTTCATCAAACTTAATACATTTTTTATACATTTTCAGCAAAAAGCACTAACACTTATTTGCAAGGTTAAGAAAAGTTTCACATTTAAGAAAATACAAAAATATTTATGCAAATGTTTGTGGGTTTTTTTTTTTTACTTTTTGAAACATAGTAATTTTTCAGCTTACAGCTTAACATTATGTCTCCACTAATTACATTACACTTCCCAAGAATCCTACTTTGTGATGCCTCCTTATTAGGAGATTCTAATTGTAGCACAAATCCTATCTTTATAGCAGAGATATTGTACTTCCACGTATTTATTTAAAACCAAAGTTTATAAAGGGTTCTTTTCCAAAAGTAATTCACCATTGAAATGACTTTTTAACATCTGTCTAACTTGAATCAGGCTGTCAGAGGAGAGAATAATGCTATGATGTGTGTCAAAAAGAGTAACCATCTGCCATGAAATCACTGACATCAAACGTGGGACATGGTGGTTAAGAGCAATGTCTCCAGAGGTAGATTACCTAGATTTTAATTCTTGCTCTTGCAGTTATTAAGTGTGTACACTGGGGAGTGTTTGTCTCTTCCCTCATTAATGAATTTGGTACACGAAAAGAAGACCTCTATTTGGGATACCATTGTGATAGGATGTGTCACTCTTTTATGACAACAATGAAAACCTAAAGATAAAACAACTAGCTTGACTGAAATCTCCTCCTTATTCCCCACTGAACAAAATTAAATATCATGACCAACTCTAATGACATCAGGGGAAAATGGGAGTGGCACACTTTAATGTTTATCTAATCATGTACTAAACAATTGCCATGTACCAGATACTATGTTATGCAATTGAAAATGTTATTTCCCCCAGTCCACATAGCAGGCAAGCAAACAATGCACCTTTATCCTTGTTTCACAGTGTCCCTATGAATCACCAAAAAATAGAAACACTCCATCATTTGCAACCTGATTTTACCTATAAATGTCCCCTCAAAAAACTTTGCCAAATTAAATGTCTTTATTTTCGGTTTAAATCATGTGTTCAATATTTGTATCTCTTAGATATACTGTATGGAAGTAGCAATGTACTTATTGTGACTGGTATGAATGTCATGGAACCTAGGCTCTTTCTAGCTGGAGTGTCTGAACTGGAATATGCCCTGGAGAGGAGTGAGGGGATTTGATTGGGAAACAAAAAAACATACAAAATGTAGTCTATTCATTCAATTAAACTCTTGCCTAATTTTGCCAGGGTGAGCTTTGAATATAGCTATCAGCAAGAAAAGCCACTAAAAGCAGTCTGGACTTCCCTAATAAATATTTTAAAATACAGGAAATAGTGTAGAGCATATAAAATTGATATGATATTCAAAGTTCAGTAACTACAAGTTGATTTGTCCTTTGAGATTAAAGCTCAATTTTCTTCTACCTTTTAGATTACTGTATCTATATACTTTTTTTTAAAAAAGCTCTCTTATTTTATGACATTTAATAAATTCCAATTATCATTAATACTTTAACAAACCAACCTAAGGTAACCTTAGTTTAAGAGTGATATCTTAATGTCTTAATGCAAATATAAGTTTTTATTTCCAAAAAGAGAAAAGAAATTCAAACCTAGACTTTTATTGCTAAAGGAAAATAATTGGTCATTACCTAGATAAATGAATAAAATATGTATAGAGTTATTAAGTAATGTAATGTATTATTAATATAGTTTTTAAGTATTTAGAATACTCCATGAGTCCCATTTTTTTCCTTTTCTTTTCTTTTGGCAGGTAAAGATTTGTTTTATTGAATGACTGATATACACAACTGCCAATGCTTCTACGTAGAGAAAAGAGCAGTGGAACTTTGTATCTTGGTCTCTTCCTCCTTGGGCAGAATCTTTTTTATTGCCAGTTTTATTGAATTATAATTGACATACTTCTCTATATAAGTTTAGGGTGTGTGACATAATTGTTTGATTCACACTTATTGTGGAATAATTGCAGCATTAAATTTAGTTAGCATCCATCTCATATAGACACAATAAAAAGAAAAAAAGAAAAAAAATTTCCTTGTGATGAGAGCTCTTTGCCTTATCTATCATCTATCTATCATCTATCTATCTATCTATCTATCTATCTATCTATCTATCTATCATCTATCTATCTTTATCCAAATCTATCATCTATCTATCATCTCCCATTGGTTTTGCTTTTCTAGAGAACCCTGACTGATAAAACAACCATTCCCTAAAAAGAGATAATAGGACCAGTGGAACAGATAGTTATTAGCAGATAACAGACAGTATCAAAATAACATGAAAACCTGTACTACTTTGTATGGCTTTTAGGAGAAATATAGGTTGATGTTATCAATAAAATTGGAAAGTTTCTTCACCTTCAAAATGTTAATAGGTGGACTAATTCCTTTGGTGGTAATCATAGCTATTGGGAACTCCCCTGATAAGCCTTTTTAAGTAGAAGATAATTGAAGTAAAAAAAATAAAAAATAAATAAAAAATAAATAAAAAAAAGAAGATAATTGAAGTATGCTTATTAGAAGCATACTTCACAATTTCCTGTCTACAACAAAATATCCCCTTCTGTTTTTGAAATATCTCATTGCAAAGTGATATCTACAAATTTTACATTTCTTATAAATCTGTGTGAATTACCTTCACTAGAGAATGATTCTATTAGGAATTCATTACTATTCAGAATACTTGCAAAACATTACTCCATGAAAGTTTGCTACTAAATACATTTAAGGAAGTTTTTATGGTCTTCAACTATTTTGAGACACTTTTGAGTTAGTAACTTGAAAATGATTGTTTATACACAATTTCTCACTCACAGAAAAGTAGTTGCTATATTGTTCCTGATGATAAATGTAGCACACATACATAGAAGAAAAATGGAAATACAAAAATTACATCATACACAAAAATTAAATAATAACTGGATCACGGATGCCTGTGAGGCTCAGCGGTTGCGCATCTGCCTTTGGCTCAGGACGTGATCCCACGGTCCTGGGATCGAGTCCCACGTCGGGCTCCCTACATGGAGCCTGCTTCTCCCTCTGCCTATGTCTCTGCCTGCCTCTCTCTCTGTGTCTCTCATGAATAAATAAAATCTTAAAAAAAAAAACTGGATCATATGCCTAAACACAAAAGCTGAAAAACCATTAAACTTCTAGAAAATAAAAAGAATATCATTATGATCTCAAGTTAGGCAAAAATTTCTTAGGGTAGGATACAAAAGCAGAAACCATAAGAGACCTAAGAAATGACGACGTAGATATCAAAATTTAGAACTTATGTCCTTCCATGATCATAAAGAAAATAAGGAATATGGATAAGATAAATTCACAGTACACAAATCTGGGGGGGAAAAGAATCTAACATTTTTAAATATAAAGTCATGGAAAATAAAAAAAAAATTAAAAAAAAGAAAATCATGGAAAATAAACGCTGTGTATGTTATTACTCCCCAAACAGTACAATACAACAATATTTCCTAATGAAAGATTTTATGACCTTATATTACATCCCCATTTAAACTAATATGAATAATGCTCTTTACTTAAAATGCAAAATAGTGCAAACTCAGCTGAAATTCTATCATTGGAGAAAGTTAGATTACAAAGTTATTATCTCAAAGTCCCAAAGTTAGTTAACTATTGACTAATTAGGTACCTGGTATAATTTATTTAAGCATATGAGACAACTTTTAATTTTTACAATTGTAGACTTTTTAGGAAAAAAATGTAGGGAGGGAAGAGTAAGCATTAAGGGTGAATTGGGAGAAAGGGAGAGAAATAGCATAATGCTCATTAATTTTCCAACAAGTTCTTATTGCTTGTGGGTGGTAAATTGAAAGATTTCCAGTAGTGTCAAAGGCAGTAACATAAGGTGTTTAGATAAAGGTTGTAAATGAAGTCCACCTTTTTAATTAGTCTCCTTGAATGTTGGCCATTCTAAACACGATTTTATTCCTGGCCTTTTTAACCTTAGCTATGTGTGCTAGATAGTACAATTTAATTTAATTAACACCAAATAAGAAAATTAAAGATTCTTTTTAATACCAAACATTTAAGCATTATTTTCTTTAAATTTGTATGAATTCAATGACAACCCCATACACCCACACACACAAAATAAGAGTCACCTAGAGAAGACTCCCCTCGCCACTCATGCTTATGCCTTGGCGAATCACCTTTGTCCAAGTTGACGTTCAGCTTGTGGGATGAAAACCTGTCTCATTACATTCTCCCAACCCCCAAGTTGTTCCAGCTGAGTATGGGTGGTTTCTATTGGTAGAGCTAAGAAAGACTTAGAGGTAAATTTGAAAGACAGTTCAATCATGATGTGAGGTATCTAACTCCCAGGAATATTAGATAGGTAGAGCAGTTTGACTAGCTTATACCCAAGTGATACTTACTTGATTTGTTAAAATTAAAGGCTATACTATTACTTCCACTTTTTGAGTATTAGAATGACATATTATAGAAGTAAAGAAAACTCCGCGTTGTAAGTAAATTCAATAGAAATTAAGATTTCCAGGTTTGTATTATTATTATGCAGCAGTATTTTATACCTGATTACTAATATTTATCTCTCAAATATACTTTATAAAGCAAAGTTTAAAATAATACATTTTAATGACAATACATTGATGGTGGAGAATTGAAGCAGTGAAAAGTATCAGGAAGACATTTCTTTATACAAACTGATTATCTTGCAAATATACTGGATTGTAAAATGTAATGAGAAAAATGAAACCACTAATGCTTAAAGTTAAAATTTTCTATGGATTTTTTAATATTATGAGCTCAACTCTAAGACAGGAAATAATTATTGTTGAATAACATCTATTTCTAAAGATTTATTTCTACATCTATATGAAGATTACATTACTAGTGCTCTGAGGTCATTTAAGAAATCTCTGTCGGATATCACTGTTTTGTTTTTCCTGCTACTTGTAAGGCAGACATATAGATTTCAGGTTTACATTTCAAAGTGCTTTTATAAAATGGCTCTAAAATAATACTTTATGTGGATTTTTTTTTACTATTTTAATGTACAAGATATCAGCAGGTTTGTATTACTAAATATACTTAAATAATTGAAAGTCCTTGAGTGCAATCATTGTTTAACAATGAACTCTGAAACTCTATCATGTCGCTAAATATTATTTTTAAAAGGTAATAATTTGCCTCATAAAGCCTGTATGCATAATCAGATGCTAAATATAAACTTTATCACTTAGTCACTCCTGTGGTAAAATATAAACAACATGAACATTATTATTTTAACCATTTTTAAGTGTATAATTCAGTAGTATTAAGTGCAGTCATGGTGTAGGATAAACATTATCAAAACTTTTTCATCACCAGAGACAGAAACTGTAAGCATTAAGCGTAACATTCCATATTCTATCTCCCCAGCCCCTGGTGACTTCTATTATACCTTCTGTTTCTATGAATTTGCCAATTTGAGAACCAATATAAGTGGAATCATACAATATTTGTCCTTTGTGTATGGCTCATTTCATTTAACATGTTTTTTAAGGTTCTTCTATGTTGTAATGTGTATCAGAATGTCATTTCTTATTAGGTCTGAATACTATTTTATTATATGTATATACCACAATTATTTATACATTTATCTCTTGAAAGACACTTGGATTGTTTCCACCTTTTGGCTATTGTGAATAATACTGAGGTGTGAATATCGGTTTGTGTCTCTGTTTTTAATTCTTTGGGGTATATGCCTAGAAATGGAACTAATGGGTCATGCAGTAATTCTACATTTAACTTTGTGTGAGGATTCTCAAACTTTTCCTTAGCAGCTGCAACATTTTACATTCCCACTAACAATTTTTTTTATTAAATAATAATAGCCACCATAGTAGGGTTGTGTTATCTCATTATGATTGCGATTTGTATCGTCCTAAGGACTAATGTTAAGCATCTTTGCATGCTCATGTATTTATTGGACATTTTTATTTCTTTGAAAAAATATGTTTTTCAAATTCCTTGTTAACTTGCCAATTGGGCTGTTCATTTTGGTGGTGGTAGTGTTTAGTTTTAGGAGTTCTTTATATATTCTGGTAATTAGTCCCTAATCAGATATATGATTTGCAAATATTTTCTCCCATTCTGTGGGTTGCTTTTTTACTATATTGATAATGTCCTCCAGTGCACAAAAGCTTCTGATTTTGATGAAATCCAATGATCTAGTCTCACTTTTCTGTATGCTTTAGGTGTCGTATCCAAAAAAACACTCCTAAATCCAACGTCATGATGATTTTTTTCTATGAATTCTCCTATGGGTATTACAGTTTCAATCTTTTTTTTTAGATCTTTGATCCATTTGAGTTCTTTTTTTTATGATGTAAGGTAAAGGCCCACCTCCATTATTTTGAATATGGATATCTATTTACCCAGCACCATTTGTTAAAGAGACTTTAAGGTAGTAACTCTGGAAATCTGGTTCTCCCACTCTAGAGATTGCTAATTCCTGCTTTTGAGAAGTCAGCAATCCATTAGTGACTTTTCCAAACTATTTTTTGTAAAGTATGTGTTCTTGTTTTGTGCAAGATACTGAAATTTTGATTTCATTATCTCTGTGGTCAGCTGGTAACTTGACAAATATTTTCTTTGATGTCTGGCTCCAGAAGGGGAATAGGAAAAAAGTGCACTGGTGTTTTACATCTGTCCATAAATGCCAAAGGGGAAAGCTGCTATGGCCTCACCAGCCAGCTGCTTGAGAAAGTTGAACCACTCACCCTACAGCCCATGTGGGGCTGAGAAATGGGGACCATGACAGGTTTATGAATATCACTCCTACCTAAGAGTGCCAGTCTTTCCTTTCACCCAGCATGCTCCAGTTGTTCTAACTATCCATTTGGGCTTCAGAATTTCAAAATAATCTGTTCCAATTTCTCTTTCATTTCAATGGTTGCTTTTTGGAGTGACCTACCTTCAAATCTTCCTACTCCACATTATACATGACATCACTCTTCTCTTAGTCGATTTACAAGCAATTTCTATAATTTTCAAAGTTAATGGAAAGCAAATGTTTAACTCACATGATTTTCAACTAAATACAAAATCACAACTTTTTGAAGGTCAACGTGGAAAATATTTCTTTGTGATACGTAGTTATTTCTACATAGACATTAATGAAAGTATTATTGGAATTTTGCATTCTTTTCCTTCCAGTTTTTTAAATGCATAAGATGGATTTTATTGTGAAAAATTCAGTGTGGTTATGGCTGTCACTGGTATGGTTATTATAACCTAATTGGAAACACTTTCCTTTCTTCTCATATCATTTTTATTTAGACATGCTAAACTTCAGGATTTTACTAAAATTGTTTACGGTGAATCCAAATTATTATAATATCCCTGGGATCAGTAAGAAGTGTTTTAATAAAAATATTGGTAATTACAGAGACCATGTTACCTACTAACTGTTTGTATAACACTGTAAATGTGGCAAGTGCAAAAGTGGACAGAATCTGGCAATTGAGAGAAGTCAGGAGTAACCAGCGATACTGTTTTCTCCATTGTTTTTGTTATGCTTGATGTGGCTATGATGGCAAAGGAGAAATATTCACCAAGCATTAGTTCACCAAGCTACCACACATTTTTTGGCCATTTTATTGAGTGAGCACTGTCAGAGGAAGTTTGCATTTACATGGAAAATGAAATGTAATTCTCTTCAACTCTGCTGTTAATCCTGCTTAGTGTCATTACCTAGTAAAGAAAGGACTGGCTCTTAATTAGAATGCTTGTATTTTAATGATGGAGATATTAAATATAAGATATTAGTAGAAGTATCAATGAAATTATGTTCTAATTTAGAGTAAGTAGTACTTTACATTCTAAAGTTGACTCCTCAAACCAGGGAAGACACAAGACTAGAGGCAAGTAATATTCTTAGGCATAGCTACAAGGTATTATGGAAAATGCTAAAAAAAAAAAAAATGTAGAAAAGAAAGAACAGTCAGTGTGGTGATTTGGACTTTAAAACTTCTTTCCAAAAATTATTTTCAAAAATAAATTTGTGGCTAAAAGATAGAGATAAAAATATGTGTATATACCTTAAAGGTAAACACATATGCACACCAACAAATACACCCATACTTCAACATATTTATTGGTTAACCTTAATATTTTGAAAAAACAGAGTAATTAGTTTTGGTACATGTTTATTTACTTTAGTAGGCTCCTTAGCTACTTTGTTTTTAATATCATGGGGTGGTATTTTTCTAAATAAATAGATTTTTTCAACATGGCTTTGTTATTTTTAATTATTTTCATATAATTTTTAATGATATCCTTCAAAGACGCACTTTAGGATAAATAAGCTTAAAATGATTGATAGTTTCAATTTATATTCTCTATAGATTCTAACATTTTTAGTAGAGTGTCACTTTACAGATGATGTGGTATTTTATAAGCTCAAAGCAAACTGTTAAAAAGAGATATTGTCAAATCAATTGCTTCTCTATTCTGCCCTAACATTTTCACAAAACTTTATTTTGTCTCCATTTAGGTGCTTTTCCTAAATAAATATTTATAATATCAACTAAGTTGACTAATTATAAATGACACAACTAATAATTTTATATATTTAGATGCTAGAGCATCATAGACATTCTCAATTTCTTATTACTTCCAGTAAAAAATAAAATGCATCCAATTAAAAATAAAATCATTATAAAAAATTCTTCTGGGCACCTGGGTGGCTCAGCGGTAAAGTATCTGCCTTCTGTTCAGAGCATGATCCTGGAGTCCTGGGATCCAGTCCCACATCGGGCTCCCTGCAGGGACCCTGCTTCTTCCTCTGCCTATGTCTCTGCCTTTCTCTGTGTGTGTGTCTCTCATGAATAAATAAATAAATAAATAAATAAATAAATAAATAAATAAATAAATAAAATGTTTTAAAAAATAAACATAAAAAATTCTTCTTACACTTGAGAAATTCCAAGTAAGAAGGCCAGTATTTCAAAATTAAAACTTGTACAGCACAAAGAAAATCAAGGTGAACTTGAGTTTGGTGATGACTTTTTAGGTGAACTTGAGTTTGGTGATGACTTTTTAGGTACAATACCAAAGATACAATCCATGAAAGAGAGAATTGATAAGCTGGGCTTTATTAAAGTTAAGATTTTCTGCTCTGCAAACACTCAAAAGAATGAAAGACAAGCCACAGACTGGGAAAAATATTTGGAAAAGACATACGCAATAAAAACTATTATCCAAACCATACAAAGAACCCTAAAAACTCAACAATAATGAAACCAACAGTCTGATTTAAAAATGAGCCAAAGACCTTAACAGACACTTCACCAAAAAAGATACATAGATGGGAAATAAATATATGAAAAGATTCTTTGCATCGTCAGCAGGGATATGTAAACTAAGACAATGAGATATCACCACACCTATTAGAATTGCCAAAATCCAGAATACTGACACCATCAAATGTTGACAAGCACATGGAAACACCATTTGCTAATGAGGACAAAACATGGTACAGTTATTTTGGAAGACCGCATGGCAGTTTCCTACAAAACTGAACATAAAAGAATATATACTCCTTGATATCTACCCAAATGAATCAAAAACTTATGTCTACATGAAAACCTGCACACAGATCTTTACAGTGGATTTATACATCATTGCCAAAATTTGAAAGCAACCAAGATGCCTTTCAAATTGGTGCACAAACTGTGGTACACCCAGACAGTAAAATATTATTCAGAGCTAAAGAGAAAGGAGTTACTGAGCTATGAAAAAACATTAAAGAAACTTAAAGCATAACATGAAGTGAAAGAAGCCAATATGAAAAGGCAAAATACTATATGATTCCAACTACAAAACATTCTAGAAAAGCCAAAACTATGGAGACAGTATAACGAGTAGCAGCTGCTAGGATTTTGGGGTGGGAGAGAGGTGAAAAGGTAGAGCACAGAGGATCTTTAGGGCAGTGGAACTATCCTGTATGCTACTGTAGTGGTGGAAACATGTCATTACACTTTTGTTCAAATTTGCAGAATGTACGATACCAGAAGCAAATGGTAATGTAAACTAAAAACCTTGAGTGATAATTATGTGTCAATATATGTTTATCAGGTTTTTAAAATATTTTATTTATTTATTTATTCATGAGAGATGGAGAGAGAGAGAGAGAGAGAGGCACAGACACAGGCAGAGGGAGAAGCAGGCTCCATGCAGGGAGCACGATGTGGGACTCGATCCCAGGTCTCCAGGATCATGTCCTGGGCTGAAGGCAGCGTTAAACCGCTGAGCCATCCGGGCTGCCCTGTTTATCAGTTTTAGCAGATGTACCACTCTGGTGCAGAATGTTGATAATGGGAGAGGCTATGCATGGTATGGGTAAAGGGGGTATATCAGGTATGTTTTTACTTTCCTCTAATTTTGCTATGAACCTAAAACTATTCTAAAAAAATAATCTTTTAAATAAACAAGATTTGATAGCATCATATACATACTGTGCAGATGTGGATTTGGACAGGTATTTTTTTTAAGAACCCAGAACAGCTAATCCTCATTGCATGTAAGACTTAATTCTCCAGCGCCCTTAATCTCTGGTGGGAAAAGTGTCTGCCCACTAACTGCCACAGCAACTTTTCTCTTTTTGACTGACCAGAACAGCTCCCCTTCATTTTGTTACCATGATGATCTTTTCATGTTCCAGTTGGCTGGTTTCTAAGCTGGTTTCTCAAATGGCTCAGCATTGGAAGGAAGGGCTGGACAGAACTCTTTAGAAGGGCCTCCTTGTAGGGAATGTGGGTGGGAGGGTTTACTGCAAAATAAGAATGACCTACCAAACAAGAAAATAGTTTGTAGATTTAAATTCACATCTGAAATATATGCAACTCCCTAGCAGGATCACTAGCAAGATCAATGACTGCCCTTCGTAGGTAGATAGGCTGATGTGATCAATTTGGCAACAGAAGACTGATTTTTCTAATGATGTTAACCATGGTTTACGGCTCCTTTGGATTATAATTCCTCATCTCTCTTAGCATGCTTTGTAACTCCCCAGTCAGGCCATGCTTACCCTACTATTGTCTCGTTGATAGGATAGAACATGGGGAAATTTCTGAAGAAGTCAGAATTGACTTTTGAGGCACTTTCCACAGTTAAGTCTTCTGCAGAGTCTTTAAGCGAGGCATGGTTATTTTCTACAAGGGCACATTGGCCAAATTGATGAGGAGTCAAAGATTTTAAAAGAAACTTCCCAGTTCAAGGAAGATGTATATTTTAATAATCATACTACCACATACAGCATGGCAGATATTACCAATAGCTCTCCTACTGATGAAGTATTGGTATATGGAGTGATGGGATCCTTATTGAGTAGCTGGGGAATGACACAACTCCAGAATCTCATCCTTAATATCTATTGTCTGGTCCTTTCCTGGTATTAACTCTTAGCTCAGGGTCTCTAAAAGCAGATCTCTAAATGGGAATTCTTATGTAAGTGATTTTTGGAGAGTGTGCTCTCAGTAGAGCACTATAGGAGAACAAAGGAAGCATAATATAACTACAAAGGAAGCAAAGTTAAATGTGAATTAGATAAATTTAAAGGCTTAATATTCATAAAAATGCTGGTAGTTATGTCAAAAAGGTAAGTGAGGCATTATCAAAACTACCTGATAGTATTTTATTTTTTTCCTCCTCCTTAATACTAGTTAGACCATGTGCTATCTTCCTCCTTTGAACTCACAAATTTATTATACACCATTTCAATTAATTATAGATTGCCTTAATATTCTATCAGGTAAGTAATCCAGACCACTGGTTCGTGCTTCTTTCTATTCATTTGTCTGTATTTTTATTTGCCTAAATAGACTGTAAAATCTTTAAGCTCTGCTGTTTGGCAAATTTTTCTTTGTATGTATTGTAATGAATAATCCAATGTGTTCACAGATGCATTACCTGATTGTAGTATAATTTTAAAGAATATTTGATTTGAACGAAGGGATTTGATTTGAATCAAATCAAAGGAAGGGCTGGACAGAGCTCTTTAGAAAGGCCTCCTTCTAAATGTAGTTGAAGTACTGGCATATGGAGTGATGAGAGCCTTATTGACTCTACAATTACTCCTTTCTTTAGTACTTAAAGTTTCAAAAAATGTTAAAATAATAAAGCTATGATTGTGAAATATTTATGGATAAAATGAAATGATATGTGGATTTATTATGAGACTAATCAGGAGGGACGTAAGTAGGTGTGTAGATAAAACAATATTGTCATTGATGGGTAAATGGGGATTCTTTTTTTTAATTTTTTTAAATTTTTCTTTATTTATGATAGTCACAGAGAGAGAGAGAGAGAGAGAGAGAGAGAGAGGCAGAGACACAGGCAGAGGGAGAAGCAGGCTCCATGCAGGGAGCCCGACGTGGGATTCGATCCCAGGTCTTCAGGATCACACCCTGGGCCAAAGGCAGGTGCCAAACCGCTGCGCCACCCAGACATCCCTAAATGGGGATTCTTACACTACTCTCTCAAATTTTGTATATATTTGAAATTTTCCAAAATCAAAAGTAAAAAACATTAAAATCATTCTAGATAGAAGCTACTTGTTTAGAAATATTTATGACTCTTTCCAAAGTAGCATGTTTTATCCTTTTATTATGTTACTCTGGAAGGAAGGGTTTTAAAAATTATACTTAAGGAAGATCAGAAGTCACTTTTTGGCTTCCTAGAGTAGTTTTTATATTTTAATGCATATTGATTTGCATCAGTGTTCTTTATAAATATTTTCTTGTTTTTCAGCTAAGTTAAAATTATGGTCTAGGGATGTGGCAATAGATATTAAAAATAATGTTTGTCTGCTACTAAGAAGACTATTATGTATTCTTGGATACAACAGTCTAAGGGCATTAAATACTTATACTGAAGGAGATATCAAAACCATAAGATGGGCAAACCTAAATTATTCTTTTATTTTTTCATTACATATACTTCCATTAAATCAAAAGTTTAAAGAATACATATCTTTAAGGGATTTTGAAAGATATAATTTTTCTTTTTGACAGTTTAAGATATGATAACATATAGGGCTTTTTTCACCATTCAATAAACTTTACAAACATTCATTTGACACAAATTCCTATAGTTTCACATCATCTTTTCCAAAGTTTATTATGCATCAGAATATGGCTCATTAAGTTATTGTAATTTTGAAAATACAATTCACCTACATGTTGACATTAATTTTTAATTACAAGTCTTTACAGATGAAATTGCTGCCCTTCCCAATTTTGCTTCTATTCCATGAATCAATTTGTCTTTCAATTGACATTCACAAATTATATGGATATTTTCATGGCTGTTTTAAAACTAAACCAAATTCTAGAATCAAAGTAGTGTTTCTTTTTTTAAATATTTTATTTATTTGTTTATTCACGAGAGACACAGAGTGAGGCAGAGACCCAAGCAGAGGGAGAAGCAGGCTTCCCTGGGGGAGCCCAATGCAGGACTCGATCCCAGATCCCAGGATCACGGCCTGAGCAAAAGGTAGACACTCAACTGCTGAGCCACCCAGGTGTCCCCAAAGTAGTGTTTCTGAAGTCTATAATATAAAGAAAAACTTTATATATTTAAGTACAGTTACATAAAATTAAGAAAATAAGAGATTGTTTATTTCACTTTTTAAGAAGATTTTATCTATTTTTTTTAAAGATTTTATTTATTTATTCATGATAATCACACAGAGAGAGAGAGAGAGAGAGAGAGAGGCAGAGACACAGGCAGAGGGAGAAGCAGGCTCCATGCAGGGTCTCCAGGATCTCCCGGGTCTCCAGGATCACACCCTGGGCCAAAGGCAGGCGCCAAACCACTGCACCACCCAGGGATCCCTTATCTATTTATTTAAGAGAGAGAGAAAGCATGAGTGGGCAGGGGCAGAAGCAGACTCCCTGATAAGCAGAGAGCCCAATGCAGGGCTCAATCCCATGACCCCAGGATCATGACCTAAACTGAAGGCAGATGCTTACCTGACTGAGCCACACAGGTGCCCCTAACTTATTTCATTTTTATTTTCTTTTGACCTTTACTATATTCTGAACTCCTCAGTGTCAATAAACATATTTTTGCAATACTGTAGTAGGAAATGATGCAGGTATTTCTGTATTTCCAGTATTTCTGCAGGTATATTTTGGATCATGCTTGCAAGGGCATTTTATCTTTATAATGTCACCTTTCTGGGGCATAGGACATATTACCTTCTAGGTAAGGATGATAAAAAGAATATCTTTCTCCAGTCCAAGTATGCCCAGGTTTGCCAGCATCTTTTTTAAAAGATTAGGATCTCCTCATCTCAGCTGTGACACAAACCTACTGAAGGAGGAGATACTTTGTGGTTTCCAACTGACCAAACCCCTGCTAGACTTGTGAGTTAAGGGCAACAAATGCAGATGTGATGCTCATGCTTTTTGCTCTACTATGAACGGAAAATCTCTCCTCTCAAGCCTCAGAATCTTATGTCTTCTGACTGCATCAGTGAAATCTTTTACCTTACAGTGATACATTTTCCCTTACAAATAGAGCAAAATATCAGACCCTGCACAGGTCTCCACACATCAGATGCCTTGTATATCACTGATTCATGTTGGAGATGAATAAATAAACATTTGAGTCAAAGGGTAATAGTTGAAGCCTAAGAATGTTATATCTTGCTCAGTTTACAACCTCAGTAACTAACCTGCTGAACCTGGTCTGAACACACCAGCAGTAAAAACAAAAAAACAAAGCAATTCAACCACAATAAGAAATGCATTGAATAAGCAGATGAACTAGAATCTAGCTATTTTGTATCTATTTCAATTGTTTCCCTACTGCTCAATAAATGCTAGTTAGATGTAATAAAATAGAATTCAATTATTTTAGTAAATTTAATTCTCAGGAAAATCTATTGCCCTTTCTTTGAACACATTAATTCAAACTGCATGTGGATGGTGGGTTCTTGGTTCATTTGTATGCAAAGAACAGGGTAAAAGGAACATTTTCTGTTTTGATAAACAAGACAAAAAAAGTCATCTAAAATTTTTCTTTGCATATAAAATGAACTAAATGTTAATCCTCTTATGTTTTAAATAAATCATATCAAAATTAAATCATATTATATTTTTAACTCCTACACAAAATTTTTTGCCTTTTCACATAGTAGCGAAGTGACTGAACTGTTAAAAGATGTGCTTTTTGCTATTTTGTCTTTTTGTTCTTTTGCAATAAAATGAAATTGAAAGGGAATTATATTTTTGTCATAAATTATTCAAAGTGGAAGTGAACCCTCCAAATAAATATGTCGGAGAAACAAGCAGGCACATAAGACTAGACACGTGAAAAAAACAAAGTGTGAAATGGGAACTAGATATCATACTTAATGTGATTTCATAAAAACTAGTGAAAGAGTAAAATGGTGAGAGTATTATATTAAATCATGAACACTTGCAAGGAATGGTGAAAATATTGATGGAATTACAAAGGAGGTTAGTGAAGAGAGAAATGAGGCCTGTTCAGAAAAATGAGCTTTTTCCTCATAAATAAATTGGGTTATGCAAAGAGGATGTCACTTCATATATTAAAACATGGATGAATGAGCTGTCTCTTTGCTACCACCAAAGGGCCCCAGAGAGCAAACTTTATGATATAAAGAAAGGAGACATGAAAAAAATCCTCCATATCACTCATCATCAGGGAGATGTGAATCAAAACCATAATGAGATATTGCCTCATACCTCTCAGAATGTCTAGTATCAAAATATCTAATATCAAGACAGACATAACAATGTTCAGAGGATATGGAGAAAAGGAAACCCTTGTGCACTGTTGGTAGGAATGAAAATCAATGCAGCCACTGTGGGAAACAGTATGAAAGTTCTTGAAAGAATGAAAAATAGAAATGCCATATGATCCAGTAACTGCACTGCCGGGTACCTAAAGAAAATGAAAACACTAGTTTGGGAAGACATATGCACCCCTATGTTTATTGTAGCATTATTTATAATAGCCAAGATATGGAAGCAATCTAAGAGTTCAACAAAATGTGAATGGATAAAGAAATAATATGTAAATATGTAAATATTAATCATAAAAAAGAATGAAATCTAGCCTTTTGCAACAACAGGAATGGATCTAGAGGGTATAATGTTAAGTGAAACAAGTCAGGCAGTAAAACACAGATACCATAGGATTTCACGTATATGTAGAATGTAAAAAAAAAAAAAAATCAACCAACAAACCCACGAAAGAAATAAACAAACAAAAAAAACAGATTCAAATACAGGGAACAAACTGGCAGTCAACAGAAAGGAGAGGACAGGGCAATGGGCAAACTAAACATAGAGGATTAAGATGTATAAACTTCCAGTTATAAAATCAGTAAGTCTCCAGGGTGAAAAGTACAGCATAGGGAATATAGTCAATAATATCATAATAATATTGTTTGATGACAGATGGGGACTACACGTAAGTGTGGTGGGCGTTTTATAATGAATAGGATTGTAAAACCACCATTTTGTACATTTGAAATTAATATAACATTGTATGGCAACAACACTTAATTTTTTAGAAAAGAGGGATAGGAAAGAGTCAAGGGAAAGATGAAGAAAAAAGGGAAAAAGAAAGGAGCAGGGGACCTATCAGACTCCTGTCAAACTTCTCAAAGACATAACATGGCTTTGGAAATCTTAAAGAAAGTATACCCTCTTTTTTAAAGAAGAGCCTGGAGTTGTTTGGAGGAAACAACTGCAAAATAAAGTAAATTAATAATAAATAAAAATAATAAAATAATAATATAAATATTTTATTAAATGTCATCAAACAATAAGGCCTACAAAAACAAAACCTATATGGCTTCTGCCAGGAATAAAGTCTGATAAGAGCCTGTTGTTCCATCCTCTTGGCTTGAGACTAGATCTAGCCCAGTGTACTAGGATCTACCTGCCTAGAATCTTGTTTTCCAAACACACATGGGGTGAAGAAGGCCCAGCAAGAGATGAAGAATTTAATACTTATAACCCACATCACTGTCTTTTTAAATGTGTAAACCTTCTAGTAAGTAGAAAAATTAATTAAATATAGATAAATTTATATAGAAAAATAATGTTTTAGGAATGCCTCCAATAATTCCATCATACCAAGAAAATGTATTAAATTGAAAATCCCTTTTCTCCCTCTCCAACATCTTATTTCCAGTTGTATTCCAGCAAGAGATAAATCGCTGAAGGTAGAATGATCAACCTGGTAGCTTATGCCCTTAAGAAGCACACATTCTGTTAAGAAAAGAGATAAGAATTAGGTACAGGAACAAATTTTTAAAAATCTACAGATTGTAAATATTATGAGTGATAAAAATTGGATGTTCGTTTGGGATTATTAGTGATGCAGAGTATAAACATTCTTTAAATGGGATTTCTCTGAGACAGTCACTTTAGATTGACTCCTAAGAAGCTTCAAAATATCTAGTCATGTGAGGAATCAGCAAGCAGAGTGAACACATGAGTGTCTATAGAAAATTAAAAGAGAGGGACTAGATAAGATTAGAGAGAAGGAAAGGGCACAAAATATCATAGTGTCTAATAGACAATTCATGATTGATTGATCCATCTAATTATTCAGCAAATGTTTATTGA
Organism: Canis lupus dingo; assembly: GCF_003254725.2. Classification (NCBI taxonomy): domain Eukaryota; kingdom Metazoa; phylum Chordata; class Mammalia; order Carnivora; family Canidae; genus Canis; species Canis lupus. Next base: position 30,051,901 of record NC_064276.1, on the reverse strand, counting down.
GTACCTACCATGTGCCTGGAACTATTCTAGTCACTGGAGAATGTTCTCTATGGAGTTCACATGTCATGTGAGAGAAAGTAAGTAATAAAAATAAATGAGAAAAATATTTAGCTTATTGATGGGTAATGGATGGTTTAGAAAGCAGTTAAACAGTGGAGGAAAATAGCGAATAGTCTCATGGAGAATGACTTGCACATTTTATTGTGATAGTGAAGGGGGATATTACAGAAAAGGTAGGAATAAAGGCTAGAGCAGGTTTAAGGGGAATGTCCAGGTGTTACATTTCAGACCTGTTACATTGAAATGATTCTTAGAAACAAAGTGAAAATTTTGCATAGTTCATCAGTCATGATATTAATTTGAAGTTCTGGAACATTTTGGTTTCTTATTTTAAAAAGAAGTACCTGGTAGATGTGTGGAGAATGGATAATAATGGATGTTTTGAAGGAGAGACACCACAACACCATTACTACTGTATGAGATTAACGATATTGACCTGGACCACAGAGGCCACAGAAATGGAGAGAAAGGAACAAATTATAAATGTATTTTAAAAGAGGAAACTACTGAATATGTGATAAATGCATGAGATGCAGGGCATGAGAAATTGAATATACTAAAAATTGACTCCTAGGTTTTTGGCTAGAAGAAATAAGTGGTATTTTTTTTAGGATCAGGATCAAAATATGAAATGGAAAATCGCAAATGAGTAGGCTTTGTTGTGGGTACACTGAGGGAAGGAGCTAAAATCATGCGTTTTTCTTTAGCATTTACAGAGTGACACATAAAAAAGTGAGTTGATAGGTCAACAAGTTCCTGTCAACAACAGTTTTCAATTGAAAGGACACAGTGGAACAAAGTGGAAAAGTTACTTAATATCTCTGTGCTTCATCTTTGTCTTCTGTAAAACTAGTTTAAAAATGGTGTCTATTTCATAAATTTGCTGTGAGCATTATGTAAATAAATATACACATTTGGGGTATCTGGGTGGCTCAGCTGGTTAAGCACCCAACTCTTGATTTCGGCTCAGGTTATGATCTCACAGGTATGAGATGGAGTCCCACATGGGACACTCAGTGTGGAGTCTGTCTGAGATTCTCTTCCTCTCCCTCCCCATCTCCTCCTGCACTCATTTGCTCGCTCGCTCTCTCAAAAATAAATAAAGTCTTAAAAAACATATATACACATTTTTCCATAATAATTCTGTTACAAACTGACCACTACAGGACCAAATGAGACGGCAATTTAAATTTGAACAAAATATTTGCTACAAATTTAAATTTGATGGTTTAGTAATCACAGCCAAATTTTTAAGGGCAATTTTTTTCCTGCATAATAAAATATTTCAGGGATGGAGGCTCCAAGATTGGATGGGAAGAAATCAGGGTCCTATAAAGCACAGTTTTAAAAAGTTGAAGTCTAAATTTATGATTTGTTAGTTGGTAAATGGTGCTTAATCCGCTTGGCTCAAGCATTCTGTTGCTACCTTAAATTTAATTTCTCCAAGTAAGTGCATTAAGTCTTTCATATTGAGATATTAAAAAGCAAAGGTAATATATACTCCCAAGGAGAATGAAATTAATTTAGCCACTAAAATTCAATAATGTTATTCCAGCACCATCAGATTCTGTTTTGAAATCTGTCAGATCTTTGTACGTCAGTGATCAAGAGCCCCCCAGTTTTGTTTCTCTGCTATATGCAGGCAAATAAACTGTCTTCCTTTAAAATTCCTTTTCTTCTCTTCCAGCTTTCATCGTCCTTTGTTGTCGTCTTTCCAATAAACAATCTACCGTTTTAAAGATGCTTCCTGCCATTGTTGTTAAAAGCAAAATTTATGGCTTCAACTCTTTTCAGTTTTCAGAGTAGGGTTCATATATTTTCATTTCTTTAATAAAGAAACTTCCCAGTTGCCAAGACAAATCTGATACAGATTTAACAACTGTATAAATCTATCAAAGATTCCTTTTCTTGGCAACCTTATTGGTTGAATTAATAGGATGAGTATAATGACTCATCATCTGTTTGTTGGGTGGGCTGGGTATTTATTTTCTATTCTCCAGGGGGTATTTTAGAAACATTGTTTCCTTTACATTTTTCTTGATTTTTCTTGATTGATTGCACAATATTTTTCCCTTGGCTTCCTCTTCATCATCCATGTTCTAGCTTTAATATTATTTTCCTTACTGATGACTCTATCAAATTAACTCTCTACCTACTGTGCTCTAGCCATATACCTTGGTTATTCTCTCAACAGCATTCAGCACAGTTTCCAGTTATCTTTTCATTTGATTACTTTTTTATTTTCTTATCTACTCCATTTGATTATAAATTCTACAAGATCAGAGATCCTATCTGTATTATTCATTTCAAATTTTTATACTTCTTGCATAGCTACTTCTCTAACTCCTGTTGCTGCAGTGCTATGACAGTGGTCGTACAGGCTTTTACCAACTTCACACACATGGTGCATCTAGGGCCCACATCTATCACTCTTCTTATTACGAGTTTCCTCTAAAACCCCTATAAGGAAGGTCCCCAGTGAAACTTTTTAGTCCTCACCCATACACAACCCAAATTGTGAAGAAGTTAAAGATTCTGAATCAGTGGGAAATGAGAGCAGAAGGAGAAATGCTCTCACCTTTAATCTTCTGTGGACAGTTTTGATGTGAATTTCATAAAGCTTCTCAGAAGCCTTACAATTTACATACACTGAGCATTAATTGTTATAATCAGTGGCCAATTCTGTAATGCATCCTTGTATTAACTTTCCTTCCTTCTTTGTTTCACTTGCCCCATCCCTATTCCTGCTCCCTGAAATTTCTTTCTATAATGAATTAACCTCATGCAAGCTATAGTTTCAAGCTCTGCTTTTCAGATTACCCTAGTCAGACTATATCAATCTAAATCAATTAAAATCAAATGCAACTTAAAAATTAGTTTATCAGTCCTGCTAGCTGCATTTCTAATGTTCAATAGCCCCATGTGACTAGCAACTATGATATTAGAATGTGTAGATATAGAACATTTTCATTAAGGCAAGAAAGTCTATTGGATAATAGTAACTAGTCTATGGACTAGAGTCTCAGAAGACAAATGAAAGCACGTTTAGGTTGGAATTAACCTAATTTTCTCATCTAGAGAGAGGATCAATAAACCTGAGGGTTTTTATGTATGTGACAGAATTTTATTCATTGATTCATTTCTCTTAGATCATATACTTAAATTCCAGGATTTACCAATATCCACAACTTATGAAATGACCATGTCAATGTGGTGTTTCTTGGATGAAGATGTGAATAACTTATAAAAGCAACAATAGCATGTAAAAAAGTGCCTAGTTTTTCTTAATTAAAAGCAAAAGTATTTACTAAAAATCTAGCACAGATATATTACTCCTATGTTAAGTAAATATTCTGATATCTGTACATCTAATGGGATATGGGATTTAACAGTCCATCTTATATTGCGATTTAAAATAAAATTAAAAGAAAAGTACCATTTAAGTTTAACCAAGTTAATTGGAATTATTGATTAAACTAATTCTTTGCACCATGTAATGTAATCAAGCATTTGTTATTTTCCAGATCTAAGTATAATGCTGTTTGAAATGTTTCTCCAAATTAGAATTCTGCTAGGTAATTCTTGTTTGATAAAGCTGTGCTGGGGTTTCTGAGCAGTATCAGTATGATGATGTCTCTTCTTGTATCACCACACATATAAATTTTAGTTTGTTCTGGTTAACAGGACTTTATTTCTACCCTACTTGTCTGATTTCTTGAAATCCTCATAATCCTTATTTATTTTTCCAAGACAGAAAATTATTACTGTGTATACTACTCTCCTTATTTTCTCTCTAGAGTCACAGATATTTTCATAGATGAGTTAAACTTACTTTTTAATAGTTTCTTCAAATTGTAAAGTTTGTCATTCAAGCTTCTGTCAGACGCAATAGATTCTACCCTAAATAGGACAAACCACGTTCCTAATAAATATTTTAGTACAGTTTATGACTTCTCTCATCCTACATGAGCCCCCAAATTCTGCAAATTATTTCATTATTAATATAAATATTTATATCAGTGTGGACACAATTAAGGGATGTTTAAAAATGGAAAGATATTCCTTTGTATTTCATAAGCAGGAACTTATAAACATTTATATAATCCCTTATGATCAATAGCGTTATTTCTGATCATTTACTTGTTATATAATCCATTAGAGGACATTTTTCACACTGAGTACCCATTTTGATATTTAGTTTGAAGCCTCCCTCTGTTAATTATTTCTGGTTATCACCTTTTATTATACTTACTTATCTCCTTGCCTGTTTTACTGTCTTAAAAAATAATCAACCGAGCACCTGGATGGCTCAGTCAGTTAAGCGTCTGCCTTTGGCTCAGGTCATGATCCCAGGGTCCTGGGAACCAGCCCCTCATCGAGCTTCCTGTTGAGTGAGGAATCTGCAGCCTCTCCCCTCAGGTCGTGCTCTCTCTCTGGCTCTCTCTCTCTTTCTCAAATAAATATATAAAATCAGAAAGAAAGAAGAAAGAAGAAAGAAAGAAAAAAAGAAAGAAAAAAAGAAAGAAGAAAGAAAGAAAGAAAGAAAGAAAGAAAGAAAGAAAGAAGAAAGAAAGAAAGAAAAAAAGAAAGAAAGAAAGAAAGAAAGAAAGAAAGAAAGAAAGAAAGAAAGAAAGAAAGAAAGAGAAAGAAAGAGAAAGTAATGAACACTCAGCCAGGCTCAGTAAATACAAAGAAAGGGCCTTCTTCATTCAAGTAACATAATGTTTAGTTCTTATACACCCAGTCATTCTGTAGCTATTTCTTAAATCCTAATTTTTTCTAAGCACTGAGCAAGCATCTCACTGTTTCTGTTTCTCTCTGTCAGATAAATAGATGGATAGATAGATGTAGATTTCATACATATGGAAAAATGTGTATATATCATAGAACATAGAGGGGAATGGAATCCAAGCATACAAAAAAGGCTGAAGCGTCCAGGAGGAAGTAACTAAGCTAAGAAGTCAAGTTTGCCTTAACGCCTTTATTAAAAACATAACTTACAGAAGATGTGTTATCTCTCAAATCAGGAGTTCCCTAAAGGGAAAATTTGGATAGTAAATCTCCGATATACAATTTCTGTCTATAACTTCTAGAATATGCTGTATGTAGCTTAGTCACTCAAAAAATATTTATGTTTTCTTAAAGTGACCTCTGGCCTTAATTCCAAGAGACATGCCATATAGAATTGTTGCTTATTTTAGTATAGCTTATTTTTGTGAATTATGTAGCCTGTAATTTAAAATATATATAAATGTGATGGTCAGAGGCTTTCAATAATTTGACAAGAAATAATTGATTCTGGCCCCCCTCAACCCCACAAATGAACAAGACACATTTTAAATTCAAGACATTCTCTTTCCTTTCTCCCTCTCTTCTTCTCTTCCTTCTTTTCTTCCTTGTTTTCCTTCTTTCCCTTCTTTTTCTCTTTAAATAATTACAATTATTCTAAGAAGTCTTTCTAGAAATAGTACTGCTAGGAATTCTTAGTGCTAAATTAATTTTAATTAAAATGGCTGATGTTCAAAAGCTTTCAAGCTTTTTTTTTTTTTAAAGCAAACATCTCTTCTGATTATCTAGTCAAAAGGGAAAATCTTTGTCTTCAGAAAAGTCTGGTTTGAACGTCTTTGAGAAAAAAGATCTGAACCAATGCAATCCTTTAACAATAAAATAAACATAAAAAGCACACATAAACAATCCCCCTTCCTTGGCAGAAAAAGTAAGAGTATTGAGTTTAGAAGCACATCATTTCTAATTTCTATGCATTTCATTTAAGTCCCCCAGTGAAGTCAAAAGACAAGCATTCCCCTTCTCTGTTCACTGAATCTGAATTTATTGTAAAAGTGTGCCTACATTTAATTTCCTAAGATGGGAAAAAAGTATATTTAAAAGTAAATTTTTAAAGTAGAATAATTATATTAAAACTTTTATCACATATATTAGAAGAAATACTACTATGCAGTGATGATTAATATGTAAAAAGGAAAATTAATTTCCTGCTTCCCCATTCAGCAACTTTATGAGAAATCTCTGAAATGATTGTGAGTGGCATACAATTAACAACTAGCACAGTGGTTAAGATCCAAATGTTTGGTATGTGTACTTATAAAAGTTAAATGAGCTCCACAGTTAAAATAAATGTGTGTAGAGCCCCAAAAGATAATCAGCTCACCAAAAATAAATACCAGTGACCAGAAAATACACAAAGCATAGTCAATGTATTTATGCTCAGCAACCTATTTTTTTAAAAAATGATAATTTAAGTGTAAGTACATAGAGATGAAAACTTATGGAAGGAGAGTAGGTAAGAAAAACAAAACAAAGAAATTTCATGTCATTATTTTTGACCAAGCCATATGATATGTACATATTCACTTTAAGGAAAATAATCATAGTATTTCACAGAACTGTTTGTTTTAAGATATCCACCATGCAAATATTTACAATGGAACAAAGATAATAAACCTGAATCCCCTTACAGAATTGAATTGTATATAACATATATTAATATTATTATAATATATTCATGTTAATAAGTACATAAATATATATATACTTTTATTAAAAATATATTTTTGTGACCCTAAAACTGCTCTAAAAATAAACTTTTAAAAAATTTTACTTTAAAAATTATATATCTGTAGAAATTTCCAAATATGTTATCAGATGAATAAAAGCAAGTTTAAAACTATGTATGTTATGATCTCAACATTATAAAATTAGAAATAAACAGAAAAAAATGATAAGGATATAATAAAAGTAACATTCTTTATTCATACTGTGGCAGCGTTTTTTGAGTCCTCTCATGTATTCATCCCACCAGCTCCATGAAGCAGATACTAAATTCCTAATTCCATTTGATAAATGAATAGACTAAGGCTCATACACAGTAACTAATTTGCCAAAGACCGGACTATAACTAAATGTCTCTAAAAGATAAAATAATTTATTGTGGATAACTTTCTTTTTCTAGTCTGTATTACTGAACTCTTCCAGCCTGTATTGCTGAATTTCATAATATATAATATATAATGAATATATACTATATAATATATACACACATAAATACAAAATAAAGAGAAAACATATCTCTTTCTTGTACTGTCTTGACAATTAAGTGGCAAAAATCACTTTATAGATAGGCATAGATTTTTTTAAAATTTTATTTAAATTCACTTTGCCAACACATAGCATGACAGTGCTCATCTCATCATGTGCCCTCCTTAATGCCCACCACCTAGTTACCCCATCTCCCCACCCCTCTCCCCTCCTGCAACCCTTCGTTTCCCTGAATCAGAGTCTCTCATGGTTTGTCTTCCTCTTTAATTTTTCCCCACTCAGTTACCCTCCTTCCCTTATGGTCCCTTTCACTATTTCTTATATTCCACATATGAGTGAAACCATATGATAATTGTCTCCCTCTGATTGACTTACTTCACTCAGCATAATATCCTCCAGGTCCATCCACATCAATGTAAATGGTAAGTATTCATCCTTCCTGATGGCTGAGTAATATTCCATGTGTATATTCACCACATCTTTATCCATTCATCTGTCGAAGGACATCGTGGCTCCTTCCACAGTTTAGCTATGGTGGACATAAGCATAGATCTTTTAAAATCTGGTATCTGACATGGAAAGTGCAGACTTTTTCACAACAGCTATTATCCTCATCTAAAGGGTTTTCAATAGTATGGGTATGTTAGCTAAATTTTCAAGGATATTATTATTTCTTTTAAGATTTTTTAAAATTTTTATTTATTTATGATAGTCACACAGAGAGAGAGAGAGAGAAGCACAGACACAGGCAGAGGGAGAAGCAGGCTCCATGCACCGGGAGCCCGACGTGGGATTCGATCCCGGGTCTCCAGGATCACGCCCTGGGCCAAAGGCAGGCGCCAAACCGCTGCGCCACCCAGGGATCCCTTTCAAGGATATTATTATAAAATTGTGAGCCTATCTTAACTGTTTCTACTGCTAGGAAAGAAATAGTAGTTCAGAACATATTTATTTTAATTAATAGCTGGGTTATTAAATATTTTATTAATATAAATATTGAGAACTATATTTAACCTCAGAAATGTATACATAAATATGTCAATTTATACACATCATAAAACTTGCAGTCTCTATCAAGTTAGTACTCTAAATATTTGCCACAGGCAAATACATTTATGCCTCAGGGATAAATTCCAGAGTTTGGTTGATAGGAGTAAGCACCAAATTCTTAACATTAAGATAGTAAATTGTAGGGAAGGTATTTGGGATAAGTATTTAGGGTAAGTTTCAAAATCTTCAACTTTAAAAGCTTTTGTTTCTAAAGCTTCAGAATAAAAAATTAAGTATAAGTAAGGGGAAATCAACAATCAGAGACTAGATAAAAATATTTTTTCCACCCTCTGAGTAGTAGTCAGATTTCTTTGCGGACTTAGTATAGTTAGCCTTTAAGAACAGATATAATTTTCAATATTTTATATTTTTTCTGTGGTCTTCCTTAAACCTTAACCACAGGGAAGTGATTTTAAACCCTTTCCTGTCATAGTTCAGTACAAAATCATCCAAGAAGCATCACCATCGGCTCACTGGTATGGTCCAGTAATGAATCAGAGAATTAATGGACCTGAAAACTACCCCCACCTTCCTATTTCAGGGTCTCTTTCCCAATCTTCCTCCCTCCTGCCCTCCTTTCCTTCCTTTTTTCTTCCCTTTCCCTATGGTTAACCATTTTAATAGCACTGTTTATTATTCTAATGTTTCTTTAAATAGTATTTTTAAGAATTGTGCATTATGCCAATGTTAAATTCTTATTTTTGATAAGTATTCTATGATTATGAATGATATTAATATCAGGAAAAGTTGGATGATAAAGATACACACACATATACATGCTCTATATAGATAATATATAGTCTATAATATATAATATATAATGAATATATACTATATAATATATACACACATAAATACAAAATAAAGAGAAAACATATCTATTTCTTCAACTTTCTTGCCAGTGATCCAGCAAGGCTCAAAAACTAACTTCAGTTATCATCTATCATCTACCTACCTACCTACATACATACATACCCACCTACCTAGCTACCTACCAGTCTGTATTTAGTGAGAGAAACTAAAGTTGTCTTTTCACTAAACAAAAATTTTGGAAAGCACTCCATATCACTACATAGATGCATTTTCCATGTGTTTTGATGTGTGTACTGATGTGTCATTGTTAATCTAAACAATTTCTCTTTTTTAAAGATTGTTTATTTATTTATTCATGAAGGACACACAGAGAGAGGCAGACACACAGGCAGAGGGAAAATCAGGCTTCCTGCCAGGAGTGAGATGCAGGACTCGATCCCAGAACCCCAGGATCATGACCTGAGCCAAAAAGAGACACTCAACCACTGAGCCACCCACGTGCCCCTCAATCAATTTCTGATGCAAATTTAAATTGTTTCTAATACTTGCTGTTATTTAACAGCTGTTGATTATCCCAGGTACACAGTATGCCCCATCAACATATTTCTGAAATACAAGAAGTTCTCCTAATTTAGGTCTATATATTTCCTCTGATTTATTCACATTTTAGGGAAGAGAGAGTGCTTTTTGGGAGGGAGGAGGCTGGAATTAAATGTATGGTAAATATCTTTGTCACTTATATAATTTTCCTTTGAAACCTTTTCATTTTCTCTAGATCTCTAACTTGTCATTATTTTTCTACATACTAACATCTATTTTTCTTACATTGCTTTCAGAAGTCTATATGTGCTCTGTTTATTCTAATTTAGCCTTCATTTCTAATTTTCTTCTTTTTGAATACTTCTCCTGAGCTCTAATATTATTCAGCATTCTTCTGTTATTTGGCTACCTTGTTCTGAGTTTATGGGATTTGTACTTTTTTTTTTTAAGATTTTATTTCTTTATTTATGAGAGACACAGAGACAGAGATATAGAGAATTAGGCAGCGGAAGAAGGCTCCACGCAGGAAGTCCTATGTGGGTCTCAATCCCTGGATCCAGGATCCTCCTGGATCACGCCCTGGACTCCAAGATCATGCCCCAGGCCAAAGGCAGGCACTAAATCGCTGGGCCACCCAGGCATCCCTGTACTGTTTTCAAACTTTCATTTTCTTTATTACTTAATTTCATTCATTTAAAAATATTAGTTATTACAGTTATCATGTGTTTTATAGTCACATTATAGGAATGTTTTCAAATTCACTAACAAAATTATTTGGTTCATTTGACATTTTTTTCCTTAGAGTATCTATATTGCATTTGATTTCATTTCTTTTTTTGCTCAATTTAAAAAAAATATTTAAATTCAGTTTGCCAGCATATAGTGTAACACTAAGTGCTCATCTTGTCATGTGCCCTCCTTATTACCAGTCACCCTGTCACCCCATCCCCTCACCCTCCTTCCCTTCTACAACCCTTTGTTTCTCAGAGTTGAGTCTCTCATAGTTTATCTTCCTTTCTAATTTTTCATTACTCAGTTTCCTCCCTTCCCTTATGGTCCATTTCACTATGTCTTATATTCCACATAATGTTTGCTTAATTTTAAGAGCCTGGTTTTCTGAAGAAACAAAGATTATGAACAATGCTAGTATCTTCTCATCTCTCCTCATCCTCATCCTCATCCTCCTTCTTCTTCTAAGATTTTTTCTTAAATTACCATGAAGCCCTATTTGTGTAGCCCCTACTCTTTATTTCAGAGATATGCCTGCAACAAGCAATCTGTCTTCAGGTTTGTTACCTTCTAGTCTTGCTTTCCATATTAGTATTTTCACCTTCATACACTTTGTATTGTGGTTATAGTATGTTCTGGAATCTTCTTCTGAGTCTGATTCTGTTCCCTGTTATCTGAATTTTCTCTTCCTTATCCCTAGTGATCCTGCCATGCTCAATATGGTTCATTCTTCCTGAAGTTTTGCCTCAACAGAAAGCTCTATCCTTCTGGAAGGAGATATTTGTTGAATATCTCTGAGAACCTCAAAGGTTTAGGAAATGTCAGCACTATTTTGTCCATCCATGGCCACTTACTAACAACAGACAGTGCGTGCATGTGTGTGTGTGTGTATGTGTGTGTGTGAGAGAGAGAGGGAGAGAGACTCTCAAGTCTGATCACGGAAGGATTTCTGTCAGTGTTACCTATCATTGTAGGTTCAACTGAACAAGTTTACCCACTCAGAATTGTGTCCTCTTCATTGTAGATATCTGATAATAATATTGGAGTCTTTGTTTCATTGAATTTGTCAGTAATCTCCTTTAATTTCTCACTATTTTTACCACATAGATGATCCTGAGTTAGTCTCCCCTACTGGTGTTGTAGTAACATCCACTTATTCCCAGGTATCTGGGGATCCTCTATCAGCCCACTTTGTTGGTGATATGCTTATTTACTTTTCCCCATTAAATCATTTCTACTATTTTTCAAGAAGAAATTTGGAACATTCAAAACTGTACTACTGCAATTATCTTCTTGAAACTGAACTTCTGTGGGTTATGTTATGGAATCCCTCTACCTAAAAAAAAAAAAAAAGAAATCTATTTTGTGAAGATGCAAAGTGGGTTCTTTTTTTAAAAATCACTTTTGGGTATGTGACTCATTATTGAGAAACAGGATTCTCTTTTGACTTAGAAAAACTGAAAATAGGCACACCTAATATTTATTTCTAATTCCCATAGTTTTCATAGCAAAAGAAGGAGTCATCCCAACAATGTTAAGATAGTCAAGTCTTCAGAATTTTTAATATATCTTTGAGAAAAATACTTACATTAACCATAAATATCATTTTTTAGAACTAGAACTTGTTCTTCCCTCTTTCATTTTTATTCCTTCCATTTATTCCATTCTTCCCCTCCCAAGAAGATCAATATTAGCTAACTTAAATTTTCATGGACTATGTAAATGAATGTTTCTTTTTTTTCCCCAAGAGATTAGTTTTACTTACCTTTCCTATCATAGATGCACTAAAGGTAATGAGGTCAATTTTTTCCTAGTCTACATAATAAGCACACCCTCAATCCTCTGACTCTTAAAATGTCTATTTTGTTCTGAAAATTGGAAAAATTTAAGTATGAAATTTTCAGTTTAATATAGTTTCTAATAGTAACATAGCTAAAATTCACTTTGATATAGTCATAAAGTTTTTAGAGAATTAATATAGCATTTTGTTATGAAGCAAAAATGTGACTCAACCCAGGTCAACCTATCCTTCCACAGCCCCACTGAGACCGACGTGCCAGACATAGACAGATTTAGATAATTTGAGACAGGTGCAAGAGTATGTGTATAATAAATCTCTTCTATGGAGACAATGATGTGGATCAGATGGGCCAGGTGTCAAGAGCAGAACAGCCAGCATCAACTAAGAAGACAGGTTTGGAGCTGATACTGTTTGAACAGGTGCAGGATATCTACAAGTATAAAAAATGTCCATCTATTGAATGGAACATGTCCAGTTGGAATCAGTACTGATTTGTAACAGATGAAGAAAATCTACCAAACACCTGTTAGGCTTTCAGAAGAGAAAATATGTTGGTAGTGTTAACTAACTAGGTTGTCAGATGATTATGAAAAACTATTATGAGACAACTGAAATTTAATTTTAATTTTGGTAAAATGTATCACCACCCTGAAGTAATTCCCCTGGAGATATGGGCAATACTAATTTGCCATCAGCAAAGCAACTTCTGTATGGGAGATGTTTGAGATAGAATTAAATATAAGTTGGAAACTTCAGATTTATAGGCAAAATCATAAATTGTTTCACTAATACAGCTGAATTGATTGATTTGACTAAATTCTTATAACTGCTATTCAATTCAACTGTATAATTGATTTATATGGTTATGTTCTCACTTATGGAGGGATATAAATTGGATGTAATATTTTCCTTTTAAATCGAATGTGTTTGTTTTCAGTTGGATCATTTGTCAATACAACCAGACGGAGAGGGAGAGAGATACTAGTTTGAGGTTACTTTGAATCAAAACTATTCTAAATATTGGACCAAAAACATACTTACGCTTGGAGGTACTCTGAAATATTGTCAGCTGTGTAAATTGGTATTTAATTTGAAAACAGCTTTGAACTTTTTATGTTTAATCTGATATATCATAATGTCTCAATCTTATATGCATGCAATCTACAATACAAAATGTATAATACTTACCAATAAAAAACTCTTATTAGTGCTTATGGTCTATGGAAAGTAAGAGAGTCAGCACTCTCTTTCTAACATTATGTGATAAATATACATGCAAGTATTTTGAAGTGATGTTGAAATAATCAAAGCATTTAATTTACATTTTGTAAAAATGTACACATTCTAAGAATGTGATAATAGCAATGTAGATTAATCGGAATCTTCATTCTAAAACACAAACTAAGACCATACCTTTTTTAGAACAATATCAAATATTTATAAGAATTTTTTAATACTTGTCAGGCAAGATTATGTCCACACTTAAAATAGATAACGTAATTTAATGTCTATGAAGTTATCATGCTCATCAGTTTGTGACAGGCATCTAAAATATCATTTCTTTACCACATGTAGCCTTCAAATCTCTTCCCCAGAAAATTAATCACAAGGTCAACCAATTCAAGTCAAGTCATTATAACTTACAAACATTGAAGACTATATCTACTAAAGGAAGTTTAACATCTCAGAGTATTTCAGATGTCCTTTTTCTTAATCTAATCATTTTATAAATAGTTACATAAATTAGAAAATGAAGATCAAAACTTTATATGAAAGGAAGCATAGAAATTAATCATAGGACCAGGATTAGTAGCTAAAACACTGCATCACAGTCTGGTGTTCTTAGAAGGTTCAGAATCAAGTCAAAGTAAAACAATAAACATAATCATAAATAAATTAGCAACTATACTATAGACATAATGAGGTGCTACTGTTTTTTAATGTCTTATAATCTTTACAGAATTTCACATATATACTTTATTTTCAGTATGTTGGGAAAAGGTGCATTTGTCAAAGAAAGAATAGGATATTCTGTTTTAAATATACTGAAAGCTCTGAGATCTGTGACTCTAATTTATTTTGAATCTTCAACCTCTTTGCAATTGAATGTCTACCACTGAACTATTGTTTTAAGCTACTTTTTTGAAATTATTTACCCACTTAGCCAGCTACATTTACTACCTTAACTTTTAAATGTGGATTACAAAGGTTACAATTTTAAACACTAAGAATCTCAGAATAGGATTAGTTGGACAAAGACTATGGCCAGAACCACATATGAGACAGTGTCTAATACCTGCCCAAGTTTCAAGAATTAATTCAGTACAACAAATGTAAATGACACACTCACTTTATCCACATATATTCCCTAAGCTAAGTGTGGCTTGCTTTTAGAATTTATATTGAGTTTGAATATTCATCCTCCACTTGGCCAAAAGTTCCAGGAAGTTGATTTCCCTCCTCCTGTACCTAGGAATGGATGACAGCTGGACTCAAGCGCTCAAAGTGATGTCATTCCCTTTGAGACTGATTGATTAACATAGTCATTTATCCTTTCCCAGCCAGTGGGGCATACAATAAATTCTGTTGGGAGTCATGAGTAACATTTACCACTCTCATAAAAGAAAGAATTTAGGAGTAATTGATTGTCTTCTTTGCTGCATCACAGAACTGCATGTGATACCTGGGATTACTGCAGTATTTCCTAACTATGAAGAAGGTCACAGAGGAGAAATTATTAATGTCTGTGGTAATGACAGAACTAGTTGATGAAAAGTACCAAGTGCTCAATGGTCTGTATTATTAAGCCAGCAGCTCTCAAATTCCAGAGACTTGGGACTTCTTTATAGTCTTAAAAATTATTAAGGACTCCAGTGAGCTTTTGTTTATATGGGATGTATCTATCAATATTTCCTGTATTAGAATTTAAAATGAAGGCAACTCAGTGATGGGCATTAAGGAGGGCATTTGATGTAGTGAGCCCTGGGTGTTATATGCAACTGATAAATCACTAAATTCTGAAA
Source organism: Canis lupus dingo (assembly GCF_003254725.2). NCBI lineage: Eukaryota > Metazoa > Chordata > Mammalia > Carnivora > Canidae > Canis > Canis lupus. The sequence continues at coordinate 30,036,829 of NC_064276.1, read as the reverse complement.
CTAATAATACCCTATATGTTAACTAAATTGAATTTTTTTTCTAAACTGAATGTAAATTAAAAATAAAAAAGAATTTTAGGTCACCTGGGTGGCTCAGTTGGTGAAGCTTCTGCCTTTGGCTCAGGTCATGATCCCAGGATCCTGGGATAAAGACCCACATTGAACTCCTTGCTCAACAGGGAGCCTGCTTCTCCCTCTGCTTGCTTGTACACTCACTCTCTCTCTCCTTTCTGAAAAATAAATAAAATCTTAATTTTTTAAAATGAGAAGCTTTAAAATGATTTACAAATTTGTTCAAAATTAAAGTAATCATTATACATTACCATGAATAGCATGTTTTATGAGACATAACTGTAATTTTTTAAATAAAATTATTGTGTGAAATGTAACATTACTGTACATTTTTGCAAATCTTTCAGACTTTTGCTTCATAAAAGCTGACTAGATTCTCACATCTTTTTGTGCATCCCATCTAGTTATGATACCATACATAACATAGCTTCTGGAAAATGTCACTCTCTGCTTTTGAGAGAAAGAAAATAAAATAGGTAAATAATAGCTGGGTATTATTATTATTAAAAATCTTAGTATTCATGAGAACCTGGACATTTTCCTGAGATTCCCAGGTATCTGCAATCCATGCTTGAAGTGCAAAACACCTCAGATTAAGCACTTTGGAATTAATATTGTGAAATAATATACCTTTTATTATTCAGGACACTTTCAGAGGTTTTTCTGTTGTTTGTGTCTGAAATAAGTTTAAGTAAAACAACAAGATTTCCAATCACGAGTTACAGATTTTCCTTTAATCACAAAAGATAGTATTAAAGCCTAAAACCATTATTTTTGCACCTACTTTCACTTAAGTGTCCAGATTCTAAAAGTTACTGGAACGCTAGACAAAGAAGGCCTTTGGATTAAAAATAAAATATAATTTTATTACAAAACAGCTATTAGCCTTTGAAGGAAAAGTTAGAATTGTCATCTAGAAGTGGATCAAAAAAGGTGTTAATCTGAGTGTTTAGCTCATATTATTATTTATACATGTATATGCCATTATTTAGAGATAATCATATATACATTTTTACACAATTATAATGATTACTAATGCACGTTATAATATAGTTACCTGCTCAATTAGGGGAAGTAAGTTGTGCAGATAGAGATAACTTGAGTCTCAACAAACCTCTAATAAAAGACAAACCTATGAAATATTTTCAAACTTTTAAAATAAACTATACAAAAATAGCAGGAGTTTAAAAATTACTTAAGTGTAAATAAACTCACTTAAATGAAAGCTTCTAGTCTAAATTTTATCATATATTTTTAAAATTTCTGTAAAAAATGTTGAGGTGTCTGGGTGATTCTGTTGGTAAAGTTACAGCATTCTAATCTGGATTTCAGCTGAGGTCATGATCTCAGAGTCCTGAGGTTAAGCCCCAAATGGGGCTGTGCCCTGGGCATGGAGGATGCTTAAGATTCTTTTTCTCCTTCTCCCTCTGCTCTTCTCCCTTGGCCCCCCATGCCCACTCCTGCACATTCTCACTCTAAAAAAAAAAAAAAAAAAAAAATGCTAAGTCTACACAGCGGAGGTTGTAGAAAAAAATGATTTGAAGTAGGAAGTGTGAATATCACACCCATTTTGTAGGTGAAATTTCCTAGAGTCAGAGTCCCTTATATTGCAACACTGGGCTTTCCTAGAGTCAGAGTCCCTTATATTGCAACACCGGGCTTCATGTTTTAAATTGTATAAATCTGCATTTTAAAATAGTTTATTGATTATTGAATAATTAATTAAAGTTATACATAGATCTAAGTATACAATCATATTCTGGGACATACAGTTTATTGGAATGGAAAACTATCAAAGAGCTAACGTCTTAATGTTGAAAATTTGTGGGGTCATGAAATTAATTACATTATAATTTGAAGTTTGACCTAGTGTTTCCAGAATAAAAAATCTGCTAAAATAAGAAAATAAATATTTCCATATTAGCGACATTAAATGTATTAGATATATGATTATAAATTTTAAATGGATTTACTGTATACAAAAATGGTAGGTAAATTAGGAACACAATATTCAAGTATCTCTTTGAAAGTGCCTTTCTTAGAAATACAAATTTAATTTCTTATAAAAAAAATGAAAGTTACATAGAAAATTGGCCCCTGAAGCATGTGTCTAAAATAATTTTGAAAACTTATGATGAGATATATAATTAAAACTCCCACTACTGTTCCAAATTTTTATGAAATTAACTCTGAATTATGGAAAAATCAATATTTCTGTCTTTTGCTGATTTGACATGCAATGAATATAAACAGATACAAACTGCTGGCCCCTGGAGTGAGTATTAAACTAGTTCATCTTGAATAGTTGCAACTCAGAAAATCATTGAAATATTTAACAAGCAACCAAAATAATTTTATTAAAAAATTTAAATTTTATTATTAAACATAATATATGTTATTATATATTTAACTTTATATATAAAAAGTTTATATATATTTAAAAAGTTTATCTTAAAATTAATTTATTTTCTAATAAAATTTTGAATTAATAATTTTTGAAAAGATTTTAGTGGAAAGTTCATTTAAATATTCATGAAATACATAAAGGTTTACAATGCTGTGAAACTTGGGCTATTGTAAAATTATTTCTATGATAAACTATGATAATTATTTCTATGTAAACTAATGATAATGGAATTTTAAAACTTAACAGTTTTTTTTTTTTTTTAATGTTGTCTCCTTTTATCTTGCCCTTGTATTGTGTGTTAAACCCGCACCAGAATCGCCAAGTTTTTGTTTTCACCATCTCCCTTTAAACTATCATCCTGTTGCCAGGTTTGGTGGCTGCTTCACTATTTTGGCCAAGTAGTATGTTTTATTTCTCTGGAATGTTTTCACTTACTAAATTGGTTATTTGATTCTACTTAAAAATATGTCTTCCTCTTTACTTTTTTATATTGTCCCTCAAAATCTGTAACCCCAATATAACCAAACGTTTAATGAGAAAAACAGTGTAAGAACCCTAAATGATGAGTGTTCTACAAAATATATAACCAGTTCTCTTCAAAGTGTCGAGGTCATGAATAACTAGGAAAGGTGGAGAAACTGTCAGATTAGAGAAGATAAGGGGACATAATGACTAAGTGCAATGTCTTATCCTGGACTAGATCTTGAAACAGAAAAAGGACCTTTTGAAAAGCCACTATTTTAGTTAAAAGTATTGCATTAATGTTACATTCTTAGTTTTGATGAATGTACCATAATTGTGGTTAGAGGAAGCTGAGTGAAGTATATATAGGAGCTCTGCAATATCCTTGCAGATCTTCTGTAAATATAAAATCATTTTAAAACAAAAGTATAAACAGGTAACCGAAAATACAGGAAAATTACCAAAGTCTTACAACATTCCTTAGAAATTTAAGCAATATTTATTTCTGGGTATATCAGTACTGGAGAAGTGAAAGACAAAATATGCATTTTGATGCAAGGCTTTGACAGTGCCAAACAACAGCCCAAGTTCCCCTAGACACAAAATTTTTTAGCTAGTAAAAAATGAATTCTAAGTCTTCACTTCGTTTAATAACTATATTTTAACAACTATATTTTTGTTGGACATGATGTTTAGCATGAGTAAAATATGGTAAACTATCTGCAGCCAGACTTCTCATCCTTTTTTTTTTTTAAGATTTTATTTTTATTTATTTATTCATAGACACAGAGAGAGAGGGGCAGAGACACAGACAGAGGGAGAAGCAGGCTCCATGCAGAGAGCCTGATGTGGGACTCGATCCCGGGTCTCCAGGATCACGCCCCAGGCTGCAGGTGGTGCCAAACCGCTGCGCCACCGGGGCTGCCCCAGACTCCTCATCCTTATGAAATTTACATTCTATTAGAGGAAAGAGAAAAACCCCAAATTTACCAGTTATCAACAACAAAAATTATAGAAAGCTACAAATGCCAGAAAGAAAATATAAAGCATAGAGTCTTTAAAGGCAATGTAAGAGAAACTAACAGGCCCTAGATCTGAATTCTGTAATCTTATGGGGCAGATAAGGTTTACACCTAAATAATAGTAATGCAGAGAACTGTGATGTGTGTAATAACTTGCAGAATGAAGAGAGTATTTTCCCCTAATAACATATTGTGACCATAATGATCATGATATTTGTTTTGATTTTAATAGTTCCACGGCATTTGAGTAGTATATAAAAACAGGAGAAATTCTGAGTCCGAAAAGAGTTTGGATAGAATACAGAGAAACTGAAGAGGAGTAAGGGAAGATATTTTGGGTCTTCTGCAAACTGGAAAAGTATTTTATATAACAATGATCAACAAGTGTTGAACAAATGAATGAAAAAGCATAGAATTACAAAATTTGTATGTAGACTAGCTTTTAAAAGCTGTAATAAGGAATTGTGTTTTATTTACGTGTCTAGTAAGGATAAAGGCAAATTTAAGTAACAGTTTGAAAATATCACATTGATAGTGTGGTTTCAAAAAATGGAGACAGGAAGTTAATAGGGTTTTCTTTACTCTGGACTTCCCATGGTTCTGAATATTAGAATTTCAAGTACTTTGTCAAACTAGGACTATCACTACACAAAGAAAAGCACTTAATTCTCCATCTTGGAGTGATTTTTCTCCACTATGTTTTCCAGTTTTGTTATGGGGAAATTTTTCCCACCTATTCTTGCAACATTGATTTCTACAGGAGCAATAATAAGGCATCAGCCACCCCTTTGATATTTTTAAGAAAAAATTAAAGAAAACTTAACTCAGTCTTCTGAAATAGTCTTATTTAGTAATTGCTTGAGACCACTCTTGACATCTTCACTAGGGGATCCCTTTCTCAGACTCAGTAGTGGAAGCATCCAATGTCTCTGACTGGATCAGATTATTGACCTAAAAGAGGAAAAACTTGTGTTTACAAAGATTAGATTAGGGATAGATAGATGAGACATAGATGATAAATGATACATACATACATACATACATACATAGATACATAGATAATAGATCATTGGATGGACAGAGGGGTGGGTAAACAGATAAATTTGACTTCTCTGAAATTAGGTTGACTTTTCAAAATATGAGTCTATTACAGACTTGTTGGATTGTTTTGCATCTTTTTCAGTGCAAGACACAAAGAGAGAAAAGAAACCAAAACACATCCAAAATGTACTAAAAATATTCAAATGGAAAAATGATGAGAACGCCTCATTAAAAGTCAGAGCATTCATCTGAATTATTTAGAATTGTAGAAGAATACACACAGCATCCTCTTTGTATTGCCAAACAGTGAGGAAATTAAAATCTTCCCTTGGGTTCACTAGATTCTTTGAAAAGCTTCTGCAAATAGAGTATTGGTACAAAAGTTATTGTTATGAATCATTACTAAAACTGCGTGTCTGGCAAAATAAGTGGAGGGGATTAAGAGGTACAATCTCTAAATTATGAAATTAAGATACGGCATTTTAAGAGTACAGTATAGGGAATATGGTCAATAATATTGTAACTACTTTGTATCATGAGCGATGATAGTAGACTTATTGTGGTGACCATTTCATAACACATATAACTATTGAATCACTATGTTGTTCACCTGAAACTAACATAATATTGTATGTAAATTATTCTTCGATTAAAAAATTTTTTAATAAAAATAAAAAATAGTGTAAATAAAATAATGAATGCAAATAAAAGTGCATCTCTGAAATGCTCTTCAAATATGTCTCATATTTTAGGTAACTATATGATATATGACATAACCACCTACATTTAGGCAAGCTATTTTAGTTTATGAAGCAAACACACACATACACACACGCACATGCACACACACACGTGCACACAAACCCAGATTCTTGCTAACCAAACTTCAAACTTAATAAGCCCAAATAGAGATTTAGTGTAGGAAGTGCCAGAACTCCTTATTTTAAATAATTGAAAAATACATGAATTCTGCAAGGAGTATTGGAATAAGAAATTTTTAACTGGAATCTCATCTCTGGCTTTTTTCACCCTGCATTATTTATATTGATGGTATTAGAAAAAAAATGAAAATTTATAAAAAGAGTATTATAGGAACCATTCTACATTTTTCAGAGAATGTATAAAAGTAAAGAAAATGGGATGCCTGGGTGGCTCAGTGGTTGAGCATCTGCCTTCGGCTCAGGACGTGAACCCAGTGTCCTGGAATAGAGTCCCACATTGGGTTCCCTGCAGGGAGCCAGCTTCTCCCTCTGCCCGTGTCTCTGCCTTCCTCTCTGTGTCTCACAATAAACAAATAAAACCTTTAAAAAAATAAAGAAAAAAATAACAAATAAAACCCACCTTCGATAGACCACATTAGCACACATCATGATAATTGCGATGAATGACTGTTTGGTCATTTCTCCATGTGAGTCCTTTGGTGCTACCACTGAAGGCCTCATCTATTGTATCATCGATGTCTTTATACTGGGTCAAATTAGCATGTGGTCTTTATGTTTTCCTTCTTCCAGTACTCAATTGACCCAAATCATGACAGGTAACAACTTTAAGAGATTAAACACGATACCTTTCATTATGTTTATATTATAACACCATCTCAAGCACATGTCCTCTGCACTTAGAAATATTGGTTATTTTCTCATTATCTTAGGAAAATGAGCTCGTATTACGTATGATTATCAGCATCTTGCTCTCCTTATCTGTCAGTACATTGTGGAAATTCCTACACTCCAACTAGAATAGCCACATAATAATCTCATGATTTTAAAATATTTATAAATCCCTTCTATTACTTCTCTATTAAAGGGTTTCCATTTTCTTTCTAGTTTGATTTTCATTTATTTTGCTTTGCCTTTGCTACTACAAATACTGCTTCAGAAGACATTCTAGAGAACAAATTGCTGAGAACAGAGCTTTCCAACATGATATTCTTTTATTTTTTGGTATAGAGTCTCAGAAATTGAATTGCTGAGACAATGAATATGTGTTTAATACAATAGCTTTTAAAATATACTTTTATTTCTATAGTATGTAGTCCCAGAAATGAGATTGCTGAATCAATGGGTACATTTGTAATGCAATTGTTTTTGAAATATGCTTTTATTTCTACAGTATAGAGTTCCAAGAATGAGATTGCTGAGTAAATGCGTATATTTTCATGATATAATTTCCAAAAGGCATTCTGTGAAAACCTAGATTTTTGGAGAAGGATTTTTGTTGTTGTTGATGTTATTTGCTTCTGTGTTTTTAAGGAGTTGAGGAAATATCTATGGCTCACTTGTGTCTCAACCAGAGCAGGTCTGCTTTTTATACATTTGATATATTGCTATGGAAGCTATTCTTAACTATTCACTAGAATCTTTCTACTTTTCCCTGGGCATATATCAATACTACATATCCTAGATTACTTTGTTTCATGGGGCCATGTGACAGAGTTTTAACAATGAAATGAGAAAAGAATAAATGACACCCTCCACTTCCAATTCTGCTGCATAGAAGCCTTCCACATGTGCTCCCTGTCCTATCCATCTTCTGGTTAACCCAATGGAGTCCATCACAAAAAAAGCTATATGCTGAAGATTGAAGCTTTGTAAGTTTAAGTAATTGTGGGAAGATGAGTCCTCCTGTCAACCAAGAAAACTCACCTGGGAATATTATTTCACAGAAAAAAAATCATGTTTAAACCACTATGTATTTTGGGATTAGTTTCTTAGCTAACTAATATTAACCTAATAATATTCACATTCCATGTAAGAACTCAGTAGAATAAATGCTTTCTGAATTCAGGTACCCTGCCTATTTAATGCCTTATCCAGTGTTTAATATAATATCTAAAAGATGAATAACTCGACTTTCTGAAAATAGTGACAAAGATGATCATTTTAGAAGCTAGAAAAACCAAGATATTTTATTTTTATTTTTAAGAAGATTTATTTATTTATTCATGAGAGACACAGAGAGAGGCACAGACATAGGCAGAGCAAGAGGCAAACTCCCTGTGGGGAGCCTGATGCAGGACTGGATCCCAGGACCCCGGCCGGGATCATGCCCTGAGCCAAAGGCAGATACTCAACTACTGAGCCACCCAGGTGCCCCAAAACAAGATATATTAAAAAGGGCAATATGCTCCTATAAGACACAGGGTTGGCATTCATTCCACTTGAGGACATAAGAAAATAAAAATAAACAAAAATAAACCATATATAGATTTTAATTTACTAACCTTTGAGATCTTATAAAAGACATCAACATAAACTTTCTTGTAATAAGTTGTGTTTTGGTAGCTGATAATTATGTGATACATTTTAATAAAATATGATAAAAATCAATATTAAAAGTGATCATGCTCCTTTTACTGGAAGCAATGATCATATTACATAATAAAGATCAGAAGGAAGAACTTATCCCTCTCCATGAAATAATAAACAGATTTATAGCAGTCTCTTTCTCTTTCTTATTTTTCCTTTTGTCATTAATCTTGTCTTAAAGCAAAATTAGATTTGTTTCCCAAAACTTGCCCAAAGAAAAATATGATTCCTCTTTCTTTCCATCCTTTCTCCTTTCCTTAATTTTATCAAAGATCCATTAAAATGACAAAAGCAAAGAGAGAAGGAGTATGGTGGGGTTTAAGTCGCATGTGAGGAAAGAAGCCATATGCAGTGGGAATGGTAGCTCAGATATTAGTTATATAAAAGGGGATAGAGAAAATAAATGAAGTCTACGTGTATGTGTATGTGTATATTGGTTATTGCTAGACATATTTTTCAATGTTAGCCAAAGGAGTTACAAACATGAAAAGAGGGAAACCTGGAATTAATCTCATGGTGCTGGGCTGAAAGTGGAGTTAGTGTGAAATTACATATATACATGCTTGTGTGTTTGAAAGAGTTTGCATATATATATATATATATATACATATTTTTCTATGTACGTATATAGTTACATCCATGCACATGTGCACACACACACACACATTTTGTTCTCAGTCTGTCTGAGAAAGGGACAGGCCAGGCTAGGTAGGGAAAGATGTATAGGGAAGTATGGGATCAGGTTCACAGAAATCCCCAAAATGTACAAGTATAAGGAAACCAAAGTTAGGAGAACGCTCCAGACCACCCTGCCCTAGGTGTCCAGGAGTAGTGGTCTTTTTTATGACAGTCACCTATGACCAAAAAAGAACAACTAGACCCTCAAAAGAAGTAAGCCATTATAGATGTTATCAGCAGTTCTTACTTAAACCAAGGCACCATAAGAATGATAAGGCTGCGAGTTCTTTGGTTAGTTCTAAATAAAAGAGTCTCAGTAGAGGCCCATATTGGCAACTCTGTCGGGACCCCTCTCACTCCTGCGAGCTTTATTCTGTATCCTTGCTTAATAAAACTATCACTTTACTAGCTCTCCTTTGTCCGTGAGATTCATTCTTTAACTCTGTGAGATAAGAAACTCATATATATATATATATATATATATATATATATATATATATATATACTAGAAAGGTCACAGAGCACCAAGCTGCAATAATCAAAATAAGTGCTAAGATCTTGGTTTCCAAATTCATTTCCTCCCTGAAAGAACCTGATATCCTTTAAGAAATACCTATTTCTATGACAGTACAAGGAAAAGTACAATTTGAGCCTATAATAACTCATGTCAAAAAGTATAAATAGGCTCAATGAAGAATGGAAATACATCAGAAAAGTACATAGAAATCACCTTCACCTTAAAAGGATTACATTCAATAAAAGAATATTGCACTTTAAGTATGTTTAGAATAATATTAATAATCTACATTTTAATGGCTCATTAAAATAATCTATGTTGTGGTCTACATAAAATATAAAATAATAGATAATAAATTTATTTTTAATGTTTCAAAAATTGTAAACTATTTTTATTATTATTAATGATTATTATTTTGATTATTTTTATTATTATTAAATGATTATTATATTTTCTAATTTGAAGATATCAGAATACATTATTATCATAACACTAAGACGATTTTGTACTAACTTCAAGATAGACAAAGTGGCCAGTGGAACAGAAGAGAGAGTCCAGATATACATCCATACATATACAATCACCTAATTTATAACAAAGCTAACAATATAGTAAAAAAGGGAGAGGATGATATTTTTTAGAAAGGTCTTTTGACCCTCTACTTCACATTATACACAGAAGTCATTTTTCAGATGGATTGAAAATCTAAATGAAAAGTAAAATAATACACAGTTAGTGAAAAATATGAGTTTCTTTGTGATCTTAGCATTGCTTTTTAGAAGATCACAAAATTTTGCAGAGCACCTAGAAAGCTCAGTGATTTAAGCATCCGACTCTATTTTGGCTCAGGTCATGATCTCAGTGTCCTGGAATGGAGCCCTGAGTAGGGTTCTACACTCAGCAGGGAGTCTGCTTGGTATTCTTTCCTTCTCACTCTGTCCCTCCCTCTGCTCACTCTCTCCCTACCTCCTTAAAATAAATAAAATAAAATAAAATAAAATAAAATAAAATAAAATAAAATAAAATAAAATAAAATCACAGAATTTCTGACAATGAAAGAAAAAAGTTAAAATAAAATTTATTAAAATTAATTAGTTTATATTTAACAAAAACAGCATCCATCAAGAAAATAGAAAAACAATTTACTAAGTGGTAGAAAATATATGTATAATGATACATATAGCCTCAAAAGACTTCTCCAGAATAAATCAGGAAGTGCAAATCAACAGAAACAAAGAGATAACCCAGTAAAAAATGGGCAAAATACTTGACGAATTCTTTATAATAGATTTCTAAATGCCCAATAAACACGAAAAATCACTAGAGGTCATTTCTAGGTCTATGTCCAATAGAAATTTCTATGTGTGTTGACCAAAAGAAATATTAAATACGCATAGCAGCACAATTAGTTATAACTCCAAACTGTCTACTAACCATGTACTATCATTAGAAGAATAACTAAATAACTTATGGTATATTGATTAAGTGGAATACTGTGCAACAATAGACATAAATGGCATACAACTACATGCAATAATAAGTCTCATAAACATATAATTGAATGATGTAAGCCATATTGAAAAGAGTGGACTGCATAATTTCATTTACTTAAAGTATAAAACAGTTCAAACTAATCCATTAAGTAAGAGTCAGAAAAATAGGTATCTTCAGTTAGAAGAGATTTATTGGATGAAAGACACAAGACCTTCTGGGACAAAAAAAAAAAAAAAAGACTTAGGGCAGAGCTAATGTTTGGTTTCTTAATCTGAGTGCTGGTGACACAGGTGTCTTCATTCGGGAAAACACATTGGGCTCTACATTTGCATATGTGTTCTTTTCTATATGTACACACATTTCAATAAACAGTTTTTTTAAATGGAAGTTATTGAATGAGAACGAATTTGCAACATACACCAATGAGGTCTAATATTAAGCACAGAAGTGCACAAATTCTATAAATTTAAGACTGTTAAGTGTTTATTTTAATAATTTGTTTAACAGCATATGTCAACAAGTATGCCTTAGAGTAAAAGACATATTATTAGATTAAGACTGTCTACACCTTTATTAAATGTTCATTGACTGTCTCATTTTTCCAGTTGTCACAAGGTAAACTTATGAAAACAGAGATATTTGCATAGTAATTTTCATTATAACGTTGTAGGGATTTTTGATGTAAAAAGAAGTTGTATTGCTAAAGATTTGAAAATTCACTTATTCTTGCATGTATTTATTTTTTTGCATATGGATGATCTAAAATCTAACGGAAAACATCTCTTTACTTTTAGGAACTGGAATTATGACCTGTTAACAAGTCAGATAGAGGAAAACCTTAATGAAATATCACTCAAGCCAAACTTATTCATATTTTATGTCCTGTTCACCTTTTTCGCCCAAAGTAAGGAAATGCTTTTTTAAAGAAAGTTAATTTTCTTTCTCTTTTTTTAGAATCTTTGCTAGTGTTTGGCTCATGAAGATTTCAATTAATCTCTATAACTTTAGTCCAATTTTTTTTTTTTTAAGTAGGCTCCACACTGATGTGGAGCCCAATGTGGGGCTTGAACTCACAACCCTGAGATCAAGACCTGCCCTGAGATCAAGAGTCCACCTTTAACTGACTGAGGCATCCAAACACCCCTAACCCTTGCACTTTTTGGAAAGGAGGCAAGGGGAAAGACATTTTTCAGTTTGATAGTAAGAAAAAGAAATGTTGATCCCAGATCCCAGGTTAGATAATTAAGTTGTAAAAAAGAGTAAGAGTTGAAGAGTTGAAAATTTGCAAATTAAACAAGTAAAAAACACTTTTTACACTTTTATGGTCCCAAGCAATTTGGAAAATTATTTATTTGAAAAAACTGGAACTTAAGGAATATCTCCCTGGGAACTCAAGAGATATCCTGGATCAAATCTGACATTCAAAGAGTGGGGTTGACTTCAGAATCAGTTTCACATGAAAAATGTGCTCAAACTTTTGCTGGCATAGGGTCAAGCAAGGCAGGATTACCTCTGCTCTTGACTGCAGCTGCCAAAACCCAATGGTTCTATATCTTATAATCATGGTGGTCCAGATCAGTCAAGAATGGGCACATTGAATCCAGTCCATGCAAAATGACAAAGAACCTAGCTTAGCAGGAGTCTTCAAGGGATATGTAAGACAATCTCTTCTGATGGGAGAAGAAAATACATTTTTTCTAAACTTTAAAAATGTATTTTGAAATGTACAAAAATTGTACTACACATATAACTTATAAATAAATATATATTTATATTAAACACACAAATATATACATATTTATCCGTGTGTAATTATAAATACATGCACATACATGTATATATATACCCATCATGGAGAGAGTGGAATGAGTGGTGGAAGGTTTGCCAGGACTTCTAAAATGATAATTATATGAAGCCTAATTGTGACTACAATGAAAGTGATTTTCTTTTTAGTGGAAATGTAATTCACATCAAATTTACTTAAAGTCTAGTGATAGGTGTAGAAAGAATATTTACCTACATATAAACCTGGTTTTTATGTGAAAGTATTATTTTTTTCATAGAGAATTGAAATATTTCCCTACAAGCTCTTAAATTGGAAGGCCAAATTTTATAGGACTTCACATATGGTGTAAGAAGACATCATTCTAAGGGTGTCAATAGTGATTTTAAAGTATTTGAAAGTCACCTTTTGGGCAGCCAGGATGGCTCAGCGATTTAGCGCTGGCTTCAGCCCAGGGTGTGATCCCGAAGACCTGGGATCGAGTCTCACGTTGGGCTTCCTGCATGGAGCCTGTTTCTCCCTCTGCCTGGGTCTTTGCCTCTCTCTCTCTGTTTCTCATGAATAAATAAATAAAATCTTTGAAAAAAGAAAAAAAAAGAAAAGAAAAGAAAAGAAAAAAGAAAAGAAAAGAAAGTCACCTTTTCAAGGCATAAGGAGTCCATATACATAGTAAAAGCAGGGTAACAGGATGTAATGTGGTCATGCCACAGGGTTTGGCTCTTTACCCATAAAAAAGGTAAGTATTTTCATTCTAGTATTAAAAATATAATGCAAAAGTGACTTCTAGTTTTTTTACGAGGTAGGTAATACCAAGTCACATTTGAACTAAAATCCAAATGTTTCATTATTACGTGGTGGTTTGTTACCTTATTCACGTTCATGCTTTATTACTATGCTTCTCTATGAGCCTTAGACATTCAATTTCCTTTTGTCTTACTCTGTTAGCCATATCACCCTCTAAATTAGTAATGTAATTGGGTAGAGTAATAACCAAGAGCATTTTGTTTTCAGAAATGAAATTCCATAAATTGTATTTTTTTGGTTAGTTCTTTGTAAATTATGGGCTCTCTAGTCAAATAGCAAGTCATCATACATTTATAGCTGTTGCGGTGCCTCTGAACCTTTTCAGGTCATAACATACTTGAAAAACGATCATATCTGCACAACACACTTCGGTAAACATTTGAGTCTGCTTTCACCAGTAGGTGATAAGCAAGAAGACTCCAGCTAAGAAAGGACCACCTAATCACAGTGAGGACTGTGAGGGATGGATCTTGATTGTCCTCGGCTGGGATCTCCAAAAAGTAGACCTTAAGGAACAGAGCTGTAGTATTTGGAAAGTGACATGAGGAAATAAGAATGAGGGACAGGGGAATCAAAAGGGAAGAAAGGATGCATTTCTCCATGTTGGCCATTAATATGAGCTATGAGAACTCAGTCATAAACCGTCCACCTAGTGTATAAAGAAGGACAGCATTTATTGGTTTATTCATTGGCTTCAAGAATGGCCCCATGAATATCAGCAGCAACCACATCCCATGAGTACTCAGAGGGTTTCCAAAGCACTGAGGAGTTTGAGGGCAGGCCTATGACAAGAAGTGAGAGGCACACGATGAGGCTGAAGTGAGGTTGTACCTGGGCGAAGTTGGAGAAAATATTTACAGAACTTCTCATCACAGTAGCGCTGTCAAGAGCACTTGAAGTGGCATGCAGCAAGTTTCTGTCAGCCCTGGGCAGACAACAACCCATTAACAACACATTGGCAGCCACACACCTGTTTGGCAACCCTATGGTATTAGAACTTTTAGCAAATCTCAGTACTCTAATGCAGAAGCAATGTGTAAGAGCTGGGAAAAACACATAAATGTGACTTAACATTATTGCTACGGGGTTCACTTTTCATTCAGTTCCTTCAAACACTGCAAAACTGGAAGCACTCTTGACTTCACATGTGAGTCTCTCTGTCTGGTTCTACTCCTTTCACACTGGTAAACATATCATTACCTCCTCATGTTGATGCTGACTTGGCAACCATCTGGATCATGGCTTCCAGTGAGTGATCTTCAGCTTCATCCATGTTGTGGCAACCCTTCCCATTTACCCATAAATCAGAGAAGAAGAGGGAGAAGGGGAGATAGTGAGAGTGAGAGAGAGAGAGGGAGGGAAGCAGGGAGAAAGCTGTGCCTATGGAACAACAACAATGAAAATGAAATTTGAGAGAAAAACCTTCCTGATGGGGGTGAGTTAAGACATCAGGATACTTCTATCCAAGCTAAGACCTGCGGAATCCATATAAACCATGGATGGGACCAAATAGTTGAGTCAATTCCAAGCTGTTACAAACTTTGAAAGCTTTTCCCCTTTAATAACCTTCAATAAGCTTTATGGATCCTTATTAGATACACAGTTAACCTTGTATGATTTAAGTAGGCAGTCAGTTTACTGCTATTCCATCTGTGTTTGGTGTGGCAACCTTTACAACTAGATACGTCATAAACAGGGTTTATAAACATGGTGCTAATGTTTTCTCTGCCCTTCATGTTTTGGCTTTGAGGAATTGAGATCCGTTGTGTTTAATTGCAATATCCATTGAGGAGTTAGAATTTCGTTTCATGCTCATGATTTTAATGGATGCTGGAATTCCCTCCATTGCCATGTAATCACTAGATGTTTTTAGTTCTTGCAAAGTTGCTGAATCCAGCCACTCGTGGTCTGCAAATCTGCTTCTTGACCTGCTGAAGGTCTTAGTTATTACTTGATTATTGGCTTTTCATTTTTAAGACTTTGAGTCATAATACATATTCATTAACCACTGCCTCTTGCCTCATCTTCATCAAAATGAAAATATACTTACAGTAGCATATATTTTTAAATGCAATTTCCACTAAAGATATGCATATTCAGAAGTTTCAAACTTAGACTTGATGCTATAGGTAATAAAAGTGTTCGATACACTAGGAAAATCAGGAGTCATTAATACAGTCCTGGTTCTTTTATCTAGCTGGAAGTATTAACTAGGGCACATGCCTCCTGCACAACAACTCCTACACCACAAAATTGCATGCTTTCTAGGGACTCACATAATTTCTTTTTAAGATTTTATTTATTTATTCATGAGAGATACAGAGAAAGGCAGAGACACAGGCAGAGGGAGAGGCAGGCTCCATGTAGGGAGCCTGATGTGGGACTCAATCCCAAGACCCCGGGATCACACCTTGAACCAAAAGCAGACACTTGACCACTGAGCCACCGAGGCATCCCAGGACTCACATAATTTGAATAGTTTTTGATTCATATATAGTAGCTCTTAATTATTTGTAAGCAACCAGAATTATCTATTCTTTGTTATCCATCTGCACATGAAAGTTATACTTCACTGTTTAGACATTGATATCATCATAAGCGAAATGACCATTCTACATAAATATTCAGAATATGTTTTCTCTGATTGTATATCTTATATGTATTCAGAATTATCCACCTCTTACTGAAACTGGAGAGTCTTAGAGTGGGAATATATTGAGCAGGAAGTCTAGCTCAAATACAAGCTCAATGAAATAATTCTTTCTTTTTTTAATATAAGATTTTATTTATTCATGAGAGACACACACAGAGAGGCAGAGACATAGGCAGAAGGAGAAGCAGTCTCCATGCAGGGAGCCTGATGCGGGAATTGATCCCAAGATCCCAGAATCACAACTTGAGCCAAAGGCAGACGCTCAACCCCTGAGCCACCCAGGTGCCCGAAAGAATTCTTTAGACTTCATACCTTGATGACAGTCTTCCAAGACTTTCTCTAAAACCCAGTATCAATAACTGTTAGCAACAAGAAATTTCAGTAACATGTGAGACAACCCATTCGGTTTTTGAGTAATCAATTGAATATATACGCATTGATCATTTATAGAAATCCAAGTACTGTTTAAGGCACTTGTGATATTCTTCCACAAACTAAACTTAAGCTGTGACCCAGTGTAAATAGTTTTTTCCAACTGGATCATGTGATTAATGACTGAAATTGGTACACCTTGAGACCATGATTATTTTTTCAAATAGATTAAAATGGTGACCTACACATCTTTGTTAGACTCTTCATTGATAATTTTCTATTCAGAGAGGTAGTCTGATTCTTTCTAACTCTCTAGTGGCATATTCAGCAAAAAGGGGGAAAAAAGACAAGAATATAGATACATTCTCTGTACAGTTGTCTTTTCCTGCAATTTCTCAGTGTAGCTTTGACAGGTAATGTAAGTTTGCCCTATTCTATGGGTAGTTAGACGACATTTGCTTCATAAATTGTCAGCATGTTCTCTCTTCAAAGTTGTAAGGATGACCTTAAACAAAGACAAATGTCTTGTTAGAATACTAAATTTCTTCTTAAAAAGCTCTAGCCTTCAGAGGAAATATCAAGATCTTTTTTTAAGAGAATATCCGGCACTTTGAAACACAAATAAGTTAACAATAGAACTAAGTTAGTGGTATCCTGGACTTAAATACGTACACTGGAGTATACTTATGCTTTTTTCAAATTTCCTCAGATAATAATTAAAATGTATTATATTGTAAAACTATTTATAAAACCATAAGAAGTGTTATAAGTGGAAATATTTCAGTACTTCTCTCTAATTCTTTTTTTTTAATTTTTTTAATTTTTTTTTATTTATTTATGATAGTCACAGAGAGAGAGAGAGAGAGAGGCAGAGACACAGGCAGAGGGAGAAGCAGGCTCCATGCCGGGAGCCCGACGTGGGATTCGATCCCGGGTCTCCAGGATCGCGCCCTGGGCCAAAGGCAGGCGCCACACCGCTGCGCCACCCAGGGATCCCCCTTCTTTCTAATTCTGACCTAGTACCCCCAACCTTAAGTCACTTGGGGGGGCACACCATTCTTTGTGGCTGTGCAGTGACATCATTTTTTGTCACCGTTGCTTTCCTTTCTATGCTTAGACTAAAATTTATTTCAACTCAAGATTTCTATTTTAAGATGGGTTTTAATTACTTTTAAATACAATAATACATGATTGTTTGGATACAAAATACCAATTTAAAACTAACTCCACTCCTAGACAGTAACTGTGCAATTTATTGCTAGCTCTGGAGGCAATGCTCTTAGTTCTTTTATACAACGTTCAGAGTGGCAAGCCCACCAGAATTGAACACATAAGTTATGTAGAAGGGAAGGGTAGCATATCATTGCTTATATTTACGTGATATATGTTTATTCAGGATAGAGAAAGTCAGCAACAGTGTTCAAATTATATTACATAAGCACAAATTACAACATCAAGGGAGATGCATATTTAATAAAAAGTTAATCCATAAAGTTATTCACTTACTACAACTTCAACTATTAATGAGTGCTACTGTGTATAAGGCACTTGGGATACAGAATTAGAAAAATATTATATTTTCTTTTTTTTTTTTTTTTTAATTTATGATAGTCACAGAGAGAGAGAGAGAGAGGCAGAGACACAGGCAGAGGGAGAAACAGGCTCCATGCACCGGGAGCCCGATGTGGGATTCGATCCCGGGTCTCCAGGATCGCGCCCTGGGCCAAAGGCAGGCACCAAACCGCTGCGCCACCCAGGGATCCCAAAAATTAATCAGGTGCATTTCTTTATAATCCTTACACTTGTGACTCATACTTGTTCTCTTAGGAGCACAAAGTTTGTTTGTTTGTTTGTTTTTTTTAATTTTTATTTATGATAGTCACACAGAGAGAGAGAGAGGCAGAGGGAGAAGCAGGCTCCATGCACCAGGAGCCCGACATGGGATTCGATCCCGGGTCTCCAGGATCATGCCCTGGGCCAAAGGCAGGCACCAAACCGCTGCGCCACCCAGGGATCCCTGAAAATTAATTTTAGATTGAAATGTTTTTTGTTTGTTGTTTGCTTTTTCTCCTTGTCCCATTCACCTTTCACTCTTTACCTGCAGAGTAATTCAAAAGTTCATTAGGTCTTGGAAGACTTTGCTGCTACATAAAGGTTAGAATAACAATGATGAAAAAATTCAAAACCAGCCTTGTAGGAATTAGGCAAAAAAGAAATCAAGAGAATTAGAATGTGGTGGAATAGAAGATGATTTTCAGATTTAAATCAACTTTTCCAAAGGTAATGATGATTTGGTAAGAGAATGTGTTTATCAGAACAACTGTTTCACAAATTTAGTCTCTTTCCAATTGAAAAATAAGATGTCCTATGTATTTTTGCACATTGTATGATAGCTGTAGGTCATTTGTGGACAATAGACTTGGAATTATTATTACTTTGATCCTTGTCATACAGCTCCATTTTCAGCCTTACTATTATTTTCTGTCATTTATTTTAACAGAGAATCAAAAATGTTCCCGTAGAAAGAGGATTTTGTTCCTTGGGGGAAGAGAATGGTTTTCTAACAATGTTTTCTTCAAAATAATAAAATCCTCAGAATATAGTCATTTTTTTCTCATAGAAGCATGTGATATAGAGTAGGACTCTTCAAGCTATGGCTTACCATCTGTTCCTCTCAATAAAGTTTTATTAGAACACAGCCATCCTCACTTATTTGCATGCTGTCTGTGGCTGATTGTGCACTACAAAGGCAAAGTTGGAGAAGTGTGGCAGAGGTTATATGGTATAGTCTGCAAAATTTAAAATAGTACTATCTGGCCCTTTACAGAAAATATTTTCTGACCCCTTCAATAGAGATAAAACCACGTGTGTTTCCACAGAATGGGAATAGAACCCAACGTGCAGAATGTGCACTATATATTAAGAGAAGGAGAAAGAAAGAGTGGAACGAAGACAAGAAAAGCAGAGATCACAAAAATACCAGAGGAAAAAATATATATGTAAAAAGTTTACAAAGATATGAAACCATTGTAAAGGCCAACAAAATCTTGGTGGTGAGAGTTACAAATGTACATTCTTCTCTGTGTACTGAGAATTACAGACATTGTAAAACTATATGTAACAACAGGTGAGAGGGAGGTAAGATCTGGGCCGGTATCTAAATAATCCTGGTATGATGAGGCTACTATGCAACTGAGCTGGTTTCGAAGAAAAAGTTAGAAGCACTGTCTGTATTTTGCTCAGTCTTCCAAAACCACGCTAGTCTCAAGCATGAAGTGGAACTGGGGAGTTGAAGAAGAAATATCAAGAATTGACAGCAATGTATTAGCTAACAGGGGTGAGGCAACAATTACATGTGAAAGTTTTGCCCAAGATGCATCAACCCTCTGTCTGCTGGACCACTATATGAAGAATTAAATTTTGGGCAACTCTTATTCACAACAGTAGCCTCTTTCAATGAACTGTAGCCATGGAAGGAAGAGGGCAGTGTAATTTGGGAAGAAATTCAAGTGTTGACCGTGGTCTCTGATGCTTACAGAACGCAAAGATTGACCAGAAAGCCATATGTGCTTCATGATGATGCAACAGAGAATTTCCTTATCATTGGAAGAAAGCAGTGAAAGAGTATGACATCAGTTTTCTGATCACTAGCTTCTACACAGAATGGAGGTACAAGCACTTGGTGGTGGATTCTGTGATGCACTACATGGAGAAGCTGGGCAGGAGATCTGGGAGATGAGGCTGGGGCTCGTTGTCAGAACATGAATTGTGACCAAGGAGTTCTTTAAGAATTTTTAAACTATCTGCATGGATCTCATGGCCTTCCTCTTAATTTCCTCAATGCTTCTGTGAATGTGTCTTACTAATCAGGCTTTTGGTTTTCTCCTGGTATACAGTCTCATTTTTGGATAATGAAATTAATGACTTCATCTCCATAGTTTGGGAAAGAAAAGACAAGGAGAAAGAGGAACAAGGGAATGTCTTCATCAGAGTAGCAAGTTAGAAAATATTCTAAAAAGCTTACAACTATTTTTCATGCAGCAAATCAAAGAAAGACAATAGATCCTGAGGACAAGAAAGTCAATAAACATTTGCTTTCATGCCTCTGGCCAGTTCACTCAGAAATTATAATTTAAACAATATATTATTTATGTTTCATTTGGTCAAATGTAACCTCACTTTTGAGATTTATATTAATATTGAATTACTTCTTGTTGTAGAGTCTCAGTCCAAGAACTCTATCAAAGACACTGGCTGTCTCTAATATCCCTGAAATTACTAGTATCCATTGATTTTCCCCTTAAACTGGAGACAAGGCATGTTATGACTGTACCTTTGCCTATGTCCTTACCTACTGCAAAGAGGACAAGAAGAGAAACAGTAAAATAATCTTATGACTTTGTAGAAAGAGATGATATACTTTGGGTTTGGTATTTACATTCAGAAGTAAATGATCTGAATTCTCTGATATTTATTGACGCAGATTTTCATAGAGTATAACTATTTTCCGGTCCCAGATAAGGCATTAGCTTTGACAACGAACGGAGGAATGCTGAAACACTGAAGCTGTGTTTTGCAATAATGTATTAGTATTTCCAAAGAATACATGCAGTTTTCCTAAAGAGCCTTTGGAAAACCAGGGGTAAGGGTTTGGCACAACATAATCTGATTCGCAGATGCTTCTTTGAATTAATAGCATCAAAGATTTAGGCATTTCATTTTTTTAATCTTTTTTTTAAGATTTTTATTTATTTATGATAGTCAGAGAGAGAGAGAGAGAGAGAGGCAGAGACACAGGCAGAGGGAGAAGCAGGCTCCATGCAGGGAGCCCGACGTGGTATCCGATCCCAGATCTCCAGGATCGCGCCCTGGGCCAAAGGCAGGCGCTAAACCGCTGCGCCACCCAGGGATCCCAGATTTAGGAATTTCAGATCCTTGTTTTGTTTATACTAAAAACAATTAAGAGTCTTCTATAAACTTGTTCTTCATCATCATATAAAGTTTGATATTTTAAGTTTTTGATCTACTGTGGCATAATATAGAAGTCATTTTTATATTCTAATCATCTCAGAAGCGTCAAAATTAAGAACAAATTATTACATTTGTCTAAGGTCTATTGTATTATATCAAAAGCTGCCATTTATCTTCTAGCAATTCACTTTGCTCTGTTGATTCTGGTCACCCAAAAACCTTCCCAGTTTAGATACACTTCTAAACTAATTCATATCCCTCACTTCCCAAAGACTGTGATGCCATCTTTTACTTCCTATGAGTCTACCTATTATAATATACATTTATTTTTTCAGAACTGATCTATAAAACCATACTGCTTTTTTTTTTTTAATTACAACTGGGACAAATTACAACCAGCTCAGTAATGATTCTATATTCATGATTCTGAAATTAGGACAGCCTGATTTCTTCTGGAATGACAAACTGAGAGGAAATAATAATTGCTCAGCCATTACAAATTTTAAATAAAATAAAACATTTGTTTTTAAGAGCCAAATATTAATGAATTTCTGGAAGATATACACACATATTATTTTAATAGTAAAAGTACTTACTCACCCGTTCAGAATTATTTTCCCCACTATATATCCCTAGGACTTTAACCAGTGCTAACTATATACATCCCAAACTCATTTGTTTCTTTATGAACTCATTTATTTGTGTGTTTATCTCTTCTGATAACTGAGAACCTTAAAATCAGGCACCATGTGTTATTCGTCTTTGCAGAGTACCTGGAGCAGTTGAGGGTATTGATGGGGTTCAAAAGAAGTCATTTCAAAATGTACCACTTTGACATGTGGATTATTTTGAGCTAAAGGCAAGTCAGACCCTGAGGACTCAGGAGATGGGTTTGCCTTTCCCTTAACTAACTGAAGAATCTGAAGTGTCTTTTCCAGAGTTAGAGTTATTACCAGAGATAAATTTCATCTGAGTGAACCATCTATATGGTAGGGTAAACATCTAATTACTACGCATCTGTTCTTTTTGTGGCCCTGTGAAATCCCATCTTCTCTTTTAAGGCCGGAGGCCCCTATCTCATTCCTTAGCTCAGGATGTCATACATATCCCCATTTTACCTTTCTGTCTCTGAGACCCTCATGTATGTGGCATTCCCTTATGCATAAAATTAAATTTAACTTTTTTCCTGATAATCTCTCTATTGTCTATTTAATCTTCAGACCATCCAGGAAAACCTTTGAAAAGTAGAGGGAAAATTTTCCCCCCTCCAAAAGTACACAGTGAGAACTCAAGTATTATTCCTGAATCGAATGGTTATTAACTAAAGCAAATAAAACTGCAATGAGGTGAGTTTTAAAACTCTATTTATGAATTTATATCTGTTGCCATAACAAAAATACAGTTGACTAAAAGATGTTAAGAGCCTTTTGGACATTTGAGTGGTTGGAGAAGAAAATCGAGACAGCTTAGAACCAGAGAAAATGAAACAAAAGGGTTACGTTATAGATCACCAGCATCGTTCATAGTTTCCTCAAAAGATTTCAATTCAATTGTTGCTGGTAAGGTATTATACACACATGGATTCTTTTTTTAAATATTAAAAATTCTCTTTCACAATTATGGCTAAGCTAAACCTTAAACATTTCTAAAAATTCCAATTTGGGCCAAATCTATGATGATTGTAAATGAAATAAAGTGCTTACCATCACATATAAATCACTCTCTATTGCTTTAACCCCTCAATTATTTGGAATGCCTTCCTTGATTGTGCTGCAATAAGTGTTTAATGTAATAAACATTACACTTAAATAAACACTTATTGCAGTGTTTATTACATTAATAAGTCTTTAAACATTTAAAATACCTTCTAAGTTAGATAATATCTACAAGAAATGGTTTAGATATTTGGGAGTAAGGAGTTGTGTTTTTTTTGCTGTTGTTGTTGTTGGTTTTGTTTGTTTGTTTTGAATTTTTAACAAATGTCAAATGTGATCAGAGTATATTTGCTTGAAGGAGGGGACCCAGGTGTCCTCAAGTTCAAGGAGGTCCTACTCTGTGAATGCCTAAGAGGACATAGCACAGTGATTCTGGGAGAGCATCTGCAAGCTGAGACTAGAGCCTATCTGCCCCCAGATGCTAAGGACTGTCTACCAGAGCAGGAAAAAAGAAGAAAGCACCTGCCTGCCTTCTTTGTTTCGATCTCCACCCTAGTGTCTCATATTTGGGAGAACCTCATAAGCTAGGTAGTAATAGAACTGAAGACTGTAGCTTTCCTGTTCTTATCCTAAGCACAGAGTAAATTTAAAAAGTGATTTGGAGCAGAAATAGGTGAATCACTGATATATAGCTTTAAAAGTCCATTATTTAGGGTTTCCCCTAATGAACAATAAACAGCCTTCAACCTAAAAGAAAAAAATAAGAAAAAAGAAACTTCAGAAAGTTTTATTTCAGCAATCATAAAAGCAATAGGAAGAGAGAGTAAGAGCTAGAAAAATTCAAGTAAACTTCACGTTCTTTAAGCAACGCTTTCACAGGCACATGGGAAATTAGCTAATTATGTAAGAAATTTAAAAGGAAATCAAGGAATCAAAGTGGTTTAGTCTAGAACTAAGGAAACTTGAAAGACAAACAAGAATAATCCCGAGTCAGGAAATCAGGACAAGTCACAAAATGAGAATATAAGGAAATAGGACACATGGATGAGGAAAGGTGTTGGAAAGAAGTGCATACAGAATCTGCAGTGCAGCTCCAGAGACCCACTAGGGGCAGTGAAAAACATTGCTCTGTTTTCTGAAGTTTAACGATTGTAGGAAGAATGTTTCATCGCATGAAATAAATGACAGAAAAGGCACAAAAATTTACTCAGAAATCACTGTCTTTCTCATGAAGTGATAGCTATGAAATGTGTGGATTTCAATAAAGGGTGAAATTTCTACCGAGAAAAAGGAAGATGTAGAATCAGGAAAATATGTTAAAAAGTACAAGCCAAAACCTCTGGCGATGTTCGTGATCAGTGTTTCTTGGTACCATGAATCGCAGGAGTCAAGTGTAATCAACAGGTGCTACTACAAAGTAATTAGCTATTAAATTTAGTTCCTTGGAGGGCAGCAGAAATCACCTAAGATTATTCAAGTTTTAAATCAGGGAAACAATAATTCTGGAAAATGTAGGGTTATCCACTTAATTTTGGCATGGATTCCAATAAAACACAAGAAACTCAAGAGCAGGGATATTATTAGGTTAAAAAATGAAGAAATCTTTGAGAATAGAATTTTAATTTATTTCTTTAAAAAGTGGTAAACCAAACAAATAAATAAGTAGCTGTAGTGAGGTAGTTATAAGCTCTTGTATTGAAGCCATACTGCAAGGCTCCAATTTTAGTATATGTCATAACTTCTTACATGAATTTGATTACTTAACATCTCTGTCCCTCGGTTTCTGAAGCAACCTGTCATCTCTCTCAGGAAAGCTGGTGGTGTAAATCCAGTCCAAACCCAAAGGCCTAAGAACCATGAGAGCCCTGGAATAAATTCCAGTTCCAGTGCAGGGGAAGACCAATGTTACAGGTCAGCAGTCAGGCACAATGACTTCTCCCTCCTCTGCCTTTTTTGTTCCATAGGCCCTCAGTTGATTGCAGGAGGGGAATCTGCTTTATTCCATCTACCAACTCAAGGCTAATCTCATTATGAAACACTCTCACAGACACACTTGAAAATTCTGGGAAATTCCATACAAGCTGAGACTGGAGTCTATCCCTCCTCAGATGCTAAGAACTGTCTACCAGAGCAGAAAAATAGAAGAAAGCCCCTGCCTGCCTTCTTTATTTCAATCTCTTCCCAATGCCTCCCATTCAGGAGAACCTATTAAGAAGCTAAGTAGTAATAGAGTTGGGGAATTTAGTAGTAGTTAGCCAAATATCTGGGCACGCCGTGTCCCACTCAGTTGACACATAGAAATAACCATCACACAGCTGTTGTGCCAGGTAAAATATGATTGCCAAGGCAGATTAATGAGGGCTGTATACATAGTGTATGCCCATCGACTTGGGAAATGCAGCTATTTCTAGTCTCATCGAGTAAAACATTTAGAAAACAGTTCACATCTACTTGGAATGGATAAAAATGTTCTTATCCTATTTTGCGCTGGCGTTAACACTGCTGTTCTGGGTCATAATATAGCTTGAAGGGATCTGGACCATCTGGACAACCTATAGATTACCACAGCATTTCCATCACATCAAAGTCATTGTTTTTAATTTGCCAGGATGAACAAGAAGTGGCTAAAATGCTGGAAGTCTTGGGGAGACAAATGCCCTTTAGAGAATGGGAGGTAAATTCTACAAAATACTCAAGGATCTTCCACTAAAGTTTGTAGGGGTACAGTGATCGGGGCAAGTCAGAATATTCCTTCCAGAAGAGACTGAGTGTCACATTTTGCATTCCATAGTACAAAGGTCTTGGAGGTCTTTTCAGTTTCTGGAGGCAACGCATTCCACACCCAGAGGTCATGCCCCAGTCCATGTACCAAGTGACATGGAAGCTATCAATTTTGAACAGCTTCCAAAGGCCACCCACCTTCCTTGGTTCGTGGCCTTATCAAGACCTTCAGGAGACCCTTCTTGCTCCACTGGTTATGAAATTCTGTGAAATGTCAAATGGGCCTAGATCTCTCTGGACTATATTATGAGAGAAAGGAAAGAATTAACAGGTCTGGGACACACTGTGGTTTGTTTGTTTGTTACAAATGAATATGATCCACTTTTCTGATATTCATAAAAAGAACACATTTGCCAAATCAATAGCTATATACCATGTGCCTGACATTGTTAATCTACACTAATAAAAACACCATATCTGACACAGAGGCTGCACCTGTAGCCTAGTTGAATTTATGGTAGTCTACTATCATCACCCAGGATCCATCTGGTTTTGCAAGGACAAGATTGAAAAACTAAATTGAGATATGGTGGAGATCACTACTTTGCATTCCTAAGTCTTTAAATGGAGCACTACTTTCTTCTATTTTCTCCATGACATGATAGTTTTTAACTTAGTGTTTTGGGATGAGTGGAAAATAGAGAATTTTTGGAGGCTTCCACCTGGCTTTGTTCACTATGCTAATCCTCATCCTACTGTGTACAGATGTAATAGGAATTTTGTTCCTACCAACATGTACATCCACACCAGTTTAAATTCTGTGTCTGAGCAATGGCCACAATGTATTTACACAAATCTAGTGGATTCACCGTGGGTTAAACTCAGGCCAAGACTAGTTATTGTCTATAGATACTGCCCTCAGTATCCTCCCATATAACATGGGGACATAGTGGCACTTCTTATCTCCAGACATACATGACAACTTTGACTCTGTGTTCAGAGTTCTTGAAATGTTTAGGTGTCCCTTTTCCCCCAAGGTACCTAAATAAATGGCCTTATGTCCCCTTGACATAGAATTATGAAACTCATTACCAAATAGACCTGGTTTGTTATTGCGATGTCTTTCCTCCTGGAGACTTGTCTCTTGTTCAGTTGTTCAGAGTTGTGTATAAGAAAATGAGCTTAGATTCAGAAACCAAGAAATCACTAATGACATTTTATTGGGGTAAGTACCTTAAACTTTATGATCATCCTTCTTTGACTTCTGATGATACAAACTGATATGGCCTCATGATTATCCAATTTTTCCTTACGTATGCTGCAGTCTGTTACTATGTGTCAGATCACCTTGACTGTCTCTCCAAACTTCTCACTTAATTTAAAATTGTGCTCACATTACTTTGAGAATGGTATTGCCATCAGGCATTTATTGTTTCATGTTCTTATTATCCCCTCAGTGCTATTAGTGAGCTCGGCTCTAGAATGGCATCTCCTACACTAGCCCTGGCTTTCAGAGGAGTCACTGCTGACTTCTTGTGATGCTGCTGTCCCTTCCATCAGCATGTATTTTATTTCTCTGGTAAATACTGTATCTTCCAGGCACTCTGTGGAAATGTAGTCATCTGAGTATTTTCAGGTCTCATATATTAGATCCCATCTATAAACCCACTTCTCTGAGCCTTTTAGTCCTTTCTTGTGTTATTTACCTTTGCAATTCTGACATTTTACCTCTCTTGGGGTGGACAACTGCTTTCTCTCATGCATGTAGGAATCTTCTCAAAAGGATATTTTACACCATCTCTCAACATGTTTGCCATGATGTTAAGTCTCATATCCTGGAAGAGTTCTCCTATATCAATGCAGATGATACAGACTTACAATGTTTCTACTTAGTTTTTTTTTGTTTTGTTTTGTTTTTGTTTTTACTTTATGACAATAAGAAAGCAATATGCATTCAGTCAAAACTGTACTTCGAATATTGAATTTTGATCTTCTCTAGGGCTAGCAATATGTGGCATGATGCCCTTTCTGATGCTGGGCAGTGGCAGTGATCCGCAGCTCCCAGCAAGGTGCACAATCTCGAGGGTAACAACCATTAACTTACAACCATTGTACCCATAAAACCATCCTATTTTTCACTTTCAGCGCAGTATTCCATAAATTACATGAGATATTCAATATGTTCTTTTAAAAGAGGCTTTGTGTTAGATGATTTTGTCCAACTGTAAGCTATGTGTTCTGAACACATTTTAGGTAGATTAGGCCAAGCTATGATGTTCAGTAGGTTTGGTGTATTAAATGCATTTTTGACTTAATGATATTTTTTATTTATAATAGGTTTATCAGATATAACCCCATCATAAGTTGAGAAAGATTGGTATATTATATTTTATCATAATTGATGCTCTGACTCTCTTATTTAGCACCCTCAGAACTGGGAATGTGTATACTCTCAGGACTGACAGCATCTGTTGGCTCATTCCTACAGGCCTTTCATATTTGTGTGTAAGCAAGACCTCAGCAGGTAAAAGGAACAATAAGAACAGGGACATGCATAAATGGGAACAGCTTTATGTGTGTGACAAATGCCAAGTATTCCTACCTTTGGTCGGCACTGAAAACAGTGCATGCTGAAAACAGCCATGATGGTGGTTAGATAGAAGGCCAGGCCTGCTGAGGACAGTTCTCCCATCCCCCACAGCCCCCTAGTTAATGCTCCTCTGAGACCCATGCAGATAGTCATGTAGGCAGTTCCTTGCTGCCCACCTCATGATTGATTTCTTCACTTGTTTTTCTTGTTTCCACATATTTTACATTCTACAATGTACAGAGCCAATCTAGATTGTGGGCTTACCTAGGCACCTGCATTTCTTGGCAGTTCCTGCCAGTATAGCCCCTTCTGGCCTCTCTTTCTTCCAAGATATTGGACTCCAAGTAATCATTTTGATGTAGGAATGAGGTAGACACAGACGGGGCTAGTCAGGAAAAGATAAAGGAAAGGCCCCAAGTCAGGTTCCTATCTATCCCAAGAAAACAGAGATAAGACAGTAAAAAAATAAAATATAAAATAAAATAAAAAATAAATAAATAAAATAAAATAAAATAAAATAAAATAAATAAAATAAAATAAATAAAATAAAATAAAATAAAATAAAATAAATAAAATAGAATAAAATAAAATAAAATAAAATAAAATAAAATAAAATAAAATAAATAAATAAACTTGGCTCCCTAGCTCCAAAATGTTAGGGAGTATCCCCCTTTAATGGCTACTAGGTAATTACAGAAACTCCCCAGACCACAAAGAAATATGTCATTAAGGTGTTGTCAGTAGTGCCTGCTCAAACTAAGACTGCACAAAAATCTCAAGGCCATGGGCTATCCGACTAGGCTCACCAGAAATCCCAGATGTAGAGAAATATTATGAGGAGATATTAACCTGAGAGAAGAGAACACCTTGACTGGATTCATGATGTTTACAAAAACATCTTGTTTGTTATTATGATAGTTACAAGTCCACCATGTTTGTTCTAAAGATCCACCCTGATATTGATAAGAAATTTACCAAGTTCCCTGGTCAGTTTCTGATAAAAGGCAGACCATAAAAGCCCTCAGTGGGAACCCTATGGGGACCCCTCTCACTTCTGAGAGCTGTGTCTGCATCTCTGTTAAATAAATTTCTCTCACTTTGCTCTCTGTTGTCTGGGAGATTCATTCTTTGACTCCATGAGACATGAACCAAGCTCTCCCTTATCAATTTTACCTCTCATTGAAAGGTGCCACGCAGCACATGTTACTGTCCCTTTTCTGTCATCAGGCTTAGCATTCCTCTGCCCAGTTTCTGTTATTACTTGACTAGAATTAACGGCCTAATATTCAGGAGAGAAGTTGAAGGCAGATTATGAGGAAGAGCATTTTGCCTTTCAGGAAGAGTTCTCTTTTTTTTCCATTAATAATAAATAGAAGTAGAGGGTTCAGGAAATCTAAGGTTTCAAGGTTTGGAGGTATGGATTCAGATATTCCAATGTCATGATTCAGGATTCTGTTTTTCCTGACTAAGGCCCTGGTTTTGGCAAAACAGACCAGGTTTCATTGGACATTTAACTATCTCCAGCGCTTACTCTAAAAATAAATCCCTAGTCCTGACCCTCTCTTTTCTCAGCTTGGTAGCTACAGGATATGGAAACTTCTTTATATGAGACCAAGGATGTCTTTCATAGTTCTCTTTCAGTGAACAATTTACATTCCACATTCATCTTTTTATTATTCTTTCCCCAACTCATTTGAACTTTGAAATAGTCACACAATTCTACTGTCCTTATAATTACATTGTCCTTTGCCCTACAATGCCCCAAATCCTGATACACTGCATGAGCTAGTGTAATCCTTTCCTCCAAGTGGGCCATCTCAGTTTACAACAATGAAAGCTTTGAAAACTGCCTTTTTTTTTTTTTTTTTTTTTTGTGATAGGAGCGATCTGTGCCCCAGCTACCACTAGATATGTCATCTTCATGCCAGAGGTGGGCAGTGAGGGATTCTGTGCCAAAATTCCATCTTAGCACCTGTTTACTCTAACCACTTCTTATACTTGAGTGAGTTTCATGAAACAGATGAGGAGCTCTGAACTCTGTCTTGTAGAGTTGCCCCAGATGGGGCTGAGGGGATGAAGCTTTATATCACAGCATTTCATTCAACCTCTAGGATAAAGTCCCTTTGGAAGAGCAAGGCAGTTTTCTTTGTTGAGATATTCCCAAAAGAAATCCAATGAGAGAAATCTTCACTATAAGCAGCGGAGAAGAGAGATCATGGCAGTGACTCACTATGACCACTGCAATAATAATTAACAAGTTATTTGGATTTAACTTCATATAATCAACCGAGTTTTTAAGATTAGAAAACATAATACAAATATTTTAAGCCTTGAAAATGAAAAGATAAAAGTATCATTGAGAGAGATTAGAATACACAAGAGGAAGCAAAGGGTGAAAAAAGGCATAAAACTTCATAGTCTCACCTTCCATGATGTAGAGTCATGCTATGACCATATGGTGATGTAAAATGTAAAAATTTTTAAATGAACATAAAAAAATAGCAACGTGATTATAACATTGAAAGAAAACTAAGTGGGAGTTGTGTAAGCAAGCAAAATTACCGTTTTTTGGAATGGGCTATCAGTGTATTATTGTTTTAAATGATAAGGTAAAATAGAATCATCAGCATATGATTTAGCGTTATGGAAATAATCAACACATAGACTTAGAAGCATTTAAAGGAATTAGTTTTTGAGTGACTGGAGATGGAGATTGTTGGGGTAGGAGATTAATTTTCTTTATACTTTCGACTTCTTTCTATTTGCTTGTGTTTTTAAAACGCGTCCATCAATGGATGAAGAAGATAAAGTATACACACACGCCTGCGCGCGCACACACACACACAATGGAATATTATTCAGCCATGAGAAAGAAAGAAATTTTGACATTTGAGATATGGATGAAGCTGGAGGGCATTATGTTAAGTGAAATGAGTCAGACAGAAAAAAAAAAAAAAACAAATACTGCATGATCTCAGTTATATGTGGAATCCAAAAGAGGCAAACTCATAGAAACAAAGACCAGAATGATAGTTACCAGGGGCTCAGGAGATGGGAGAAATGAGGAGATGTTGGTCAAAGAGGCAAACTATCATTTATAAGATGAATAAGTTCTGGAGATCTAATGTATAGCATGGTGACTGTAGTTAATAACATGTTAGCATGTACTTGAAAGTTGCTGAGAGAGTAAAGCTTAAATGTTCTCACTACACCCACAAAAAATAGCAACTATGTGATATGACAAAGTATTAGTCATCTCTATAGTGATAATCATTTTTGTGGTATATCAAATCAAATCAATGTATCAAATCGACACATTGTACATTTTAAACTTTCACAAAATTATATGTAAATTATATCTCAAAAATCATATCGCAATAAAGCTGAGAAAATAAAATTACATATCAACATATGAATTAAAAATGAAGAACAATTGTACTTTTTAAAAAGAGAACATTAGTAATTGTGTAAAATTAATTTATTAAGGATTTAGAGTTTTATAAGATTGCTGAAGACTGAGGAATCTGGTTAATATCCAAGGTTCATTTATACTAATTCTTCTTTGTGTTGAATATATAGTCTCAATGTGAAGAAGCAAATCAGAAAAAGTAATATACACAAAACCACAAAATATTTGGTGGTCATAGAATGAATTATTTAATCTGTAGGAGTTAAAGTAACTCAGCATTCACTTGCATCATACTCTCTTCCTCAGATACTTCCTCAGATACTTCCCTATGCATCTATCTCTTATTTTTCCTAATCCTTACTTTTTGAGGGGTTTAAAATTATATGTAATATCCTGAGTTAAGTAACACAATTTCTGTAAGAGTCAACTCTAGTGAATGGGATGCATCTATTTCTATAAAAAGAATGTTAAAGGTCAGAAAACCTGTCACTTGAATCTTTACCAATTAAAAATAAAGATAAATGTAAATATTTTTTAGATATAAATTTAATCTCTGCAGTAGGAAGCTGTCTTTTCAGAGTTAATGGCTTTATTATAGTTTTAACTACCTGACTTATAACTTTTTTCCCTTGAATTATTTCAATGAACTTTAATTCCTTTTTATGTGAGTTTCAACAAATGATAATGTCACACGAAACTTTCTACTACATCTGAACTGCTGCTAAGCAAATTGAGGACGAAATGCCAAAAAGTTAGAAAAAAGCATGCATAAATGATCCACAAATGCTTTGTGAATAAAACCCTTAATCTTGGGTACTAACTGTTCCATCTGTTCTCTAGTTGTGCATTTTTTTCTAAAAAAAGTCAGTGATATGAATCCTTCTTATATAAAAGAAATATTAAGAAGCCACATAAAGTAAGCACATTCTTTTTTTTTTTTTTTTTTTTTTTTTATTCTGTAAGACTTTTTTCTTTCTTCTGGAAAGACAGGGCCGAATGAATTAAGGACAGAATACGAAGTTGATATGTAAAAGTAAAAGGAAAAAAGTGAATTCTGCAAGAAGCCAGAAACACTGAACACCAATTCACTTTCACAAGTGAACCAATATTTCAAAAATAAGGAATAAATCATCAAGCAACTCTAAGATAAATGTAGTGACACATAGTGCTTTCCTTAAAAGAGTAAATGTGCCCTTGAATATAAGAATAAATGAGATCAATGTTCAATTTAGATGCTTTATGGTAGCAATGACACTGAAATAATAAAAACTCTTTTTCTTGAGGAATAGACCACTGACCAATTACTTGTAGAATGTGCCTTCTTTTTGTGCTTATAAGTAATCTAACTTTTTTTTTTGTAACTACTACTTAGAGAAACTCAGAAGACTAACACCGAATTGATAGTATAATGCCTACTCAAGAAATAGAATTAGCATGAAATGCAGTAAGGATCATTCTACATAGTATCTGGCAAAATTGTCAGCAGTCCATCAAACTCAAATAAGGTCCACATATACAATATAATCAAAAGACACGTGCACATTGTAGATTATCGTTTTTTTTTTTTTTTAAAGGGGGCTTAATATAGAATAGAAGAATAGAAACTCCAACACTAATAGCTTTGCAGCCATACTCCAGATGATTGGATGGCTCCAAAATAGCTTGCTGTATGACCACAGGATACTGAACTGAGGCTTTCATCATAATAATCATGAGTTTACTCAGTTAATTCCAGACTCTTACTGAATGCTATGGTTAAAAGGAACCTTACATGTGGTGTGTTAAAATATTTCTTAGAAGACCAAAATCACATTGTCATCTTCAGAACATTCTGCTACGGGTTAAAAACAGAGAGACATGATTTCTTGAATAATTCGGAAGCTATTAAATTTTAAAGTTTCAGTAGTTATGAATCGGAGTTGTGTCTTCATCATCATGCAATTCATCCACTGTGGAATTTACTAAGCAAAAGGTTTTGTCTACAATTTCTGGATTGACATATACCCATTTATTAATCTGATTGAATCCTCTTTTTTGTTATACCAGGGAGATACAGTGACACTTTCATTTATACATAAATTTGACTTTGCAGATATTATTATTTTTCTTTCACGGTTACTTCTTTAGCTTCCATTTTAATATTACTATTTGCATATATGTGTGTGTATGTAGATACATATATATATGTGTACATGTATGGATTCACTGTCTGCAATAAATGGAAAAATCCTTTCCCTAACTGTTATGAATCATTTACACTGTTGTTACAAACATATTCTTTTTTTTAAAGATTTTATTTATTTATTTATTTATTTATGAGAGACAGAGAGAGAGACAGAGACAGACATAGGCAGAGGGAGAAGCAAGCTCTCTTCAGGGAGCCTAATGCGGGACTCCATCCCAGACCCCGGGATCATGCCCTGAGCTGAAGGCTGACACTCAACTGCTGAGCCACCCAGGTGTCCCACAATCATATTCTTAAACTAGCTATATTCCTTTAAAAGATAAAACTTCTCATCTTTATGCTTAAAATATTAACAAATTGTATTTATTTAACTGACATTATAGAGAACTATTAGCAATCTTTCTGTTTTCCTATACAATATGGATTGAGCATCATGACTAAACTCTTGTCTATAAATGATGGGTCCCCAGAGATACAACAATCTGCCAAATGTCTGTGGCACAAATAACAGATGTCACAATGCCTGAAGTATTTAAAAATATTGTTTGGATTCTATGAATTTCATATTAGACTATCAAAGTTTAATTATTAGAAGTATAAACACTCAAAAACATAAAATTCAAATATAATTCATACCTACCTCTTATTTTTCTCTGTTAATACTAATAAAGTAACAGGAACAATTGCTACATGGTTTTTGATCACCTTTTAGTTAAGAATGACTCTCCAGCCTACTGCCTGGTCCATCAAGACCTCATCTGTACTAGTTTAAGTAGAATATTTTTACATTGCAAATGTCTAACTAAGCTACTATCTAAAAGTGAATTAAAAGAGATTTTTTTCTTTAATTTATGTTTAAATTAGGAAAATGAACTATGTGTTTTTGCAGGGAATTATTGTCATAGACAATATGATTTAGAAACGTTTCCAAAATTTATTCTATACAATCTGGAGTCTTATTGTTACTTCTTTGGTTTATTTTTTGGAGATTTTGTAAATACTGGCAGTGAAAACACATCTATGAAAAGAATTTCATACTTTAAACAGACCCTTACATTTTTCTTTATTCAAGGCATCATCATATTACTGTCAATCACCATAGCCATGACTATCTGCACAAGGAAATATAATTAACATGATATTGAGATCAGAAAAAAAAATTTTAAACTGTGTATGAATAATAGTGGATTAAAATGTTTGTGTTTAAATCTGGAGGACACAACTTATGCTTCTCTTTAGATTTAATTTATAAGAGCTGATAAACTATGTTGTAAGAAACACAATATATTAGTCCTAAGCAAAAGTTATATGTGTACATTTGAATTTATTTTGAAATATTTTACATGGATCATTATAGAACAATTTCAAGATTTTAGAATATTGCAAACTACAGAATGTATGATACAGAACAAAACACTGCAGAATCCAAACAATAAGATTGCTAATTCTAATATTAGAGCACTTCCAAACCGATGTATGCTTGTTATCCTTAGGGAGATAAATCAATACGTTATGCAATGCAATTAGCATAGAGATGAAGGGCGTAGATCAAAATGATGAGTTTTATTTTTTATGAGCTAGAACTTACTGTTTGCCAGTAATGCTGATACAGCCATGACAAGGACTGTGCCCAGTTTCTAGGCTGCAAGAGGTTATTCATGCAGAAAACACAAAGACATTTATGTCATCAATATATAAGTCATGGGAGATACAATGTGTCTCATCATTAGTAACTACAATCTCTTAATGTTTCTATGTAACATCAAATATTTGGTTTCTATGGAAGTTCTAGGGGAAATACAGATGATCAGTATCTGTCTATATTTGTGAATTCTAGGGGAGAATATCTAATATTTTGTTATTTTATTAGGAAACTATTCATAACATATTCAGCTAAATTAATATTTATGCTATTTATGGAATTGTGATAGACACTATGGCATTCAAATGTAATCTAAGTCACCATCCTGACATTGACTTGCATAGAATGTAAAAACAGAAACAGACAGTACCAATAAGGGAGCGAGGATAGATTGACTAATTATCAGAATAAACAGGACATACATAAACATAGCGGTGCCCCAGGAGGAACAAATACATGGTAAAAATACAGCAGTATTTACCAACGTGCCATCTTTCACCAAGAGTCTTCACAGATTTTGTCATATGCACATACCACCTGTTTTCTTAAGTTCTTTAATTTTACCTTCTTCAAATCTTTATTCTTTAAATAAATCTTTATTTAATTTATATGCATTTACTTAAAAGACCACTTTATGAGTTTTGGGGGGGGGGGGTTGAGAATTATATACACACGTTTTGAGTCATTGCTAGTGTTAAAAGAAGAATTGATAGGCTGACTCCTCTTCATAGACACACACATAGACACATAGACACACATAGACACACACTCCTTAAGATGGAAACTAATGATCAGAGCAAAGTTATAAGCGCAGGTGATTAGAAGTAAGATGGCCTCAATGGCAGATGTCAATACCATCCCTACTATCAGATAGTCGGCACTGTAAATTTCAAAGTGGGGTAACAGAGCTTGAGTCTTTTGCAGACTCTCAAAAGGACCTGATCTGAGATTGTGCTACCAGCAAAAGCAAAAGCACAACTCTGGAGAAAATCTCCCCTCATTTAGGTCTACAGGATTTGCAGGTCATGATAAAGCAATACATTGGAAATCATTAAAAAAAATGCATAATTTGTGTCAGTTAGCCAAAAAATAAATAAATAACGACACCAAAAAACAATAGTTTTAGTTCTTCCCCACAAGCAGCATTTTTTGGAATTATCAGATGTAGACTTTATAATTGAATATATGAAATATTTAAAATATAAAGCATACAATGCTAAGTGATTATGAGACATTACTATGAATGAATAGATTTAAATATGCAACCACGAGAAATAGAATTGTTGAAAGTTTTTAAAAGTATGAATTAAACATCAAACTGACTTGAGAAAAATAGTGAGGTGGAAAATAGATCCAAAAAATATACCTAGGGATCCCTGGGTGGCGCAGCGGTTTGGCGCCTGCCTTTGGCCCAGGGCGCGATCCTGGAGACCCGGGATCGAATCCCACGTCGGGCTCCCGGTGCTTGGAGCCTGCTTCTCCCTCTGCCTGTGTCTCTGCCTCTTCTCTCTCTCTCTCTGTGACTATCATAAATAAATTTAAAAAAAAATTATTAAAAAAAAAATATACCTAGAGCACAGCATGAAAGAGATAGATTGGGAAAGGTAAAAAAGAATGTGAAAAAAAATAAAATAAATTTGAGTAAAAAATAGAATAGAGTGGAGGCAGCATTTAAGAAATAAAGGTTTTTTAGAATTTGGTATATTAATCTATAGATCAAGGATGTACACTGTATGCAAAGATAATAATAATAAATAATATATTGTGACATATAGACAAACCAAAGACAAAGCAACTGCTTTTAAAACAGCCAGAATAAAGGGAAGATTAACTGTAAAGAAACAATAATCAGAATGATAGCAAACTTCTTGATTGTGACAAGAGATGTCAAAAGACAAAAACATTAGTTTTTCACTACAAAAAAAATAATAATAAATTACAGGTGATGAACCCTGGAAAATTGTCCCAACAATTGATTTCAGTTGTAAGAGGTAATGGTAAGTTTATAAAACAGTAAAAACTTATGCAAATCAGAAAATACTTTTCTTTATGTATGTGTTTTGGTAAATATGAGTCTATCTCTCTCTCTTCAGTGTAATCTATGTGTACAACTGCTGTCTTAGTTCTGGATGTGATTAGCTTGAGTAAATAGCGGAGTATAAGCAAATTTCCAAAACAGTTGTATCAATATAATAGTAATATATATACTCTTAGTAGTTGTATATAGTGTTCTCTATTTTTCATATATATGTATCCAACTATTCATTCATTCATTCATCCATTCATTCATTCATTTATTTTTCATTCTGGAAGAGATGTAGTGGTATAAAACACTGCGGTTTTAATATGCATTTACTTGATAAATGGAGTTAGTACTGTTTTAATTTACATTTTATTCACAATTAATAAAGTCAAAACTATCCAAATGTTTATCAAAAATAAAACAGATAAACAAGTTGTGAAATATTCACATATTAGAACTAGAACATCATTTATTAGTAACATAAACCATTACAAATATATTTAATAACATGCAAGAATCTCACAAACATAATGTTGAGGGAACGAAGCCAGAAATGTCATGATTGAATTTACTTCTATAATGTTCAAAGAGGCAAAAGTAATTTATAGTGTTAAAAGTCAAGAGTACTGGCCATCTTTGGGGACCACACAGAGCAGCAAGAGGTGACAAGAGGTGGAAAGCAGTGCTGAAAAGGAGAACAAAGGTATCAGCCTATGTCTTGATCTTTGTTTTGGGAGCAAAAGTATGTTTACTTTTGACAAATTATCCAACTTCAATTTATAAAAAAATACAAACAAAAAAATAAAATGAAGATCACCAAATCAACTTTTAAGATATCTAGCTATTTGCTATAAATAAAGGTAAATAGAAAGCACAAGACAGATTGAAATCAAAGTCTGGAATAAGACATAAAAAGGAAATATGAAACAAAAGAAATCTGGTAAACCTATAAAGTAATCATACAAAATAAAATTTAAAATAAAATATTTGTAGAAAAAGAGGGAGTAGAAATAATAAAATAGAACAAAATTTGAGAGAACTACAATGAAAAATTGACAAATCCTCATGGTAAGAGATGTGAACAGAATTCTTTCAATTATTGACAGTTAAATCAGAAGGGAAATACACATATATATGTGTATACACACACACACACACACATATATATATATAGTATGCTTGAAAAATACAATTAATTAGCCTGATCTGATAGGTATATGTAGAACTCTGTCCCCAACAACTAGAAAATATCCATCATTTTCCATCATATCTGGAATATTTTATAAACTGATGCTATAATATTCCATGAAACCAGGATCAACATATTTCTAAGAAATGGTATCATTTCTTATCATTTCTTATAAGTCAGTAAGAAAAAACGAAAACAAAAACAAAAACAAAAAACCCTCCATCCATACAAAAAAATCCCATATTTTTTACTTGAAAGAATAGATCTTAACAGTAATTAATAAAATTAATAAAAAACTACAATAAAAATGATCTGATTCAGGGAAAATGTTGTTAGAAGGAAATAGTCTCAAATGTATATATATTAAGAAGAAAGGCTGAGTTAATTGTTCAATCTCAGATTTAACTGAGAAACAAGTAATCGAACAATTCAAAGGAAGGATATAAGATCATAGAAAACAAAGATAAAATTGGGAGGATTTACAAAGTGAAATGTTTATTCATTTACAATTTTAATAAAATTTAAAATAATGAAATTATTAAAAATAAAGCAGAGTTCCTCCTTCTTTTCTTCCTTCCTTAAACTAATCTGTCCAATAGCCATTAGGTGGAGTTGAGCGAAGTGATTGTGTCAAGGGAGGGAGGGAAGCTATGGTGGATAGAGAAGGATGGTGGATGCCCAAGGATAAGGAGGAGAGAAGGATGTTGGAGCCCAAGGATAAGGAGGAGAGTGTCTCTGCTGAGGGATGGCAGCCTGTTGAGTGTTGAACCCCTGCGTGGTATGAGAGCTCTACATGGAGAGGTGGCCAACCACATGACGAGGAAGACTTCTGCTCTAAAGGCAACCTAAAATAGGTATAAGTGAAGGGATCTGAGCTCAGGCTAAGTGAAGAAAGAATCTACATGTGTACTCACACATGTTCTCTAACTTTATTTCTACTTAGTGAGCTGAGAAGCAGCCCAACTCAACAGTGATTAACATACCTACTGTTAGATCTTAATTTCTAAATACTATTTTCTACTAAAAGGAAACAAGGATACCTGGAGAAATAATAGGTTCCATGACTAAGACAATGAACGTAGCAAATGACCCTGGAACATCTTATAACCAGAAACTAAGGAAATGCTCCAAATATAGTGACATGTCAACAGGACCCAGAATTCAGCTTGACAGTTTCCAAATCTGGGACATACGAACTTCAAAAGAAATTATAATAGTGTAGCAGGTTGAATAGTGCCTCCCAATTTTATGTCCTCCCAGAACCTCAGAATGTGACCTTATTTGGATTTAGGCTTTGCACAGATAATTAAATTAAGACGAGCTCATATTGGATCAAGGTGGGTCCTAACTCCAATGACTAGTATCCTTATCCTTATGAGAAGAGATGAGGACACGCAGGGATACATCCATGAAGGCCATGTAAAGATGGAGGCAGAAACTGGAATGGTATACAATTTGAAGGAATCCCGAGAATAGCCAGGAGCAAACAGAAGTTACGAAGGTAAAAGAAGGGTATTTCCCTAGAGCCTTCATTTGAAGCATGGCCTTGATAGCAGCTTGATATTGCTCTTCTACCCTCCAAATCTGTGGGAGAATAATTTTTTTTTCTTGTTTCAAGCCACCTTTGTTCTGATTTTTTTTTTTTGCAATAACCCTCAGAAACAAATGCAGATAGGAACAGATTATAACTCATAGAACAAAATAGGAAATCATGACTCCATGATGATGTAAATAAACATATAAATTGAAAGTTGAAAAGAAATAGAATATTTATGTAGTCTCCAATTATTAATTAATTGCAGAGGGAAAATGTGATATTACAAAAAAAGAAGGCTGGCCAATACCACCCTAATCAAGTCATCAAATGTAACACCGGTAAACAGATAAATCTAAATCATGTGCCTACAGATAAGATGCAATGAGAAAAATCCCACATTAAGGGACAATCTACAAAATATTTTGCCTGTAATCTTTGAGTGTCAGGATAGGGGATGTCAAGAACAGGCTGTTCTAAACTGGATTCTGGAGCAATAATAGGCACAACTGGTAAACGCTGAACAGAGTCAGAGGATTAGATATTAGTAATACGTTAATGTTAATTTTCAACATTTGATAGTTTCAAAGTTTGTGAAATGAAAGAAAATGCCATTGTAGGAAATACATACTACATTTTTCAGGAATGATAGGGCATTAGGTCAGCAACTCACTCTCCAATGATTCAGGGATAAAATATACTTTGTAGTATACTTGAGACTTTCTAAGTTTGAGGCTGACAAATTGGAGGATATTCATGCTGTTTCCTTCCTATTTCTTCTCCAAGCAGTGCTGCAATACATAACTTTATACATATATTAGTTCTATAGAATTAATCCTATGAGACAGATTTTCAGTAATGGGAATGATAGCTCAGAGTCTATATGCATTTTTATTTTTTAATAGAAGTCATCATTTTGCTTCTAAAATTGCTGTCGTTATTTGCATTACCATCAGCTGTATATAAGATAAATTTTTCTCTGATTCTTCGTCTATAGTAGATATTATCTCAATTTTGAAAATAGCCCATCTTATGGGTATAAAATGTTTGTCCAATGTTACTTTAATTTGCATTTGTTGACTACTAATTAGTTTGAGTGTCTTTTCATATGCTTATTCACCATTTGGTTCTGTTCCTCTGTGAATTGCCACTTCATATCATTTCCACATTTTCCTATCGTGATTTTTGTCTTTAACCGCAAACTATTTTCTTGTGCTTTGAGATGTTTCTTTCGATTTGATATTTTAGGCCAAACAGTGATTACATCTTCCTCAATTTATTGACTAAACTGTTCCTGGGAAATAATATTGTTTTATATTTCCTAGTTCTAAAATAAGTGCTTTCCACATGCGTGTGCTGCATTCGAATCCACTAATTTTTTGTCATTACTCAAGTTGACAAGTTGAGTAATGATAAATTTTCATTTATCTTGACAAGCAAACTCAAGTTGCTTGTCAACTTCAATGACTCTGTTTTCCTTGTCCTGTATTAATATTGCTTTAAGTGTATTTTCTATCTTGTTTGTAGTTTCTATCTTGAGTTTGTTGTTATTTTCATGTGTTTATGTTGGTTTTGGGGGTTTTAGCCCAGGTTGGTGTAACATCACCAAACTGAGGATTTTGCATGAAAAGCATGCTCCACCTTTGTACCCTTGTATGGGTGGTAGTGAAGCCTTTCACCTACTAAGGCACTAGAATTATGTACCTGGATCTCTTTACACTCTCTAGCCTCAAGGTTCGGGAGGGCCCAGCACACTTATTCATGTACCCACTGTCCCCACTGTGTTGACATTTCATATTTGAGTCAGAAGATCCCCGATTTTTGTAGGATACACTGATTCTAATAATCACCGGAAATGTCATGGGACATCCACACAGTTCTGGATAGACAGAAAATTGTGAGGTTCAGAAGGAAACAAAGTCAGCTCCAGTCTCTCCAGAGTTTTGTGTTTTCTTTCCTTGATTAAATATTCAGTTATTTATAGTATCTTACAGTCACTTGAATATATTGATGTCTTGAAAATATTTCATTGAAAATGGCTTCTAGCATATAAATACCAAGTAAGAATACTAGACTTTAAAACAGATTACTAGAGTTAAAATAGGTAAATGCTACTTTGTCTCAATGAAATGCAAATACCGTTTTTAATCCTTCCTCTCTGTGTATTGATATTGTATTCTAATTTATCATTCATAAAGGTAAAATTCAAAATGAGAATAAATAAAGAAGTGAAATAAACTTTTTATATAACTTTCATTTTTTAAATATAACTTT
Organism: Canis lupus dingo; assembly: GCF_003254725.2. Taxonomy (NCBI): domain Eukaryota; kingdom Metazoa; phylum Chordata; class Mammalia; order Carnivora; family Canidae; genus Canis; species Canis lupus. The sequence goes on along the minus strand of NC_064276.1, from coordinate 29,994,023 downwards.
CAGCAGACAAAAGCCCAATAGGATTGAAGTTCTCTTTAAAATACAACTTGTGCTGGGAATTCACTCAACAGGAAAAATTCTGAGGGGAATTTATTGTGCTGTTTCAATGTGAGGATAGATCTATAAGTAGTATAAGTGATCCACGCTCTTCAAATCTTAACAAATCCCTCTCTTTAGAATACGTATTTTTCCTTTTTTTTTCAAGTTTATATTCTATCAGTTTTTCAAAATTCAGAGTTTTCTAACAAACAAATCAGAACATCATCTACTTTTCTTCTTGCAGAAGTCCTTTCCAAAAGAATGATGAAAATTTTTACTTTTCCTTTAAAAATTTTGAGGTAGAATTGAAAATGCGTGGCTATAATTCACATTTCATTTATGCCTATCATTTTTAGACTAACAGTTTTCAAAGTATCAATGCTATGCTTTAATACTGCATATTAATGGTATTTAGTAGGTATCTAGTTGGGAAGTATTCTTATTATAAATAGTCCATTTTATAATAGACACTCTCTTGATTCTTTTAGGGTTTGTATGAATCACATATGATAGGCTTATTATTCCAGTCACCAAGGGTTACCTATCTAAAACTTTAATGTAATTAGATTAGCTTCAGGATAATTCCTACCTTATTAACAAAATAAGGAAAATATAGTGGCCACTTTAGAAAATCAGATGCCATATTAAAAGTTAAAATGAATTATCGCATTACACATGATCGCCTGATATAGAACTTGATAAATTGTTCTTTCTGCCTAAAATAAACAAGCTAGAGGACTATAAGAAAGTCATTTAAAGAACTTAAAAAGATATGCAAGTAGGAAAATTCAATAATAGTAACAACATTCAATAATTCAGTAATGCAATAGTAGCAATATTTCACCTACATAATATTCCTGACAAGTAGTGGATTTATAAACCAAAGACTTAAGTTTAGCTTTGCCCCTATCTTTAAAAAATTGATTTAAAAACTTTGGAAAATTATTTTACAGATTTTGGAATCTCATTCTCCTTATGTGTCACAGGGGGAAATCAGATTATCATAAAATAAATGAAAGACTTATTCTATATTTCTTCTTAAAAAAATCAGAGAAATAAAAAGAAAATGGGGGAAGTGAAGGAAGAAGAACAAGAAGAGTAAGTAGAAGAAGAGGAACAAGGAAGAAAAGGAGGAAAAAAGGATGATGAAAAATAAAATAAATGAAAATCCAAAACCAAAAAACTTTTCAGACTAGTACTTTACAGAACTGATCTATATACTGTTACTATTATAAAAAAAAAAAAAGAAAGAAAGAAAAAAAGACGATGCTAAGTTCATGACATGGATGACAACATTCAAAAAAACAAAAATTTAAGTTTACAGTTAAAGTTGCAACTAGTTTCAATACAAATATCCAATGTTTCCTAAGTTTCACATTTTAGCATTCATATTACATCAAAAATGGCATCTGAATCACCTGTAACTGTTTTGGTGTCATGCCTTCATTCGTGAGGAGAGTATCTTTAGCATTCTTTAGCAAACATCATTCATTTTTGGTGTTTTTTGTGTTATCTCAGCTAGTGCTTGCAATCACTCAATTACGTATGATTTCCATTTCAAGTAAAAAGAAACTTCTAATTACACTTTCAACATTATGCATTTAGGAAGAGGTGAACCTGTTATTTCAATCCCAGTATTACTGAGTCCAAAGACATTTTTATTTCATTATACCACTTCCCTTTCATATATGCTCATATTTTCTTAATAAATAGGCAAGAAATTAAAGGGAGTTAGGTTAATTTGGATAGTATTAGACCTGTAATTTAACAAGTACAAGATTAACATATTTAGGCAATATTTCTAACACTAGTAAACTAAGAGAAAACAAAATCAGCAAGATCAGTAGTCTAATTTCAGTATAACCCTTCAGATAATTTTCTATCATTTGATCAAATGAAGCGTGATTACCCTTAATTTGAATGTGGATATCGTTTTATGAAAGATTAAGGTTTCTTTACTGATTATTAAATTCACAGGAAAGTCACAATGCGAAAATTTCTGCTATAACAGTTTTTCCCTTTGGAAATTGAGAATAATCTTATTGGAATAATAACCTATTTTTAAAGAAATTAAAATTTTTCATTGATTGGGAGGATGACAGTTGCACAGATCTTAATTTTGAAACTCTTCAGTTTATGGAAAATCATCATCACCTGTGTTAAGTAAGATCATACTCTTTCTTGAGTTTATTTTATTTTAGTTTTCTCCTTAATTTACATTCCCCAGTCACATCTAATGCTTCAAAAACCAAGGTTTGATGTGTGTCCTTAGATAATGACGTCCTGTTACAGTTATAGTTTTTACCTGCCTAAAATTTAAAATTATAATTAACAAGTGTGCTATGTACCCTCTTTGTCCTGTTTCTTACTTTTTATTTGTAAAACTATATTTTAGTATTTACTTGTTGTTTTAGGTACATCTTATGTATGGTTTCTAAATACATGGCATTGGTGAGAATTCTATCCACAATATCAATTTATTTATTACCCTAGAGATGAAGGCATAGGTTGCCTCCAACCCTTAACTATCAAAAATATAGTCAGTAAACAAATGTTACATGGTCCCTTATGGACCTATTATGCAAACCAGAGAAATTTTCTGGTACACATAAACAAGGCATAAAATTGTTGGATTAAAGGGAATACAAATATTCAGTTCTGCTAAATACTGTCAGATGGCTTTTTAGAATGGTTAATGTTTCACTTTCATCTTCAAGTAGTAGGTTTGTTGTACATAATATTTGCAGAAGTAAATAGTTGTTTTTTGAGTATAGTTGGCACCCCATGTTACATTAGTTTCAGGTGTACAACATGGTGATTCAATGTCTCTGTACATTATGCTGTGCTCACAAGTGTGTCTACCATCTGTCACAGTACAACCCTCTCACAATATCATTGACTAAATGCCCTGTGCTGTGCCTTTTATTCCTGCTACTGATCTGTTCTGTAACTGGAAACCTGTATCTCCCGCTATCCTTCACCCATTTTGCCCATCCTGCAAACACCCTCCCGTTTAGCAACCATCAGTTCGTTCTCTGTATTTATAGGTCTGATTGCATTTTCGTTTCCTTTCTTATTCATTTGTTTTGTGTTTTGATTCCACATGTGAGTGAAATAGTATTACACATCTTTCTTGGTGCGACTTATTTCACAATCCATATCCATCCATGTTGTTGCAAGTGGCAAGATTCATCCTTTTTTGTGGTTACATAATATTCCAGTGTGTGTGTGTGTGTGTGTGTGTGTGTGAGTGCGTGTGTGTGTGTGTGTGTGTGTGACATCTTCTTTATCCATTTGTCTATTGATGGACACCTAGGTTCCTTCATACCTTGGTGGTTGTAAATAATTGCTACATAGGGGTGCATATAACCTTTCAAATTAGTGTTTTTGTGTTCTTTGGGTGATGTACTGAAGTTATTGAATCATATGGTATTTCAATTTTTAATTTCTTGAGGAACCTCCATACTGTTTTCCACAGTGATTGCACCAGTTTACATTCCCACCAACAGTGTACAAGTATTTGTTTTTCTCCACATTTTTGTCAACACTTTTTATATCTTGTCTTTTTGGTATTAGCCATTCTGACAGGGATAAGGTGGTATTTCATTGTGAGCTTTATTTGCATTTCCCTGATTATTAGTGATGTTAAGAATCTTTCCATGTGTTTGCTGGCTATCTGTATGTCTTCTTTAGAAAAATGTCTATCCAGGTCCTCTGCTCATTTTTTTAACCAGATTGTGTGTGTGTGTGTGTGTGTGTGTGTGTGTGTGTGTGTGTTTTGAGTTGTATGAATAAAAAGCAACAAAGAAACCATCAACAAAACCAAAAGGCAACGCACTGAATGGGAGAAGGTATTTGCAAATGGCATATCCAATAAGGGGTTATTATCCACTCTATTATAAGGAGGTAAATAGTCTTTGCTATCTGATAACTTAGAAGCTGTACGGCCAGAAATGGCTGCATTTGGGCCCTGCCTTCATCCCAGGAGTGATGTGGGAAACAAAGGAAAAAGAAATGTAACTTAAATTAAAATCTTACAGCTTGCAGCCCACTGATGGATCCCTGAACCATGCAAAGCGTGACCTTCCAGAAGGAACTCGTGGCTTCCTTAGTGCTTTCATGCTTAAAAGTAACCTTATCCTCCTGGCTGGGGCACCTGAGTGGCTCAGTCAGTTAAGTGTCTGTCTTTGACTCAGGTCATGATCTCATGCGGGCTGCTCAGTGAGGAGTCTGCTTCTCCTTCTTCCTCTGCCCCTCCTCACCAGTCCTGCTCTCTTGCATGCATGCTCTCTCTCTCTCTTTCGACTAAATAAATAAATTCATAAACAAAATAACCTTATCTAGGCAGCAGCTGGCCCCTCAAGTTTCTAAAAGCCTTGTTTCCAGATTTCTTGGAGCCTTCCACTATCCTTAAGCCCCAATAATTAAAAAGTATAGTCACTTCTCACAATCTATCTGTCCACAGGTCCCATAGGGGTTAAGGCATAGGCAGGAAGAGATAGGAGGCCCCTGACTCTCCTGACTAGGCTAATAGAAATCCCAAATGTGGAGAAATGCTGAGGTGTTCAAAATCAGAGAGAAGGGAACAAAGCAGACCACCTGGCCCTGAATGTTAGGGGGTATTTTCTTTTTTTCTTTTTTGGAAGCTACATTGTAATCACAGAAAATGACGAGACTTCAAAGAAAGAAGTAAGCCATTAAAGATGTTATCAATAGTCTTTGCTCACACCGAAATGACACTGGAATTTCAAGGCCATAGCTTCCTGTTCAGTTCTCAGAAAAAGCCTACTGGTGAAAGCCCACAGTTGCAACCCACTTGGGACCCTCTCACTCTAGCTTTTTTCTTTCTGTTCTGCTCTCACCTTCACTTCATATAGTTTACCTCACTTCACCCTTTTGTGTCCCTGAGATTCACTCTGACTCCGTGAGACAAGAATCCTTCAACTCTGTATGGGTGGGGTGGTGCAGAGGGTGTAACCCAGTCACAATTTCTCTTGAGACTCATGGCTCCCATTTCACGGAGGAAGTTCTTTTACTTTCCATAGGCTCTGATGCTGTCCAGAGGTTGAGCAGCTTTTTCCCAGTGATTGCTTTAAATTGCTGTCAACTGATGCGAAGCGGTCCTCCCATACAAAGAGATAACAGTAGGAGATGATATCCAGTGGATTCAGATCAGCTTTAGACCAAGTTGTCCACAAGTTATCAGGAAATCAGAAAAATGAATGTCTGCTACCTTATGCCTCCAAGATTGAGCAAGCACCGAGCAACACAGCTGGTGTTTACCCTGAGACCAGGACACATAAGTAGTTTTTTCCAACACCTATAAAATATTACTCTATTGTCTGCTTGCAATCAATGTCCTTACAGGATTATTTAATCATAATTTGATTCTCTTTCCTTGGGACATGATCAGCTTTCACTCTCTTTAGGCTTTTACAATATTCTATTTTGTTTTTCTAAAATGTCATGACAATGTAGAGATATATAGAATATTCTTTTTGTTTACAGTTTTGTTAAGTTTCACTGTAAGATATTTTTCTGTATCCTGTTTGGTACTGTATGATCTATTTCCAACAGCTGTTTTTCATCATTCTTTGCTTTCAGAACTTCTGGGTCATTGTCTCAAATATTTCCTCAGTTACAATTATTTTTCTTTTCCTTGTCTTCTGGTAATACCATAAAATGGTCTACCTTATAAGGTATTAATATAGTTACTCGTGCACTTTACTGATGGTATAATATATCTTTCCCCATCCTTTTACTTTCCATTTATCTATGTTTTTAAGTTTGAAGTAAGGTTCTTATAAGGAGAATGCAATGTATCATTTTATTTTGAATCCACTCTGCCAATTGATGTCTTCTGATTGGTGTAGTTAGACCACTCATATTGAAGTTAATTACGGATATCTTAACGTATAATTCTGCTATTTTGTTATTGGTTTTCTACTTGTTTCCTCAGATTCTTATATCCCTGTTTCACTTTTATCACCTTTCTCAGGTTATTTGAATATTTTTTAGGATTACATTTGGATTCATTTATACTGGCTTGAGTATATTCTTTGAAGAGTTCTTATAGTAGTTGCTCTGGGTGTTACAACATGCATACATGACTTTAACAGTCTCCTGGTATCAACATTTCACTATGTGAAGTGTGGAAACCTTTATTGCATTTAATTTCCTTTTTTTCCACTTTTAAATATCATTGTCTATCAAATGCTGCTATAATCTCTATCACTAAATATGATGCTAAAACTCATGAAGAATGGGATAATCTATTGTAAATACCCATATTGCTGCTCTTTCTAGTCTTCCTTTTTCCTATTTGATGTTCTGAGATTCCCTCTTTATTTCCTTTCTACTTGAAAAAAATTTATAGCCAATTTTTTTTAAGAAATTTATTTTTTATTGGTGTTCAATTTACCAACATACAGAATATAGCCAATTTTTTAAGGGTAGATCTCCTTCAAAAAATTGTTTTAGTTTCCTTCAACTAATCATCTTTTTCTTCTTACTTCCTTTTAAGGAAAATAAAAAATTCCAAATAAAATAAAAAATTCACAAATTCACAAATTTCCAAACCAAATAAAAAATTCACAGTGGACATTTTTTTTTTCTTTCTGTCTTTGGAAGATACTATTCCATGGTTTCAGATGAGATATATCCTGTCATTTGAATTGTTGCTTCCTTATAGGTAATGCATCGTATCTCTGGATTCTTCAAAGGTTTTCTTTTTCCCTTGTCTTTAGCTTTTGAAAGTTTAATTATGATGTGTTTTGGTGTAGTTCTTTTTAGGTTTATCCTGTTTGAAGATTGCTTAGCTTCTTGGATCTATAGGTTTTTGACTTTCACTGTATTTGAGAAGTGTTCAGCCATAATTTCTTCAAAATATTCTTTCAGCTCCACACCTTTTCTTTTTTCTTTCTGGGACTCTGATCATCCAAATGCTGTTTTTTGTTTTTGTTTTTATTTTTTTACTATTTTCCTAAGGGAATTATTTCGTGTGTTTGGAGGGGAGGTCTATTTTCACTCTGTTGTTAACATTAGAAAGTGCTATTTTTCCTCCTTTCAGTTCAATAATTCTATTTTTTGTCCTTTATCCTTTTTTTTTAGTCTATCCAGTGATTTTTTTTAATTGTAATTGTATTTTAAATTCTATAGTTTCCATTGGGTTACTTATTATGAATTCTATTTGTTTTGTTTTTTGAAAGTTTCCATGTTTTCATTTAAGATAATTTAAATTTTTTCATAGTCAAAAATATGTATATTTTGCAACCTAATGGATATTGTCACACCCCCACCACTATTGACAAGAGTGTTTATCTTATCTGTATGAGCATTGAATCGTATTAATCTTGGGGTTTTGTTTTGTTTTGTTTTTTAGTGTTTTCTAATCAGAAAGAAACTAATTGTTGCTGTGGTTTATATTTCTTTGAATAGTAATTAGGATAAGTACCATATAACAAGTTAATAGTATTTTGATTTTGTTCTTGTGTGAATTGCCCATTCTTTCCCTTGGTCCTTTTAGTCGTTTTTGTAATATCCACAAAACTACTTTCTTTCTAATACAATGTTCTATAGAATTTCTTTTATTTTTTCCACATATGTAGTTCTATCTCTTTGGTCAATCCTAGAAATGTATTGTTTTGCTTCCTCCTTTTTCCTTAATTAGACATTCTCAGGATTGATTGACTATATTAGTTGTTTCTAAGAAAGCTTTTTCTTTTAGTATTTGTTTGTTTTGTTTGTCACAATAGGATGGTACTATGCTTGGCAGTAAAAGAGAAATAGTTAAGGAAATGTTTCAGGAAAATGTATAATTGATTGCTAACGCATTTTTATGTTGAGTGCTTTGAAGTCCTTATCAGATAACACCAACATGAGATTCACTTTGATGTTGGTGTCAGTCTTGTCTCAAGTTATGATTTTCTTGGTTCTTAGTATGACAGGTGATTTGTTTATCACATTCTGGATATTTTGTTGATTATGTCGGGAGACTCCAGATCCCCTATATTAGTAGGCAGTTACCTATTTGGGTTTGACACATGGGTTTTGACATACTTTTGTGGGCTATGGTTAAAATGGCCATTTAATTCTTTAAGCCTTTGCAGTGCTGTGTTGGTCTTCTGGGTTTTTTGGATGCAGTGGGCTTCTACTGTTCCCTGATGATGCTGCCTGAGGTGGGAGAAATTTCCTCAAACCAGGCCTCTGGTGTCTCTTGGTGAAGAAGTGTATGATGGGGACCCAATACAGGTGCCATTCTCCTGCACTAGTTTTTCTGAACAGAGAAGAGTCCAGATCCTATGAGGACAGGGAGGCTTCCTAACCCAAGCAATTTGTCGTGGCTGTGTCCCTTTTGCTAGTTCCACCTGTTTGCCCAGGTGTCTCTGAGTTTGGGCTCGGGTATACTTGGATAGATAAAAAAGGGTTACTGGGCCTGGTCAGACCCTCATGAATCTGGATCTCTCCTTCTGGTTCTACTGAAATAAAGTGAAAGTCTCAGGCTTGTCAGGAAAGAAGAATGCCTCCCCCAGTTACTTATTTCTGGCAGGGCTCCCCATCAATCCTCCTTCCCATTTGTGTCAAGCTTACCTGATGATCCAGTGGAAATTCTCTTTGAAAGGGGGAGGAATCAGCCTACCTGAGCTGTCTTCTGCTGCTAGGTTGGGGTTCATAAATGCTGGGTTTGTGAAGTCTTTCCTGGGAAAGAGGTCTCAAGAAGCCTTGCTGCTTTTCTGTGCTTGTTTTAAATGTATAAAATTTAGTGTTACTCTTACATAAGATACAAGCTGTTAGTGACAAAGAAAGAGTAGAGGTGATTCACTTAAACATCGTTGATCCAAATAGACATTAAACTTTTTCACCCTAAAAGTTTAAAAAAATTAAAAAGTGGTGTTTTTCACTCAAAACATCACTAAGATAACTGCAAAATAATACAATAATATAAATGAAGAAGACAAAGATATATGGAGATGAGACCAAATGAGAAGAAAGGCTATGAATAAAACTTCAGTAGCTAGGTTAATAGAGAAGTGAGAATTGAATTACTCATCCTGAAAGACCTGAATTTGAGCCTGATGATGTGATTATGCATGTGGCAGTGTTGCTAGTGGTGAGGTGGCAGTGGTGGTGGTGGTGAGGTCAATAAGAATTAAAATGATTCAATTTTGTGAACTCCATGTTGAACAACTCCACAGTTAAAGAAATAAAATATTACTTGAAATAGGAATGGGAGTCACTAAAACTAGAAAACACTTATAAAAATTTGCATAAAGAAAAAATAGATTCTCAGCACTAGCCTCCACCTCACACATCTAAGCAACAGCCTATCACTCAGTCCGATTGCAAAGATTTTTTTCTGAAGAAGCAGACTAAAGAAATGCTGAATTTTTAGATTCCCAAGCATAGCTGAGCATGGATATGAAGTGTCTGACTAAAACAGAGAGATTACATAAAATTCTGCAAACAGGAAAATGAGGCTCTAAGTGATTTTTTTGCAACTAATCTGTCACTGTGCTATCTTGCAAGTTTACACAACCTTGGAAAGAGATTGAAATATTTTGTTCTGGGAAACTGACTTGACCATTATACAAGACCTACAGTTGTAGACATTTGGAAGGACCACAGTGAAGAATCCAATTCACTGCTGTATCTTGTAATAGGAATATAATTTTTGGCAAGCTATAACCATTTACAAATGAGCCTTGTTACCAAAGATGATCAGAGATTTAAGGAAAATTTGTGTTATGAAAGACAGCAAATCAAAAAAAAAAAAAGAAAAAAAAAGAAAGAAGGACAGCAAGTCAAATACAAACCAAAGTATTGATGTAGGAGGATCTAATAATTAGGAACTAGAAGAAAAATAGAGTTAAAGAGCAGGAGAGGGATGCCTGGCTGGCTCAGCAGTTAAGCTCTGCTTTGAGCTCAGGGTATGATCCTGGAGTTCAGGGATTGAGTCCTACATCGGGCTCCCCTGAGATTCTTCCTCTGCCTATGTCTCTACCTCTTTCTCTCTCTGTGTCTCTCAAGAATAAATAAATAAATAAAATCTTTTTTAAAAAGGAGCAGGAGAAAATTTAGATATAAGGTATTGATAAATATAGATACACAAAAAGATATAGATTCCCCAGAGAAGATAAAGAATATATTGCAGCCATGAACAAAAGTCACATCAAAATAAAACAAAAACTTTTGAAAATTCAGTGGTTTGATAGCTAAGCTGGGAAAAATATGTTGAAGTTGACCATAAAATAAAATTAAAAGGAAAGAGTAAATAAAAGATTGAGAAAAAAGTCAAGAATTGCAAAAAATTAATCTAAGAAACCCAAAATGTATTACATAAGAGTTCCAGTAGAAAATAGAGATTAAAATCTGTAAGGAAAAAAGTATGAGAAAGGGAAATTCTTCAGAATTGAGAGACACTCGTTTCCAAATTGAAAGGACCTATTGAGTACTAAGCATGATGATTTAAAAAAGGAAAAAAAAAAGAAGAAATATTAGTGTATTAAAGAGATATAAAGTCCTGAGAGGAAAAATGAAAACAAAACAAGATTGCATAAAAAGGACCAGAAGTCAGATTTCAATAATAATAATTCTTTCTTGCAGATAAAGAAGTAATGTCTTCAAAACACGGAGAAAAATCTATTTCCAACCCACAATCATATTTCTGCAATATTATTTGCAAATGTGTGAGTGGAATAAGAAAATTTGAAGCATGCAAAGTTCAATTAAATATTGTTTCCCAAATGTCTTTACCCACACAGGAACCTACTGGATGACACGCTCCAGAAATGCAAAGGAATAAATAAAAAAAGACAAAACATTGGACTCAGGTAAGGAAAAAAAACACCATATGGAAATTATTTTAAAATATCAGAGAATTTATGTATTTTCTATGACATCTACTAGTTATTCTATTTCATATTTAAAAAATAAAGAAATCCCCAAGATAGTGTGAAGGTAGGCACCAAGATGCGATGTAGTCAACAAAGAGGGAGAGAAAGCACTCCATATTGGAATCAGGGTATATCTTTCTCAGAGGAATTGCTCTGAGCAAACAAAAAAGAGAAGCTTCCAGGTAACCTAATGTATTTGAGGAAAGATTTAAAGATAGTTACCAATAAAACTAAGGCAACAGAAAAGAAGAAAAATAATTATCCCATGGAAACCAAAGTTACAAGAAAGGAAATGTAACCGTGTTATGGTACATGGCTTAACTATTGAATACTATTTAGATAGTATGGAAATAAATAATCTCTTTGGGACAATATGGAAATGGAAAATAATATGGAACAATATGGATAACAAATAATCTATTAAAAGAAATTGTGGTTTTTCTCCCTCAGGTTAAAGAAACTATATGTATATGTAATAGTGAAGAGAGGTAATTTTTATATTTTATAGTAGGGAGTCCTTAGAAAATGTCTGCTTTTCTTAAAATCAAAATATAGTGCTATAAAAATATTTAGAAATACAAAGCTACATGACATACAGAAGAAAGAGCTGAAATAATTAAGGTGATGATCTCCTGGATTCCAAAATCAATCATATCTTGGGGTGGGACATTTTACTGGGGTAAAAGTGGAGAAAATAGGAAGGAGATGGAGATGAAAGGAATAGTTCAGTGTTCAAAGCAACAGGAATGCATGAGTAGTTAGGTATGAAAGCAGGATAAAGAGAGGGACAGTCCTGAATAATGATTTGCAAAGATTTTATTTGATATGCTTTTCCCATCAAAATAGCAAATTGTTGCAATTGTCCCAAAGTATCACAGCATAGCTTTATGATAGCCAATAGCCACAGACGGCTATTTGTATTTATGTTTAAATTAACACACTTAAAATTAAATTAAAAATTCAGTTTCTCAGGCACACTCTGGCATCACATTCTCAGGGGCATCTTATTAAGACTGCTAATATGCCAAAACAATCCTAAGTAAAAATTTTAAAGGTTTATGGTTTGAGGATTTGAAATAAACTGATTAATTTTCTTTTCAGGTATCGTGGTTTGGGCTAGACCTAGATTGATGGGGACATTTTGGAATACATGGAAAGGTAAAGTCGTGAAGTCACTTGTGCTTGGGAAGCACAAAATCCATCTGTTCAATTCCAGCTAAGACAGTGAGAAGAGACTTCAATGAGGAAATACTTCAAGTGAATCTTTCTCAAGAACTGTGAAAAGTCTGAGTTTTCATCCTGCCTGCAAGCTAACTGGTCAACCTGCCAGGGCTTCCTGCAGTCTGGTGGAAAACGGGACACTCCTGGATCAGAGACCAAGGATTTCATTACTCACAGCACAGCAGGCAGATGAACTTCACATTTCTACCAATTCTCCTTGCACCCAAGTCCCACAGAAGTGACACAGAAGGGGGTTAAGGGATATGTTTCAGCCACGGTGGCTTCACATCACAGTGAGGAACCCTGGAGCCTAGCAAACACCAACTCTCCTAAAGAGGCTCCAAGCAAATGTATTCCACCTTCACCCTAAGATAAACATCGTCTTTATTATTCTGTTTAGCAAACAAATCTTTCTTCTGTCATGGATGGAGAATTTTTATCTTCCAAGGCTGTTTTCTTGAAACCTTGAAAGATAATCCAAAATGAAAACTGTCAAAACCTCTGTCCACAAGACATGCAGAAATGTGAGAGATCCGTGTAAAATCATATCACTATTGTCTTTATGCTGAAATTATATGCATTTTCCTATAAAATACTATGATAAGGAGCTCCCTGTGCTTTATGCATTTGCTAAGAAAGTGAAACTATCATTTTAAAAGTCATGATACTAGGGGAACCTGGGTGGCTCAGTGGTTGAGCATTTGTCTTTGGCTCAGGTCATGATCCCAGGGTCCTGGGATCAAGTCCAGCATCTGGCTCCCCTCAGGGAATCTGCTTTTCCCTCTGCCTGTGTCTCTCATGAATAAATAAATAAAATCTTTTTAAAAAATAACAAATAAATAAGTATCATGATACTCTTAGATATGCAGGAAAATAACAAGTGATACCACTAGACAACATATTTTATGAGTAAATATTGTATTTGATATTATATAATTTAATCACCTAAATCACATTTTCAGTTTAGTTACAAATAGGAAAATTAATTTTAATTTGTAAATAAGATAGCCTTTTATTTACTTTTTAAAGACTTTTATTTATTTATTTGACACATAGAGAACAAGTGGGGGAATGGGAGGCAGAGAGAGAGGGAAAAGCAGACTCACTGCTAAGCAAGGAGCCTGAGACTAGGCTCCATCCCAAGACCCTGAGATCATGACCTGAGCCAAAAGCAGACAGATGCTTAACTGACTGAGCCCCCAAGCACCCCAAGATAACTATTTAAAAAGTCAACTCTAGCATAAGAATAAAAATAAATAGGATAATTTCTATTTTCACTAAAGCAAAAAACATTTAATGTGCTGGAAATCTATAATAGATGAAGTTGTCAATAAATATTCACTAATGAAGCAGTTCAATAACAGAAAACAAATTTTTAAAAGTGAGACTATCAACTGAATGCAATGTTCTTTCTCCATGTGTTTGGACTAGCTTTTGATTTAGTACATATATTTTACAACTATAATTTTTAATGTAATTTTGGCATAGTCACTTACAAAGCAGCCCAATAACAGAAGACAAATTCTTAAAAGAAAAGTAAGACTATCAACTGAAAGTAATATATTTTCTACATCTGGTTTGAACTAGCTTTTGATTTAGTATATATATTTCACGACTATGATTTTTTTAAATATAATTTCAGCAGCAGTATGTTCCCTTTTTTCCCTAGCTTAGTCAATGCTTATTTTCCCATTTAACATATGAGAAAACCAAGTTCTATGTAAAGTGAAGAAATATATAAATATATTATCATATTCACATCACACATTTTCAAAAGGGATAATGGATATTATGTTACCTACTCTTTGCTGAAACAAAAGTGAATGCTGTCTAATATTAATTAATTGGACTAAAATTATTAAATTAATTGGACTAAAATTAATGACATTATATTGGATATAATGTCATTGACACACAATATATATGTAATATAAAATATTTACAGCAATATTTACTATAGTAAAATAACTGAACATAATTTCTTTTTTTAAAATATTTTATTTATTTATTCATGAGAGACATAGAGAGAGAGAGGCAGAGACACAGGCAGAGAGAGAAGCAGGCTCCATGCAGGGAGCCCAATGTGGGACCTGATCCCAGGACCCAGTGATCACACCCCGGGCCAAAGGCAGACACTTAACCGCTGAGCCACCCCAGGCTTCCCTGAACATAATTTCCAAGTGAAAAATATAATTACTAAAATTACAGTGGTTATAAGCGTTTCATTGTATTTATAATTCCTCAGGGAGGATTCACTAGTCTCTTTTCCATATAAATATTGAAAAGATTCTTCAGTGCTGCCACAGAAAGCCATGCCCCCTCCTTCAACTTAAAATTGACTTTGCCCCTTATGTGTTCCTTTGTTTTTCCACTTCAACAAATATCAGAATAACTTATTACAAATAGTTCTTGGAGTTTGAAAATGAAACTACATGGTCAGCCCTTAATTGAGTTTCACCAACTGTATATCTTCATCTCAATATCACAAGATTTTCCTCCTTATTGAGACCAAAACAGTTCTATACAAGAGCCATACATTTCATCTTATACCAAAGAATGCCCACCGCTTGATAGTTAACACATGAGAAAGCTCCCAGTTGTTGATGTTTCTAGAAACACTGAGAAAGCTAGTGTCGGTGAATAGAAATGAGCAAGTATAAGACAACAGAGAAACCAATATGGATGGATTCAACAATCTTAAAAGAACTCACACTGGGACTCTGTGGAGACAGGTTCATGAGGTTGAGGCATAGACAAGAAGCTATTTCAAGGGTGTCTTGGTGGCTCAGTCAATTCAGCATCTGACTCTTGATTTAGGCTCAGGTCACGAACTCAGGGTTGTAAAATCAAGCCCCATATCTGGCTTCACACTAGGTGCAGAGCCTGCTTAAGATTCTCTTCTTCTCCCTCTGCCCCTCCTTTGTTCATTTTCTCTCTCTCTCTTCCAGCTATTTCAAGAATCATGGACCCATGATATATGTGGCAAAAACGTCTTCAGGTCTACAAATTTTTGGAATACAGAAGCAAGAGAAATGTGTGATGGCCAGATATAAGATAATAGAAGCATTTGTCAAAACCTGTAGAATCTGTAGCACCAAGAGTGAACACTAATGTGAACTGCGGAATTTGGGTGGCAATGATATGTCAATGTAGGTTCATCAATTATATCAAATCTACCACTGTGGTGCAGGATGATGATAATGGGGGAGGTTATGTATGTATAGGGACAAGGGAATATATGGGAACTTAGTACTTTCTCCTCAATTTTGCTGTGAATCTAAAACTATTCTAAAAATTAAAGTTGATTAATAAAAAAACTAACTAGATAAAGGTTAATGTTTGTCTAAAGTAGTTCGAAAAATAGAGTTGCCATTTATGAAGATGAAGGAACTGGAACGAAAAGTTTGCTGTTAGGTTGAAAATCATGAGTTTAATTTTGGACTAGCTAAGTATGGTATACCTATTAAATTTGCAAAAGTCAGTATTATGTAGGTACTTAAAAATATGACTCAAAAGTTCAGAAATAAGATCTAGGTTGGAAATAAAAATTTAGAAAATGCAAGCATACCGATTGTTTTTACATTTATGGAAATATCACTGAAGGATTGAATAGAAACAGAAACTACAATATTGCAAGGTCAGCAAGGTGAGGAGAAACTACCAAAAGGGGATACAAAAGGAGCTTGCAGGGAGGAAGCAGAACCAAAAATAAGACACACAACTGATCATTGGATTTGGCCACTTGACAGTCATTGATCACATAGACAAGGGAATTTTTGAAGTAGTGAGGGATGAAAGAAAGTCTGATTGTTTTGGGTTTAGGGGGGAATGAGAGAAAATTTGCTGAGTTTCTATAGTACAAACTGGATAAATCAGCTTATTTCAACATATCTTCCAAATGCATGTATATCAATAAAGAAAACTACAAATACAACCTGTAATCTACAATTAATAGTATCAAAAATATGAATTGGAGACAGAGAATGCAACAAACTTTAGCTTAATTGGGAAAACTGGGAAATAAACTTCTGAAACCAGGAGAACCAGCTCCCATACCAGAGCATAGAACTGGGAGAAAAGAGACAGGAAAGAAAAGAGACCTTTCCTAAGTATAAGTTAATATGGATTGTGTTCTTTCTAGTGGCTACTCAGGATACCTTTCTACCTCATGGTTCTTGTATATGTGCCACCTGACCAAAGTTGTTACATAAATAACCATTGCATGTGTGTGATCTTGCTGAGATTTGCTGATGAAATATTATTTCATATAGATGATATTAAAATATTAGCCACTGAAACTAATTTATTTTGGTATTCCCCAAAATTAGTGGTTGATTTTTGCAAACGGATTTTTAAAACCCCATTTATTGAGTCTATCTTATGGGAAACTAAATGGATGATTTAGCCTAAATTAAATCTTCTTTGTGTTAATCTCACATGTTTATGTAAAAATTATAATTCCAATTATATAACTCATAAAGAGAATGTGACATAATTTGACAATTATGTTACACAACCTGAAATGTTTAGAAAAACACTGCATAAGTATGTATGTAATTTGAGAATTTGTTTCTAAAAACATGTAAATAATGTGGCAATTATTCCAGAGGAGATTAGTTTATTGTTTCATTAGCCTGCTTAGACACTGAGATTCTATTAGTGCATAGCATATATTCAATCTTCTGTGTTGATATTCAATTTAGAGAATGAGAGAGATTACTAATGTTTTAAAAAACCAAAACTATGTATATATGCACACAATAGGCAAAAATTAAAATAACTCTTTCATCGTGCAGAGAAGGAAACCAGTGCTTCATATTTCTTATTTCACTTGCTTGATCAAAATTGACAAAACGTCATCTGCAAATATAAACATTGGCAAAAATAATCCACATATTACCAAAAAAATGAAATTTCAAAACTAACAACTAGGGACCGTGTGAGTTCAGGGGAGAGAGATAGATCTGAATTTGGAATTTTTAGGCTCTACTCGCTTGATAGCAAACCATTTCATCTCTTTACTGAACTAACACAGGTGTTGCAATAAGTACATTAAAGAATATGTAGCAGAATACTTTAAAAAGTACAAAACCCTAAAAATATGCATCAGATATTACTTTTATATAATAATATACATGATTTTTATGCATCAAATGCCTCACAAGTCAGACATACAAGAAAATGCACATAACACAAAGTTGCAGAGTATAACATTTATATATGCACGTCTTATTAAATAAAACGTTGAGTATAATTATATTTATTTATATTTTATATTACATTATATATTACAGTTAAGACTTATATATTGCTATTAATGCAACCAACAATCCTATGGCTTGATTTTTTTTTCCTCAAAAATAGAATAAGTACTGAGCTCAGAGTAAAACACAAGTAGACCTCAGCCGGAGACACTGGCCACCTGGTAGCAAAGAAACAATGCACTGTGGTGAGTCCATCTCACGTTAGTTCTATTAATAAAGTCCATAGATCTCAGTACTTCAGTGATATTCCCACCCCAGGAATGGTTATGATAATAAAAGAGGCTTAGAGATGTGTTAGGTAGATTGTGAATGATAGTACTGCAGTATTGTTAAGTTGAGGAGAAAAGACAATGTATTCCCAAAACTCTGCCCAACTGACTGCTTTGAGCAGGGTAAGGTGATACTAAGTCTAACTGTGGGATAAAATTCATGTGAAAGAAGCAGCAGATGCCCTCAACACCAGTAGTTACTCCTTTTTAACACATCACCATTTATGTTCCATTCCTTCTAATCCTTACCTATGGCTCCCTGCCCCTGACACAATAAACAATCCCTCTAGCTTCTCTCAAAAATGGTTAAAGCCCATTTGCCTGAGGCTTAGTCCCGATTTCATTTTACAAGAACTCCCCACACCTGCCCCCACACATAACAAATTATTTGCCTAGCAATGTGTGGTGGTGGTTACGTATAGTTCCTTTTCTCTGTGACCAAGGTTTTTGTTTATTTTATAGAGATCTAAGGCATAAATGTATATATTAACTTGCAGATGTTCATTTTTCTTAAAGGGTAATAAAAAATGTCAAGTGTAAAAGACTAACAAGAGAACTTTTGTTTTCTTTTCTTTTGTTTTGTTTTGTTTCTATTGTAATAGGGAAAATCCTTCAAAAAGGTAAACATCATTCTGGATCTGAACAGCAAAAGAGCTTGCTGCCTGAGGCAAGAGCAAGCAATGAAAAGGTTTCAGAGGAAGTAGTTTCAAAGTAAGTGATTTTTACAGATTTCAACATCTTTTAAGAGTCAGATTTGCTTTCATCTGAGAGAACAAATAGAAGTCATATGGCAAGGTTCAAGCTTCAAAGGTCATAATTATGAGGTTAATTTTTTTTCCGTTTAAAATAGTTCAACTCTCTATAAAAGTACTTTATTCCTAGAAGATTCATTAGTCCAGGAATTAAGGTATCTGTGATAGTACTTCATAACTCTACTGCATATAAAAATAGCCAAGAATTTTTTTTTTAATTTTTTAAAATACTGAGCTTTTAGGCTTATTCTCAGAAATTCAATGAATCAGAGATAAAGAAAAGTAGCCCATGTGATTCTGATATGAGTAGTCCATAGACACCCACACGTTGAAAAACAAGGTTAGTGGACATTGTTTACTGATGATCACATAAAAAGCCACTTCTTTGCCATGAGCATTGAGAACATCACTTGGCAATTTTCTCTGTCACAAGCCTCATTAATAATAACGAACATTTTTCCTGGGTGTACTATCTTGTTGAACTCTGTGTTCGAGACATTATCTTTATCACAATTTTCAAGTTGGGGGAATTGAAACTCAGACAATTCAGGTAATAGACTCTCATTCACATTCCTTCAGTACATCACAATCAAGCGCCTCTTAGGAGGTCAGGCATTTTCTTGATGGTTAGCAAGCTGCAGTGAAGGAAACAAATCCAAGCTTCATTCTTAGGGAGGAACAGGGTTGTAGACAGAGAAAATAAAATATAAACACATAGATGTGAGAATGAGACCATTTCAATGGTTTGCGGAAAAGACCTTAAGACAATATAATGTAAATGAGGTGTTCAGAGAAGGATAAACTGAGGTCTTCTTTGCTGGATCCCTGACTGACAAGAATGCCAGCAGTGGTAAGAAGCTAATAGGTAATCCCAGAAAGAGGAAACAGCATTTTTTCCTGTTGTGTAAAGGGCCCAAGGCATTTATGTTAAAGGCTACAGTTGTAACCCTTCAAGCTGGATTTTTTCTATAATAGCTGACTATTTTATTTTTGTTCTTTTTTTCAATTAAGCATGTACACCTGGAGGGATATGTCCTGAGTCTGTGCCAGAACAGGACTCTCCTACTAAGTGTCATGTATCACGAAAATATTTTCTCTTGGCAAGTTGAACAGAGTGCATTTTAACCGAATGACAGCGAGGCTGTGTAAGTCACAGACGAGTGTGGCTTGAGCTTACTCATTCATTTGTACAAAACTGTAAGTTAGGAAAATGTGGACAAAGAGGGAAGAAAAGTGAAGGCCCTGAACAAGGATCCGCTGAGTAGATTCAACAACCAGGGAGTTCTGGGTAATCATATTTGGCAAACAAAGATGGAAGGGGGATTACTAAAACTAAAATTTTGAACTCTGGGCCTCTGACAAAATGTTCATCTAAGCAGCCTGTAGTCAAAACAAAAAACAAAAAACAAAAACCCTTTATCTAACTTTGAATGGCTTCTGGAATCCATGGAGGTCTTAATATATGGGGTGTATATCTTTGAAAAGAGTTGAAAATTGTGTTATGAATGAGTTAAAATAAAGACGATTGCTTCACTGTGTGGCAAAAAAAAAAAAAAGTGATTCGTTCAAAAGTCTTTCAAATGGAAACACTAGTCAATAACTAGCTACAAATTAAGAGTAAGTTAAGTGCCCCTTTCTAAGATTTGTTTGGTCTCATCTTTTATATACTGTCTAATATGTGAAGCTAAAGCCAAGTTACATGGAAGAAAATATCTATTGCTACTTTGGAGAATTAAAAACGACAGAAAATTGACTTGGAGTCTCATGGATTCTTAATGTTTCTACTTGAACAGTTAAAAAAATGCTCTGAAATGTTAATAGCTTAGGATTTCTTCATAAGTGGAACAATTTTAATTAATCTAGATGTTTTGCCTGAACTAATAATAACATAATCTCATTAAAAATGAAAATGTTATGAACAATGTATTTTCAAAATGAAAAGTGATCTGGGTCCTGGGAAAATCCCAAATTTATCCTGCTTAGAAATTTAAAAATAGATGAGGGATTAGAGTAAACACTGCAAAGTATTTCAGGGTTTCTTACTCTATCCACTTTGATTAGAAGACTCCCAATATCCTAAACTGATGTCATTTAGCCATCTACAGGCTCAGGGCTTAGTGTGATTACCAGCGAGTGATGCCATAAATCAAAGCAGTTCAAGGCTTGGCCTCAGCTACCCTACTGCCTTCTAGGAACAGTATTTCTTTTAATTTTTTGCCTTATTCTTCATAACCACTTCATTGACTTCTATCTCTGTTATGATCACTCAGAACCTTTGCTACACAACTACCAGGTTCCTTAATTCAACCTTGTTGGCTGGCCTTGAGTTCTGCCCCCTGGAACCTGGTCCCCAAACCAGGCTCCCCTACTTTTTTACCACATCCAAGGGTCACCCTCTGCTATCATCCAAATTTCTACATCCTTAGGCCCACTTTCGGATTACCTGACACAGAGGCAAGATTTCATTCTAGATGACATTTGTCTGCTAAGAAAGTAAGTACTTCTTGGGGCATGTGGGTGGCTCAGGGGTTGAGCATCTGCCTTTGGCTCAGGTCATGATCCCAAGGTCCTGGGATCGAGTCCCGCATCAGGCTCCCCACGGGGAGCCTGCTTCTCCCTCTGCCTATGTCTCTGCTTCTCTCTGTGTCTCTCATGAATAAATAAATTTAAAATATTTTTAAAAAGTACTCCTAAGACTGAGAACATATAATCACAGGAGGGGGTTGACAAAACTATAATTTTTGAAGCAGATATTCCAAACCTATTGAATTAGAAACCAATCTACATCACACGAATCAATAATTTGGAGGCCCCCTGTCCTCCACACACATCGTCCTGTGATTTTCTATTTTGCAAAGATTAGCAAGTCTGGATATATTTTAGAATTACCTGAGAAGCTTAAAAAATCTATTTCTGGAGTTCACTCAGATATATTTAATCAGAATCTTGGGAGTGGATCCAGGCTGGAGTAGCATTTCTAAGTTTGCCAGGTGATTCTAATGTGTAATCAAAGTTGAGGAGCATTTTATCATAACCAACTCATTTGGCACTGTTCTAAGACACTTTTTAGTCATCTACTGGAGATTTTTTAAGATACTGACTACCTTCCCTTCTAGGCTGCCTTTTATTATTTGCTGTTTATGTATTTATTAATTTCATTCATTTCCTTATTACCCATTTTTTTAGTGCTGAAAGGTAGCAAGTATAATGCAAGCTCCACTGCCCAAACTTGAAAAATTGCTATAGACTCTGGGCTATCATTGTTCTGGGGAGGAAAGTAAATATATCAGTAAAATTACAGAGGATTATTTATAAAAGAGTAAACTCCTGAGATCCTATATCCAAAGGGTAGTTCTGTGTGTGTCTGTGTGTGTGTGAGAGAGAAACATCATGGTTTCAATAATTTAAAAGCAAAAAATTTGCAAATAATATTATGCCTGAAACTGTACTTTCTTTATTTTTTAAGATTTTATTTATTTATTCATGAGAGACACAGGGAGAGAGGCAGAGACACAGGCAGAGGGAAAAGCAGGCTCCATGCAGGGAGCCCAACGTGGGACTTGATCCCGGGTCTCCAGGATCACACCCGAGCTGCAGGCAGTGCTAAACTGCTGAGCCACCCGGGCTGCCCCAGTTTACTTTCTTTTTAAAAAAAGAAAGAAAAATAAGAAATGGCCACATGCATAGGGGAGTTAGAAGAGGAGAGGAGAGGAAAGAAATATAATTTGGTGATAAGTAAAATGGGGAAAAAGAAGCTATTCCTTGGTAACTGGAATGTACATTTTTTTTTCAACATATGAATCCAAAAGAAACTTCTTAGGCTCAATGCCATAAGCTTCCATACCAGCAGTTTTCTTCTCCCCCAGGGGGCAGTGGCAATGGATGGGAACATTTTTGATTATCACAATGTAGGTAGGTTGCTACTAGGATCTAGTGGGCAGAGCTCAATGGTACTACTAAACATCCTAATAATGTAAAGAACAGCCTCCCCACACCCCAACAAAATCAGACAACTGAGACTACCAATGGTGCTAAAGTGGGGAAACCTTGATGTATAACTATAATAGAAAATCAGAAAGACTCAGATATGAAGCTGAAGAAACAGATTGTCAAGCAATTGGAATCAGAAAGACAGAAATCTGAGTTTATGTAAATGTCTCATCACAGGGAGGTTAATATTCCAGCCAGACTGACTCAAGATGTGGAATAAAGGAAGAAAATGGGACAAAGGGTAAAGTAGGAAAGGATCCAAATAAAACTGTGACAGATACAGCTAATGGTTTTGGCCAAACAGCACTGTCTGTGATCATGAGCATGTCCTCATTCTACACTGTCCAATACCAAAGCCCTTTGCGGTTATTGAACTTGAAGTGAGCCTGTTGAACTGGTGTGAGTGAGGATTTGAATTTTTAATTTGATATAATTTTAATTAGGGTGAGCTAGATGTGATTTAGTGTCCACCAATCAGATGCATTCATGTGAAACTTAAATTTAGAACCAAGTGGGGAGAGAGGCAAGGCATGTGGATTTTAGCCAACATGACTAGGTTCCCAGGCCAATAGCTGTAATGACAGTTTACCAATTTGGGAGGAAGCCACATTTCCATTGGTGGCTGGCCCATTTATTCAACATGAACTTTGTGAAACATTTTTGGAAGCTCAGCAGAGAGCCCATTTATTCATTCTTCCCAAAGTTTTTGTGAGCTGTTTGACAAAAGTTTCCAACATTTATTTCTATGACAAAGTTTCCAAAATTTCTTGGTTCGATGTGTCTTAGTGTCTCAGAATTTTTTTTTTCCACAGTGCATCTAGGAATCTGAACTCTCAAATCCACATAATGTTCATATAGTGTAACTTTTAACACAGATATTATGTTCCATTTATTAAGTAGGTCAAAACAACTTAACATAGTAGTTTTCATGGTGTCCAACACATGTCACTGTTTTGGAATAAAAAATGTGAACCACCATTTGGCTTCTCTTTGAATTGGCTACCATTACAGCAGCACCACGGGGTGTTTTAGCCACGGTTGGGAAATTGTGGCCCAAAGGTAATTGACATTCTGTTCAGACAAGCATCGAGTCTGTTTATTCAGCTTTTTCAATATCTCTAAAAGCTCTTTAGCATACATTTATATGTTCTACCAAGTTAGAACAGATTCTGTATTGCAGCTGAATCCATATTGATACAAGGTACTCCTGTCATCACATCCTTTAAACAGATGAGAAAGGTACATTTTGAGAAAACAATAATTTTCTCCAACAGCCTCCCAGGTGGCAGAACTGGGACTCAAAGTCAGGTAATGTTCCTCCAGAACTAATAGCAGTAATCACCATTCTACTCCATATCCAACTACTTGGGAGGAAAATGAGGTTCAGTGAAGTTCATTAATAGAGTCGAAATCACTCACCTTCACAGTAGTGGTGATGGACTCTGAAGTCAGGTGTGTCTAATTATGAACTTTATCTCCTTATAATATTCTACCCTTACTATTAATTATTTGGTAATAATGGGCAATTTTTTTCAGTTGAACAAGTCATTAATGTGCAAATCATCACATCCTCCCATGCCTATTACTTCAAGGATATTGTATGTAGGCTACATGACTTAGTAATAGTCCTCAAGCCCTGTTTCAGCCCAGTCTTGAGGAGAAGAAGGATTGTTGCTATTTTTTTAAATAACTGACATCAAAGTGATCACTTCAATTGCATATGAAAAAGACATGGATTTCTGCCTATAGTCTGCATATTTAATACTCTGAATTAAAATAATTAGATTTCTGATTTCTGCTGAAAGTGTTCTTGGGCATAAAACTCCATTTGCTTTGAACCAATAAAGATATACAAACTAAAACATGAAAATTTGCCCATGTTTTTGAATTCTCTAAATTTTATTTTCAGAATCACAACTCTTTATAATCTTAAATTTATATTTTACATGTTCAAAATTACTCTCTTTGCAACTTTGGCAATGTGTTCTTCCTAATAAACTCATCTGCATCTACGTTACAGATTTACAGTTTTCTTACTTGAGACCACACTTGGATTCAAATAATTTTCTCTAAAACTCATATTCTCACTTAACAAGAATACTCTAGTTAACAATACAAATTACTAATTGAAATGTTGGGGTATTGAAAAATACTTCAAATGTAGAAGTACCATTGATCCCTTTTATTCATGAATTGTGCATTTGCAAATTTGCTTATTAGCTAAGTTTTTTGACCCTAAAATCATTACTTGTATGACTTTCATAGACATGAACAGAATGGTGAAAAATTTGAGTGCCCTGATACACATATACCTACTTGAAGTCAAGCATGTCAATGCTCTATGAACAAATATCCTTCTTGTGGTCTATTTAGTGCTGTATTTTTCACCTTTTTGTGCTTTTTTGTTAGTGATTTTGCTGTTTAAAATGGCTCTCACATGGAGTGTTGTGGTGCTGTGTGGTGTTCCTAAGAACAAGAAAACTGTGATATCTTTATGGAGAAGCTTAGTTCAGGCAGGAGTTATAGTGCTGTTGGTAGTGAGTTCAATGTTAATGAAGCAATGCTATATATCCAATAAGGTGGGTGACTTTAAACAGAAACACATAAAACAAGGATTGGCACTGATTGATTGACAAAAATGTGACCAGAGGTTCACAGGAACATAAGCCTGCATTTCCCCTAGGAGCGATGCTCAGTATTCACCAATCTGTTGTTAATGAGGACTTTAAAGAATATAACTAACACAAATAATAAGAATCAGCCATATTAGAAATTAGTTTCTTCCAACTAATGAAGATATGATGCTGCTGAAACTTCCTACATCATTCATGAATTGTTTTCCTATATCTGACTGAATTGCTCCCATTGGCACTGAAACTGAAAACTCTCAAATAGTCATTTATTTTTTTAAATGAAAAGGATAATAGTAAAAGAATTTATTAAAATCTATTAACTTACTAAAAAGATGAAACATTTACCTAGTAATTCTATGTCTTTGGCCTCCTCTAGATATGATATAAAAATCAGGAAGACACTGCAAAAAGATTACATAAATTTAAATCTACTCTGATAATCTATGACAACCAGAAAGAATTAAGTTATTAAATTATTTGATCCTATAACAATTGTATAGTTATTTGGAGTCATTTAAATTTTAAAATTTCTGTAAGAATTATATAATGGAATTTAATTTAAAAAAAAATTTTTAAATATTTTATTTATTTATTCATGGGAGACAGAGAGAGAGGCAGAGACATAGGCAGAAGCAGGCTCCTTACAAAGAGCCTGATGCAGGACTTGATCCCAAACCCTGGGATCACACCCTGAGCCAAAGAGAGATGCTTAACCACTGAGCTACCCAGGTGTTCCCATAATGGAATTTTAATACATACTTTGTTACTATGTATATTCAGCTTAGCTTATTATAATTATTATAATTATTATTATTATTGAGGTATAGTTGATTTAGCTTAGCTTTGCATTCATTTTTCCACATTTACAAAATATGTAAAAATCTATGTAATTAAAAGTATTTATCATTTTGGTTGTTAAAGACACATATGTGACTATACTAGGGTTCTCCAGAGGGACAGAACCAATAGAAAGCTATACATACATGCATATATAGACATATACATGAGAGAGATTCATTATAAAGAATTGGTTCATGTGATTATGGAGGCTGACAAGTCCTAAGATCTGCAATTTGCTAGCTGAAGATACAGGAGAGCTGATGGTATGGTTCCAGGTCCACATGCTTGCAACCTCAAGACCCAGAAGAGTCAGCGTTTAGAGTTGAGTCCAAAGACAGGAAAAAAAAAAAAAAAATTCCTTCTCAAGGCAGTCAAGCAGAAGGAGTTCTTCGTTATTCAAATAATAAGCTACGTTTTCTTCTTTTCAGGCTTTCAGCTTTTCAACTTGTTGCTTGAGGCCCACTCACATTAGGGAGAGTGACTTGTTTTACTCAATAGAAAAATTGAATCACCATGTTGTACACCTATAACTAATGTAACATTGTGTGTCTACTATACTCAAAAAAAATAAACAAATGTTAAGCTCATTCAAAAAAAATCACCTTCAAAGAAACACCTAGCATAATGTGTTAATAAATACTTGAGCACTCCATGGTCCAGTCAAGTTGACACATAAAATTAACCATCACAGTGACTAAGATACTTTGAGGTACTGTCTTAATAAAATTATTTATTTATTTATTTAACATTTATATTGAACAGGCCTTATTCTAATTCACAGATTTTTTTTTTCAATTAAATCTCATTTAAAAAGTAGCAATTGTTTCTTAAAGATTGCATTTATTTATTTGAGGGACAGAAAGGGCATTGCGGGGCAGGGGCTCAGAGGGAGAAGCAAACTCCCCGCTAAGCAGGGAGCCAGATGCTGGGCTTGATCCCAGGACCCTGGGGTCATGACCTGAGTCCAAGGCAGACCTTTAACTTACTGAGCCACCCAGACACCCCTCCCAGCAGTAACATTTTTTTTATAGATGAAAAAACTGAGACACTGTAGAGTTAACTTGTCTAGAGTAACACAGTTTGCAAGTTCCAGAACCAAATAAAAAACATACCATAACCCAAAACACTACGTTATGTTGCCTTTGCATCTTGTTTTATAAAGCCCCCCAAAACCCAAATCACACTAACCTTACAATAAGACCTGAGATAAACTTTATTGCCTCCATTTTACAGGTAGGAAAACCAAGTTTCAGAATAATTATTCAGGTTCAAAAATTTAGAAATGTGGTTTAACCCAAGACTAAATTCCCTCCCCTTTTTTCACAATGCCTGAATTATTCCCAAATGTAAAATGGAAGCATTGGCTAAAAATATTTTTTGTTGAGCTATTATAATACAATGTATTGAAATGGTATATATACAATGTATTTAAAAAATAATCATGTAGAATCAGAATTTCTAAAATAATTTTCTTCTGCCTGCTACTGCTACTGGGTTATTGAGTTAATATATCATCAGGACACAATTGCTCTAATTATGTAACAGTGCAATTCATCATCACAAATACACTATCACACTGATAATGTATTACTCAATAAAGTCACAACAGCTGGCAAGAACATCCACGGAAAAAGGCAATGTGTGAGTTTATGTGTTTTATTATTTAATTTATTCAATTCAAATCGAGGGAGGACAACATATTTGTAAAACCTCAAGAGAAATTTTAAAATTCCCCAAATTAGCTTTCCTATTGTTGTTTCCCTAATAGAAAATGAAATGGCATTTATCTGCAAACCTTGTATGTGCTTGTCAGCTTGATAGCAGTCATAAGAAAGTTTCTATACCATGACCTATTCGAATATCTCTGGTATGTTTAATTAACATCTACTCCTTTGATAGCCTAAATAAAGTTCTGTTTCCATCTAGTAAACAGAATCTTATAACAAAAGAGCTTTAAATGACTTTTGTATTCTCTGCCATTTTTATTATGTGCAAATAAATATGTATCAACTTGTAGCTACGTTTGTATCCTATAGACTTGATTTCCCACATGAGCCTGGCAAGGTTGTGAAAAGCCACATTGTTCTTACAATTTCCAAAGCTGACATCAGATGTGCTGAAATGAAACATTTGTATAACAATAGGAACATATTTTGCTTGATTATTCTGATTTTCAAACATGAAATAACAAGCTCTGAAATCCTAGAAAGAGTTTACTTGCACATCTGCTCTATTTTTGCTCCTATAACAAATGTATTTAAAAGGACTACTTCCTGCAGACTTCAATAAGATGCTCCTCTAAATAAATAATGAGTTTACAAATTGACCCCATTGAGGGGCATAGCTATATGAACTATTTACTTTTATCTTATTCGTGGTCTATTCCTGTCAGCCACACAGATTTGAAAACTGTTTTTGACTCTTTTCTCACCTTTGCCCCATCACTGGTTCAACTGATAATACAACCTTTATTTGGAGGATCTTTAAAACCTGATCTTTGTCATATTGTGCATTTCCAGAGTACTGCATCCACTAGATAAGAATGAAACACTTGAAACACCATCAGGCTTGGAGTTAAGGCAAATCTCCAGTGTCCTAGCCCTTCCAATTCCCTCCAAAGTGCTCCCTGAATCTGTTTCCTCAAATGACATCCAGTACTACCATTAACTTCATTGATTTTATGAAGTTCAAATAGCAAAAATAAATAAAATATATACTTTCTTAAACCGCAACAAATCACAAAACTATAAGCGAGTCTTTGGAAATCAACTATGATGTATTGGAAGTAGAATTGGCTTTGACTCAAACAGAGAATAATTAAAAACCGAGTCAAAAAACGTGAGTACAATACTTTTCTGGGATCTCTGTACAATGGAAGTCATTAGTAGGAACTTTTCCTTCTCCTAAATAATCCCTCACTAATTAATCTGTCGTCACTTGAATCCATTGAACACACCTGCTTGTGAGTTCATCATAAGAAATGGGCCTTGCAGACCTTCTGCTCTAGGGAGTGGAATTAACCAATGGCCCCAACTTCTGCACTCTGAAATTCATCATGACGAGGCTTCACATAGGCTCCTTCTCAATGATTGGAATGTCAGGGATTCTTAAGGCAGGCCTATTCCTGAAAACACTAGAACTCCTCTAAGGACACTAAGCCTAGTGGAGGACACTAAGCTAGGAGGACCTCGCTAAACATTCCTTAGATTCTAAGGCTGTTCATCTCTTTCCCTTGGAACATATTTATGTGCTGACAACTTTCCCAGTCTTCCCTAGATTCTCTAACAATTTTCTCCTTCACACAGTTCCCTTAACAAAGAGTCCCACATTTAATCCTATCTTGGCATATGGAACACCTCCCATAAAACTGCCTGGTTATTACTTTCTGTGAAAAAAAGAAGCAGCAGCATCAAAATCATAGCCATTTCTATGTCCATCATTTGTCTCCTCATTATCAATAAAATAATGCAGCATTGTTCCTGAGGCATAATAAACCCTCAAATATACTATGTTTATACTTTAGAACTATCAAATGTGACAAATTCTTATCATTTTGCATAAAAGAAAGAACCCAGCATTATTAAGTAAATAGTCATTTTGCAACATAGCTAATAGATGGCAAATCAGGAATTTAATCATGGACTGCCTGAGTCAAAAGCAGGGCTTCTGAGAGCAGGGAGATGCTGCTTCCTGGATGTCATCTGCCATGTGTATCACATAATCCAACCGAAATCTTATCGCCAGCTTTAAAAACTGCCTCCCCAGCCCTTTTACTCTTCTATCTTGTCCTATTTATGATGTTGACAACATTGCCACATACTACACAAATGACAGCTCAATAAGGGCTCAATAGGTATGCATTAATTAATGAATCAGTGTATAGTAAGAGGTAAGTTGGCTTTCAAAAAATTACTGCCTTTATAGATACTCAGACCCTATTCATACTCAGCTCCAAATGTCTCTGACAAGTTTTTAATTTCAAGTTATGCTATATATTGATATGTGGTCATTCTTGTGAATACATTCTTGTCAAATGTGGGTACAAGTCCTATGTGGATATGCGGGCATTCTTGTTACGTTGACTGTGCTATATTTGTAAGAAATCCATATCTGCATGTGATTATAGTTTTACATAGAATTTAAACAACTACTGGATAAAGAATCATTCATAAAAATTCCATTTCCACCTTAATTAAATAGGTCAAATTAGAATAAAGCCAAAATGCTGCTATGATGACAAGAGTATATTTACCCCTAGTCGCAACTAAACATTCATACATTTTTTTTCTGTGAAATATGTGACAAAATATTTCTCAACTTTAATGATTATCAAAAGGAAGTTTATTGTAAAAGTCAAACCAAATTCCTGGAATATATTTTCTAACAGAGAAAATGAACTTGTACGAATAAAAAAAATTGTCACTTTTATCAATGTGTACAATTCAGACTTCTGAATTCTCATTTCGTTCATTGCTATAGAAATTACCACTTGCCAAATTGCATCATTGTGGTGTGAATGAATCAGAAAAGTACAAGTGTATTCAAAGCTTTCATACTTAGCACAAGAAAACTTGGAGCCCATTCAAATGACAATCTAATCCTACTGTTTACAAAGCCAGAAATGTGCTATTAAGTACCAGGTTTATGGAATGAGAAGAAAGGTTAATGCATTTTCTTAGTTTAAGGAAGGTAAAACATGGTTGGTTAAACATAATGTAAGTCTAAACTGAAACCCTAGGCTTAAATAGTCGTCAATGCAATAACCTGAAATCATTGTAATACCTTAATTTCATTATTCTTTCAGCCAACTTTTATTGAGCACCAATTGTGTGCAGAAAACTTTTTTAGCTCTTTGACACTCAGTCTGCAAGAGATGTAGGATATAGTTTGGGAGATAAGATGTGTATACAAATAGCCATGTACATAATTTTTATTTTTTTAATTTTTTTAAAGATTATTTATTTATTTATTCATGAGAATATACAGAGAGGAGAGAGAGAGAGAGAGAGAGGCAGAAGCAGGCAGAGGGAGAAGCAGACTCCCCACAGGGAGCCTGATGCAGGAATTGATCCCTGGACCGAGATTACTTCCTGAGCCAAAGGCAGAGGCTCAACCGCTGAGCCACCCAGGTGTCCCAACCATGTATATAATTTTAAACTACAAACAGTTCATAAGAAGAAGGATTCTAGTAAAATGACAGCTTCAATGGAAGGGTCTAAATATTTCTTCCCAAAATTAATAAAATCATATATCTGACCCCTATAAGAGTTTCAAAATAATATGTGAGCTTAAGTTATCAATTGACAAGAATGTCTATTGATCGATAGGGCACAATTAAGAGATGGATCTTATTACTGTTTACTTTCTAGGCTACATCCTTATTCATGGCATATTCATTTTCCTCTGCATTTTATCAAATAACCTTAGGATTCCAGGAGGTACTGGGAGATTACTAGGCTAAGAATTATTCGACTGTGTATATGAACATCATTGAACTTATCTGGTTTACAATAACAAAGTTATTTCAGGTAGTATTTGCTAAATAAATAATTCTTAATGAGAAGGATATTTCACGTTTAAGCTGAGATGCCATTCCTCTAACAGTGAAAATGCCAATTTTCACAAATTTTACTTCTAATTCAAAGTTCTAATTAATAAAATAAGAAATAGAATATAAATAAACACAAGTCTTTGGTGATAATAGCATTCATACCTGTGAGTCACAAGTAAATACTTCAAAGATTATTATAATTAACAAACACTATAGCATTGAATGAAGTCAAATGCTTACCTATAGATCAATGGTAATTAACTGGAGAAAATACTAAAAAAGATTTTTGTTCATAAGTGCAATGGAAATATAACATTATAATCAAAAATTTATAAGGAATGTGTGCAGCATATGAATAAAAACCTTCTAAATACAAAGTAAAAAACAAAAAAACTTGCATAAATGGGTCAAGGTGTGACCCATGGCTCATGTCCATCTGAAGCTCCAACTGGGGAAGAATCTGCTTCTGAGCTCATGTAGTTGTTGGCAGGATTTCT
The DNA here is from genome assembly GCF_003254725.2 of Canis lupus dingo. Lineage (NCBI taxonomy): Eukaryota > Metazoa > Chordata > Mammalia > Carnivora > Canidae > Canis > Canis lupus. Next base: position 29,962,075 of record NC_064276.1, on the reverse strand, counting down.
TATCATATAAGAAAAAATATTATTAGGAAACTTAATATTATGAATTCGACAATAATTCTAAAATTGATATTTAACTTCCTTGTGATGATTTTTACAAGCACAAGGAATACTTTTAACTGGAAAAAGAAATCTCTGAAGTCTCTCATTTAAGATGGAAAACTGAGCACTCATATGCTATTTCTATATTTCAATTGTAACAGAATTGTAACAGAAGGTAGTCAGTCACTCAATTTTAGTCACTCAATTTTAGTCTTGGAGAAAGTAGAAAAATGCTGATATCTGCATCTGTGTGGTATACTGAGAAGGAGCCTAACTGCACAAGTTGTTGCCTAGGCATATCTTGAAAGCATTGACCTCATAATTCTTCCAGAGCCAAGTTTTTCCTTATAATCTGTTGACTCTGAACTTAGTGTTTGCCTGGCCCTCATGAAAATATAGGCTTTGTGCAAAGCAGAATCTAAGATAGCCCCCAGTGATCTTCTCTTCCTGACATACATACACTTGTGCAATTCTATCCCCCTTGAGTGTGGGTTGATCTACTGACTTACTTCTAATGAACAGAATACAGCAAATGTGATGGGATGTTACTTCTATGTTTAAACTACATAAAACCATGACTTCCATCTTGCTGGCAGACACTCTCTCTCTCGCTCTTTCTTTCTCTCTCTCTCTGGATTTGATGAAGCGAGCTGCCACAGTGGAGAGGCCCCCACAAAAGGAACTGAGGGGGCCTCCAGCCAACACTCCTCAAGGAATGGGGCCCTCAGTGTAACAACCTGTAAAGAACTGAATCCTGCCAAAAGGTACATGAGCTTGGAAGCAGATTCTTCCCCAGTTGGAGCTTTAGGTGGACCTGAGCCATGAGTCACACCTTGAATGAAACCTTGTGAGACACTCTGAAGAGAAAGGATCCAGCTAAGCTGTGCCAGATTCCTGCGCCACAGAAACTTAGAGATAATTATTGTTCTGTGTCTTAAACCTCTACATCTATGATCATTTTTTGCTCAGTGACAGATAGCTAACACATGCTTTTATGTCACTGAATATCACAAGGCTTCTCCTGTAGTATGATTTGGTATCTTCGGCAATCTGAATATTTAAATTGTTCTTCTACTCATGGAATTTTTTCATAAAAATTTTTTTCATAAAAATTTTTTTTTCATTTTATCCTACAGTTATAAATGTATTATGATAAGTAGCAAATAAATACTTTAACAAATAAAGGGATTGTCTGAAGAAACCTCTTAATGGAGTTTTGTGTCCAAGGAGAGAAGCAAGGGGCATTTGAGGTAATCCCAGGAGTCCATAACAGGCTTATAAGAAAAATAAATAAATAGAAGGAATAGGAAAGAAGAATAGGAGAGGAAAAAGAAAGAAAAAGAATAGGAGAGGAGAGAGAGTTATGAATGAAATGGCAATACTCATATGAGATGTAACATTTGTATCAATATCTAAAGTTGTTTTATGTGTCAAGTGATTTTTCGTCTTGGTTTATTAATTTATTTAATCCAGGTTGGATAGACAACATGGCATTTGTAGGGGATAACATATTTCTATGACTATTTTAATGATTTCCTATAGAGAAACTAATTTCACAGAGATATGTTGATAAGAAAGGAAGGAGAGATTTTAAAGTAATGTCAGCAACTTCTAGATATTCATGTTAAACTTTCATATCAAGTGATGTAAGTGATACTATATTCTCAAGCTTTATCTTCAACCTTTCATAAGTAGCAAATTTCAACAATTCACCCTCTCAATTTATATTTTAGTTCAAGCTATCTTATACAGAATGAAATGCATTCTAGGTCCATGAATTTCATGAGTAAGTAAGTATTCCTTTGACCAAAAAGCAAGTTCAACAGAGTAATTTATAAGGTGATCAGTAATTTTACAAACATTCAATATCAGTGTTCACCCAGTTTACAGGTAGTAGTTGATAAATTATGGAACTTTTTGTGACAATATGTAGAAAATCTGTTTTCTAGTTTTATAAGTTTTCTTGAGGCCTTCCCCCTTTGCTTTGAAATATTAGGATCATCAAAACTCTTCAGAGTGTAGGGATAGAGGGAACATTCCTCGACATCTTAAAAGCCATCTATGAAAAGCCCACAGCAAATATCATTCTCAATGGGGAAGCACTGGGAGCCTTTCCCCTAAGATCAGGAACAAGACAGGGATGTCCACTCTCACCACTGCTATTCAACATAGTACTGGAAGTCCTAGCCTCAGCAATCAGACAACAAAAAGACATTAAAGGCATTCAAATTGGCAAAGAAGAAGTCAAACTCTCCCTCTTCGCCGATGACATGATACTCTACATAGAAAACCCAAAAGTCTCCACCCCAAGATTGCTAGAACTCATACAGCAATTCGGTAGCGTGGCAGGATACAAAATCAATGCCCAGAAGTCAGTGGCATTTCTATACACTAACAATGAGACTGAAGAAAGAGAAATTAAGGAGTCAATCCCATTTACAATTGCACCCAAAAGCATAAGATACCTAGGAATAAACCTTACCAAAGATGTAAAGGATCTATACCCTCAAAACTATAGAACACTTCTGAAAGAAACTGAGGAAGACACAAAGAGATGGAAAAATATTCCATGCTCATGGATTGGCAGAATTAATATTGTGAAAATGTCAATGTTACCCAGGGCAATATACACGTTTAATGCAATCCCTATCAAAATACCATGGACTTTCTTCAGAGAGTTAGAACAAATTATTTTAAGATTTGTGTGGAATCAGAAAAGACCCCGAATAGCCAGGGGAATTTTAAAAAAGAAAACCATATCTGGGGGCATCACAATGCCAGATTTCAGGTTGTACTACAAAGCTGTGGTCATCAAGACAGTGTGGTACTGGCACAAAAACAGACACATAGATCAGTGGAACAGAATAGAGAATCCAGAAGTGGACCCTGAACTTTATGGGCAACTAATATTCGATAAAGGAGGAAAGACTATCCATTGGAAGAAAGACAGTCTCTTCAATAAATGGTGCTGGGAAAATTGGACATCCACATGCAGAAGAATGAAACTAGACCACTCTCTTTCACCATACACAAAGATAAACTCAAAATGGATGAAAGATCTAAATGTGAGACAAGATTCCATCAAAATCCTAGAGAAGAACACAGGCAACACCCTTTTTGAACTCGGCCATAGTAACTTCTTGCAAGATACATCCACGAAGGCAAAAGAAACAAAAGCAAAAATGAACTATTGGGACTTCATCAAGATAAGAAGCTTTTGCACAGCAAAGGATACAGTCAACAAAACTCAAAGACAACCTACAGAATGGGAGAAGATATTTGCAAATGACATATCAGATAAAGGCCTAGTTTCCAAGATCTATAAAGAACTTATTAAACTCAACACCAAAGAAACAAACAATCCAATCATGAAATGGGCAAAAGACATGAACAGAAATCTCACAGAGGAAGACATAGACATGGCCAACATGCATATGAGAAAATGCTCTGCATCACTTGCCATCAGGGAAATACAAATCAAAACTACAATGAGATACCACCTCACACCAGTGAGAATGGGGAAAATTAACAAGGCAGGATACCACAAATGTTGTACAGGATGTGGAGAAAGGGGAACCCTCTTACACTGTTGGTGGGAATGTGAACTGGTGCAGCCACTCTGGAAAACTGTGTGGAGGTTCCTCAAACAGTTAAAAATAGACCTGCCCTACAACCCAGCAATTGCACTGTTGGGGATTTACCCCAAAGATACAAATGCAATGAAACGCCGGGACACCTGCACCCCGATGTTTCTAGCAGCAATGGCCACGATAGCCAAACTGTGGAAGGAGCCTCGGTGTCCAACGAAAGATGAATGGATAAAGAAGATGTGGTTTATGTATACAATGGAATATTTCTCAGCCGTTAGAAACGACAAATACGCACCATTTGCTTCAACGTGGATGGAACTGGAGGGTATTATGCTGAGTGAAGTAAGTCAGTCGGAGAAGGACAAACATTATATGTTCTCATTCATTTGGGGAATATAAGAAATAGTGAAAGGGAATATAAGGGAAGGGAGAAGAAATGTGTGGGAAATATCAGAAAGGGAGACAGAACGTAAAGACTGCTAACTCTGGGAAACGAACTAGGGGTGGTAGAAGGGGAGGAGGGCGGGGGGTGGGAGTGAATGGGTGACGGGCACTGGGTGTTATTCTGTATGTTAGTAAATTGAACACCAATAAAAAAAAATAAATAAAAATAAAAAAAAATAAAAAAAATAAAAACAGCATAGATATCTTGATGTCTGTTTCACGTCTTTAAAAACTGGAGGTTAAATTTATTCCTACTCTTGAAAAAATACACTTTAACATTTGCAGTTTGGAATCTTTAATTCTGACATAAACACATCACAAAATACAGTGTTTGGCTCAGCCAAGGTATTTTTCATAGCAAGATAGTTGCCATGAAGAAAACAGTGTGTTGACATACAGTCTGGTACAAGCTCCTTTTTCTGGCTAACTACTCCAGAATGTTTTCCAGTCATTACATCTGTGCCATCAGGATATACTCCTAAAAAACACTTAAGAGTCCAAGCAACATTATTGTCAATGTAATCCCTCATAGTTGCATACAAATCAGAGTTAGAAAAAAAAAAAATTTCTTCAGGGGGCCCAGATAACTTAGTGGTTGAGCATGATTCTGGAGTCCTGAGATGAAGTCCCACATCAAGCTCTCTGCAGACAGCTTGCTCCTCCCTCTGCCTATGTCTCTGCCTCTTTCTGTGTGTCTCTCATGAATAAATGAATGGAACCCTTAAAAAAAAGGAAAAAAGAGTATTTTATCATATCACTATTAGGTTTAAACCACTTACACTAACGGATTTGCCATGTTAGCAATATCTTTGCTTTGACAAGGTATGTATTTATCCTATGACTTTGTCTTCCTTATCATTAGCTAGTACCTGAATATAGTAGATTCACTAACATTTCCAAAACAAATCACTGATGAGGAAATTTTATGTGTGTGTATGTAGCAACCTGCTATACCACTTACTAGAAACCAACAAAACACGCATGTTTACATGTAATATATATTTGCTTCCATGTTTTTTTAATTCAATGCTCTTTCAATGAATTATTTCTGTTTTGAACTCATTTATGTTCTATACATAAATGTCACTTGAGTTTAGATGGTTTTATTGCTTCATTAACCAGATCACCACTAGCATGCTGTGTTTTTAACACTTCATTGTGAATATATCCACAAAATAGTACTCAATAATGGGGGTTCATATTTTTAGGGAAAAATAGTTAAAATATTTGGTCTTCTGTTTTTGGGATGAGTGGGGAGAAAGCACTTCCATCATTAACATTTGATAGAATAATATTACTACTCTTACCAAAGATGTGTTTTTACTTGACCAAAAAATAAAAAAAAATGCCAGTGAAATTTACCTAATATGTAAATTACAGTTAGGTAAAGAATATGAAAATCTCACCCCAATTTAGTTAATAATGTTAAATTATAAACTAAAAATAAAATTTAAAAATTTCACTTCTGCTCTTCAAAAGACACCATTAAATAAACAAAAAAATAGCAGTACACATCTGATAAAGGACTATATTTAGAATACATACAAACCATTAATAAGAATAAAAATGGTCAGATGTTTTACATGCATCCAAAATGTAGACGGTGACTTCACAGAAGATATATGGCCATAAGCACCTAAAAATATGCTTAGAATCTTTAATGTTCAAGGCAAAGCAAATTATAACTACTATGATACAGAAACACACAGCTACTCTAAGATTAAAATTAAAATGAAAAACAAAATCATTAGGATTTCTCAAACATTGTTGATAGAAGTGTAAATAATAAAGCCATTTTGGAAAACAGTCCCACAATTTCCTCTACATTTACCATATAAACCAGGATTCCATCTCAGCATAAGTGCCAAGAGAAATTTGAAAACATTTCACAATTTTAACATATATTTGACATGAAGATATTCAAACCCACAAGACCTCTAAATAAAAACACACATTTGAATCAAAATATTTTCCTCCAAAATTACTCTTTGGGTAATAACCAAAGAAACCAAAACCAAAACCAAATATATGAAACAAAAGCATAATGATTAAAATGTAATGAAAAATTTATCTTTGGGTGATTCCTTTGACTTTAGCCAGTATGCCCAACCAGACATGCCTGAATTTTTTTATTAATATCAAAAATTTAGCGCCTAATAATTAAGCTGACTGATCTTTTAAAAATCATCAGATAATGTCTAAATCACTCTTTACCTCTGTCTCTCTGCTTCTGTCTCCATTTCTCTCTCTCACTAAAATTATACTTTAAATTTTTAAAGTGAAATTCTATTTAGTTAACTTATAGTATATTAATAGTTTCAGGGGCAGAATTTAGTGATTCATCAGTTGCATATAGTACCCAGCTCTCATTCATAAGTGCCCTCCTTAATGCCCTTCACCCAGTGACCCCATCCCCCAAGCTACCTCCACTTCAGCAACCCTCAGTTTTTTGTATAGTTAAGAGTCTCTTATGATTTGCCTCCTTCTCTGTTTTTCTTTTTCTGTTATTGTATTTTTCCTTCCCTTCTCCTGTGTTCATCTGTTTTGTTTCTTCAATTCCACAAATGAGTGAAATCATATGGTATTTGTATTTCTCTGACTGACTTATTTTTCCTCACATAATACCCTCTACTTCCATCCACATCATTGCCAGTGGCAAGATTTCATTGTGTTTGATGGCTGAGTAATATCCTATTGTATATATACATCACATCTTCTCTATTCATCTGTCAATGGACATCTGAGCTCTTTCCCTATTTTGGCTATTGTGGACATTGCTGCTATAAACACTGGTATGCATGTGTCCCTTCAAATCACTATTTTTGTATCCTTTCAATAAATATCTAGTTGTGCAATTGCTGGGACATAGGGTAGTTCTATTTAGGTTTTTGAGGTACCGCTATACTGTTTTCCAGAGTGGCCGCACCCATTTGCATCCCCACCAACAGTGTAAAATGGTTTCCCTTTCTCTGTATCCTTGCCAATATCTGTTGTTTCCTGAGTTGTTAGTTTTAGTTATTTTGATTGGTGTGAATATTCAACAAAGCAGAAAAAAAAATGGAAAAAAACAATCTCTTCAACAAACGGTGTTGGGAAAATTAGATAACCACATGCAGAAACCACACTTGTTTACACCATACACAAAAATGAATTCAAAATGGATGGAAGACCTAATGTGGAAAAAAAAAGACCTAATGTGAGACAGGAATCCATCAAAATCCTAGAGGAGAACACAGGCAGCAATCTCTTTGATCTCGACCACAGCAACTTCTTGCTAGACCTGTTTCCAAAGGCAAGGGAAACAAAAGCAAAAATGAACTATTGGGACTTCATCAGGATAAAAAGCTTTTGCACAGCAAAGGAAGCAATCAGCAAAATTAAAAGGCAACCTACAGAAAGGGAGAAGAAATTTACAAATGGCATAACAGGTAAAGGGCTAGTATCCAAAAGCTATAAAGATCTTGTCAAACTCAATGCCTCAAAACCAAAAAACCCAGTCAGGAAATGAGCAGAAGACATGAACAGACATTCTCCAAAGAAGACATACAAAGGGTATTTTAATGATAAAAGTATATAATTTATGAAAAAAAGGTTCTTGAAATGCTCTTGAAGATATACAATAGTAAAAGTGATTAAATTCTAGAGTAGCTAGCAAAGTATATATAAAACTTAAAATATACAAGTAGATAGAGCATATTTCTGGTCTCTGCCCTGCTTACTCTGCCTCTGAGCACTCTCTTTCCCAAACCTTTCTCTTCTTTTGTTTATCCTCACCTTGAGGACCAATTGAATATTTGCAAAGAAAGCCAGCAGCAATCAGCCCTTTTTTCTCCTAGAAGCTTAGATCAAGATCTTTAGATTCAGGATCCAGAGTCTGAATTCTGCTTGACCCCACAAATCTGGAGTAAACTCTGAGCCCCAGAGTAATACCCCACACCTTGTGCTTTCTCAAACCTTAGGACTAGAGGTGTGTCCTGTTCTTCATCTCCAGTGGATCTAATACATGTATTAGCAGCCCAGCCCCTTTAAGAACGGCACCCTGAAGTCAAGCCTTTCTAGTTAGAGTAGGAATATTCTCTTTAATTTTTGCATGTTTCTCTCCTACAGCCTATGGAATGACTCATGTATATGTTCTAAAAGTACTGAAACCTTTCCATTTACAGATATATATCCCTAACAAATATATAGAACCTTTTCATCCAACCAGTCTCTGGACTCCTTATTTTCTATCTACCTAATTGGATACTGATTTTGGCACTGTCTTGTCCAATTCTGTCTAACTAGACCACCGCGGTAAGTCACTGTTATTTATTGAACACTGTTCTAGGAACTGGGTAAGTCATTCTTTCCAGGTCACCTGGAAAGTTGGCTGACTTATACCACAGGCTTCTAGGCCTTCTCCTCCCACAACCTGTGCTGGCATTTGGTCTAAAGTCTAGACTGAACAGTGACCAAGTGAGAAGGAGCATATGTATGCTTAGGGGAGAATCAGTTACCATGTTGCTATAACAGCTTTGCATTTGTAAATTTTTGGAGGGGTGGGCAACAGGAATTCCTTTTTCGAAATTTCTTTACTTAGGTATCACAATCATTCACAATGTGATTACTGAATCAATTTCAAGGCCCCCACAAAACTGGAATATTCTATGTATCAAATCTTGTTTCATCCAATATCCTGTCTGAAATATTGGCTGAAATACTGGCTGAACTGTCAAAGACAGTTTAAAATATCAGCCTAATGTCTACTAGTTTACTTGCATTTGTTAATGAAACATTAAAAGCATTTATTAATAATGTCACATAAAACATATATATTTTATATATAAAATTTTATATATAAACTTTTCTATATTTTTCTTGCTTCAATCTCTTTTGATACTCATTTTTAAATAATTCTCAGGAAAAAAAAAAAAAACAAAATCTAGATCCTTCATAAGAAGTCAAAATTTTAAGTGTAAGAGAAAATACAACATATCTTATTTGAACATTCTGAATTTAAAGATATCTCCTGAAATTCAACTATCTTTTTAAAGTAAGCTCTACACTCAACATGGAGCTTGAACTCAGTACCCTGAGATCCACAGTCACACACTCTACTGACAGCCAGCCAGGCACCCTTGAAATTTGATTTTTGATGTCAAAATACTTTTTGTCTTAATCATGTATTTAAACTGTTTATATGTAAAATTTCCCAACCAAAATTAATGATCACCTGCATTTCATTTTTCTATTTGTATATAAATTCAAAATCAGTATACCCATTTGAAATAATGAGTTCTGAAATTTAGCAAAATTTTAATATACTCCTATGCAAGATATTAGAAATCACTAAAAAAAAAATAAATAAAAATAAAAAAATAAAAAAGAAATCACTAAACTGTGTATTTTTGTATGAATAATGTTTTTATTTAGTTATGTCTTTCCAATTATTAGGGCAAATCTCTTTACTGAAATTAATAATAAAAGTACATTTTCGGGATCCCTGGGTGGCGCAGAGGTTTGGCGCCTGCCTTTGGCCCAGGGCGCGATCCTGGAGACGCGGAATCGAATCCCACATTGGGCTCCCGGTGCATGGAGCCTGCTTCTCCCTCTGCCTATGTCTCTGCCTCTCTCTCTCTCTCTCTCTCCTTCTGTGACTATCATAAATAAATAAAAATTTTAAAAAAGTACATTTTCAAGAATTCACTAGCTAAAACCAGTAAGAGTAAATCACCTACATGGTGTTCTTGTCTCCTTGTTGCTCTGCCTTAGGTCATTGGATCCCTTAGGTCACTGGATTAAGATAAAATTATCATAACTTAGTTGATCTAATTACATAGAATCTTACCAGACAACTGTAAAGAAAATGGAGGGGGAAAGAGCAGTTAGCCAGAAAATTAAGAATCGAAGCCTCAAATGATCACAGTATGTATACAAATGGGGTACTGATCTGAGTGGCAGTTGAGACTGTGCAATGGGGCACTGAGTGAAAGTGCAAGTCAAGGTTCTGAGTATTATCAAATGACAGGCAAAATTTCAGTTTCTGGGTGAGGTTTCCAGGCTAAATACGTGCACAATATCAGAAGTTCATATGGACAGTTATACATGCAAAGACAGAGCCACTTACATAGTGTGGGAATCAAATTTTAGGTCTTCTACTAGAAACTAGAAGAAAAGGGCAGAGATTACATGTGGGAAATCCTGAGAGAATGTCATGAGGAGACTTGTAGGCAAACATATACCCAAAATAGCTTACCATAATTATTCCACAATTGGATTTTCAAGGAATTTGTGTAACAGAGTGGTAGAAGAAAAGGTATAGTGTATAATCTGAATCCTGGCCAAATAAAGCTAGTAAAGATGAAACGAAAACAAATTTACCATAAATTTATTTAGTTTTATATACTAAATACTTACAAATATTTTTTTCAATCTACATATATCATCCAGAAGTATAATAATGGTGCAAGTACAATTTTCTCTTTAAAAAAGACATTTAAATTTCCTTTTTCATCAAATATTTAAACTAAGTCTACTTAACCCATCTTTATAACAGAACAAATGATCATCTAAAATTTCTAAATGGATTGCTAGACAGTGTAGGTCAATGGCCAGAAATACTAATCTGGGTATTTGCTATCACTATCAAAGTCTTCTCCATTAAATGCTATCTTGATGTGCTTATGGCTAGAACTTGCAAAGCCTAGTTCAGATGTACCCCATTCAAGCTACTCACTAACATTTCCTTCAAGTTTTTTTTTTTTTTTTTTTTTAAATCAGGACACTTTAGGTTGGAAGCAACTAAATATGTGACTGAAAAGAAAGGTCTCTAATTAAGGTTCAATATGATACACTGCTTTAATGGCCTTACCACAACTTGCCTTCCTCACTGTGCTCCCATAGAGCTATTCCAGTAGCCAAATAACCTTACCAAATGGACCAAATGCAGATCCCACTTATCCCCTTAGAGCAGGTTTTAGTTCACAGATTATTTAAACAAGCCAATCACATATTCCTTATGAACCAGGGGAGCACCTCTTCCTCTTGATATTGCAAAGCATGCTACCATTAGTCCCTGACTGCTCACTTTGTTCCCAAGTGTAACCCCCTCACATCCCTGCATGGCTTGCAGTCTCTGTACCCAAGCTGTGATTATGTGACTAATTAATTGCTATTGATCTCATCTGTCCAGAGTTGGCTGTTATATGTTCAGCCATCTTCATATCCTAGGGTAGGATTCCGTCCCACACCTTCCTTCTTCCTTCATATCCTAGGGTAGGATTCCTTCCCACACCTTCCTTCTCCCCAGTGGGAAGAGGGCATGATTAAAACAATTACTAACAGTGGCTCAACCAGTAAAAATGTAAAAAATATAGCCATTTCACAAAAGAAGACACTTTTTCTTTTCATGGCTGTTTTACTGTCTCAACACAGTGATCACAGATCTAAGCCCTTTCAAGCATTTTCAAGCATTCAGTTGACTACCCAAGAACTTGCCAAAGCCTCCATTTTCTTTTCTCCCCCACCTTGGCTGTCTTTAATTTGAGACATTTTGTATTTAATCTCATTGTTTTGTCGGTGTTGCTCCTGGCATCACCATATTCTCACACAACCATATTCCCGAGTAAAATGCAAATGTGTCTGATGGGAAAGGAATGGCATTCCTCTTGCATCTTTCTTTAACTCAGAAAGGAATATTTGTCTTAGAATTCATCACAATCGCCACCCTAGGGAGAGAGGGCAAATGGCATAAGTAATAGGAATAAGTAAGTGATAAATAGGACCTACCGTAACTTAACTACCTAAAATCTCATGCAGTATGAATTGTATGAATTTGACTCACCATGCAGAAGATGTATCAAATTCACCTTTCTATCAGAGAATTTCCATGTACATGTTTCAGCAGTTGATTTGCGTTTCCTACATCACTTTTAAATACGTTTATGTATTATGTATACATAAATCAATTTATGTATCATTGTTTTCTGAAAATACAAAAATTATTTTAATTCTTGTTTTTATGGTTTTCAGAGTTAATAAGCGTGAAAATTTTTCACTTATTATATTTCATACCATGATATTCTATTCTGGTCTATTAAAATTCAAGTTATCTTATAATCTACATTTCTTCCTCATTAATAAAATATTTGTTTTTGTTTAAAGTTAAATGCTTTATACTTTTGCTTGATGTTTTATTTTTTAATTAAAATCGGCTGCATGGGGATCCCTGGGTGGCGCAGTGGTTTGGCGCCTGCCTTTGGCCCAGGGCGCGATCCTGGAGACCCGGGATCGAATCCCACGTCGGGCTCCCGGTGCATGGAGCCTGCTTCTCCCTCTGCCTATGTCTCTGCCTCTCTCTCTCTCTCTCTCTGTGACTATCATAAATAAATAACAATTAAAAGTAAATAAATAAATAAATAAAATCAGGCTACATAAGATGGGTGAACAGGAGCATATTAACTAAATGTCAGTATGTAACTCTAAGCAATAGATGCATTTTAATATGTAAGTATATATCTTTTTTATAGTAATTTTATTTCTTCTCAAAATTTCATTATTTTTTTAAGTTTCATTATTTTTTAAGTATTTATTTATTTATTTTAAATTCAGAGCCAGAGAGAGCATGAGCTCACAGGATGAGGAGGGACCGAGGGAGAAGGAGACAGAAACTCCAAGCAGATTCTGCACTGAGCTCAGAGCCCAAAGCAGGGCTGGATCTTAAGACTCTGAGATGTCAACCTGAGCTGAAACCAAGATTGGATGCCCAACTGACTATACTACCCAGGCACCCCTCAAAATTTTGCTCTTCTTCTAAACAGATTTTAGAAGCAGACTAATCACCACGGGTAAATCATAAATGACTGTAGGTTTCACTAATGCAATAGATATCATATGCTAGACACATAACTATATTGTATTACTTACTAGATTAAATAGGTCCATATATGCAAAGCCAAGAGAGCTGAGCACTTAGTATCATTTGATAAATGCTAGCTAGTGTAGTAATGAAGATGGAGCACTTAATTTAATCAGTACATAAATCCTATGAGTTAGGTTTAATTTCCCTCATTTTATAAACTGGGAAGCATAAGCACAGAGAAGGTTAAGCAACATTTACCATATTGAAACACCAGTAAGTTTAAGGCAATATTCAAATGCAAGCCTAGAGCATCCTAAATGGTTAGATCTTTCTTTCTTTTTTTTTTAAGACTATATTTCTTCCTTCCTTCCTTCCTCCTCCTCCCTCCCTCCCTCCCTCCCTCCTCCCTCCCTCCCTCTCTCTCTCTCTTTCTTTCTTTCTTTCTTTCTTTCTTTCTTTCTTTCTTTCTTTCTTTCTTTCTTTCTTACAGAGTGAATGACACAGAGCACAAGCAGGGGGAGTGGCTGGCAGAGAGAGAGGGAGAAACAGTCTCCCTGCATGCAAGGCTGGATCTCAGGACCCTGAGATCATGACCTGGGCCACAGGCAGACCCTTAACCAACTGAGCCACCCAGGGGCCCCTCCTTTGATATTTCTATACAATTAGGAGAGGACCAAGAGCATTCCTGATATTATAATGCAATCTCATCTGTTGGGAGATCACAAAGTGTTTATCTAGCTTATAATGGAATATTCTGGAGAAAAAATATTTTCAGCCTCAACAGAAAAAAAATATATCTTCAACCTTATTTTATTCATGTAGAATCCCATGAAATACTTCCATTATCAGAAATGGCAAATATTTCCCCTCCATTCATTCTGTTTCTATTCCCACACCTCTTTCTCAGGGGCCCCTAAATGACTTTTTGAAGGATCCTCCTTCCCAAAACCATATGGCCATGACCCAGAACCATGGGTAACTGGCCTGATCAACTGTACTAATTGGAGTCTCTCTGGAATTTGAAGCTGGAACCTATTGTTAGTAGTCCTTCTGGATCAAGCTTGTGAACTATAAAGTCATGTAGATGGAAGGCAGGATGAGGTCCGTAAAGACAGGCAGCTGGAACAGAAGAATGAAGCAGATGAAGAGAAATAGAAGAAGCAAGGAAAGAAATCTTACTAATCTAGATACTGAGAGTCAGAGATAACGAGGGAGAAAAAGATCAAGACAAGGAGTGAGAAAAGAGCAATATTCTAGGTTCCTCATGGCTTGCTAGTTCCTGGAGTCAGTCTTTCCAAAAGCCTCACTGCGATTTAAGGCAAGGGGTCTCATTTCTCACTCCAATGAATCCCCTTGGGACGTTAACCTTACTTGTTTTGTCCTCTTTCTTGGAGCTGAAGGAGTCCCCACATGAGAAAACAAAGAAGTACAGTGCAAACTAAATTCGGTTATGCAAAACTCAAGGATAAGTGAGTTTTATGTTTTTGGAAATACTAATTTTATTTACACTTAATGCATACTCTATTTTACCACAGATTATACCGGATATATTCTGCTCACTGTGCTTATTTTATATTTCCCAATTGACAAGGGAAAACATCTATGTAGATCCAGCTTATTCACATGTAATCTGGTAATTATAACACCTTAATACAAAATCTGAAATAAATTACAAAAAGCAATTTCCACAATAATTGGAAAAATGCTCATGCATATTTATTACTCTGAATTCTTCAAAGATGATTCTTTTCACATTTGCCCACTTCTTGAAAACCATACAATTTGAAGAATAAAAAGAAAAACAGTGAGCATGCCAAATGTGTAGTCATGATATAAGTGCTCTCTTCTTTTTTTCTAAGTGCTTCATTTTTAGTCTTTTCCCAGAGAGACAATCAACTGACACATGTAATATGCCCCTACATTTTACACACTGAAAAGTTAGAATATTTGGCACTCAGTTCTGTCAAGATTTCACAAGCATCCAGATTTTTAAGCACATTACTGACAAATGATTTTCAGGAAGCATTCCACTCACCTAAATTGTGTTAGTTTAATAGTATATTAAGGAGGGTGAACAGACTTAGGTTTTGGAAACTTTTTCAGGTTCATTTCAAGAGATCAACAATTCTTTAATTTAGTTCTTGCTATATATGGTGAAAAGTGCTGAAGACAATATGAAAAAAATGGAGATATAAGATCAAGTAATTATGTTATAAATAAACTCCTTACTTCTCTTCTGGAAGTATCAGACCTCAAAAATATAATAAAAATCAGTTATTTTGGGGTTGAAATGAATTATGAGTCAGTTTTATATGATAATACAACACTAAATAGAACATTTGCTCAAATTGGATGATAGAAAACACCTCTACTGATCAGAACTGCCTATCTTGCCAATATCATTGACTGCAGCTCTCATTCTTCTTCTTCTTTTTTTTTTTTTTTTGGAATGCTAACTAGGTTTATTTTATTTTTTTAATAATAAATTTATTTTTTATTGGTGTTCAATTTGCCAACATACAAAATAACACCAGTGCTCACTCCATCAAGTGCCCCCCCTCAGTGCCCGCCACCCAGTCACCCCCACCCCCCACCCTCCTCCCCTTCTACCACCCCTAGTTCGTTTCCCAGAGTTAGGAGTCTTCCATGTTCTGTCTCCCTTTCTGATATTTCCCACTTATTTTTTCTCCTTTCCCCTTTATTCCCTTTCACTTTTATTTATATTCCCCAAATGAATGAGACCATATAATCTTTGTCCTTCTCTGATTGACTTATTTCACTCAGCATAATACCTTCCAGTTCCATCCATGTCAGCTCTCATTCTTAACATCCTGGTTCTGCTGCCCAGAAAGGCTCAGAATTCCCTATATATACAGCATGCTATTTCAGTCCTGTACCTGTGCTCATATTGCCCTCCTCTGGACAGTCATACAGAAGTCTTTCTTTTTTTATTATTATTTTTAAAGATTTCATTTATTTATTTGACATAAAAAGAGAGAGAGAGCACAAGCAAGGGGAGCAGCAGAGGGAGCAGGAGAAGCAGGCTCCCCGCTGAGCAGGGAATCCGACTTGGGGCTCCATCCCAGGACCCTGGGATCATGACTGAAGGCAGGTATGTAAACCACTGAGCCATCCAGGAGCCCGAGAAATCTTTCTTTAATGCAAATCGCAACACTTACCCAGTATGTCATGCCATATATTTTACTTCTCTCCCATAATAATCCTTACCTAGCTTTGTCACATCAGATAATATATTATAATAATCTCATTATGCTCCAATTTCACATGAATACCTGGTAGGTCTTTGAAGATATGGGTTATTGTCTGCCCAATCTTGTAATCCCCTGCAGCTCCCTAGGCTTCTAATTTTCCCTGTTGTGGTATCATAGAAATATTGAATCCCCACTTCTCTGCTGTATTATTGGTATAGGTAACAGTTTCCACTGTTCCAAAGTCTGCTCCCAGCTGGAGATAAAAGAATATCATCTCTTGCTCTCTTCGCCTGAGGGTAATCACATCAGACAGCACTCCCTTCTTGAGCTTTCTTTCCTCATCACAGGCTTTCTAGGCATGGCTAGCTTAGGTGTATTGTGCTTCTACATGCGGATCTCTGAAACACAGCAGAGCACCAATGTAACCATTTCCAACACAGTTAAATTTACTAGTGACTCCATCAGTATGTGAGGTTTTTAGTCATATATATTGATTAATGTTCATTCAAAAATTAAGCTTTTGCTTTACCAGAAAATCTCATTATTTCATGTTTATACTCTCAAGTTGGCAGGAAAGGCAAAAAAAGTGAGAGGTTCTTCTACTAGCTTAGCTAGTATTGGAAGATGCACAAAGTCTTCTAGAAAAATGGAAACATATCTCTGAGGTCCTTCTCAAAACAATATATGTCAGTGCCTTCACCATTGGCTAGCAGAGTGTGTTGTCATCCACACAACTCTGGGGGATTATGACTTCTTACTCAGAAACTTCAAATTGAGTGTCTACTCAAAACTACCTCAGGGTCCCAATTGTATTGAATTTTCTTAGTTGACAGATACTACAACATATCTAAGAAACCCCATATATCTTGAGAATCTATTGCCAAGTAGTAAAGATGGAGGAGAAAGAATGGGATAAACCAAAAAAGTCCTCTTGGTCATCTGCCTGAAGAAAGCACTGCTGGAACTACCAGCCTAGTCAAATTAAGGGACTGGTCAATCAGGGAGTTATGTGAAGGATCAAAAAGGGATCACTATATTATTCACCTAAAACTAATCAGCACTGGTTGTTAATTATACAGGAAGAAAAGAAAAAAGAGATGAGAAGAGAAGAGAAAGAAGAGAAGAGAAGAGGAGAGGAGAGGAGGAGAAGAGAGGAGAGGAGAGGAGAGGAGAGGAGAGGAGAAGAGAGGAGAGGAGAGGAGAGGAGAGGAGAAGAGAGAGAAGAGAAGAGAAGAGAAGAGAAGAGAAGAGAAGAGAAGAGAAGAGAAGGGAAGGGAAGGGAAGGGAAGGGAAGGGAAGGGAAGGGAAGGGAAGGGAAGGGAAGAGAAGAGAAGAGAAGAGAAGAGAAGAGAAGAGAAGAGAAGAGAAGAGAAGAGAAGAGAAGAGAAGAGAAGAGAAGAGTAGACAAAATGAAAGATACCATTAGACAAAAGGATCATCAGAAATAAAATGAGATAATTCAATATGGGTATTTTTACCAGATTTTTCTTTCAAAAATAGTGCTTCATGGGTTTTGGATGGGCATTCTAATATGTCACTTGGAGTATCAGTGAAGCCCCAATTGCTTTGTGAAAAATGTATCTACAGAACTCCAACACATTCATGCTGCTATATAGATTACAAAGTTTCAATCCACAGAAAAATTACAGGAGGCAAGATGAAATAGATTAGCCTTCAAAAATAGTCAAATCTTTACAACTTAGCAAAGTACTCAAGTGCATAGTAGAATGTCCCTCAATTTGGGTTTATAGTATGTTTTCTTCTGATTAGATGGGAACTTTAAACTTTTGGGAAGAATATCATTCTCATATATCAGACAGTACATGTTACCAGTATGACTTATTACTGGTGATGAAAAGTTTGATCTCTTTGGCTAAGGGACTATCAGGTTTCCCCCATGTAAAATTAAAATTTTTCTCACGCTTTTCTCTATTCTATAGAAGCAAGTCACAAAGGCAGCTTCTATTTACAAGAAGGATAATTAAGCTCTACCTCCTAAAGGAGTCTCAAGGAATTTGAGATATACGTTAACTCTATTATAGTAGAGTAACTAATACAAATTTGGTAGAAGATACTTTGAAACTCTGCAAATATCTTGTTTCTTCTTAAATTTTTGTACGCTAGTTTTAGCATTCATCAATGGATTTTACTGGCAGCAATTATTACTGTGTTGTTATAATGTTTTCCATTTACCTCATTCCTTCTATATTTATTAATTAGAATTACTCTGTAAGGGAAGATTTGTGTTTTCACCCTTTTATTTACTTTTATAATTTTTAAAAAAGATTTTATTTATTTATTCATGAGAGACACACAGAGAGAGGCAGAGACACAGGCAGAGGAAGAAGCAGGCTCCCTGCAGGGACTCAATCCCAGGACTCCAGGATCATGCCCCGAGCCGAAGGCAGACGCTCAACCACTGAGCCACCAAGGTGCCCCTCACCCTTTTGTATACTTAACCATTTATTTATATAATATGGACTCATTGGCATTTATTTTATTCTTTGGTTTATAAGCCAACACTTTGTTTGTTTATTCATATTGTTTTTGCTTACTCTACTAGATGCTCTTTCATGGATCCCATGTCCTTTTGATATGGTATCATCTGTTTGTTCTCTTGCATGTTTGTTTCACCCTTACATATTCTGGTAGTACAAAATGCTCCAGGCTTATTTCATATTTCCTCTGCTTCCAGTCCTAGGATCAAGACTGGGTTCATTTTTCAAAGGAAAATATTAGAAACTACGATCTGGGTACTGGATGTGATTATGGCTATGGAGTGTCCTGTCATGTCCCTTTCAACAGACAAATCCAGGGAATATGTCTGTTTGTTATATATATATATTATTTTTATTTATTTTATTTATTTTATATTTATTATATATAAATATATTAATATATATATTTATGTATGTTTATTTATATGTTCTATATACTTCCTAACTTTGTCTGCTATAAGTAATATATACACATATAAATGAAACCCATGCATACATATGTTTCTGTCTTTATTAGTCTAGCCTTCCTGCCTTGATTATTGTAACTTTTTTTTTTTACAGCGAGAAATCTGACTCTCATTCTCTATAATATGTGCACTGCTTTACTCAACCCCACTTTACATATGCAGTTTCAATTGCTAACCTGTACCATTATGAGAAATAAGTTTACCAACTATAGCACAGTGTTTATGTACAGTTTTTTTTTTGGGGGGGGGGAGACGGTAGAGCTTATAATATCTAGCCAAAACACTGTTTTTTAATTCACTTGAGCTTCCTTTTCCTCACTCTCTTTAATAAGGTTATGCAACACATTTATAATACATTTGGTTTCATGTGTTACAATCTGCCTTCCATGCTGGTTCCTCTCACATTCTGGTTGATTTTTCAAATATTTGCCTACATTATGGCTTACTCTTTGTAATTTATACTTCTGTGGGTTTTGACAAATGCAAAGAGATATGTGTCTACCACAACTACCTTACAGAACAGTTTCATCAAACTAAAACTCCCCTTGTGTCATCAAGTCCTCCCTCTCTCCCCAACCTCTTACAACCACTGATGTATTTTCTATCCTAGTGGTTTCAACTTTTTCAGAAAGTCATATAAAAAGAATCACATGAGGGGTGTTCTGAGTGGCTCAGTCAGTTAAATATCTGACTCTTAATTTTGGTTCAGGTCCTGATCTCAGGATCCTGGGATTGAGCCCCAGGTTGGGCTCCACACTCTGTGGGTCATCTACTTGAAGATTCTTCCTCTCCCTTTGCCCCTTCCCCTCCTAATGCAGATACACACTCTTTCTTCCTCTAATAAATAAATAAATCTTTAAAAAAAAAAAAAAAAAGGAATCACAACAGTGTAGCCTCATGGGTCTGGCTTTGTACACTTAGCGAAATGCATTTAAGAATCATACATTCTGTTGCATGAATTAATAATAGTTTTTTTTATTTCTTCTTAAATTATATTTCATTCATTATCTATATTATATTATTCCTAGTTTATTGAGAGTGTTTATCATGACTAGAAGTCAAATGTTTTTTCTGTATCTATTGAGCTGATCATATGGCATTTTTTATTTAGTTTTGTAAATATGATGAATTATATTCATTTGTTTTTGATTGCTAACTGGCTTTGAATTCTTAGGGTAAACCCACCTGGTCATGTATATCTCACTACGTGCTCCTAACCTGACTTCAGTTGTTAGTACAATTTATTTTCTTGTGGTTATATTTCTAAGGGCCTAGTTTCTTACTGCAGTTAGCTGAAGCAGCACTCAGTTTTTACAGACTGTCCACCCTTCCTAGAGGCTGCTTGCAATCTCTTTCCATGTGGGCTTCCTCAACATGATCACTTATTTCAAGCCAGCAAAGAGAGTCTCTGCTAACAAGATAGAAACTGATATAATTTAATCATGAAAGTGACACCCCACCACCTTTTCCATAGTCTCTTGATCAAAGGCAAAATGTAGGTCACACACACACACACACTCAAAGTGAGAGAACACAAGGAAGCTATAATTATGGAGGTCCCTTGAAAGAGTCCACAACACTCAGTTTGGCTAAAGTTTTATCAGTTTTATCAATCTTCTCAATCTGTTTTTTATTTCATTGATTTTTTCTATTACTATTG
Source organism: Canis lupus dingo (assembly GCF_003254725.2). NCBI lineage: Eukaryota > Metazoa > Chordata > Mammalia > Carnivora > Canidae > Canis > Canis lupus. The sequence continues at coordinate 29,941,326 of NC_064276.1, read as the reverse complement.
TTTTCTATTTCATTTAATTCTGTTCTAATCTTTATTATTACCTTCTTTATACTTTCTTTATACTTTCTTCTTTGTATTTTATTTGCTCCTTCTATGGTAGCTTTTTCTTGTCTTCTAATGAAAGCATTTACTGCTATACTTCTCCCTCAAAGTTTTACTTTAGCTACATCTGACAAATTTTATTTGAAATTTTTTTGATTCATATGAAATGTACAGCTCAGTTTCCAAATATTTGAGAATTTTCCAAGTTATCTTTTTGGTATTGATTTTTATTTGATGCTATTATTGACTGAGAATATATTTGTATTATTTGTGTTCTTTTACATTTGTAAAAGTTTAGTTTTTGATCCTGCATATGATCTGATTAGGAAATGTTTCATATACCCTTGGGAAGAATGTATATTTTGTTGTAGTTGGATGGAGTATTTTATAAATGTCCATTAGGTGAATTTGATTGACATTACAGTTCAGAACACTTTTATACTTACTATCTTTTTTCTTACATGTTCTGTCAATTACTGGTAGAGAAATACCAAAGCCTCCAAATATAACTGAATTTGTCTATTTCTTCTGTGAAATCTATCAGTTACTGCCTTACACATTTTGAAGCTCTGGATTTATATACTATTTTAAAGTCTAGTCTAACCAATCTATAAATTTTTTGGATCTCTATGATGATTTTAAAACTTGATATCTCCTATAATGAAAATGAATATGAACTTCATCTTATTGCTAGTAGAACTAAAGTTCAGTTACTTATTTAAGCCTCAGTCTCCTACCTTAAAACTATTAGGATATTTTTTTGAAAGATTTTTATTTCTTCCTGAGAGACACAGAGAAAGAGGCAAAGACACAAGCAGAGAGAGAAGCAGGCTCCCTGCAGTCAGCGATGTAGGATGTGTTTGTTCCCAGGACCCTGAGAGCACAACCTGAGCCAAAGGGATACACTCAACAAGTGAGCCAGCCAGGCATCCCAAAACTATTAAGATATTAATATTCTCACTGAGAATGAGAAAGGCATCTAGGTCTTGGGGTACTTCTGATGAACCCAATCATTCTTACAGGGTCACTAGCCGCAGATAAGGTCACTTTGCAGCAGTGATGAAGAGAATCTGGCATTAGATCCCTCCTTAGTCATACTTGAGAACATATTAAAAACAAGATTGCTATGCAAACTAGGAAAGTCACCAAACATGCCTTTCCTAGATAATTTGAGTTACTTCTGGGATCCCTGGGTGGCGCAGCGGTTTGGTGCCTGCCTTTGGCCCAGGGCGCGATCCTGGAGACCCGGGATCGAATCCCACATCGGGCTCCCGGTGCATGGAGCCTGCTTCTCCCTCTGCCTGTGTCTCTGCCTCTCTCTCTCTCTGTTACTATCATGAATAAATAAATAAAAAATCTTTTAAAAAAAAAAAATATTAAAAAAAAAAATTTGAGTTACTTCTGCTCTTTACAAGTTGGAACTTTGGCCTCCTTTCACTATTCCAGCTTCTTCAACAAGATAATCATAGAAATATCTCCATTCTCAATAATACCAATCCTGAGTAACCTTCAGTTCTTTGTCCTTTCTAAAATCACCTTACACAAGACCAAATCTTCAAACACCTTCTTACTGAGACACTTAATGATTTCCCAAAGGGACCCATTTCCTTGTTGTTGCAAGCATCATGAAACCTAACTTTACTGCTCTTTTCCTGGTATAATTTGATAGTTTGGGCATCAATGGAAGCAAAATAGAGATATGGTAAAAATTAGTTATGGTAATAAAAAAATGTTTAGCACTGGGTCAACCTATATGATAAACACTCATACTTTAATATAGCTAACTTTCCAGTTGAAACAGTGTTTTTGAGGAAAGCAACTGTGTTCAATTCATTGCTGTGTTTCTGTGATACAATAATGTGCTTGAAAAATAATAGATATTTAATATTTGTTGGATGGATGGATCAAATACTAATATTTAAATATTAATAATTTAAAAATTTAGAAATTATACAAGAACATAATGAAGACTCTGTATATTACATAGAAGAAAGTAAGTAAAGAGTAAGATGGCAAAAAGAGTAAAATCATAGAATAAGATAGATCTTTAAAGTAACTGAAAAAAGAGTATCTAGATACTCTCACTGATATCACTCCAATATATACAAATGAACATTTGTTTTCTGTTTCTTATTGGGTTGAGTGAGTATTGGCTCCAGCATTATACTCTAGAGTCCCTAATGAAATGGTTTTCATCTCATCCTCAAAACATCCACTCATATTCAATATTAGGCTACTAACTTCTTTCAAGACCTATGGCCTATAAGCAGTGACGGGTTTCCTTTAAGGCCCTTCATGCTTTATCCCCAGTGCAAGTTTTAACAGAATTTGTGGCTAATGCTCTTCTGGATTCAGCATCATTTTCTCAAGATTCCAGACTATCATTAAATTTGCTAGATTAAACAACTTTCGGCCTCTGGGATAGCATTTGGTACACTAGAGCAGACTTTCTCTATTAAACTAATGATGCACTAAATGGCACGCTGATGACCTGAAAGAATAAATGTGTCTCCTTGAGAACAGGACTTCTAACTAGGGAGAAACTTGGACATTAGGAAAAAAGATGGCTCATTAATGCTCAACCATAAACTATATAATCAATAATCCAGGAACCCAGAAGGTCTCTTTACATAGTGAGGTATTAATATATTATTAATATTCTTTTTAAAAATTGATAAGGTGCATCTTGTCAGCTAATTAAAACACTGTTTCTGCTAGATAAATACAAAAGAAAGAGCAAATTTCAGTGTATTCCTGTCAATTGATTAGCTTACAGATTGATTTACTAGCATATATTTAATTAAAGCCCTATTTGGTTTTAATGGAAAGAAGTTATGTTTGCAAACATTACTTTGTTTTTATAATCCTTCTTTCCGCCTCAAAATCTCTCTGTACAAAAAGAAGGCCAGTTTCTCTAGCTTTGAAAAGTTATACCCATTCAGGTATATTTATACCCATTCAGGTAAATATGTAGTTAAATTTCATGAAACTGCTGAGGGTAGAGTTTTTAAATTTGATTTCTCAATTAAGAAAAAAGACTGAAAAAAAAAAAAGAAAATAGACCGACCAGGTTATAATAATATCAATTTTATGTCTTATATGTCTGAACTGTTTATTTACTCTACCTTTTATTGTGAAGTAATTATAGACCCACAGGAATTTGCAAAAATAATATAAAAATATCTTTGTACCCTTCACTCAGATTCCCACAATGACAACATGTAGCTGTAATACAGTATCCAAACCAGGAAACTGACATTGGTATATTGGTATACTGTTTAAACTAGATTACAGACAGTATTCAGTTTCACCATTTTTAAAACGTGCATTCAATTTTATTTGTGGGTGTATATATATATAAATAATTCTATCCCACACTTCTATCCGATGTGTTTTGTGTAAACACACTCACAATCAATTTCTTTTGAGAAATGTAGAAAGATTTAATTTCATATGAAAACTAATACCTGTTATGCTAAAACAGTATCTGAAAGACTGAGTTAGGAAAAAAATAAAGCAGCACGTACTGTGGAAAATCAGAAAGAAGGGATCTTGTAACATACCATTAAGGAAAGAACTAGACTATATGGCAACTATCTCTGATATACCACAGGGAGAATATGTTTGATGACTGTGTTTGACCTCTCTAATATGATAAAAGTATAACAATTAATATCGAAATAAGACTTGCTCTGTTTATTGGAAAACGTATTGGTAATGATGTATCACATGTTTACAGTACAAAGTATTAGTGACAAATAATTTTATAACTTTTAATATACTTTATTTTATTTAAAATTTTTATTTATTTATTCATAAGAGACACAGAGAGAAAGGCAGAGACATAGGTAGAGGGAGAAGCGGGCTCCCTTTTGGGAGCCTGATGTGGGACTCAATCCCAGAACCCCAGGATCATGACCTGACCAAACCACTGAGCAACCCAGGTGCTCCTAATATACTTTATTTCTGAGAATAGTTTAAGGTTCATAGCAAAATTGAGCAGAAGGCAAGAGATTCCTCAAATACCGCCTGCCCCTATACATTCATAGCAGCCCCCATTATTAGCATCCTCCACCTGAGTAGGACATTTTTTACAATTGCTGTATCTACATTGACCCACCATTAGCCCCAGAATCCATAGCTTATGTTAGATTTTACTCTTGGTGTTATACGTCTTATGAATTTGGACCACTCTATAATTTGTATAATGATACATATCACCATTATAATGTGATGTGGAATAGTTTCCCTGCCCTAGAAATCCTCTGCTTTCTACCTATCTATCCTTCCCTCCCACGTAGCTCTCCAGCAACCATTGACCTTACTGTTTCCGTACATTTGCCTTTTCTAGAAAACCTTGATGACCTTGTGTTTGGCGACAACTTTTTGGATGCAACACCAAAGTCACAATTCATGAAAGAAATAATGGATAAACTGGACTTCATCAAAATTAAAAATTTCTACTCTGAGAAAGGCACTGTCCAAAAGGACAAGAGACAAGCCATAGACTGGGAGAAAATATTTCCAAAAGACACATCTGATAAAGGACTGTTATCCAAATTGTACTAAAAGCTTTTAAAACTCAGTAATAAGAACACAAACTACCCAACTGAAAAATAGGCCAAAGGCCTTAATTGTCCCCTTACCAAGGAAGATACACAGATGGCAACCAAGCATATGAAAAGACGTTCCATATCATATGTCCTCAGGAAAATGCAAATTAAAAAAATGAGATACCACTGCATACCTATTAAGATGGCCAAAATCTGGAACACTGACAACACCCAATTCTGACAAGAATGTAGAGTTACAAGAGTTCTCATTTATTGCTGGTGGGAAGGCAAAATGGTACACCCACTTTGGAAGACAGTTTGGTAGTTTCTTGCAAAACTAAACATATTCTTACCACACAATCCAGCAATTGCACTTCTTGGTATTTACCCAAAGGAATAGAACATTTATATCCACACAAAACCTGCACACAGATGTTTATAGAAGCTTTATTCGTAATCGCCGAAATGTGAAAGCAACCAAAATGCCTTTGGTAAATAGATAAATAAGCTGTGAATTAGTAAATAAATGATGGCACATTCAGACAATAGAGTATTATTTAGCAATAAAAAGAAATGAGCTATCAAACCATGAAAAGAAACGAAGGAAAGTTAAATGCATATTACGAAGTGAAAAAAGCTAATCTGAAAAGTCTCCATGCTCATGAGAGCAACTAAGAAAAGATATTCCTACAGATTAACATACTTTGCAAGATAAGCCATGGTGGAAATGAGAACATGAGAAATATTTATCACTCAAGGCTCTAGAATTGTACTTAGCTATTGAAGATTTCAGGAAAATGGATAATGAGGTCTGAGAATAAATGACTCATATAGTAAGCTAGAAATTGAATAAAAATTTTTAGAATTTTGTTGGAAGCTATTAATATAAACAGGTATCAACTTTAAAATAATGGAAATAAAAGTTTTTCTCTCCTGCCTCCCCAGTTGTTCATACTTGATGCCAACAAGATGTTCTTGGCTGGAACTAATTAAAACTATATATGCCAAAAGACTAAAAATAAAGGTTAAAGCTACCATTATAGAAGAAAAATATCTCTTTAGAAGGGCCATTAAAATAAGAATATCTTACAAAGAAAGCCACATAATCAGGCATCATAAATCAGTTGAATAAGAGGTAAAACAAATCAGTTGGAGTAAGAAGAAACCAGGATTTCTAGAAAGGCTTTATTAGCATGACCTTTTTGCTTTTTTCTAGCTTTCTTAGCCTTCACTATAACTATGGATTATTTCTGTTTTAGCTGGATATCATTTTACCTTTATTAGGAATCAAAAAATAGATTTGATATTTAGTTGAGAACCAAAGTAAAGGCATAAAGAGTATTAAACAGTAAAAGGGAAGATTTTCCTCTAACTTTGGTAGGATTCTGTTCATTGCCTTTAGAGAAAAAGTTTTATATTGTGATGATAAGGTCAATGAGATGTACATGTGACCACACCCGATTTGGCAGGATGGTTCAGAACAGGCTTTGTTAATTATAGCAAAAGTATATGTCCCAGCAGGAAAATAAGATCCATCTAAACTCCCATTAAACATATTCGCTGACAGTTTTGATTAATATTTTTAAAAGCCATATTCACTCTATAGAACTACATAACAAATTACCACAGCCTTGGCTTAAAAAAAAAAAAGGTATTACTTCACAATTTCCAGGAGTCAGAACCCTGCATGTGGGTTAGCTGAGTTATCTGCTCAGTGTCTCATCAGCCTGAGGTAGTGCCTGGGGACATATTATCTGATGGTCAGCATCCTCTTCCAAACTCAAGGGTTGTTGGCAGAATTTTTTTTCTTGTGGTTGTAAAACTGAAGTCCCTGTTTTCTTTCTAGTTGTTACCTAGAAACCACTCTCAGCAACTCGAGGCCCTCCTGAGTTCCTCAACATATGTCTTCTTTCCAAAGACGGTGGTTTGCATTATTCTCCAGACTGTGGGAGAGCGCATCTCATGCTATGCCCTCTTCAAAAGGGCTCATCTGATTAGGTCAGGCTCATATAGGGTAATCATGACCTGACCCAAAGGCAGACTCTTAACTGACTGAGCTACCCAGGTGCCCCAAACGTGATACTTTTTTTTAATTTATTTATTCATGAGAGACACGAGAGAGAGAGAGAGAGAGAGAGAGAAGCAGAGACACAGGCAGAGGGAGAAGCAGCCTCCATGCAGGGAGACTGGGACTCGATCCCAGGTCTTCAGGATTAGGCCCTGTGCTGAAGGCAGCGCTAAACCACTGAGCCACCCGTGCTGCCCCCAAACATGATACTTTAAAAAATTAAATATTGACAGGATGAACTCAAACTTTGTGGTAGGTTTTTCAGAAAACTCTAAAACCTGGCCATTATTGAACTTTTCCACCAAATCCATTATTCAACTACAGAAATTTTTTGCTTCAAGTAAACCTGTTTATTCTCATTGCTTTTATTTATTTGTTTGTTTATTTATTTTGGCCAGGAACTTATCAATGCTATTTTATTCACCAGCTTCTCCAAATAGTCTATGCTAAATTTATTTTAAAACCTTTTTAAGTACTGCTTGTTTTATAATATTTTATCTCTGTTCTGGAGTAAGTGGATTACCCACTTTTGTATTTACGGCACTTCCTTACACAACACACACCTTCTTCTCTTTCTAATATTTTATTCATCTTCTTTTATTTTTTAAAAGTATTGTATAACTTTTAAACATTGAAATGAGTTATGAACCAGATGTTTGTGTATACCCAAAATCTCTATGTTGTAATTCTAATCCCCAAAGTGACAGTATAGGAGGTGGGGCCTTTAAGAAGAGATTAGTTTATTAGGGAGGAGCCCTCATGAAAGGGATTAGTGCCCTCTGAAAGTGACCTGAAAAAGCTCTCTAGTCCTTTAAACCATGTGAAGATACAACTAGACGACTGACCTGAAAGAGCCTCACCCCATCCACTAAAGCTGTGATCTCAGACTTCTAGCTTCCAGACCTGTGAGAAATAAATTTCTGTTGTTGATAAGCTGCCAAATCTATGACATTTTATTATAGCAGTCCAAACACGAAGACATGTGTCCAAGAGATTAGTTAGCAAAACAAATCTAGCAATAATAAAAAGAATAACTAATGTAGAACAAGTAAGTATACCTCCAAATATATAGCACATTTTTTTTTCTATTTAAAGATCAGCAGTATAATTCACTCTGTTAATAGAATAAAGAAGAAAAATTATGTAGTCATCTCAATCATTACAGAAATGGCACTTGGCAAAATTAGACATTGCATTATGATAAAACTTTCAGAAAAAGGAAGAGAAAATTTCTGTGATTTAGTAAAGGGCATCTATGAAAAACACTGAGGTAATGTTATACATAGTAATGAAAATCTTCATGCTTTCCTTTGGAAACTGGAATAAGGCAAGTATTAGTGCTTTCAAAACTCTTTTCAACATTTTATTGACTTCCCAGATAGTATAATACAAAGGAAAAAGAAATAAAAGAATGATTAGGAGGGAAAAAGTAAAAAGTGTACTTATTCATAGGAAACAATGTTGAGCATTAAATATAGCTTGATTGGTTTCCAAAAAGATTAGAATCAGCAAGTGAAATTTGCAGTATCACCACTAGAAATCAATATTCGAAAATACATTGTATTTCTAGTACTATCAATGAACAAGTGGAAAAAGGATTTAACAAAGCAAGACTATTTACAGTAGCACCCAAATATTAAATACTTAAGATTAAAAGTAAGCAAATATTACAAGATCTTTATATTAAATTATTCCATTTTATGTGTTTTTAAAAACATGCAAAATTACTTTCTATGTATGTTTTCCTTTCATCACAATGCCAATGTTTAGGAACTTTCTCATCATATTTTCAGAATATTTTGCAATCATTTTTAAAATAAATCCTGTCAAGTAATGATTTAAATATTGCTAGGCAAGTCTAGAAATGACCTATTTGTAAAGTCCATTGTCTCTTTTTCTATTTCCATATCTATGCATCATCTATCTATCATCTATCTATCTATCTATCTATCTATCTATCTATCTATCTATCTAAATATAATCTATTTTCATTTACTAAATAAATGAGTATATTAAACAATCTTAAAATATGTTTGCTCTGTTGTAATTATTGGTGTCATGAAATATCTATTTTAAATAGCTAGAGTTTCTCCAAGTAATTAAACAGCATGATATTATTTATCATCAGTGTGGACTCAACCATTACAAACTATTCCAAACTCACATTCTAATAGAATTAGTTTTTGTGTTTCTCATTTTTATTATATTTAAATTACATTAAAAAAAGTAATCAACCAACCCTTATAAACTGCATGTTGATTATAGTAGCTTATTTTAAGTCCTTGGTGTATAATCTCATTGTGTTTTGTGACTATATGACCGATTAACATAAAAGGCATGTTTTGTAATTTCTTTAGTATAGATAAGTATTTCAGAAATCGAGACAAAATCAAATATTTTACCTCAAATGACTGCTTAATCTCTCTCTTTGTTTTTAATAACTTGAGTTCAGAGATCAAAGACAAGACAAATGAATCTTTACAGACAACTGATAATCTTGACAATATTTTATATATTTCTCTGACATTGTTTTTGACAATTTATATACCTATTGTTCTAACAGTTTTATCAGCAATAACATCTGCTCTTCACTATGGTGACAACACTCTTACCCATATTCTGAATTTTATCATTACCAGCAGCAATATCTATCTTCCAAAGTCATGAATTAGTACCCACCCTCACCTCTCACCCCACCAACCACGTTTTCTGATCCTTCCAGCTTACTTACTCAAAGAGATCCAACAAATGGTGGTGAAGTGGGAATTAATGCATGATGCTATGGGCCAATGGAGCCTCAATGGCATCAGGAAAGGACATACACAGAGCAGTGCATCAGCCCAGCAGAGCCCTACTGGGGTGGGAAAGGCATTTCTATCAGGAGGCTGCTCGTATAGGGTGTCGAAACCTAGGCACAGTGAGGAGGGATGCATGAGGGGGGTCTCAATGGGATGAGAACGATGTGCATACAGGGTGTGGCAAAGTCCTTGTGTAGGTACTGGAGCCAAGGAATATAGCACATTAATATTCATCCTAGTTTTCTCCATTTTCATATTTGTCTCTCCTTTCTGTCAGTAACAAACTTGGCTCCCACTTTCCTCAAAATAAGTACATATTTCATCAGTTTCCAAGTATGAAATCAATTTTCTGTAGTGAGCATAGGGGAGAAGGGGATTTGTAAAAGATTGAGAAAACAGAACCAGAATTGGGGCTTTGTATAGATACCGACAACGTCTCATAGTTTCACACTAAGGAAATTGGGTAACTCGAATACCTATGTCCTTACATTTCACATATCATGACATGAGCCAGAGAGACCATCATGACAGCTGAAATGAACAATCAAATGTAGGCAGAGCCTGAAAAACTTGCTTAGAAGTCCTACGTATTGATACACAGGAATAGAGTATATGCACAAGATTTGTGGCAATCTAGAGCAGGATGTCAAAGCCTCAGTGAGGTGAGGAGAGCATGCATACAGGGTATAGAGAGACCCAGTGAAGAATAGGGGCCAAGTAGACCTCTAATTATAATATTGAACAATCTTACTAAATGCAAAGTTAACTTTCAACAGCTTTATTAAGACATAATTCATAGACCATATACTTTAACATTTTAAAATGTGTACCTCAGTGGGTTTCTATTATGTTCACAGAGTTGTGAGACTGGCATAACTATCTAATTCTAGAATATTTTCCTTACCCCAAAAAGAAACTCGCTACCACCTAGCAGTCACTCCCATCTCCACTTCTTCCTACAGTCCTAGGTTACCATGAATCTATTTTGTGTCCTTGTGTGCCTGTCAAAAGATACAGGAGCCTACTTGGAGGGGCTCGCAATGACTATATTTTGGACAATTTGGGTATCAAGATAAATAACAGTTGTTACGGATTTTAAAACATTGTCAGAGCTAGTATATTTTTCTTTCTTTCTTTTTAAAGTTTATTTATTTATTTATTTATTTATGTAATCTCTATACCTAACATGGGGCTCAAAGTCACAACTCCAAGACCAAGAGTCAAATGCTCTTCTGACTGAGCCAGCCAGGTACTCCTGCAGTGCCTAGAGTAAAATGAAAATGCACTGCCTCTTGCTCTCATGGCTGGTAAAAAAGTGCCATTAATAGTGTTAAAATATAAAGCTCTTTCTCACTTAGGTATTTTACTACTTATAAACTCAACAAGAGTAATGTTTCTAACTTATAATAATAACAATTACAAGAAAATATCATGTTGCATTCATAATTTTATTTAATATAATTAATAAGCCTTTATTAAGGCAATTTCTGGACCATAAGATTTTTCTGCAAATTCATTTATCTATCAAAATTTTCATTTTTCAATTGATATTATTGTAGGCAACATCACTCACTCTTAGCAAGTACAACATTGCAAATAATTTTTTTGTAATTTTTCATTTTGAGAAAGATCAAGCTCTTTTTGTTGATACAACTTTTAATGGTCTGTTAAGAGTATTTTTATCAGCTGTGAGAGCAGTGGAAAAATTTCTGATACGTTAATTAGAAATACAACTTTTAATACATCTATAGTTCATATTCTCAAAGAATAACTTTTCTAAAATTATTTAGCTATACATATTAGCTTTGTGCAAGTCTGAATTTAATTTTAAGTGTAAATTTATACCAGACATTCTTATGTTTCCTATAACATTTTCTGTAACTTGTAGAAGTCATGTAAGGAATGAAAACTGGCTCTGTGATTTGTACATAATTCAAAAATCCTGTTAATACATTATCTTCAATTACAAGAAAAAATAATTTAAAAATTGCCTTCCTAATTGGGAAGGCAATTATTGATTCATCCAAGTTTCACATGATTTTTCAATTGTGATGATTTTTACTTTTTCTTTTCAAGTTTGTATTGAAATTCTACTTAGTAAATATATAATGTAATATTAGTTATAGGATTAGAATTTAGGGATCCCTGGGTGGCTCAGCGGTTTGGTGCCTGCCTTCGGCCCAAGGCGTGATCCTGGAGTCCCAATATCAAGTCCCACCTCGGGCTCCCTGCATGGAGCCTGCTGCTCCCTCTGCCTGTGTCTCTGCCTCTCTCTCTCTCTCCTCTCTCTCTCTCTCTCTGTCCCTCATGAATAAATAAATCTTAAAAAAAAAAAAAAGTAGAATTTAGTGATGAATGTGATGATTTTTAAATCTAGTTTTTAGGGGTGCCTGGGTGATTCAGTCAGTTAAGCATCTGCTTTAGTTCAGGTCATTATCTCAGGGTCCTGGGATCCTGCATTGGGCTCCTGCATTGGGATCCCTGCTCAATGTGGAATTTGCTTCTCCCTCTCCCTCTGGCACGCCCCTTGCTTATGCTGTCTCTCAAACAAATAAATAAAATCTTGTAAAAAATAAAGTATTATATTTAAATGATCATATAAAAGTTTTAAAAAAAATATTACTTGGCAGTGATAACAGAAAACATTAGAGGAGAATAAGACTACAGAGGGAAGATAAATTTTGAAGACTACTGCAGCAATCCTCAGAAAGCCATGGAAAGAAAGAAGTGCATGCAAGACATGTTCTAGTAGATTTAACAAAATGGGGTATCTCTGATTTTGAAAGATGAGCAAGAGTCCAAAATAGAATTTTTTTGAAATTTTGAAACTAGTTGAAAAAATAAATTGTGAGACCTATTTCAAAAAAAAAAATAAGCTGAATTGTAGAGAATAAGTTGATGGCTATTGGAGGAAAGGTGGGTGTGGGGATGGGGGAAATAGGATATGGGGATTAAAGAGTACATTTACCATGATGAAAAACAATAAAATGAAATGAAATGAAACAAACCAACAACAGCAAAAAACAAACAAATGAACAAATGATAAAGTAAAATGATAGAGAAATGGCTCATTGGTCAGAGGACATAAGGACATTAAAGTGTTATGTTTGTACTTAAGGCAATGATGAGACATCAGAAATAATTATTCACCAAACAATGGAAAAAGATCATGGAAAAAGGGTCATGCCTAGAAATTGAAGACACAAAAGTAAGGCTGAAGAATTCCCAAATATATTACATATTGTACAAGTGCTAAAATTGCGAATATTCCAATCAAGCTAATTACTTGGAAATTAGCTCTGTAAAAACACATTTTCAAAAACATTATTTATAAAGAAAGACTCTGAGGTTTCTCAGAAGACTCATGAAGGCTCATGAAGACTTTCTAATGCTATAAGAAAATTCTAGAACAGAGACTGAAAATCCACCTTTCTACCATGATATTTTTTACTGTCCCATCCAAATCATCACCAGGCCCAAAAAGTTTTATAAATGCAGACCTTCCTTCATGTATTGTTCATATTTATTTCTCCCTTATGCCACTTAGCACTGTGTATTGCATATAGTAGGCACTCAAATATTCTATGTGGCATTTTTATGAGGATTAAAACATAGAAAAAGAAAAAAGATATTGTTACATAATAGGCAGGGTATAATAGCATTGAGATAATTGCATATCATATGTGGGAAGAGATCCCTAGTTTACATTATACAGGCTAAAACTCTTAAGCTGTATTAAAAATCAAAGATGTAAAATTATTAGACAATTATGGGAATGACTGTGACATTTGTGTAATAAATGGGACACAAGGCAAAAATATACAGAAAATTATAAATTTTATTACACTGAAATATAAAAATTTATTTAGTACAAAAAACATTAAAAACATTAAAACATTCTACAAACTGGGAAGAGATTTTTGCAACTCAATAAACATAAATATTGACATATCTATGATATACAATAATGCTGCTCTTTTGATTCTTAAAACAACAGCGACCAATAAGGATAAATCAAACAACTCAAAAGATAAAAATGAAAAATCCTATCAACATGAAATCCACAGAAAAATAAAAACAAGGGACCCATAAAGCTGTGAAAAAAAAATGTTTAATTACACTAGTAACCAGAGAATTGCAAACCAACCATCATTTTTTTTTACAGTTCTTATTTTAGGGATGCCTGGGTGACTCAGTCGTTGAGCTTCGGCTTTTGGCTCAGGGTGTGATCCCAGGGTCTGGGGATCTCTAGGGAGCCTGCATCTCTCTCTGTCTGTGTCTCTGCCTCTCTCTCGGTGTCTCATGAATAAATAAATAAAATATTTTTTAAAAAGTTCTTATTTTAATTCCAATTAGTTAGCATATAGTGTCATATTAGTTTCAGGTATACAAGATGGTATTTTAACACTTCCATGCATCACCTGGCACTCATCATAAGTGTACTCCTTAATACCCAACATCTATTTCATCCATCCTCCCACCCACCAACCATCTGGTAACCATCAGTTTGTTCTCTATTGTTCTTGCCAACCATAATTTTTCATTTTGGCATTTCTAAACTATCATATTGGCAAAAATTAGCATCTGATAGCACTGTTTCCAAGGGTGTGAGTAAACAGGACACCTTATGCATTCCTGGTATAGGTAGAAGTGTAAATTGTTACCACCACATTGGGAATCAATGTCCTATTTAACTTTCTAATCACAAAAGAAAAAAAAGTTGACATGGTCAAGGTGGGTCACTGTTTACTATTTATAATGATGAAAACGTAGAAACAAATTCATTAAGGCAATTGATATCTTTTATTCAAATAATGGAGTATTTTCATAGATAATTGTCTACATATATTCACATGAATAAAGCTAAAAAATACATAATGGAGGAAGAAAAAATTGCAAAGATTTGTGTATGGTATGCAGTCATTCAAATAAAATGCAAAAGAATGTAATACTTCACTATATGAATGCATTATTATGGGCCCGATTTTTTTCAAATACATATGAATAATACACACAAATATCAAAATTCAAAAGAGTGGTTATTTCTAGGAGGGAGAGAAAAGAAATAGGGATGGGCTTTGTAATAACTGCAATTATTTATTTCTGAAGGAGAAAAACAAAACAAGTAAGACAGAGAACTAAGCCTATGTTTAGTTCGCTTTGTCTTAATAGTGAATACTCAAGTATCTATTATGTTCTTCTGAATATTTCAAAATTAAAACTAATCATTTCAAAATAAATAGTAAAGATGAATATTATCTTTTCTTTAACATTAGGTGAGCTGGATTTAAACATCTTTTTCCTAGAGAAGCTTCAGAAAGTCCAAATTCTTTGTGGATCCAAAGCATGACTAGAGTTTTTGGTACGCAAAACAAGAGAAACTTCCCTGATTTTGTTTTTTTTTTAGTTTCTATAGTATTTATTTCTGGTCTGATCTTTATTATATCTATTCTTCTGGTTTTAGATCTTGTTTATTGCTCTTTTTCTAGTTCTTTTAGGTATAATATTGGTGTTTGAGATTTTCCCTGCTTCCTGAGGTAGGCCTGTATTGCTGTAAACTTTCCTCTTAGAACCACTTTTGCTGTAACCCAGAAGTTTTGAGGCATTGTGTGTTCATGTTCATTTGTTTCTGTGTACTATTTTATTTTTTCTTTTATTTCCTGGTTGGCCCATTCATTGTCTAATAACACATTATTTAGTCTCATTATATTTGTGCTCTTTCTAGATCTTTTTTTTCATGTAGTTGACTTCTAGTTTTGTACTTCTGGGGTCAGAAAAGATGCATGATATGACTTTAATCTTCTTGAATTTGCTAAGGCTTATTTTACAGGCTAATATCTGACCTGTTCTGGGGACTGTTCCATGTGTACTTGATAAAATGTGTGTTCTGCTGTTTTAGGATGGAATGCTCTAAATATATCTGTTAAATCCATCTGTTCCATTGCTGTAAATGGCTTATAAAAATTCCCTACTATTATTGTATTATTATTGATTACTTCCTTATGTTTGTTATTAACTGTTTTAAGTATTTGGATGCTCCTATGTTGGGTGCATAAATATTTATAGTTGTTATATCTTCTTGTGTCGTCCCCTTTATTATTATACAGTGTCCTTCTTTGTCACTTGTAACTATCTTTGTTTTAAAGTCTAGTTTAGGGATCCCTGGGTGGTGCAGCAGTTTAGCCCCTGACTTTGGCCCAGGGCGCGATCCTGGAGACCCGGGATCAAATCCCACGTCAGGCTCCCGGTGCATGGTACCTGCTTCTTCCTCTGCCTATGTCTCTGCCTCTCTCTCTCTCTCTTTCTCTCTCTCTGTGTGACTATCAGAAATAAATAAAAAAATTAAAAATAAATAAATAAATAAATAAAGTCTAGTTTATCTGGGGTGCCTGCATGACTCAACCATTTAAGCATCTGGCTCTTGGTTTCAGCTCAGGCCATGATCTCATGAGTCATGGGGTGGAGCCATATCTGGCTCCGTGCTCAGCAAGAAGTCTGCTTGAGATTCTCTTCCTCCTCCTCCCGCTGACTCTCCCTGCAACTCTCTCTCTCGCTCGCTCTCAAATAAGTAAATAAATAAATAAATCTTAATAAAATAAAGTCTAGTTTGCCTGATGTAAATATTGCTACTCTGACTTTCTTATGACAACCATTTGTATGATGGATGATTCTCTAACCACTCACTTCAATACGCATGTGTCTTTAGATCTAAAATAAGTCTCATAGGCAGGATTTAGATGGGTTTGGTTTTTTATCCATTTTGTCACCCTATGTCTTTTTGAAAATATATATCTATTTATTTTTTTTTAGAGAGAGAGAGACCATGAGTGGGAAGGGCAGAGGGAGGGAGAATCCAAAGCAGATTCCATGCTGAGCAGGGAGCTCAACATGGAGCTCAATCCCAGGACCCCAAGATCCTGATCTGAGATGAAGTCAGACCCTTAATGATCTAAACTACCCAGGTGTGCCTGTCATCTTGTGTCTTTTGATAATTATTGATAAATATTTATTGTCATTTTATTATTGTTTTGTCATTGTTTCTAAAGATTTTCTCTGATTTTTCTTCTTTTTCATATTTAATAATATTTAATATTTAATAATTAATATAATTAATATTTAATTAATTTCATTTAATTTACACAAACCATAATATACAAAGAAACTGGTAGTGGTATTATATTATAGTAAGTTTGTATTGTTGCCTTCCATATAAGATGAGAGAACAAATAAAGTCTACAGTTAACAATGTACAAGAGTACACTGAACTTTGATTGCTCATCAATATGTATCCAGAATAAATTCAGAGAATGAAGAAAAATTAACCAATAAAATTAATTCCAACTTATTGTTACAATAATTTAATTATAAGTTTTAGGTGATAGAAGTGATTTATACATATCATAAAAAACCTGGAAAATCTTGAAAAAATAAGGAGAATAATAACAGTCACCTCAAAACGCTATCTTTCATCTCTCTGCAATATACATATTCTGTTTCAGTTTTTAACCCCTTATTTCATTTAACATTAACTTTGGAGTATTTTCATGTTAATGAATTTCACTAATAAAAGATTTTTGGGAACTCCTTATAATCTCTAACAGTGTTATTTTATCCTGTATTTTTATTTTTGTTCATTTAAATTTTTATTTTAATTCTTGTTAGTTAAGGCATAGTGTAATGTTGTTTTCAAGGGTAGAATTTAATGCTTTATCACACATATAACACATAATTATTTTTAAATGCCTTTGTTTTAAATATGTAATTCCAGCTGTTATCTTACTGATCTAAATAATACTAAATATACATTCTGAATATCTTTAATGGTTTCTTTAGGATAGATTTCTAAATGTGGTCACCGTTCAAATGGTTTCTCATTTTTCATTTAACTCTTGCTGCACTGTGCCAAGTATCTCTGAAGAAGCACTGTGACGACACCATCTCTAGCACTGTATCCAGGTCTTTTTCACAAAATATTCTGTGGAGTTCTTTTTTGGATTTATATGCCAATTTAAATATCTTTAAGTTTCAGAAAAAAATAGTGAGAAAATAGAACTAATAATGAATTGATTGAATATTGTGGGATATGCAGTACAGTGCAGTGCAATCCTTTATGAAAGGAGACTGGTGATTTCTACTAGTATTCCATCCAAAGAGGGATAATGTTGCATCCCCTGCACAGAGACAATATAGAATCTAGAATATGAAGTGAAAGATGCCACCCTTCCTGTAGAAGAAATATGATTGATACGAGCCTAATGGTAACTGGAGGTTGAAACAATTGTCTTGCCAGCCGCAAGTCTGCAAAGAGGATTCTACTACTGTGCAGTCAAACAAAGCGTATTACCAAGTATCATCATCAGCTATGGTTATTGACATCCATCAGATGGGAACTGACCTTGCCCTATAAATGAAAAATAATGGCAAAAAAAGAGAATAGTACACATTCATTCACTTAGAAAAATTTTGCTAAAGCTTTTTAAAATAGAGATATTAGGGGCACCTGGATGGCTCAGTTGGTTAAGCATTCTACTCTTGATTTTGGCTCAGATCATGTCTCAGGGTCATGAGATGGAGTCCCATATCACACTGGGTGTGGTTCCTGCTTATAATTCTCTCTTTCTCTCTCCCTCTGCCCCTCCCTCTCAACTCCTGTGGTTGCTCTCTCTCTCTCTCTCTCCCTCCCTCTCTCTCTAAAAATAAATAAATAAAATAGAATAGAATAGAAATAATAAAAATAATGTAAACTTTTCCCAGAAATTCAGAAAACATAATTATTTAAAACATCTTATAATAATAATAACAGAAATAAAATAATGGATAAAAATAAAAAGTAGAGTAAATCCATTGTTAAGTATATTTATTTAAAATGTTTCTAAATATAAAATATTAATAAAATAAAATGATTAATTTCTAAATGAAATCTTAATCCACCAAATCTCATCAATCTTAATCCACCAAAAAGGAAGGAGAACAGAAATTTGAATGAAGCCTTATTATAATGAGAAAGGTTGTAGATCTATAAACCTACATATGTAGGAGATTATGAAAATATAAGAATAAAACTTTGTTAATTATTCTGATCATTTAGAAAAAGCAAATATTTCTAGAAAACTTACAATTTATAAATTCAGATTCCTTGTAGTTGAAAAACTCTGAATAGACCAAAACATTAATATAATACTTAGTTTACAGCTCTAAAAGTCATCTTTGGACTTGTGGACTTAATAAAAGTTTGAGATGAAATCCTAGTTCTACGTCCTGCTCTTTGTAAAACTCTGATGAAGTACCTTTTCCTCAATTTCCTCATCTATAAAATGGGGACCATGATACCTATTTTATAGGATTGTCCTGAGGAACAACTGCATTAAGTATCTAGGAAGCGGCACTGTTCTGTACGGTGTGGTACATATAGGAGTCTATTTCACGGTATGGTTAGATGCTTTGGTAATGGATACAATGAAAATTGAAAATGTGTCGGGTATCTTGTCAAGTAATTATCAGCAATTTCTGATCTTCCTTGGAGAAATGTCTATTTATATATCCTTTGCCCATTTTTTTTAAATTGAGCTTTTTGTACTTATTATTGACTTATCAGTGCTTTTCATATATTCTGGAAATAAGTTTCTCATTAGGTATATGATTTACAAACATTTTATCCCATTATATGGATTACTTTTTTATTTTCATTATTATGTCCTTTGAAGAACAAGAGCATTTAACACTGAAGTCCAGTACTTTTTGTGCCATATTGAAGTATTCTATGCGAAAATCAAGGTCAAAAGATTATCTGCATGTTTTCTTCTAAGAGGTTTTAGTCTATGTCCTGCATTTAGATTTAATCCATTTTGAGTTAGTTTTTGTATTTGGTGTAAGGTGAAGATGCACTAAACCGCTGAGCCACCCAGGGTGCCCTCTCTTTCTTAGTAAACAGAAATTTCACCACATTACAAACAGAGTATTCACAATCACTTGTAAATTTTAATTAGCTTAGTCTAGACCCCCCAAGTGACTCAGGGGTTGAGTATCCACCTTCGGCCCAGGGCCTGATCCTGGGGCCCTGGGATCGAGTCCCACGTCGGCCTCCCTGCATGGAGCCTGCTTCTCCCTCGGCCTATGTCTCTGCCTCTCTCACTCTCTGTCACTCTCATGAATAAAGAAATAAAAATCTTTAAATCAAAACAACACAAAATAATCCACTTAGGCCTTTGCTGGAAGGTGCTGCTTGTTGCTCGACTTGTGTTCCGTGGAGTCCGTGAGGCACGATCATCCTCACATTCGAGGCTTGCCGCTTTGTGTCACCGATGTGCTCCTGCCTCTTTATCCCTCTTTCTGCTTTTTGGTTTGATGAATTATTTTTTCATGATTCTATTTTAATTGCTCCATTTTCTCCATTTGAGATTCAGCTTTCTTTCTTTTTTTATTTAATGATCTTCAATGATGTTGCTTCTCCTCTGCCAACTTCCTGGTTCTGCACATGTGTCTGCGTGTGTGTCCGTGTCTCTGTTTCTCGGTCAGTGTGCGTGGACACACCACATGATTTCAGTTCAGTCGGGGTCAGGCTGGAGAGTCAGGGCCTCCTGTCTACGTTCAGTTCTGCGACTGACGGCAGGTTTCCTAGGGCCCAGGTCAGGGCGACCCACTGGGGGCACCGCCGTCCACAGCTCACCCAGGGGAAACGAGGGAAGGGCCCGGAACGCACGACAGGCAGGGGTTCAGGATGAGGACGGCCTCACCCCTTCTAGGCCAAGACCCCGACACCTTCTGTAGGGTTTGCCTTGGATTCAGGAGCCTAGGATCGTGGGGAGCTATTGCCCATCCCTGCCCCGGGGGGACTGTCATCTTCTGGGCCTCCAGAATGAGGGTACCGGTGCCCGTGTGTGTGTGTGTGTGTGTGTGTGTGTGTGTGTGTGTGTGTGTTTGAGGAAAATAATCCCTTTATTTAAAATACCAAAAATTCCAACTACTATAAGATACCACATGTAAAAAACAAGACATAGTCTTGAGATGTAAAGGACACTGTCCCTAGAAAGTGCCTCTCTTTTTCTATTATTTTTTTTTCAATTTGGCTAATGGTGTCTACTGACACATATTTGGAATGTAATCTATTTATCAGCCAGCTGTTCTGGCCCAATGTGGATTTAGGATTTTAAAACATGTGTGGCTTTAGAGCTGTATAATAAAGTATAATCTTAAAAGTATCTTTTTAAAAGACTCTTATCATTGACATCACTGGTGACACCAATAAATAGCAGACATTGTAATAAGTAGTTTTTTGCAGTATTTTACAGCTAAACAGCCCTGCCATATAGGTAACATTAGTGTGTTAGTCCTGTGCACACAGGACCTCGTGGGCCTGGACGCATGTACACACCAAGGAAGAACGTGTGGGTGGAGGTATGTCCTGCAGGTGACACCCGCCTCCAAGGTCATAGATATGAGGCCACAGTGGCCTGGGGACGTCTGGGAGAAGCACCCGCTAGGATACCCCTGTCCCACAGGCAAGATGCAGACCATCCCCGACGGGCACAACAGCTTCTCCAGGGTCAAACCGGGGAAGACTGGACAGTCGTGTCTGAACCCAGGCGTGTGTTCAGGTTGGGCCCTGGGTGCACACAGTCCTTCCCTGGGGCCTGTGGACAGGGGTGTGGTTGTGTCCCTGTGTGCACAGGCCTTCGCCTGCAGGGAGGGGGGCGTCGGCAGCACGAGCACTGCCCCTGCAGCTTCCTCCAGGAGTGGGTCAGGGAGGGGGTCCCAGGAAGTGAGGTCACTGCCGTGTCACAGAGCCCAACAGAACTCGGAACCCCCGTAACCAGGCACCCGCATCCAGTGCAGCCCCAGCTCAGGCTCACTTGGCTGGAGACATCTGCTACTGGAGGATGTTCTCTTGCTGCCGGCCCACCTCTGGGGGCTCTGGCTCCCAGGAACCCCAGGGGTGCGGCTTGTTCCTATGCTGTAGGCAGTGGCTCCAGCATAGGTACCAAGGCATCAGGGCGGTGATCAGGAGGCGCCGTCAGGTAACACAGCGCAGGCCAGGCCAGGCCCCCTGTGCCACCATCCTGCGAGCCCCATTCCTTCCTCCTCAGGTTCAGGGAACCAGGGATGTGTGGGCAGGTCCCATGTAGGCTGGGGGACGCTGCAGGGCGGCAGGTTCCCCGGGGATCCCTTCAGAGTCACCCTGATGTCGAGGTGGGCAGGGGGGAAACAGGGTTCCTGAGGTCCTCTACCCGCCCCAGAGTCACCCCGAGGCCCTGCAGCCGCATCCCTTTCCTCTCTCCAGGGGTGGTGGGTGCCGCCTGCACTGTGGGGTGTCTGGGTGGAGGCAGCTGGGGGTGCGGCCCAGCCGAGGGGGCCAGACCGGGCGCTGAGGCCTCCTGCCTGGCTGCCGGGCACTGTCTCCACAGAGCTCCACCCGGGACGTGGGGCGCGAGCGGGAGGAAGGGGTCGTCTGCCCCACCGCCTCCAGGAGCAGGGAGGTGCCCTGCGCAGCTAACGGAGGCCAGCGCGGGCTCAGGGTGAGTGCAGGGGCTGGGCCCCCCGACACCCGGGCCCCGATGCGGCAGGAAGGGCCCCGGGTCCCAGAAGCCAGCCTGCTACCCCCTGGGCCCCCCGACACTCCTGCTCCCACATGAGTCTGGATCCCCTCCTCCCCACACCTGCCCCCATGGCCCTGCCCCTGCCTGGGCCAGATGCAGAGTCCCTGCGCACAGATGTGTGGGAACATCAGAATAGAGCCCTCAGGGGAGGCCTGGTCCCCCGGGGGTTAGCGCCTGCCTTCCCCCAGGCCTGATCTCCAAGGCCCGGGATCGAGCCCCGCCTGGGCTCCCTGCACGGGCTGCTTCTCCCTCTGTCTGTGCGGCTGCCTCTCTCGGTCTCTCTCTCTGTGTCTCTGGAGGTCCTTGTACTGATCCAAATATTTTGAACATTTATCCTCTGAGATTGTTTCTCTATTGCATAGTTGGTCCTGTTTGTGTAAGAGACAGGCAGGGAGCTTGAGCGGGAGAGGGAGCCCCAGCTCCTCAAGCCCACGGGGCCCCAGCGCAGGGCCTGCCGGGGCGGGATCCCAGGCCTCCCGGCGGCTCCCTGCAGGCTGCACGTCCCCTCTGTCCCACCTCAGGGTGCAGGGGCCGCGGCCGGGAAGGGGCATCAGATCGTCCTGACCAAGCTCACCCGGACGGAGCTGCTGGAGTACAAAGTCCGACAACTGCTGCTCGCCTTGCAGCGCAGGGACGTCATCTACGTCTTCAGCTTTTTAGAGGATTATCGTACATTCGCCACCACGGACGAGGTGCTGGACCTGCTGTTCACCGAGTGAGCACCTGCCCCTCCGCAGCCCAGGGCTGGGCCACCTGCTGCTGGGGAGGCTGGGGATGGTGTGAGCTTCCCGGCCTCGGGCTGCTCCCCCGCCTGGAGCAGGGTCCCCCAGGGCCTAGCGGGGTCCTGGAGGGCAGCCCCGGGGCCTGGCCTGTGGCGGGTCGGCCAGAGGGGCTGTGCCTGTGCTCAGCAGCCGTCCTCCTCCCCGTGACCAGGCCTGTGCCTCCTCCCCTCCCCCCCATCACCAGGGTCCTGAGCGGCCTGTTTCCCCATTGAAAGGGAGGTTTGAGAGTCTATCGGGGGTCTGTGTCCTGGGGCAGCCAGACCGGGGAACCCCGGGACCCCCCAAGCCCACTAGGATATGGGCCATGGGCCTGGCCGGACCCTTTCATGCTCAAGCCTTCAGGAGGCCCCAGCAGGTGCGGGCGCTTCTCCGGGAGCTGCCCGTGGCCTCACGCACAGAGCTGACGGCCCCCGGGGCTCCGGCCTAGTCGGGGTCAGAGGGTGACAGCCCCCATGATGAGGTTGCATCCACAGGACGATTCATGGGATGTCCCCGCCCTCCTCTAGGTATGGGTGCATCGCAGATGCGTGGGGTAACAACGATGTGGTCCTGCAGTGCTGGAAACTGTGAGTGACTCCGGCTCCTGCAGGAGGGCCTTCCCTCTCCTGGAGGGCAGCGAAGGGGCTGTGGGGCGGTGGGGGGGCTGCCCCCTCACCCCACACATCTGCAATTCCTGTGACAGGGAAAAGGTCTAACGCCCCTTCTGGAAAAGAGCGAAGGAGAGCGGTGGATGGGGTGCGGGCTTGGTGGGAGGCACTGGGACCCCTCAGGGAGACCTTCTCCATCCCCCCCAACCCTCTCTCTGCCCCACACCTGGGACCCAGAGCAGAGGGGGTGGGGAGCATCGCACTCCCCAATCTGGTGGCACCTGGACCCGGGGGCACAGCAGGTGCTCAGGAGGGCCGGTGAGGGCTCCCGGACCAGGCGGCCCCCGCCCCGTGGGAGATGGGAGATTAGAGTCAGTGGAAGGACACCCCCGGGGGCCCCTCGGGAGGGAGGCAGCCCAGAGCCACAGGAGGGAAGGTGGCGGTCCTGGGCGGCTCCTGGCAAGGCCTGGCAGGACACAGAGCCCGAGCCCTCCTGCCTTGGAGCTTCCCAGAGTGACAGTGTGTGCAGTGAGGGCAATGACAGGCCAGACGCCCCCCGTCCCCTGATGCCTGCCGGTGGACTCAAGGGGCAGGTGGGCAGGGACCAGGCTGAGGAGGGAGCCCCGCTTCTCCAGGAGAGATGGTGATGGTCACCCCGCTGGGCCTGGGCTCCCCGCACAGAGGCTGCATCCCAGCCCCTCCTCAGGGAGCAGGCCTGTGGCAGGCAGGACCGCCAGGTGGCAGGGGGACGAGGAGCAGGACTGGCCTCCGACACCCCGCGCGGGAAGCCGGGCCCCGGGTCCTGCAGGGCTTCCCCGGGACACCTGCATGTGACGGAGCCCTGTCTTCTGACGCCTGTGCCCGCCTGTCCCTCCCCAGGGCCATCTCCTTCATGATGGAAATATGGTTGAATTATTATGGGGACGACTTTCATCAGTTCCCAGAATTTCCCTCCCTTATAAAACTCCTCCAAATACTAAGACAGCACATGCCAGGCACAGATGCGCATCTCCGGGCCCTGCGTCACCTGAGGCAATTCAGACGCCTCCATGCAGCGGAGCGAGAGGCTGGGGGTGAGGAGGACTGGGGGTGGCCGAGCTGGGGACAGGGGGGGCCCGCGGATGCAGCCTCCGTGCAGCTGGGCCGGGAGCAGGGGTGGGCTCACACCCCACCCCACGGGCTGCAGCCTGGGGACACCTCCCAGGGCTCTTGCCCTCACACACGGGGAGTGGTGGGAAGAGTGGCCTTGATTTGGGAGGGACGTGGACAGTCCGTCCTGGTGGTGATACTTTGTCTTCTTGGATCTACAGCTTTGGCCCGAGGAAAACACCCTGAACCCACTCTGCAGCGCACCCCAGCTCCGACCGTGGGGCCTGCTGCCCCGTGGGGCCTGGCTGCTGGGGCTGAGGGCTTGGCCTGCGATGAGCCGCCTGCTGGGGAGGCAAAGCCCCTGCAGATAGTGGTCACTGCTGCCCTGCAGGAGTCCCCTGCACCCTTGGGAGCCCTGGAGGAGGAGCAGGCGCCACCCCCTGCTCTCGAGGTCGTGGATGTGCCCCAGCCACCTAACTCGATGGAGCAACTGGCCTCGGGGATGGAGCAACCCGTTGAGCCACCCGAAGAGCCCGCCCCAGCTCCCACTGTGGAGCCTGGGGAAGGTTCAGGGTCTGAAGGGATAGTGGCTGCTGGAGATGAGGACTTGGTCAAGGCAGAGATGCTGGTTCCTGAGGTGAAGGTGGTGCACGTGCTGTTCGAACCTATGGTTCCCTGCCCCGATGAGGAGGAGCCCCCTGCTCCCATGGCCACCCCGGAGGAGTAGGCCCTGGTGCCTGCAATCGGGGTCCCCAGAGGGCCAGACCTGCAACCTCCCTCTGGAACAACCTGCTTTGACCCGTTAGCAGCCCCCTGACCACCTCGGGAGCCCGCCCCAGCTCCCACCGCGGGGCTCGTGATGGCTGCAGCCCAACAGGGGCTTGCCCTCACCTGTTATTTCACTGTTTCTATATTTTGAGTTTTTCTTTAACCTTTAACCTGTATAATGGCTTATAGAGTTTTATTGTAATAAAGGATAAGTTAACTTTACACAAAATTGACTCTGATGCTTTTAAATTACACAACATGGTACTTTAGGTCCATTCACAGTGTTGCAGGCCCGGAGCCCAGGGCACCAGGGGACACAGCCGAGGATCCGGGGCCCCCCCAGGACAGGCAGAGGCTGGGAGGACACAGGACAGCCGGGTCACTCCTGCAGCCAGGCCCAGAGCTGTGCAGATCGTGCCCCTACCCCGGAGCACCCAGTCCCGTGTGCTCTAGGAGCTGCAGTAGTTACTGTGGGAGCTGACTCCAGGTCTGGACAGCTGGCCGCCGCCACTGTGGTTGTCCCTCCTGGTGTCACCCTGTACCTGGGCCTGAGCAGGGGCCTCACAGGATAAAGAATCCCACTGAACTGTAGACCTGGCAGAGGGCTGGGCAGCTCCCCCAGGTGCACACACCTGAGAATCAGCACAGCAGGCCCCTCCCCCAGAAGGCCAGTTGGAAGGTCAGGGGAAAAGCAAGTTATTGACCAAGCACCACTGGAAAGTTCCAGGGGAAGTCGAGGGATTTACAGTATATAGAATCAGAGGATACTCCCTTTGTTCTTTCTTTCCTGTTTGTTTCTGTTGTTTCCCCACCCCCTTTTTTATTCTTTTTTACTTTGTTTTTTCTGTTTTCCTCCTTTTTCCAGTACAACATGTTGTTGGCCACTCTGCACTGAGCAAACTGACTAGAAGGAAAAACTCACCTCAAAACAAAGAATCTCCCACAGATCTCACAGAGAGAGAAACAGTCCTCTCTCCCACAGAGTTACAAAATTTCGAATACAATGTCAGAAAGCCAATTCAGAAGCACAATTATAAAGCTACTGGTGGCTCTAGAAAAAAGCATAAAGGATTCAAGAGACTTCATGACTGCAGATTTAGATCTAATCAGGCCGAAATTAAAAATCAATTAAATGAGATGCAATCCAAACTAGAGGTCCTAACGACGAGGTTTAACGAGGTAGAAGAATGAATGAGTGACATAGAAGACAAGTGGATGGCAAGGATGGAAACTGAGGAAAAAAGAGAAAGACAATTAAATGACCATGAAGATAGGTTAAGGGAAATAAATGACAGCCTCAGAAGGAAAAATCCACGTTTAATTGGGGTTCCCGAGGGCGCCGAAAGGGACAGAGGACCAGAAAGTGTATTTGAACAAATCATAGCTGAGAACTTCCCTAACTTGGGAAGAGAAACAGGCATTCAGATCCAGGAGATAGAGAGATTCCTCCTAAAATCCATAAAAATCATCAACACCTCAACATTTAATAGTGAAGCTTGCAAATTCCAAAGATAAAGAGAAGATCCTTAAAGCAGCAAGAGACAAGAAATCCCTCACTTTTATGGGGAGAAGCATTAGGACAAGAGCAGACCTCTCCACAGAGACCTGGCAGGCGAGAAAGTGCCAGCAGGATGTAGTCAGGGTCCTAAATGAGAAGAACCTGCGACCAAGAATACTTTATCCAGCAAGGCTCTCATTCAGAATAGAAGGAGAGATAAAGAGCTTCCAAGATAGGCAGAAACTGAAAGAATATGTGACCACCAAGCCAGCTCTGCCAGAAATATTAAGGGGGACCCTGTAAAAGAAAGAGGAAGTGCAAGGGAATAATCCACAAAAACAGGGACTGAATAGGTATCATGATGACACTAAATTCCTATCTTTCAATAGTAACTCTGAACGTGAATGGGCTTAATGACCCCATCAGAAGGTGCAGGGTTTCAGACTGGATAAAAAAGCAAGATCCATCTATTTACTGTCTCCAAGAGACTCATTTTAGACATAAGGACACCTACAGCCTGAAAATAAAAGGTTGGAGAACCATGGACCATTCAAATGGTCCTCAAAAGAAAGCAGGGGTAGCCATCCTTATATCAGAGAAATTAAAGTGTGT
Source organism: Canis lupus dingo (assembly GCF_003254725.2). NCBI lineage: Eukaryota > Metazoa > Chordata > Mammalia > Carnivora > Canidae > Canis > Canis lupus. Next base: position 29,913,936 of record NC_064276.1, on the reverse strand, counting down.
CCCAAAGACTGTAGTGAGAGATGAAAAGGGACAGTATATGATACTTAAAGGATCTATCCAACAAGAGGACTTAACAATCCTCAATATATATGCCCCGAATGTGGGAGCTGCCAAATATTTAAACCAATTAATAACCAAAGTTAATACATACTTAGATAATAATACACTTACACTTGGTGACTTCAATCTAGCTCTTTCTATACTCGATAGGTCTTCTAAGCACAACATCTCCAAAGAAACGAGAGCTTTAAATGATACACTGGACCAGATGGATTTCACAGATATCTACAGAACTTTACATCCAAACTCAACTGAATACACATTCTTCTCAAGTGCACATGGAACTTTCTCCAGAATAGACCACATACTGGGTCACAAATCGTGTCTGAACTGATACCAAAAGATTGGGACCGTCCCCTGCATATTCTCAGACCATAATGCCTTGAAATTAGAACTAAATCACAACAAGAAGTTTGGAAGGACCTCAAACACGTGGAGGTTAAGGACCATCGAGCTAAAAGAGGAAAGGGTCAACCAGGAAATTAAGGAAGAATTAAAAAGATTCGTGGAAACTAATGAGAATGAAGATATAACCGTTCAAAATCTTTGGGATGCAGCAAAAGCAGTCCTAAGGGGGAAATACATTGCAATACAAGCATCCATTCAAAAACTGGAAAGAACTCAAATACAAAAGCTAACCTTACACATAAAGGAGCTAGAGAAAAAACAGCAAATAGATCCTACACCCAAGAGAAGAAGGGAGTTAATAAAGATTCGAGCAGAACTCAACGAAATCGAGACCAGAAGAACTGTGGAACAGATCAACAGAACCAGGAGTTGGTTCTTTGGAAGAAATAATAAGATAGATAAACCATTAGCCAGCCTTATTAAAAAGAAGAGAGAGAAGACTCAAATTAATAAAATCATGAATGAGAAAGGAGAGATCACTACCAACACCAAGGAAATACAAACGATTTTAAAAACATATTATGAACAGCTATACGCCAATAAATTAGGCAATCTAGAAGAAATGGACGCATTCCTGGAAAGCCACAAACTACCAAAACTGGAACAGGAAGAAATAGAAAACCTGAACAGGCCAATAACCAGGGAGGAAATTGAAGCAGTCATCAAAAACCTCCCAAGACACAAGAGTCCAGGGCCAGATGGCTTCCCAGGAGAATTTTATCAAACGTTTAAAGAAGAAATCATACCTATTCTCCTAAAGCTGTTTGGAAAGATAGAAAGAGATGGAGTACTTCCAAATTCGTTCTATGAGGCCAGCATCACCTTAATTCCAAAGCCAGACAAAGACCCCGCCAAAAAGGAGAATTACAGACCAATATCCCTGATGAACATGGATGCAAAAATTCTCAACAAGATACTGGCCAATAGGATCCAACAGTTCATTAAGAAAATTATTCACCATGACCAAGTAGGATTTATCCCTGGGACACAAGGCTGGTTCAACACCCGTAAAACAATCAATGTGATTCATCATATCAGCAAGAGAAAAACCAAGAACCATATGATCCTCTCATTGGATGCAGAGAAAGCATTTGACAAAATACAGCATCCATTCCTGATCAAAACTCTTCAGAGTGTAGGGATAGAGGGAACATTCCTTGACATCTTAAAAGCTATCTATGAAAAGCCCACAGCAAATATCATTCTCAATGGGGAAGCACTGGGAGCCTTTCCCCTAAGATCAGGAACAAGACAGGGATGTCCACTCTCACCACTGCTATTCAACATAGTACTGGAAGTCCTAGCCTCAGCAATCAGACAACAAAAAGACATTAAAGGCATTCAAATTGGCAAAGAAGAAGTCAAACTCTCCCTCTTCGCCGATGACATGATACTCTACATAGAAAACCCAAAAGTCTCCACCCCAAGATTGCTAGAACTCATACAGCAATTCGGTAGCGTGGCAGGATACAAAATCAATGCCCAGAAGTCAGTGGCATTTCTATACACTAACAATGAGACTGAAGAAAGAGAAATTAAGGAGTCAATCCCATTTACAATTGCACCCAAAAGCATAAGATACCTAGGAATAAACCTCACCAAAGATGTAAAGGATCTATACCCTCAAAACTATAGAACACTTCTGAAAGAAATTGAGGAAGACACAAAGAGATGGAAAAATATTCCATGCTCATGGATTGGCAGAATTAATATTGTAAAAATGTCAATGTTACCCAGGGCAATATACACGTTTAATGCAATCCCTATCAAAATACCATGGACTTTCTTCAGAGAGTTAGAACAAATTATTTTAAGATTTGTGTGGAATCAGAAAAGACCCCGAATAGCCAGGGGAATTTTAAAAAAGAAAACCATATCTGGGGGCATCACAATGCCAGATTTCAGGTTGTACTACAAAGCTGTGGTCATCAAGACAGTGTGGTACTGGCAAAAACAGACACATAGATCAGTGGAACAGAATAGAGAATCCAGAAGTGGACCCTGAACTTTATGGGCAACTAATATTCAATAAAGGAGGAAAGACTATCCATTGGAAGAAAGACAGTCTCTTCAATAAATGGTGCTGGGAAAATTGGACATCCACATGCAGAAGAATGAAACTAGACCACCCTCTTTCACCATACACAAAGATAAACTCAAAATGGATGAAAGATCTAAATGTGAGACAAGATTCCATCAAAATCCTAGAGAAGAACACAGGCAACACCCTTTTTGAACTCGGCCATAGTAACTTCTTGCAAGATACATCCACGAAGGCAAAAGAAACAAAAGCAAAAATGAACTATTGGGACTTCATCAAGATAAGAAGCTTTTGCACAGCAAAGGATACAGTCAACAAAACTCAAAGACAACCTACAGAATGGGAGAAGATATTTGCAAATGACATATCAGATAAAGGGCTAGTTTCCAAGATCTATAAAGAACTTATTAAACTCAACACCAAAGAAACAAACAATCCAATCATGAAATGGGCAAAAGACATGAACAGAAATCTCACAGAGGAAGACATAGACATGGCCAACATGCATATGAGAAAATGCTCTGCATCACTTGCCATCAGGGAAATACAAATCAAAACCACAATGAGATACCACCTCACACCAGTGAGAATGGGGAAAATTAACAAGGCAGGAAACCACAAATGTTGGAGAGGATGCGGAGAAAAGGGAACCCTCTTACACTGTTGGTGGGAATGTGAACTGGTGCAGCCACTCTGGAAAACTGTGTGGAGGTTCCTCAAACAGTTAAAAATAGACCTGCCCTACGACCCAGCAATTGCACTGTTGGGGATTTACCCCAAAGATACAAATGCAATGAAACGCCAGGACACCTGCACCCCGATGTTTCTAGCAGCAATGGCCACGATAGCCAAACTGTGGAAGGAGCCTCGGTGTCCAACGAAAGATGAATGGATAAAGAAGATGTGGTTTATGTATACAATGGAATATTACTCAGCTATTAGAAATGACAAATACCCACCATTTGCTTCAACGTGGATGGAACTGGAGGGTATTATGCTGAGTGAAGTAAGTCAGTCGGAGAAGGACAAACATTATATGTTCTCATTCATTTGGGGAATATAAATAATAGTGAAAGGGAAAATAAGGGAAGGGAGAAGAAATGTGTGGGAAATATCAGAAAGGGAGACAGAACGTAAAGACTGCTAACTCTGGGAAACGAACTAGGGGTGGTAGAAGGGGAGGAGGGCGGGGGGTGGGAGTGAATGGGTGACGGGCACTGGGTGTTATTCTGTATGTTAGTAAATTGAACACCAATAAAATATAAAAAATAAAAATAAAAAATAAAAAAAAAATAAAAAAAAAATAAAAGTAATAAAGTCTCTGAAGAGCAACTACATATAAAATTTCTTTTTGATTCGTCTTTGGCCCAATTAGAATGGGTTGTATTAAAATTTAAGTATGGCTTCTAAGCCATTCACATACCATTAAATTTGCAGGAATAATGAAGCCAACCAATTTTATTCCTCTTTAATAATACATTCCTATATTTGCTCTTAAGGTAAGGTTAGCATTTATTTATTGATCATGATGCATTATCTACACAGTGGAAACTACTAAGCAGTTTTCATCTCCTGTGATATTTCTAAATAATTCAGAAACTAATTTCTGTTTTCTTTTTCTCATTAAAGACTGTCTCTTTTAAATGTAGAAAATGTAAGCGACCTATGACTTAGTTTGTTTCTATATTGCCCAGGTGGCACAAGCACATAAAGTAGCTAGATAGAATTTGCAGACAAACATATCCCCTATAGCTTCATATTTTTGTGTATTACTGTCTTTCCTGTCCAAATATTTAGGAACAAAACACAAAATAATAAAAGAACATACTCTTTCTCAATCTGCCTCTACATCTAAATGCTATAGTCTCCTTCATGCTAGTCATAGCCAATCTTCTTAAGTGTCTTCACTTTCTCATTTTCCATAAACTCCTAAAAACTAAAAATCTGGCTTCAGCCTCTATTCTAAATGCATTAAAACTTATCTTGCTATCTATAGTTGTCTTTTGGTATTTATTATCTTATTTGACCTCTGTGTTGAGGAGGATGGTATGGACCATTCTCATTTCTCCATGGCAATGATTCTTGTGGATGAATTGTGATTTCAAAAGATAGGGATAAAGTACAGAGATAGCAAAATAATATAGATTCATGAGCAGTTGAAAGAATGAGTTTACTGTCCTGTTAATTCCTTACTTCACAGCTCATAGTGTGTGAATTACTTCTGCTATTGTGTTTTGGTTTCCTTGAAATCATTTCTCAAATATAATCTCTTTTCATCTCAATCCACATCTCCACTTGTTTTGTTTTATTTTATCAGAGCTAATGTAATGGATTTGCCATTGACTAAGCAATGACTTTTGTAGAGTAACCTAACATCTTGATTCCCTAGTTTTCTCAACTATAATATGAGGGTACTATAAGGGTACTAAGTGGTACTTATTTACTGTGATGTTGCAGGGATTAAGCTTCTTAAACCTGTGAAGTAGTTCAAACAATGCATAGACACACTGACCAATGGAATAAAATAAAGTCCAGAAACAGATTCATGCTTACATTCCCCATTGCCCTATTACAAAGGCAAGAGTGAAGTCGTGCAAAGACACACTGACCAATGGAATAAAATAAAGTCCAGAAACAGATTCATACTTACATTCCCCATTGCCCTATTACAAAGGCAAGGGTGAAGTCGTGTACAGAAATCTTGATCTTTTCAACAAATGACTGGGCTACTTGGATAACCATATGGAAGGAGGAGGGAGGAATATAGCCTGATTCATACACATCTAACACCATAAGCACAAAACAATTCCAAATATATCGTTCTAAATGGGAAAGGTAAAGCAATAAAGTTTTTAAAATAACACATAGGAGGATATCTTTATGACTTGGAGTCAACAAAGATTTTTTAAACACACACAGTGCAACCAAAAAAACCAAAAGATTAAATCAAGTATACCAAGACTTAAAGAGTAGGTTCATCAAAAGTAGCCAGTAAGAGCATGAAAAGGCACCCCACAGAGTAAGAAAAGATACTCACCACACATATATCAACCAAAAAAAATTTGTATCCAGTATGCATAAAAGGATTCATACAAATCCATACAACAGATAATGCCATAGGGAAAAAATGTCAAAAAAATTAGATATGCATTTCATAAAGATGATAACTAAGCAAAAACAGGTGAGGCTAATTTATACTGGATAGTGATGGTTTATTTTGGGGGTGGGTTTGGGTCATGACAGAAAGGGAAGACAAGTGCAGCTTGTGGGGCCCTGCAGGGTCCTGTCTATCTGAGCCCTGATTACATTAGTGCCTTTGAGTTTTCAAAAAACATCAAGCTCTAGACTAATGATATGTTTATATATATATATATATATATATATATATATATATATATATATATTTCTTTGTTGATTTTTGCTTTGTTAACATATACTTTTTAATTGGAGTATCATTAATGTAGTTTCAGTGTACAATATAATGAATGATTCAATAATTTTATACATTACTTAGTGCACATCATAAGTATACTGTTACACCCCTTTATCTATATAAAATATTTTATATAAAGTCTCTGGTATATAGTAACTACTATGCAAATGTTAGCTATTGCTATTATTATTATTACTATTATTACTTAAGCAATGGCCACATTTTCTTATATCTTATTATGAACATGGCAGACCATGTTTGCCTTAGAAAACAGTTTTTAGAAGTAAGCTTTTCAACCAATTCTTTTTCAGGGTAATACTCTCCTGTTCCTTATGGTGTAGAATTTTTATAGACGTCATGTTGATTTTTTTCCTGTTTGCCCATCTTTGAACAAAGGAACATCTGCTATGCTGAGCTCTTGCCAACAGCAGGGTGTACCGATTGCACTTGACCCCCACTTACTGTCCACATGAACGTTTGTAGACTTCCCCACATGGATGTAACACAGAGAACAGGTTGACACAGCTCTCAATTGACTTTTTAGAATTTAGCAGAGATTCATGTAGTGCCTTTCTATCAAATTGAAGGGCATCTTTTCCTGCTCTGTTACCCAATTCTCTGAAACACAAGGAAATGAATCTATGTCCTATATCAAAGGCTCCTCAGGGGCAAGTTGAAGCGTCAATTCAAAAGAGGCCCTCAAAAATTCTTTCATATAGATGGGAATTCTGTATACAAATTGATTTGAAAAGAATTAAGGAATATACCTCCTAAAAATGGTTTCAAAAAAAAATAATCTATAGATAACATAAATTTCCTGTGACCCATCCCAGAACATGAAAACCTACAATACCTCCCCATCCACCTCCAAATGCCCCCATACTCAAAGGGTGACTCCCATCATTTTAAAACTATCATTTGGCGAATAAGTATGTTTCCAACTTTATACCTTTTCATCTTCAGATATCCAGTAAGCTGTGGCCTTGAGATAGTTATAGCAGGGGAATTAATGCAATTGGCAGGGAAGCTCTTGCTTGGACAGATCAGGAAATTCTTGTGATATGCGGGTGGTAGTCACTCTGCTTTCTGGTTGGCATAGACCCCAGGCTTCTGCAGTGTGGAGAAGAAGTAGGAAGAAGATGAGGGAGGAAAAGGAGAGGAAAAAGAGGACAGAGGGGAGAGGAATTGAAGCTCTATTAGTGATTTAACTATACAGCGTGGCTAATATGTATTAATTGGTTGTGTCTGGCAGTAGGCTGCCTGTCTTAGACAGATTATCTCAATTATTTTTCCAAACCCTTATAAGTGTTCTAATCTCCATTTTACATAGAAAGGAACTGAAAATTAGAACTGATAAGGAATTTGCCCAAGACCATACACCAAGAAAGTATGATTAAACTCCAGTCTTCATCCAAATGCTTATCTTTTCATGTCTAGTTGTGACTTTTTCAAAATAGAGATTTAAGAATATATAACAGATGTGCTGGCCCCATAGTATTCAGGTCAAATGAAATAACATTAGAATTAATACTTCCATAGTTTGAAGACAGTCGCGAAACAGTAAGTCTGTGGAAAAATGTAGGAAAAATGAACGTGATATGTGAATGACCATTTCTTACTTATTTTTTAGTTTTAGCACCCCACGCAAGATTTGATCCATAAAATCACTTAATAAGTATTTGTTGAACAACCGTACCATTTTTTTAAAAGATTTTATTTATTTATTCATGAAAGACACACACACACACAGAGAAAGAGACAGAGAGGCAGAGACACAGGCAGAGGGAGAAGCAGGCTCCATGTAGGGAGCTTGACATGGGACTTGATCCCTGGTCTCCAGGATCACACCCTTGGCTGAAGGCAGCGCTAAACCACCAAGCCACCCAGGCTGCACCAACCGTACCATTTTTATTACATGGAGTTTACAAAGTACTCACACATATTGTATCAAGTGATTCTCATACAAACCCTATGATTCATGTTCAGAAATTTCTACCCAATTGTGAGTTCCTTTTCCTTGAAGTTTTTCCATACACAAATTTATGTTTCTCAATCTGTTGCTCAACCATCTGAATACTGCTGTCCATAGTCATTATTTTAATAGCTAATCAAAAATAAAGCAACATGAAAAATAAACCAACATCACTCATCATCAGGGAAATAAAAATCAAAACCATGATGAGATACTACCTTGCACCTGTCAGAATGGCTAAAATTAACATACAGGAAACAACAGATGTTGGCAAGGATGGAGAGAAAGGAGAAAACTCTTACATTTTTGGTGGGAATGCAAACTGGTGCAGCCACTCTGGAAAGCAATATGGAGGTTCCTCAAAATGTTAAAAATAGAACTACTCTAAGACCCAGCAATTGCACTACTAGGTCTTTACCCAAAGGATACAAAATAATATTCAGAGAGGTACAGGTACCCCGATATTTATAGCAGCATTATAAACAATAGCCAAATTATAGAAAGGGCCCAAGTGTCCATTGACTGATGGGTGGATAGAGAAGATGTGGTATATATATGGATATATATATATATATATATATATATATATATATATATATATATTCCATAATGGAATACTCCCCAGCCATCAAAAAGAATAAAATCTTGCCACTCACAAAGATGTGGATAGAGCTAGAGTGTATTATGCTAAGCAAAATAAGTCAGTCAGAGAAAGATAAATACCATATGATCTCACTCATTTGTGGAACCTAAGCAACAAAACAGATGAGTATAGGGAAAGGAGAGGAAAAAGAGAGAGAGAGGGATACAAACCATAAGAGACTCTTAACAATAGAGAACAAACTAAGGGTTGATGGAGGTGCGTGGGAAATGGACTAAATGGGTGATGGGTATTAAGAAGGGCACTTGTTATGATGAGCAGTAAGTGTTACTTGTACATGATGAATCACTAAATTCTATTCCTGAAACTAATATTACATTATGTTACTAGAATTTAAATAACAATTTGAAAAAATAGAACAGTAAAAGTAAAATAAAGTAAATTTCTACACACTTTGTAATGTATTCTAGGCAATGCCATCCATAAAGGACTCAACCAAGTCTAAATGTAAAAGGCGAAAGATTTATGCGATCTGAAGAGACGCCAGAGTATAACCAAGTCTAAATGTTATAATCCTATAATCCTACACTATGGTTATCACCTTCCATTTCAAATCTGTTCTTCTTTCCACGGTATCAAATAGAGTAAGAATGATCTGAATGATGCTTCCTGTAACATGGAAGTCCTATCTTAATCATATCTAGATAGGTATCCTGAAATCATCTTTACACTCTATTCTTTTCACTTATAATTCAATTGCCTACTCATGTCAATTATGCATATGCAACAGCTCGGCCACCTGACAACATTACTTTATGGTTCATTTAGCCCAGGCTTTTGCTAGAGCATGCCTGGGTAATAGCTTCCTAAGCTCATCTTAGAAAACTTCTTCCTCTTTTCAGTTCCTGCCCCACGACAGAAGAGTGATTGTAGCACTCAAAAATCTGCAATGCCATGATGGCCAGGCAAGAAAATCTAGACTTCCTTCCTTGACTCTAAAGTCTCTTCACAATGTAGTCTTATCGGTTTTATAACTCATTTCTGTTCACCATGCACTTTCACCTCTGGTCAAATCTAACTAATTTCATTTACCGTGTGCCATACTATTTCCCAGATGTGAAATTTTGAATACGTGTCATCTTTCTACTTTGAATATCCTTCTTTCAGATACTCACATTTTCATGAGCTCACCTACTTTAGGGAAGAGTTCAATTGCCCTCCATTCCAATGTCACATTTCCCTTTTCTGAATGTCTGGAGCTTTTCATCTGACCTTTTAAAAAAATTTTAATGACACCTGCAATCTGGCAAACTATCTGTTTAGATGCATGTCTTGCTCCAAAAGCAAGATTGACATCGAATACAGCTATGTGTTATCTCCATCTCTTTTTAAACTGCTGTAGGTACCCAGTGTCTTGTAATATTACGTGCTCCAATAGTCATTACTGAATACATTCTCCATAAGTATACCAAGGCATCTGATGGACCTGGCATTGAATCTTAGTCTTCATATTTGTAGCTGCACAACCATGGGTTATTTATTCAGTCTCTCTGTGTCCTCATCAAAAATATGGAAATGGGTAACAGGGAGAAATAAATTATGTATGTATCTACCAAGTCTGATGTGCAATAAATACCTAATAACTCTAAATCTTCTAAATCTAAGTTTTCAATACAGATTTCAGGATACTGGTTATATAATAGATCAGAATGTCTTCCCTTCCTTTTGTATATATTGCCTAAATAACACACTTATTGTTTTTTAATTTATCTTTAAATCTTTCTGATATTCTGGAATTTGCCCTTATCAGTCCCAGAAAAAAAAAAAAAGCCTCTATAGTTTTCCTCTTTGGCCAATCTGACCAAAAAGCAAGGATAATTCCAGCAAATCTGGGTCTATAATATTTTCCTTCATTTTTTTCTTTAATAAAAAAACAAGTGTAGCTTTTAAAGAAGAAGGACCTCACTAGTCTTCTAAGAGGACAAGAGCATAAGGGTGGCTGCTGAAACATTTCCCATGTATCTACAAATTTTTGCACACGGCTTTAGAAAGGTTAGGAGAATGTCTTCTCCACTAAGAAAACTGTATTCCAAAGGGATTATGCTCATGAAATATCCATAAATTCCCTATAAATAGTGTTACAAATTACTTTGTTGAACTATTAGAGTCACTAATTAGTGGTGAGAGGTAATCATTCTGTGATGTGCTTTCTGTGAGAGGACAGTTCTGGGTGCTGAAGGAAGCTGTCGACACCAAAGCTCCTGGTCCTTTTTTGTCAGTCCTTTATGTTCCGCTCTCCAGCCTAGATGCAGGTTGGAGGCCCTGACAAGCTCTCAGGGCTCAAGAATAACCCTGGCAACGTGATGGCTGCATCCATCTCAATTTCGGTTTGGCAATCATGACAGTTTCAGCATCTGTAGTTCTGGGGCCAGCAGTTCTGGACTCTGGATGGAATGTGAATGGCTGGTTGTTCTTTCACATTTTAGTGGTTATTGTGACCATATATAATCTGGAGAGGCATTTCACAACCAACCATTTTGGCAAAGGTACCTCCAAAAGCACTATAAGCCTTCAATACATGGCTTTGTTAACCCTTCTGGGGCATCTAGAGCCAGCAAATGAGCCCTTCTTTATGTTTGCAAGCACAGGTTAGAAAAGACTCATAACAGTTTTAATGGAAAATGGCAATTTGACAGAAAACTGTAGTGCAAGGGCAAAACCTAGCTTGAAAAGATAATATATAGCCTTCCAACCAAATTTGCCCCAGTGAGGAACCATTTCCTCCCTAGATATTCACTTTTACAATATGACTTTTTTTACTGTTCATTTTAAAATACTATAAGTTATGGAAACTATAAATAGTATGTCTTGATATTAATTTAAGATCGTGCTCATTTCAACAGTCCACATAGTTATCAATTTAAAATTATTTCTAGACTATAAACCTTTATTGTTCTCAGCATTTAGTTGGCCAGCAGGTGTAGTTCAGGCCCTTTTCATTTATTACCTGCATTCCTGTAACTATCCCCTAAATGATGTGTCTCTAGTCTTACATACGCCAAACTTCTTTTATAGTGATATTCCTAAAAAGCAAACCTGATGAAGAATTCCTTACTTTAAATCATTTAGTAACTATTAACTCTTTTCAAGACAAAATCTAAGATTTTCACCACACTACTAGACCCTTCATGATCTGACACCCATTAACTCTCTTTTCCAAGTTCAACATCATCGCCAAAGGGATACCTACTCTCACATAGTACCGTAAGTTTGCAGAAAGCTTCATCCTTTCTCTTGCCCTGATTTTGTGATAGGTTTTTACTCTACTTAGCATACCCTTACCCCATTCTCTTCTATAACTGGCTACCTCCTTACTACCTCGTTACTTAATTGTTATGATTCTTCTCCTGGGTTACCTCCATGATGTATTCCCTGACTCGCCCACATATTCAATATATAAATTTTGTACCATTGCTATGAGTATGGGTAACTCAGCAATGCAGTGTTGCTAAAGGACTTAAGCTGTTTTTAATCCATTCATTGCTTCTACATCTTCAAATCCATTGAATCACAGGGAGAGAAGTTTTCTGTCTTTTAAGATTCATCTGAATATAAGTTGTGAAAATACTTTGATGAGGATCTATTGGTTTTATTCAAGCAGAAGCCAGAAGGTATCAACATCATCATCATCATTGTCATATCAAATATCATCTTGTAATCATAAGGAGATCAGCCGACCCCAGATTGGCTTTTGTCACTGGATGAATTAAATGTAGAAGATACTAATTTGGTTAGGGAGAGTTTAATACACTCTGGGCATTGTTCTAATAAGCACACATGAATGTATGCTATCAGGTGGATAATATTTTCTCCACTTTATAGAAGTGTAGAGAGGTTAAGTAACTTGCCAAATGTTACAAAATGAGTAAATGCAAAACTAAGATCTAGAAGCATTATATCATTCTGATTTTTAAAACTATTTATTTCTATAATAAGAGCATGTTGAGAATGTATCCTGAAACTGTAAAACACACACACAGCTAATAACATTAATAACAAACATATTATTAAAAGGAAGAAGTGGTATTTTCTAAAGTATTAGAAAAAATAATATTTTCTAAAAGTATCCTACAAATGGTCAGGATAACTTGATGAAGTGTTTGTTAAATTCTCACAAGTGGAAAGCAGAAATAAAAAATATTTTGCGGGATCCCTGGGTGGCGCAGCGGTTTGGCCCCTGCCTTTGGCCCAGGGCACGATCCTGGAGACCCGGGATCGAATCCCACGTCGGGCTCCTGGTGCATGGAGCCTACTTCTCCCTCTGCCTATGTCTCTGCCTCTATCTCTCTCTCTCTCTGTGTGACTATCATAAATAAAATAAACTGAAACTTTAAAAAATTATATTTTGCTGTATCTATAATATTTATAAACATTGTAACAATTATACACTGTGATTTACATGTAAGGATTGTTTAATAAATTATTTTTGTTTTCCTCTGTCAAGATAAAATACTGGCCATTTAATACAGTTCAGTGAAGATATTCAAACAGAATGGTATATATTAATATTCAATGATCTCTTTAAGGAGTTCATGTCTTGAGGATAGAATTAGACTACATGCTTTCTATGCTCTTTTCTGAATATCATATACTATGATTTTGCCATGTCTCACTACTTGCTTAAAAGATCTTCCTAAAAGAACAGGCCCTAGGCTTAAATGAGCATGTGCTTTCAACAAATTACTAGTGATTGGACCCAAAACTGAGTGAGGAGCTCCCAAACCCCACCTCCACCTTAACTCAGACTCTCTTCCTTAAGTATTTCCACTGTTCAATTCCAGAGTCCACCAACTAGAAATTTGTACTAATGAGGAATTGGTTCCCTGAAAAGCCCTTTGAGACTGGCACATCTCATCGGTAAATTATCTCATATTTTACAAGGCAAAGCTTGCCAGGAAAAGACAGGACATAAAATTAACAAGAGACTGCATGGAGCACAATTCTCTTCCCAGTACTAATTATAAACTTGAAAAAAAAAGAAAAAAAGGAAGGGAGGGAGGGAAGAGGGAGGAAGGAAAAGAAGGGAGAGGAGGGAGGGGGAGAATAACTCTGGTTTCAATTAACTTTACAACCTTAGTTTAGCCAACTGTCCAACTTGGAAATGTTTTATTCTCTTTACAATTTTCTCTCTTTAAAAGTGCTGAGAGCCAGACTTCTTTTTTTTAGACATATCTGTCTGACTCTTATGCTTAGTAGGTATTTGAGATCCATCGATCATGTACAATAAAACTTCCTTCTGCATTTTAATTTCTGGAAGGCTTCCATGTTTAGTGTCAAATCAGCAAAGTTGTTCTCTCAGGCTCCTAGGCAAGCTAGTACTCTGAAATGTGGATGTAATAATTGGACGTGCTCTGATGTAACCTTGATAGTTCTGGTTCTCTCAAGTATCAGGTGCATGAGAACATCACAGAAGGCTCCTCATGCTTAGCAGTAATGCAGCCACAGTGCACAGATGGCACTAATGTATGGCAGTAGCTGGGAGAAACAGAACCCCAATAGCCAAAGGATATATTCTCTGGTTCCATTAAAATCCTTACACTATGATGCTTGCTTCTTGGACTCAAAGCTTGAGCCTGTAGAATTCTGTTCATTGCCATGGCCAACTCATAGCCTCAGAAAGGTTTTGAAAATTTATGGTAAATAATCTTTGTTTTTAATGGAAGTGTACACTACCTGTACACTTGTGCAATGTGCACTTACATACCTGTCTTCCTTTTCATCTCCCTCACTACTTTCGGCCTTAAACAATAAACAGATTTTAAGGAAGGTATCTTTCAGCACTTGAATTGTGGCTCATAGCTTCTGTGGACAATTGTCCTTGAATAATTTTCAAAAGGAGAGTGACTTATAGTTTCAAGGTAATCAATGACAATATTCATTGAATCAATTACCTGTCATTTTTCTCTCCTGACGATGCCTCTGTGTCAAGGAAAATACTGTTTACAGCGATATTACATTAAGCTAGACCTGACATGAAAATATGAAAGAGAAAGAAAGGAAACATAATGTTAAAAGTATTTACAAAGCCATATTTACATACTGAACACTCTCTTATTTTCAGACCCTGAAGTTAAATGTCTAAACACACAATAGAGTACTGAGTACTGTAAGTTGTGGTGTTTCAGCATACCTCCTCATTTGTACTCTATGTGCCCTGTGTGTTTATTTACTAAAAAGACAATGTATTTTAAGTAAAAAAGATAAAAATGGTGGTGTGATGCCAGTATATTATTAGCCATGTCAGGGTCTACACTACTTGTGTAGATTATTTGAACATGTAAAAAGTCACTTAGAAAAGACCTCACCTGGACTCTATTGCCTGTTTCAGGTAATCCCTTCCAGTGTTTTCTGAAACAAGAGCATATAACAGCACCCTAGAGGGGTGATTAAAGATACTCGCAAATAGAACCCCACTGAAGACTTTCCTGAACCAGCATTTTTAATTTAGAATTTCTGCCTGAACATCAGCACTGCCTGAAATTCTGCCTAAAATCTCCAATAGAATTCCATATTCAAAAAGAAATCTGTGCTGGATGATTTTTAGAGCACCTCTGCCCCAACCCCATTGAATCGTTCCCTCCTCCCTTGATCACCGCCTGCTGAATAACCGCATCTTTCCAAGTCTTGTGCTTTCTCTACTGAATTCCTAAAACCATAGTTGGGGACCTAATTCCAGGGCAACCCATCCACAAAAGACCAAAATTCAATGTTGTGTAGAATCGGAGATTAATCAACATCCTCTCTGGGAAAGTGGAATTGGGAGATGGATCAAGAGAGCTGTAGGTGGCTGAATTGAAGCATCAACAGTCTGGGGCTGCAGAGGCCACAGTGAGGGGCCTGCAGAGGAAACTGCTCCATGGGAAGGAAAATGGAACAGCTCTTACCAGTGTCTGGTATTCGTTAAATTTATGTGGACTCATGTTCATTAATGATAAGAAGTAAGTAGTCCTATGCTATTGAATCCCTCCATTACTGCTACTATTTTAAGCCACAAGGAGTGAGCATTGAGATGCAAAATCCTCTGGTTATTCCAGAAACCAAACTGGAATAAGACCCCTCTTTCTATACATCGTCCTAAGATACATGGCTTAGGAAACAAAGGAGGAGATGGGGTGTTTAAGACACAGAAAGATGAGGGAATTTTCTTGTTCCCCAATTTCTATAGCAGAAAGGCCAACAAGCCTGTGGCTCTGTGACTATGAGGAGTCACCCAACCCTAGAACTGAGGGAAGGCAGAGGAAGAGGAAAGGCCTGTGTTTTTTTTCTGCTCTGATCACATCCACATAAATAGGCTTCTCTTTTAAGAGCATGGCTATCAATCATGCTTGCTTGATTTCACTCCATACAAGTTAGGAAGACATTTAGAAATCCTAACGAGTGTGAACTTTCTCATCAGTGTCATCAATGTCACAGGAAAAATGACAAAGGCATAGCTCCATATAATAGCTCACCAGTTCTAGCTCCCCTCCCCTGGGGGGAGCATATCAGACATAAAAAATAAATGCTCTGCAGTTGTAATGGATTTAGCTGAGACCGGGCCAATGAACGTACACTATATCTGAAATCAGAAATCGAGATTCCCATTCCAGTTTTGCCATCAAGTGTTTATTTATGAAATTTGATTATCCTCAGAATCTCAGTTTTCTCTTTCTTAAAGAGATGAGACCTACGCTTGGCTGGGTTGTTGCAACAATTAAGACAGATCATGTTTCTGGACCATTGTAAGTATCCAAAAAAGGTAGTGATTAATATTATCATCACTTCTAATATCTATGCCTCTGCCTGACTCCAAGGTCCCCGAAGACAGAGCACGTGACTTGTTCCTCTTTGTATTTGCAGAATCTCACTCAAGCCCTAGAACCAAGTAGATGCTGCCTAATTATTTGTTGCTTTTAATAGATCTGCCCCAGACAAAACTGGGACTTAATGTCAGTGAAGTGAGAGTAACAGGCCGGATGGGAGAGGTCTACGAGACCAGGCATGCCGGGGGAATAGCAGCCACACACAAAGCAGCAGGCAGTACAGGAAATTCACAGGAATCCAGAGCACATGCTATCTAGAGGGAGATTCACAGAAAATGGGATGTGATGAATACACATAAATTAGTGAGGACCAGAATGAGGACATTAAGTAAGTGCATTCAACAGGCTGGGAAAGCCTGAGCACTGATAGCCATCAACATGGGATATATATAGGCAAGTAGTGACAGCAGCAGGGAAATCTTTTAGAAGTTAGTATAGAGTTTCCAGGTAAAATACAGGATGCCCAGTTAAATTTTAACTTCAGATACGTGACAAATACTTATTTTATTATTAGTGTAAGTATGTCTCATGTAAAGCATACTCTCTGTTCTTGCAACAATCTTTCCAAGCATATGTAACTACAAGTTTCTAAAGAAGAGGAAATGGAGATTCTAGATAATATTTGGGACATACTTATACCAAAAAAAAAAGTCCTAATTTTTGCTTATCTGAAATTCAGATGTAACTAGCATCCTGTATCTTATTTGTTCAACTGGTAACCTTAAATTAGTGTGTAAAGGCTAGGATGCCAGGCTATGGTGGGACCCACATATAACACCACGCTGGATGACTAGATAGTCCAAGGATGGGAAGCAAATGACCAAGATGGAGGCCAGCTGATTGTTTAGGAAGCAATGTAAAGAATCCCAGAGGTTCCAGTAACTTAATTAAAGCTATGCCTGATGGCTGAGCACATTTTACCTCCAAGAATCCATAATTTCCTTGTTTCCCTCAGAGCAGGATCTGGATTAGCACTCACACCTAGCCACCAACAAACCTGAAACTGCAGAAGAGGGAGGGAGCAGGGCCAAGAACACAACCAGGTTGTTATTTTTTATATTTTCATGTTTCATATTGTTTTAATTCTGTAAACTGCCTAAAATCCATTTAGGACCGAAGCTCAGGTAAATCCTAAACGAATGAATAAGTAAATAAGCAAACTCATGCCCAGATCAAGGCAATTCCAGGAAAAACAAGATAAGGAACCCAGCCACAATCTAAAAAGCACCTTGCTTTCTTCCTACTTGAGTTAGCAGCCAGAGCCCATTTACCCCTTTAACCCTGTGATGTCCTTGGCAAATTAAATTTGCCGTTCCTTTTTGGAGAATTGATTACACCCCGTGGATAAAAATTCCAGAGACTAGCTTGAGTTACAATAAATAAATCAATTAGATTTGGGGAAAAAAAAAATAGAGCCACTTTTCTGGGAGCTATTATTCCATCTTAAAGTTTTTGCTACATTCTCCTTAGTTTTTTTTTTTTTTTGTCTCACATGTTTATCCATAAGAGATAATATGATTGAATGTCCCAACATTTTCTGCAAGTGATGGGGAAGCAATGACTCTAACGGAATATTTTTAAAGAATGTCATTATTTTATAAGGTCCAGGATCTCTTTTAAGGTGACAGGAATAAACTATTATCCACTCCCCAGTGCTATACAGTATAAGCTTGTAACAAATGTTTAATTCAGTTCAATCCATTATGACTCCCCACATCTGTTCACCCCAAATAAAATCATTTATTAATAGTACTTTTGATGATGTTTATTATACAATGAGACATTTCTACATTTTTAAAAAATTGTAATAGGTTGCTACATCTGTCACCTGACCTCTCTGATAGAGGTCCACCTAAAGATTGGCCTTGGAGACCTGAGGAGTGCCTCTTTAATTGAAATAAGAAAGGAGTGTTAATAGCAGATATTTGTTAGCAGAGCTTTCTCTCAGCATCCTCTTAAGGAATGAAAGTAGACCTAGAGATAACAGTTATGGCTATGAAAACTCAGGATCTTTTTACTACCCCAAAATTTAAGTATTAAACTAATTCAAACACTAAAAGGTTGAAAGACATGGCTGATACCCTCCTGACTCCACACTCTGCCTCTGTTCTGTCCATAACTTATTCATTTTGATTTTATAATTCAAATAATTACAACTTTAAATAAAGCTCAGATACTGTGATACTTTTCAATAAGATAAAGTCACCCAAATTGCTTGCCTTCCCTGAAAAATTATGAACTGAGAATCCCAAATTCCCCCTTTGCTGTCAGAAAAGAACAGATTCATTTGCAATATGACAAAGGTAAGGAAGAAGAGAGGAAAAGGAGGTATTTGTTTTCATTTTTTCTCCCATGAACAACTCAATTATTATTAAGTAATTACTCTAAACATGATTATCTGTGGACCTGGGAGAACTTGGGTACAATGGAGGTAGAGATAATTCTTAACTATTCAAGATGACAAAACAACTTGCCTCTTCCTTCTGGCATTCTCCAATTGTGTAGACTTGAAAACAAATCTTTTTCACCTCTGACTCAGAAATTTCCCTTTTTCAAGGATAGAAAAATATAAAATACATAAAATTTTTAAAAAGTATTTTCTTATTTGATGTCTTTTTTTTTTGGTATATTTTTTATTGGAGTTCAATTTCCCAACATATTGTATAACACCCAGTGCTCATCTGATCAAGTGCGCCCCTCCGTGCCCGTCACCCAGTCACCCCAACCCCCCGCCCACCTCCCCTTCCACTACCCATTGTTCATTTCCCAGAGTTAGGTTTCTCTCCTGTTTTGTCTCCCTCTCTATTTCCCACTCATTTTCTCTCCTTTCCCCTTTAATCCCTTTCACTGTTTTTTATATTCCTTGAATGAATGAGACTGTATATTTGTCCTTCTCCGATTGACTTACTTCACTCAGCATAATACCCTCCAGTTCCATCCACGTTGAAGCAAATGGTGGGTATTTGTCATTTCTAATAGCTGAGGAATATTCCATTGTATACATAAACCACATCTTCTTTATCCATCATCTTTCGATGGACACCGAGGCTCCTTCCACAGTTTGGCTATTGTGGACATTGCTGCTAGAAACATCGAGGAGCAGGGGTCCTGCCTTTTCACTGCATCTGTATCTTTGGGGTAAATCCCCAGCAGTTCAATTGCTGGGTCATAGAGTAGCTCCGTTTTTAACTCTTTGAAGAACCTCCACACAGGTTTCCAGAGTGGCTGCACCAGTTCTCATTCCCACCAACGGTGTAAGAGGGTTCCCCTTTCTCCGCATCCTCTCCAACATTTGTGGTTTCCTGCCTTGTTAATTTTCCCCATTCTCACTGGTGTGAGGTGGGATCTCATTGTGGTTTTGATTTGTATTTCCCTGATGGCAAGTGATGCGGAGCATTCTCATGTGCGTGTTGGCCATGTCTATGTCTTCCTCTGTGAGATTTCTGTTCATGTCTTTTGCCCATTTCATGATTGGATTGTTTGTTTCTTTGCTTTTGAGTTTAATAAGTTCTTTATAGATCTTGGATACTAGCCCTTTATCTGATACGTCATTTGCAAATATCTTCTCCCATTCTGTAGGTTGTCTCTTAGTTTCATTGACTGTTTCTTTAGCTGTGCAGAAGCTTTTTATCTTAAGTCCAAATAGTTCATTTTCGCTTTGTTTCCCTTGCCTTCATAGATGTATCTTGCAAGAAGTTGCTGTGGCCAAGTTCAAAAAGGGTGTTGCCTGTGTTCTCCTCTAGGATTTTGATGGATTCTTGTCTCACATTTAGATCTTTCATCCATTTTGAGTTTATCTCTGTGTATGGTATAAGAGAATGGCCTAGTTTCATTCTTCTGCATGTGGATGTCTAATTTTCCCAGCACCATATATTGAAGAGACTGTCTTTTTTCCAGTGGATAGTCTTTTCTGCTTTGTCAAATATTAGTTGACCAGAGTGCTGAGGGCCCATTTCTGGATTCTCTATTCTGTCCCATTGATCTATGTGTCTGTTTTTTGTGCCAATACCACACTGTCTTGATGACCACAGCTTTGTAGTACAACATGAAATCTGGCATTGTGATATTGAATATTATGAATATCCCCCTGGCTATTTGGGATCTTTTCTAATTCCACCAAAATCTTAAGATGATTTGTTCCAACTGTCTGAAGAAAGTCCCTGTTATTTTTTTTTAAGATTTTATTTATTTATTCCTGAGAGACACACACAGATAGAGAAAGGCAGAGACACAGGCAGAGAGAGAAGCAGACTCCATGCAGGAAGCCTGATGTGGGACTCGATCTCAGGTCTCCAGGATAAGGCCCTGAACTGAGGGAGGCGCTAAACCACTGCGCCATTCGGGCTGCCTTGAAGAAAGTCCATGGTATTTTGATAGGGATTGCAGTGAACATGTAAATTGCCCTGGGTAACATTGACATTTTCACAATATTAATTCTGCCAATCCATGAGCATGGAATATTTTTCCATCTCTTTGTGTCTTCCTCAATTTCTTTCAGAAGTGTTCTGTAGTTTTTAGGGTATAGATCCTTTACCTCTTTCGTTAGGTTTATTCCTAGGTATCTTATCCTTTTGGGTGCAATTGTAAATGGGATTGACTCCTTAATTTCCTTTCTTCAGTCTCATTGTCAGGGTATAGAAATGCCACTGATTTCTGGGCATTGATTTTGTATCCTGCCATACGGCCGAACTGCTGTATGAGTTCTAGCAATCTTGGGATGGAGTCTTTTCAGTTTTCAATGTACAGTATCATGTTATCTGTGAAGAGGGAGAGTTCGACTTCTTTACCAATTTGAATGCCTTTTATTTCTTTTTGTTGTCTGATTGCTGAGGCTAGGACTTCCAGTACTATGTTGAATAGCAGTGGTGAGAGTGGACATCCCTGTCATGTTCCTGATCTTAGGGGAAAGGCTCCCAGTGTTTCCCCATTGAGAATGATATTTGCTGTGGGCTTTTCATAGATGACATTTAAGATGCTGAGGAATGCTCCCTCTATCCCTATACCCTGGAGGGTTTTGACCAGGAATGGAGGTATATTTTGTCAAATGCTTTCGCTGCATCTATTGAGAGGATCATATGGTTCCTGTTTTTTCTCTTGTTGATATGATCTATCACATTGATTGTTTTACGAGTGTTGAACCAGCCTTGCATCCCGGGGATAAATCCCACTTGGTCATGGTGAGTAATCTTCTTAATGTACTGTTGGATCCTATTGGCTAGTATCTTGTCGAGAATTTTTGCATCTGTGTTCATCAGGGATATTGGTCTATAATTTTTTTTTTTTTTTTTTTTTTTTTTTGGTGGGGCCTTTGTCTGGTTTTGGAATTAAGGTGATGCTGGCCTCATAGAACGAGTAAGGAAGTATTGCATCTCTTTCTATCTTTTGGAACAACTTTTGTAGAATAGGTATTGTTTCTTCTAAAAAGAAGATAGAATTCCCCTGGGAAGCCATCTGGCCCTGGACCTCTGTGTTTTGGGAGGTTTTTGATGATTGCTTCAATTCCCTCCCTTATTATTGGCCTGTTCAGGTTTTCTATTTCTTCCTGCTCCAGTTTTGGTAGTTTGTGGTTTTCCAGAAATGTATCCATTTCTTCTAGATTGCCTAATTTATTGGTGTATAGCTGCTCATAATATGTTTTTTCTTTTTTTTTCAAATCGTTTGTATTTCCTTGGTATTGGTTGTGATCTCTCCTTTTTCATTCGTGATTTTATTAATTTGAGTCTTTTCTCTTTTGTTTTTAATAAGCCTGGCTAATGGTGTATCTATCTTATTAATTCTTTCAAACAACAAACTCCTGGTTTTGTTGATCTGTTCTACAGTTCTTCTGGTCTCTATTTCATTGAGTTCTGCTTGAATCTTAACTCTCTTCTTCTGCTTGGTATAAGTTTTATTTGCTGTTCTTTCTCCAGTTCCTTTAGGTACAAGGTTAGCTTGTGTATTTGAGTTTTTTCAATTTTTTGAGGGATGCTTGTATTGTAATGTATTTCCCTCTCAGGACTGCTTTTGCTGTATCCCAAAGATTTTGAATGGCTGTATCTTCATTCTCATTAGTTTCCATGAATCTTTTTAATTATTCTCTAATTTCTAGTTTCAAAGCATTATGGTCTGAAAATATGCAGGGACAATCCCAATCTTTTGGTATCAGTTGAGACCTGATTTGTGACCCAGGATGTGGTCTATTCTGGAGAAAGCTCCATGTGCACTTGAGAAGAATGTGTATTCAGTTGTGTTTTGGTGGAAAGTTCAGTATATATCTGTGAAATCCATCTGGCCAGTGTATCATTTAAAGCTCTTCTTTCTTTGGAGATGTGATGCTTAGAAGATCAGTCCAAAACCCAGTGTCTTTTGATGGAATCATTAAGCCCATTCATGTTCATAGTAATTATTGAAAGATATGAATTTAGTGCCATTATAATACCTATTCAGTCCCCATTTTTGTGGAATATTTCTTTGGGCTTCCTTTCTTTTACAGGGGCCCCCTTAATATTTCTTGCAGAGCTGGTTTGGTGGTCACATATTCTTTCAGTTTCTGCCTATCCTGGAAGCTCTTTATCTCTCCTTCTATTCTAAATGAGAGCCCTACTGGATAGAGTATTCTTGGCTGCAGGTTCTTATCATTTAGGACCCCGAATATACCCTGCCAGCCCTTTCTGGCCTGCTAGGTCTCTGCGGAGAGGTCTGCTGTTAATTTAATATTTTTCCCCATATCAGTTAGGAATCTCTTGTCTCTCACTGCTTTAAGGATTTTTTCTTTATCTTTGGAATTTGCAAGTTTCACTATTAAATGTGGAGGTGTTGAATGGTTTTTATTGATTTTGGGGGAGGGGGATCTCTCTATCTCCTGGATCTGAATGCCTGTTCCCCTCCCAAATTAGGGAATTTCTCAGCTATAATTTGTTCAAATATGCTTTCTGTCCCTCTGTCCCTTTTGGTGCTCTCTGGAACCCCAATTAAACGTAGATTTTTCCTTCTAAGGTTGTCATTTATTTCCCTTAACCTTTCCTCATGGTCTTTTAATTGTTTTTCTCTTTTTTCCTCAGCTTCCTTTCTTGCCATCAATTTGTCTTCTATGTCACTCACTCTTTCTTCTACCTCATTAACCTTCATCATTAGGACCTCCAGTTTGGATTGCATCTCATTTAATTGATTTTTAATTTCAGCCTGATTAGATCTAAATTCTGCAGTCAGGAAGTCTCTTGAATCCTATATGCTTTTTTTCCAGAGCAACCAGTAGCTTTATAATTGTGCTTCTGAATTGGCTTTCTGACATCGAATTGTAATCCAAATTCTTTAATTCTGTGGCAGAGAGTATTATTTCTGATTCTTTCTTTTGTGATGAGTTCTTCCTTCTAGTCATTTTGCTCAGTGCAGAGTGTCGTATGAGTGGACTGAGTCAAGAATATCAACCACAACCTAAGTAAATTTCACCCTAGATGGTTCTGATGAGGTCAGAGACCATAAAATGAAAACAAAGATCAGGACGAAATAAAACAAGAGAACCACTAAAGTGAAAAACGAATTTTAAAAACAAAGTAGTAAGAAATAAAGGTCAAGAATCCCAAAGGAGAAGAAAAAGAAAAGAATAAAGCAAAAATAAAGAGGAAAAAAAGAAAAAAAATAAAAGGAAGAAAAAAATGGAGGGGACTGCGAGATGGTGGTGGTGATGAAGTTGTAGTGGAAGGAGAATGTAGTTTACTTAAGAGGTCCTAGAGGGTGATTCTCTTGGTTCCGAGTACATTAAGTTCTTTATGTTAGAAGATGCTCAGTCCCAAATTTATATAAACCAGAAATACTTGTAGAGGGCCATAACATTGACCACCAAAACATAAATGAGATAAAAGAAGGGGGCAGAATGGGGATGAGGAATCTCACAGAATGAACAAGCATGGTATACCACTTGGTTCTGTGTGCATGCTGGTCATGTTTTAGAAGGTATTAACTTCTGCCATCGTAGAACAAAATGAGGCAGAGAAAACAAAACAAAACAAAACACAAAACAAAAAACCATATCTTGTATATCTCCCCAAATTAAGTTGAATATGTTGGAGGAAATCTAGAAATGAAAAATATTTCTAGGGCCTATAATTGTAGAAATATCAAAGTCAAAATGGAAGAATCTTAAAAATGAAGAGGTGGTAAAATATTGTAAAGGTGGGAAAAGAGAAGAAAAAATTGGAAATTTATAATCCGATATAAAAGAAGTTGTACTGGCAAAAGGGGAGCGGGGAGAAGGGGTATCCTCTGGTTCTATACACTGTAAATCCCTTGACTTCCCTGGAGCTTTCCAGCATTGCTTGGTGGAGAACTTGCTCTTCCCCTATCCTTCCAGCTGGTCTCCTGGGGGAGGAGCCTGCTGTGCTGATTCTCAGATGTGTGCACCTGGGGGAGCTACCCCGCTTCCCATCGGGTGCTGGGCTCAGGTGAGCTGTTGACGCCATGAGGCTCCTGTTCCCTGGTGGCCCCTACCCTCCCAGGCACAGGGTGAGACCAGGAGGAACAGCAACAGTGGCGGTCAGCTCTCCAGCTCTAGAGTCAGCTCCTGCAGTAACTACTGCAGCTCCCCGTCCGCAGGGGCCTGGATGCTCCGGGGCGGTGGGGGGTGAGAAGGGGCGCTGATCTACACAGCTCGGGGCCACCCAGCTCGCCATCCTAGGCCCTCCCCACCTCCAGGTGTCCCGGGGGTAGCGCAGGATGGTGGGCTGTGTCCCCCGGCGCCCTGGATCCGGGCCCTGTGCTGCAGGAATCATGCTCCCAGTAGCTCCCAAAGGCATCAGGGTGCAGCCCCCTTTGCCCAGAGCCCCCGCCTGACCCACAGGCTTCTCCTGAGGCCCCACCAGGTGCACCCCGCCCTTTACCGAGCTCGGCTTGTGGTGTGGGTGGGCTCTCCCCCGGGGCGCCCCTCTTCTCCTAGTGACCCCAGGAGACTGGAGGCCCCACTGCCCTTCCTGTGGTTCTGCCCGGTTTCCCTGCTGAGTGCCTTTCCCTCAGGGAAGAATCTGGGGGGAGTTTTAAAATTCCTGCATCTCTGGGGCGGGGCTTTCTTGTCTGGAGGCTCCCACTGCCCCCCTTAGCCCAGCTGCTCGCAGGGCCCCTCCCCCACTAGATTCTTTTTTATTTTTTCCTTCCTTCCGACCTTGTTAGATGTGAAAACTTCTCTCTGTAGTGTCCGGCTGTTCTCTCTTTAAATCTCAGGTTGGATTTGTAGGTGTTTGGGATGATTTGAAAGCTATCCAGGTAAGTTGGTGGGCACAGGTGAGGTGAGGCCCCCACTCCTCTGCCATCTGGCCCCGCCTTCCCATTTGATGTCCTCATTGCATTGATTGGTGTTCAGCTTTAACTAAATATAAATAAATAAATAAATAAATAAATAAATAAATAAATAAATAATAAATGAATACACTCTAGCTAGTACAAGCACAAGGGATCTATTCCAGGTATTAAATTGCTTATAGAATGAATGTGGAGGATGAAGAAAGACTGCACACTAAGCTTTTAGTGATGACTTCAAAAGCTATACTATAGAAGCTGGTTACGAAGGGACCTATGAGTTTCTTCCACAGTCAGGAAGCAGTCAGATCAGCAAATATCCAAAATCAAAGAGTTTTCCCTAGAGATGCAAACTCTTCTATGATTGAGTTTTACAAAAAAAGCTGATGAAGAATTAAAAAAAAAGAAAGAAATAGAAAGAAAGAAAGAAAAAGAAAGAAAGAAAGAAGAAAGAAAGAGAAAGAAAGAAAAGAAAGAAAGAAAGAAAGAAAGAAAGAAAGAAAGAGAAAGAAAGAAAGAAGAAAGAAAAAGAAAGAAAGAAAGATGGCTTCCAAATACACTACCTCACACAACTACCTACAGTTAGTGAAAATAAATCATCTAGGTGCAGAGCAAATCAGGGAAATGCAGTTTTTAACCTTCAGTACTTTGAAGTCTGGGCAATTCACTAGAAGGAGCTGGTGCCCTCCGCTGTACACAAGCCTGCCCGTCTGGCTTCTAAATACCTATACATACCTTCTATCCATATTTAAGCTTCTGAACAACACTAGGGACAGGAATATGTTACCATTCAACATAATGCAACAATGCTACGTCAAAATGAAAACCACAAGATAGGATCCAGTATTCCAACAGCCACTGTACTCATTTCTAGGAGATAGTCATCCCTTTTAGAGTTATTATTCCCACCTTTACATCCTGAAACTTATAAACTAAACTTTAAAACTATCCACCAAAACTGTATACTGTGTAAAATATTAAAAAGAGAAAAAAATTAGAACTTTAAACAAGAGAGATACATGAAAGATCAGTGATAGATAACAGACTAAAGAATGCAATATGAATAGCTAGTAAAACCTATGTTTTAGGAACAAACCATAAGCTTGTAGTTAGTATTTATGATTTCTTTCTTTTGTTGCATATTTTAGGTATCCTTTGCCTGAGGTAAAACCTTAGTTGACTGAAATTCTTCAAATGGGATAAACTGGTAATTTATTCATGAATAATTTGAACACCTAGAAGTCTTAATATTGAATCATAGTTTAATACCAATTTACCCCCAAGAAACATGGAAGTTGGGGCCACTTTGGAGGATTCCATTCCACCTAAAGTCCTCTTGAGATTCTAGATCAGTCCTATAACATTTTAGTAAATCCCATATTTACCATATTTACCTACTGGTTCTGAGTCATGAGGAGCCCAAAATGATCAGGTATATTTTCATTTTTAAGTAGCATGGAATAATCTTTGTGCTGTCTGATAAAAACAAAACAAAACAAAACAAAACAAAAAAACAAAAAAAAAAAACTTCTCTTAAACTCCAAGACCTCTAAACTATGATAGGTTAAAAGCTGGAAGAAGGGAGCAAACATTTCCCTACTAAGCCATTTAGTATAATTTTGAGAGTTGTCCTTCCTGGTCCCACACCCCGTTTTCAGGCTCCATGTATTCTATAGGGAAAATGAAAAAAAAAAAGGATTTTTTCAGCCCATGGGATAGAAAGCTAAAACAGATGTCTTGTGCAAGTGCACTAGATACCATAAACTTTTTTTTTAAAGATTTTATTTATTTATTCATGAGAGACAGAGAGGCAGAGGCATAGGCAAAGGGAGAAGCAGGCTTCCCACAGGGAGCCCAATATGGGACTTGATCCTGGGACCCCAGGATCACACCCTGAGCGAAAAACAGATGATGAACCACTGAGCCATCCAGCCGTCCCTAGATACACAAAATGTAAACTCACCAATATTACATGAGCTTAGTTTTAATGATTGGTAATTTGGTGTTTATTAAAACAAGATTTTGAAATGAATACTTCTGAGAAAAAAGTTTCAGAATGACACATCATCAGAATTCACAGAAACATTGCCTTCTCATAAATTTGCATTTCTAAAAGATATATCTCTCTGAGTTTTGGATTGTTTATATGGAAAGCAAATTGCCAATAGTACAATCTATTCCCAGATATACACTCTCAACATGTCCAGAACCTGTGTTCTCTCAAAGCCTATTCCCTTTATGTCAGTACCAGAAATTCCATCCTCAGATATAAACCTGAGGGTCATATTGATGTGTACCTTTCCCTCACTGTTCACTCAGTCAAGATCACAAATTCTGGGTACTTGGGTGGCTCAGTGGTTGAGCATCTGCCTTGGGCTCAGGTCATGATTCCAGAGTACTAGGATCAAGTCCCACACTGGGCTCCCCATGGGGAGCCCTGCCTCTTCCTCTGCCTCTCTCTGTGTGTCTCTCATGAATGAATAAATAAAATCTTTTAAAAAAAGAAAAAGATCATAAATTCTATTTATATATAACCTAAGACCTTTTGAGCCAACTCTTTCTGGCCACCTTTCCAGCTTTATCTCTTTCTAAAGATCCTACCTCACATTCTAAATAAATGGCTTTTAGTTTTCTATCAACTTCATATTCATTTTTCCACCTGGTTGTTTCACTTTCCACTTCCATTGTCTAAAACATTCTTCTTCCCTTCCCTGTTACCATCCCCTCCTACATTCCCTTCACAGAAAACTTTCCCTCCCACAGACACCCACATACACATACTTGACTCATATTATCTTTCAAATTTTTCAAATCCTTCAAAGTAATTTCCTCCAGGCCATCTTCAGTGAACTTTTGGGTTTGGGAGATGGATCTCATTGCATTCTGTCCCTCCACATCAGTCTCTAAATTGTAAAACCCTTTTCACTCAAATTTATGTCTCATACTCTTTCCCATAAGGCTGATAGGACATGCATCAGTCATGTTCATGGTGATGATTTAAACCTAATTCAATCATATAAAAACAATATTTTTAAATGAAAGGAATTTAAAATTAATATTAATGCCCATGAAGTGTGAACACACAATCTTGATGTATGACAGTGTTTGTCTTCAAGTCAAAAATCTCAAAGGCAGTATTTCATTAAATATAACACTTTCAAAATGCTGTGATATTAATGGGGTGTTTCAGGTAAACTTTGATTGACAACCTAGGCAATCAGTGACAGGGATGGTTACCTGTTTGAATTACAGTGCTTCAAGGCAGAATAGAAACACCCACATCAGAGTAGGTAATTTCCAGCAAGTATCAAAATAAACTGAAACCCAAGAATTCTTGGTCATATCAAGATTTAGTCAAAACTTTGACTCATTGAGGAAGCTTTAATTTTAATTAGTTGTTTTTTTTTTTAAGCATTCAAATGCTTTGAATTGTGGAAAAATATAAGAGCTAAACAATGCAAAAAATGTAGAAAGCTTAAGTTGTCTATGTTATGTTGAAATTAAAAGATGAATGGAAATAATGATCAGTAGGTCTTCCTCTGGTAACTTTCATAAAATTTTAGATAGCTTGAATGTTACTTGAGGGAAAATAATAGATACAACAGGGATTTGATATAAATTTCTATCCATTTCTTAAATTCTGTTTCCTTGATTTGTTAACTAGAACAAGCAATTTTTTTACTAAGTACTTGCATTAAGAAAAAAAGTACAAAGTACTCTAGTGATACGTTAAAATAAAAAAAAAATCAATGTATGCAAAATATGATGAAATTATCAAGGAAACCAAATGGATTTTTTTATTATTATTATTTTCCAAATGGAAATTATATATATATACAAATTATATATATATAATTTGTATATATATAATTACAAATTAATATACAATACAAATTATTGTATAATTACAAATTATAATTTGTATAATTACAAATTAATTTTTAACTGTATTCTTAAATTTTGTAATAAAAGGACATTAATTATAGTGATGGAGATCAAGAATATTATTTTAGCAAATTTTTTCCACACTAAAATTTATTTTATGCTTAAAAACTATTCCCAAAGACTGATATGTACTTGATATTATGGACGTATATTAAATTATCACCAAAATAAATATGCTCCACACAAGCATTCAAATATATTCTCAAATAGGTATTAACATTTGTTCTTCCATGATTTGAGCTTAGGTTGCAGATACACATCTTGTATGGCATATTAACTATGAAGTTAATATAATAGTTTATATGTCACTTTTTAAGCAATTTATTGCTTTTGCTAAAAAACTGTTCACAGTAAAAATGAATCATAATATTATTCTTGTACCAAAAAAGAAGAAAAGATAAAGTAGTCATATATACTCATATTTATGGTTAAGTTATATATTGAGTTAATTTGAAAGTGAGACAAGTACTAAAACAAAAGTCTTTAATACGTGTTCTTTGTAATTCAGGGACCATTTGAATTCAGTTGAAAATCATCATTATTATACTACATAAGCTTTTATAATAAAATACTGAAAAATGAATCTTAAAAATACAACCAAAATCAAACCAACTAACAAAAAACAAAATCAAAGAAACAAAATAACCACTTGAGAAAACGGAAAACAAAATGCAGCAAAAGAAAAAATGAGGAGTCTACTAAATTAAACAGATATTATTGACAATATACTTATTTTTTTTCTAATGAGAGCTGTATACAGAGAACAGGCAGTTTTCTAAGTAGTATAGTTTGCATTGTTCTAAAAAGAGTGCTCATTACCCAAATATCTACTTCCTATAGTCAAACCATATCATTAAAGACCTTAATTTTTAAAGAGAAGACTCCATATGAAGCATGAAAACAAATTTGTTGGAATGAGGGATTTCAACCTCAAAAAAAACTAAAAGAACACCTGTGGTAGACTGCTCACACAAGTAGAGGTAGAAGATGTATGGGTAAAAGAAGAAGGGAGCTCTAATTGGCTGGTACAGCTGGCGTGCTTGGCAGGAGGCCTTGAATGGTGCCATTCAAAGACCAACAAAGTACCATACTTCTGGAGAATGTTTCCCCCAAAAAAGCATAAAATCCAACTTTGCTTATTTCAGTGGATCTTGGGCTTGGCCTTTATTTCCCTTACATCCAATACACAAAGCCCCAGGCAGAGTCTCTTATATTCAAGGCAAGTGTACAGTTGTGTCCCCATAACTATCTTTGTTATAAGTCCTTTAGGGAAACATCATTAGAACTGAGTCTGTCTCATGATATGCCTTTAAAGTGTTGTATATTTAAAGAAATCACGAGAGAGCCTTATGCACTGACTTTGAATGAAGTCACAGAGGAGAACATTGAATTTCAAATCAGATAGATACCATTCTGATTCTGCCTCTTAGTAATTGATCTTGTAAAAGTTAACATTTCTGAAACTCAGTTTCCTCATTTGTTAAATGGAGAATGTGATGAGGTTTTCTTTGATTGTTTTATGAGGGTTGAATAATAATAAGATAATTTATTCAAATTGATATACACATAATTCCTCATTCTCACAAATGACAGTATTATTACTATTCATTCAAAAGTAAAGATAGAAGTTTAATTAAAGTTCAACAAATGTAGCTTCATCTCCTTTTAATTCATACCTTTGAGTTTCAAACCATACCCTAAACATTCTAAGATCCATAGTATCTTACCAGTATTCATATCAAGCATTTACTGAAGGTAAAGAACACCTTCCTCATCTATGTATTTTACCATCAAGTCTTCTGTCTTTTGTGATAGTATGTTTCCTAAATGGCAGTCAACTCTTAGCATGTGTAGGCATCAAGTCTGACCAAATTAGTTTTTAGTATTTAGTGTACAAAACTTAGTATTTGGTGCACGTAACAGAGATGTAACAACAATTATAAATTAAGTGAGGTTTGTTTTTAATACCAGGGAAAAAGATAGAGAAAAAAAATGAAAAAAGTATCTCTGATAGGGGACTTTTAATAGAATGTCATTTTAGAGAACATAGAATCCTCACCAAATTTAGAAAGATTAAAAATTCTGATTGACAAAGGTGGCAAAATATAATTAACATAGAAAAAAAGATATGAGTCCAGATATATATGAGGTTATTTTGAGAATAATGATGTGTGTGGTCTGGAAGATACATGAGTTAAGACTATAAAAAATGTCTAAGTAAAATCCTCATAGTGCTGTCCAGAAGTTTAGATTTAGCTTTTCAACAAACCTCTTTTCTCGATACCCTGAGTACATTTCTGGACCGTGTTTTTCCACCTTTTTTTCTTTCTTTTTTCTTTTTTTTTCTTTTTCTTTTTTTTTTTTTTTTAACAGCTGGAATGGGTTTGTGATCATAGCCTAGCAAAAAGAACGACGGTGGAACATTCCACGTTGAAATTTGGTCAATATAAACCTCATGTACAGTATTATCTCATCTTCTCCTCCACGGGGGGTGGCTGGGGTGACTTTGGGAACCAATTTTTTTTCTTAAGATTTTATTTATTTATTTACTTGAGAGAGAGCAAGAGAGCACAAGCAGGGGAGTGGCAGAGAGAGGAGAAGCCGACTCTGCTGAGCAGGGAGCCTGATGTGCAACTCAGTCCCAAGGCCCTGGGATCATGACCCAAGCCAAAGGCTGACACTTAACCAACTGAGCCACCCAGGCGCTGCTGGAACCAAGTTTTGAAGTTAGAGAATGTCTATCATCCTGGGTCCCTGAATTTATTTTGTCAAGCCAGGGAATGAGAATCTGTTTAGTCAGCCATTAATATTTCAGGGTTTATCTATTATTGTGACTTGCATTAATTTTAATGCACTGTATTATATTCTGTACTAAGTCATCAGGTACTAGTGACCAGGAAGAGGCACCATTCTGTATTTTTAGAAGACTACTTTGTTGGTGGCATACAGGAAGTGTTTAAAGAAAGGGTCTTTATTTTTTAAGAAACTTCTAAAACAGAATAAACAATTGATTGGGGAACTTTAAACTAGGGAAAATACAGTGAATTTTAAAAAGGCAATGCATTGAGTTGCGATATGAATCCATTACCTCCAGGATAATTGTTAGTTTTTTAAATGTTATATTGGAACTTATCTGAAGCCATGTCAATGCTGAAATGAGTAAACTAGCTTCATGTATTGAGGAGAATCTACGTTTAGCCAATAAGGGATATCTTATCTTATGCCTGAAACTTGTAAAACACCATATTTATTTATTTTCCAAATGGTTTCAAATAAGCGAGATCTGAAAAGAGAGTTTAGACTATAAGGAAAAAGCAAGTGAGGAAGAAAGAAAAAAGGAAGAAAGGAAGGAAGAAAAACAGAGGAAAGGAAGGA
Organism: Canis lupus dingo; assembly: GCF_003254725.2. Taxonomy (NCBI): domain Eukaryota; kingdom Metazoa; phylum Chordata; class Mammalia; order Carnivora; family Canidae; genus Canis; species Canis lupus. Next base: position 29,880,972 of record NC_064276.1, on the reverse strand, counting down.
AGGAGGAAGGAAGGAAGGAAGGAAGGAAGGAAGGAAGGAAGGAAGGAAGGAAGGAAGGAAGGAAGGAAGGAGGAAGAGAGAGAGGGGGAGGAATGGAAAGGTTTTCGTTGAAAGTTTAAATTTAAATAGTCTTCTGAAGTGGTGATTCACGTATTGAGCCATTCCGCTTGCCTCCAAAAAGCCAGGTAAAGATTCCCTTTCATGACTCAATGTTCAAACTTGATTCAACTCAGTATCTTGTCTTCTCACTCTCAAATCCCATCTCTTATACTTTTCGAAGTCAATTTGTTGTATGAAAGTATTAATATTCATACAAAGAAATATACAAATCATAAGTGTATGGCTCAAAAATTTTTTTCCAAAATAAATGCAAAATACAAAAATATGGAATATTTCATAAATATGTGTGTCAGCCTGAAGGGAAGACATGCTAATATTTTAGGTATCGTTCAAATACACATGTACATAAAACCAGAATGACTGTCCCTGTGTGGTTTTGTGAAGAGGAAAATAAAACCTCTGAGAATTTAAGAACTGTGCAGGATAAGAGATGGAAGAACAGGGAATTCTTAATAATTAAACAATTACAAATAAGGCTCTAAAATAGAAAAGCTCACCACAAATGTAACCACCATGCTTGTCTTCTCTTTCCTTTAAAAATTTTTTTTACAGTAAATGAAATATGTGTCCTTTTTGGGTGTGGTAGAAAAATAAATTTTATTAAGAAATTATTAATCTTTAAACTTGACACTATTGATATCTGGAGACTTCAACATATGGGGAAATTGAGTGTTACTTTTGTAATATTCAAATTTCTGACAGCCTGACGGATGAGCATAACAACAGGGCAACATGAAAGAAGACACATATTTGCTTTCTGTCACTAAGGTAACAATACTGCCAAATCCTCAAAAGCAGCTACTTCTGTTTAAAATTAGTATTTACCGTTACTAACTACTACTAACTTGCTAGTATATACACATGGTCTTTAACGATCATAGTTAAAATTAGTTTCCCAAATTATTTAATCACCTCATTAATTAATATATTCCATTAACTGGAATATTACATCCTCTGATATATACTAGAATTTTTAATTTATATATAGTATAAATCTTAAATTTTTAGCTTGAGAAATATGCCACTGTTAGGCATGACTTGGCATTTAATAACTACCTGGATTAAAAACTCCTGTTTTGAACATCTGAGTATGTTTGTTGCTAGAAATGTCCTTGGGTTATCCCCATCTCAACTATTGTTTTTTAAAGAAATATCACCTAATTGTGAGGATTTTTTTAAAGTAAAAATACACTATAAGAACTCTAAATAATTATTTCTATATATAATTATTAAAGCTTTTACAATTACACATATTTCAACATGATGTACATTGTGTATATGGAAGGAATAAATATCAAACGATCCATCATCTGATGTTCTGTGCAAAAATATTTGACCTTATCTCTGACATTATCTTGGAGAATTTTCCCCCTCAAATTGTCCTACAGTGCAGCCAAATTCTAAATCAAATATCATTTGCATTTTTTAGAAAATATTTTATTTATTAGAATTTGTATATCAAAACTTAATTGAAAACTAGTACTATTTTGTCCTTATTAATAGCTTAAAGCACATAATAAGACATTTAGTCTTTGTTACACTATTTTATTGAATATTGACCAAGTATTTGCTTTTCCTTGTAATTTCATCATTTAATATTGAAATATGGACCACATATTCTAAATTGTTTATTACACACACACACACACACACACACACAATTATGCATTGTTTACATATAATAGGCAAAACAACGTCAAGTGTGTTCATAAACCACTATAAGACAAGATACATAGTAAAAGAGGAGACACACTATAATATAGTAATTTGATGAGGAGAAAAAAAATATCTCTTTTTGGAAGAAACTAAATATTCAAATATTCTTGTTCTTCTCAAGAAGCAATTATTTAGTTTTAAGGAGGTAGAAAAACATATAACTCCAAGGTCCCAGTTCTTCAAATGTTCTCTTTTTTATTAGTTGGCCTCAGGTTCACATATGCCTCAAGAGACTATCAGAGGCAAGAGCATTACCAGATCCCTCTGGAACTTCCTCCCTATATTTGTTAAAGGAAAAAAAAAAAAAAAAAGGTTTTGGTATCTAAGCCTTAAGCGAAAGTGTTCAATTCAGTTTTTAAGTGTGCAGAGAGAAAATGGTAAAAGCATGCAAAACTTGACAGAAGATTTTCTTTTGATTTTTACTGAAGCATGGAATAATCTTTCAGTCTTAATTCTGATAAGATAACCAGTTTTAATGAATTTCTGAAAACACATTCATTCAATCTCTCCGAAAGTTACAAAACTAAAGCAAGAAGTAAACAATAAAGCATTTTTAAAAACCTCTTTTGAAAAAAAAAAAAATAAAAAAAATAAAAACCTCTTTTGATAATTCTTCCAACAAAGAAAGTTAAATGTGTCCAGTGAAAGTTTTCTATCTCAACACTATTTTCTTAAGGGAATAAAACTTCTGTCAGCCAATCTGTGCTAAAAACACTTGCAAGTGACCTTCTAGTCTATCTTATGAAAATACAAAAAGGAATTTTTGTTCCAGAATCACAATAGCCCACCTGGACAATTTCTTTTCTCATTGTTATATCAGTCAAGAACATATAAATATCTTAATAATTACAGATAGGGTTTTCTTCATTAAAATAATAAAAAATGAGATAATCCTCTTCTGATTTATCTAAGACAGTGCTATTGAATTCTTGAAAAGTTAAAGATACTTAAAAAAATTTTTAAATGGCCAGAAAATCAAAATACTTGTGGTATTCCATGCAAATACATAAATCTTGTATAACCTGGAGAATTTGTCCAATTTTGCAAAGTTTATATTTTTTCAGAAGCAATGCATAGATAGCCCTTTTTAATTTTAAATAACAGCTTTATTGAGATATAATGCACACATAATGAACCTTGCCCATGATTACTAGCTGATTGCTCTACTGTTTTCATGAACATGCCTTGGTGCATGATTCGCTCCAAATAAAGTTGCTGCCCTCAGGTAGAGCATGGTATTATGAGTCTTTGAGGCTTGCTCCCCTAACATGCTCCCCATCTCCTCCCTTAGAGGGCAAAACAGTTTATCTATGAAGCAGGAGTTGAAGGTGGAATTTATCTTTCACTGCCTGTTACAACAGGATCTTACCTAAGGAGTGAGATTGAAATAGCCTCTCCATGTCAAAGATAGGAGCTTCCAATAGGTGGCTGAGTACTCCAGGGTAGCTTTTCCCCAACATAGAGCGGGGGGAAATGGGAGACTGCACTCGCCGGACTTTCCCTAGAGAGTGGCAATCAGGGTTGGGAAAACAGGACCATTGCTTGGCTACCATCATTCACTTTTGCAGAGTAGAGCTGGAGAAGATGGAATCTACCACTATTTTTTGAGCCTGCTGGAATAACTTTTCCACACCAGGGATATCAGTGGGAGTGAGCCCCCAATTCAAATGCTATTGCCTTTCATTCACATTACTAGGTTTCCAGAGACTGTTGAAAAATGCTTCCCAATTTGTTGTAAGTCAATCTCCAGAGACTATGAATGATTGTCTTTGCTCATTTTGACCAATTTATAGCTTCTTTTTTGGGTGAGACCTTTTGCCAAGCTGCTCATCGTATCATTCCATGAGACCCACCTGGGTATTTCTTTCCAGATCCAAATGCCAAGTTAGATTAAGTCATACATTTAAAGTGTCTACAATATACCATAAATAAGAAGAAGAATCACTAACTAATTTTTAAATAATTGGAAGAAGTAGGCAGAGAGGAGATTATAAATAAAGTATAACTTTTTTATGATGGCTAAGCTTTTTCCACCAAAAAAAATCAGAATCATTCATGAGTTTTTTGTTTTGTTTATATTATAATATATATTATATATATCACTTATATATATCACTTCTCTATAAAATATATCCTTAGTAGGATCATCTAGGAATATCATTATGCATTCAGTCTTTTTTTAACTTTGGAATATTATTTTTATTCAATGAAACATAGTTAAAAAATTAACTAGACTTTTGATATCTTCATATTTGAAATTTAAAATAAGGTGATGTTGTTTTCATTGATCAAATGGAATTATCTCTATAGCTGAGAGTTCCAGCTCTTTTCATTCTTTTTCACTATTGTAAATAATTCAGAAAATAATTCCACCTTTACTCTTCCGTAAGTATATTTTACTTTTAAATTATTGGGTACATCTATGCACTCTAACTAAGCAATTTAAATTTAATATATTCTCACAGAATGTGTATTATGTGGATGTTATAAGCTAATTAAAAAGGAATAAAGTAGAGCTCCAATCCAGTAATTTTCACTACCTAAGGGGAAGTACAAAATTTAGTTCAAAATAAAATTGACAGGATAGTGCCAGTGAAGATGAACACAAAGAACTATGACAGTTAAAAATAAAGGTTACATTAGTTTGGGAGAATCAAGACAAAAAACTCATAGTGTATAGGACACATGTTTATTTGTTCATAAGTCTCTTCCTGCAGAGCAGCAGGGTATAAGATGTAAAATAGAGGGCAGCCCTGGTGGCTCAGCGGTTTAGCGCCACCTTCGGCCTGGGGTGGGATCCTGGAGTCCCAGGATCGAGTCCCACTTTGGGCTCCCTGCATGGAGCCTGCTCCCTCTGCCTATGTCCCTGCCCCTCTCTATGTCTCATGCATAAATAAAATCTTAAAAAAAAGAAAATAGAGATGTAAAATAGAAAGAATAGAAAGATGTGTGTGTGTGTGTGTATGTGTGTGTGCATGCATGTGTGTGAGAAGAGAGAGAACAAGTGAGATCATACTTGATACTTCAAAGTAAGAATATTTGGGCATATTTTCATTAGGTTAAATTGAAAGAGAAGAGCTTTGCAGAGAGGAAATTCTTGACAGCATACAAGTTGAGGCACTGAGTCCAGGAAAGGAGTCACAGACCACTATGCCCTCAGAGACCAATGGATTAGTCCAATTAAGTGGAGTGGGCCACATGTAACAATAAGGGAAGTGGGCACTGTACCCTGAAAAGAACATAGACTTTGCTCATCTCCAGACAATTATTTTCATGCAATAAATACATATGGTCAAAAGACACATTATCTGCATATCCTGGTTAATTATCTCTCATTGATCATCTTCTATAGTCAGGAAAGCTTTCACAAAGACACTATTCAGTTGCTTCTATTCATTGGCCCAGAACCAGATAGTCTTCTCTATAAAAATCTATGGTTTTCCATGTCAGTGAGTGTCTTATTATAAATACTTTAGAAAATTCTGTGATTGCTCCTTCTTCTGATAAAGGATATTCCTAACAAAATTCAGTTCAAATATTTGGGAATTTAAGAAAGAAAACTTCACTTTTATGTATCACTCATGATGTAAAAAAATAAATCTTATAGTGAATAAATTCCTGATATGAATGTGGCCTTGTTATAATAGTTTATAAAACACAAGTGCATCTTGAGTTACTATATGTTTAAACTATAGACATTCCACCTTGATTTTCAGTATTTTCATTTTTAAAAAGATGTATTTATTTATCTGATATAGTACCTGTGCAGGAGCAGAGAGAAGGGTATAGGGAGAGAATCTTTAAGCCAACTCCCCACCGAGTGTGGAGCCACATTCAGGGCTCAATCTCACAACCCTGAGATCATGACCTGAGCAGACTTCAAGAGTGGGGCACAATCAACTGAGCCACCCTGGCACCCTTATTTTCATGAAAAATTTCCAACTGTAATTCTTATGCTTCCACTGCCACAATAAGTAAATCAATTAATTAATTAATTATTTAATGACACACTGTGTCAAAGATCCTCTGACCATATGTGAGGTTAAATTCTAAAGTGAATTTGTATCTTTGATACTTTTCCACTACGCAAAATATTTAATTAATAATAAGCTTATGTTTCATAACTTTTCTTATATTACAAAATTTCAATGATAAAAACTATCTTGATTTTTGTGGTATCAAATATCTAAGTCTCCACTTTGTTGAAAAATTTCAAAATTTATATGAGTACAATTTACAATGTATTCAGTATATTCATGGCAAATGCTCAATTAAAATGACATTATTGATTAATGAATAAGTGAAGAATATATTTGATATTTTATCATCTTGAGGATTTTTTAAAATATCACACATAATTCATATTTGGATAAATCAATGATTCATACAGTGTTCCAATCCGGAAAGATCAAATTATGAAGAAAAACCCTAAGTGTTTCCAATTATAAGAACAAGGTGTTAGATATTGGGGAATCTCAGGAAATATCTATTAATTTTCAAAAAATAACTTATTAAAATGTATTGATGAGTATAGTTAACTTTGTGTAACACCTACACACAATCACAGGTTTGCTACGAAGGAGATTGAACAGGTTTTGCAGTAAAGACTTTAATTCTAGAAGTGGGGAATGAAGTTGAGTACCTTATTTTTAAAATCCAAGAGACTAAAATGCTCAAAGAAGCTGTGTCTGTTTTTGTGAAAAAAAGAAAAAAAGGCATGTTATCAAGTTGAACAATATGCTTCAACATGCCTATTTCTAAAAAGAGTGATTTGAAGCTGAGAATAACTACAAGAATGGAACATTAACTATTACATTTAGAAGAGGACTACTGTAGAAAGGTGACATTTCTGCTTCACATATCTTCCAGTGGGAACAATGGATTCCTCGCCTCCTAATGTCATCATGAACATAAAATCGTTATGCCACACTGATTGAAAAATCATTGCCCCCTAATCTATATTCACTACATTTGCAGTTGCATTCCCGTATCACTATTCTTGAAAGCACCTTCAACTCTCTGTTGTTATTTAACTTATAAAGATAGTTTCATAGTTGCTATTGTTGAGGAAATTCAACTGAAAACAAAATCTTCTTTCAACATAGAATATCCTCTCCGCAAAGATAGAGGGGGAAAAATACAGTTTTATTATTGAATAAGTTTTCACAGGCTGTCTGCTAGGAGGTAGCAAGGATAAAAATAAGCCTCACCATTTTATACAGCCTACCAGAAACAATCATTACATACATGTTCTCGAGATGAACCATACCCACCCAGTCCTCAAGGTAGAGAACTTGACAGCACCAACAGTTGCAGCTAGTTTATTCTAACTTTACCTGGTAATAGGTGACTTCCTGTGTTGGCTGATTGGCTTTACCTAGAGGGAAAACAAATTTCTTACATCTTTGGGACAGAAGCAGTTCTGGAAGTTGGAACAAGGTGCCCACTCCTACCCTCCCACAGAAACTTTGAGATAGAGGGTGCAATTTCCCTTGATGTTTCCAGGTCTTTGAGAAAGACATTATTGGGTTATAAAGCTGACAAGAAGTCTATTTAGTTTTCAGAAAGGCTTACTTATATTTCAAAGAGAGGAGAGACTACTTTCAATTGGAAGTTCTCTAAAGTAAATAAATGCTCTGGAAAAAGGAAGGGAAGGCGATCCCTTTCCTTATTTTCAAGAGCAAGAATTAAGCCTCTTAATTTTAATTTGTCCTTACACTATGTAATAATAAAATACTTTATAAAAATTTCCTACGGGCTTAAATTGTGTGCTTAAATGAAAATTGTGTATCCCATAATTAGAGCACGATGAAATGGATGTAATTTCTCTTAAAAATGTATGAATAAATATTCTTAAAATATTTCTTCTCTTTTCTCCAAGAACTTATTGGCATTTACCTATTTACCAAAATTCTTTAAAGGCTTCATGAAATGGGTGTCAATTTTAAACGACACTTTGATGAAATCACTACTATTCTTATAATCCTGAGAAAGCTCTAAAGATCTGAAAGGTCATTTAAACACCTGGCATTTATAAAAGTAAATTATTTACCATTGAAATTAAATGAAATTGCATAGTTTTTTTACTTTCTTTTAAAGAATTATATGGCTCAATTAGTCAAAATGTAAAGATAGATGAGCTGTATTATATGTTAAATAGGTTTCCCCTTGACAAAGTATAATATGGCTTTCAAGAAGAAATGCCATTTTTGGAACACATCCCATTTTTTTCAGATGCCAGCTTCTCTTCAGTTACTGACCCATAAGCAGTGAGAAAGGAATGGGGGTAGGTAGAACGACGAATGGTTCTTTTCTTTTTTCCAACCCTTTCTTATCTCTGGCAAAGTCTAATTTTTAGCACTAGCTAGAAACACACAAGTTATTTTTGCTGTTGTAAAGTTAACCCATTCTTTCTTTTCTAGAGATATTCATTACTTTAAAAGTCTAATGCTTTAAAACTTATTTTTCTATTATTCATTTTAGAAAAACAGACAACAAAAACTATATTATCTTAGGAGCCATTCTTTTTTAGAGTCTGTGTTGTGACTGATCTATTAGGTTGTTTTGTTTCATACTATTCCTATGCCACAGGGGTAGAATAGTATAAAATATTGAATTTAATATGTTCATAAGAGCTTAACTAAATTTGCAGGGCAAGTAAAACATTAGTTTTAATGTAATATGCTTTATTAAGAACTTTTATCATGTGAAAATGAAGTGACTGTCAATTTTTAAAAGCATCTTCAACTGCTACAGAACCTTAGTTTGGAATTCTTGAGGCAACTAAATTGGTAAAATAAAATAAAAATTGACCAATTTTACTAATCCTCTATAGATTGTTCAAGGAGAATTTGATTTTTTTGAGAAATTGATTTTTTATAGCTTTTGTTTATTTATTCATGAGAGACACAGAGAGAGACAGAGAGAGAGAGAGAGAGAAGCAGAGAGAAGCAGGCACCATGCTGGGAGCCAGATGTGGGACTTGATCCCTGGATCTTCAGGATCATGCCCTGGGCCAAAGGCAGTGCTAGCTGAGCCACCCAGGCTGCCCAAGAAATTGATTTTAATCAAGGAAATGGCCACTGAATTGTAACATTCCTATTGTAAGGAGTTAATACCATATCCAAAAGCTTACTTTGTTTTTTTGCTTCATGCTATTGCTTCATTTTATTAGAAAGTAGCAAATTTGGTAATGTGCAAAGACTCAGAAATATATTCCATGGAACTTATTACTTTCTTAGCTCTATACTCTCCCTTTGTGAAATGCATTTCGACAAATGGCCACAGTGGTTTCTAAACAAAGGAAACATAATATCATTACTTATCAATAGTGGATTACCCATCTCATTCATATTTACTACACTAAGTATATTCTACTGGGGGAATAGTCTAAAAAGTCACAGTAAACCCAATTTTAAAAATTGTATTGAATTTATGTTGAATAAATAGACAATAATTACAAAGAACATTTTGAAGCCTATGTTTTCTTAATTATGAATTTTTTAATTGTGATATTTAACATTACATCCTATTAATTATTCTTTTGATTCAATTTCCATAAAGTATGTTTATCCATGACATACTACCAGTCATCTGTAGGACCCAAGGAATTTAACAAAAATCCCCCACCCCTGGACAAGCAGAGTAGGACTAACTCCATTTTGTGCTACACCTGCCATCCATGTATGACCCCCACATGACCTGCTTATTGCTTAAGGCATTCCCCCACCCTAGTCAAGCTGCTGAGCACACCCTTACCAGAAACCAGCTCATATAGGAATGCGGAACCCCTAGCCACCAAAGAATGTAAACCCCACCTTTTTTTTTTTAATTTTTATTTATTTATGATAGTCACACAGAGAGAGAGAGAGAGGTGGAGACATAGGCAGAGGGAGAAGCAGGCTCCATGCACCAGGAGCCCGATATGGGATTCGATCCCGGGTCTCCAGGATCGCGCTCTGGGCCAAAGGCAGGTGCTAAACCGCTGCGCCACCCAGGGATCCCTAAACCCCACCTTTTGCCCACCAAACCTGCATGCCAGTTCTGACCAGAATGATAGGCTAGTGCAAACGGTCACAATAGGGTAAATTGTAAGTCAATTGGCCACCCGTGTGTGGACCGACATGACTGTGCAACTTTCTGTGTGTGTTACAATCCCATTGGCCACTGGCCCCTATAAAACTGCTATGCCTCTTAACCTTGGGGATCAAGTCCCTGCTCCGCTGTGTCGGGTATACTTGGACCCAAGCTTGAGCTTGCAAATAAACCCTCCTGTGCTTGCATTAGTGTCAGCTCCTTGGTGGTTTCTTGGAATGCAATCTTGGGCACAACACGTCATTGTCATCTGTTCTCTGAAAGAATTCAAAATGGATTCAGTTTAATTCCTTACTAAGTAGGGTTTGAAGACTCTAATTAAAGTTCAGGGAGAGCAGCTGAAATTTCTGGCATTTGATCTCCAGAAGTACATGCACGTTATTGCTAGGTAAAGGAGTATTAATTCTTTGGATTATAATGAAGATGGGAAGCAAATGAAAACAAAGCCAAACATGTAGAGGGGATAATCTTATCAAATATTTCTTAAACATTTTTGTTTGATTAATGCAACCATTTTCCTATTTTTCTTATTCCAACAGAAAATTAAGTTCTTAGTCATCTGCATTAATAATACACAGCTAAATTTGAGAACTAATGGCTAAAATGTTTAACCTTGAACTTTAAATGATATGCTTAAGTCTAATGTGAAAACATTAATGTACTATGAACATTAGACTCATGAATATTGTGCTCATTTGGCACCAGTGTCTTATCTGAGTGTTTAATTTCTTTATAGAATTGAAGGTAGAAATCCAGAATCTTAAGAAAAGCTAAAAACCTTAAACACAGGCAAACAATCAGTCTTTACCTAAGTTTTCAAATGTAAAAACTCTTGTCAAAATACAATTGAATACTTCTGTCATGGTTAAAAGACAACTCACAATTTCAGAAGCTTGTGTACCTCTCCATTGTTAGTTTTAAATATATGGCCCAGCTGCATTTAGTTTTACGTAAGGAAGACTAGATTAATTATAAAAAAGCAAGTGAAACATTTCAGTCTGAAATATTAGTAAACAGAAATTAATCATATTATTTTAATAAGGAACGACAAATAAAACTCAAAAGTAGTGATTCTGTATTTTCTTTTTTCAGCCAGTATTTCTCAGTATTTTTCTCAGTTTTTACTTCTTTGACTTCTGTACTCTTTCCTCTTCAGTCAGATTCCTAAAGCTTTATTCTTCTATTTTCCTACACTTACTCTCTCTGAGGTCACACATTCATTGTTAGAAATAGCACAGCCATTGAGAGTGATCTCCAAGAAACCCAACTGCTTTAAGTTCCCACTTTTATTTACAGGAATTTCTAGAAAACCAAAAATCATCATTTGGATTTCCCTGTACTTCAAAGACAACATGAGCAAAACTGAAGAATGTTTCTCAGCAAATCATCTTCTGCCTCAGAATTTCATGATTCTGTAAATGCCATCACCATTCTTTACTATTTGCTCTTTTATAGCTCTCGCTTTTAAAATATTTCATCAAATCTTGCTGATTCTTTCTAATGAATTCATCTGTCAATTTCTCTTTTTACTGCTATCAACCACCTGTCTGGGTCGCTGTACCCTCTATTTTCTGAATTGTTTTTCTCAATATTACCTTTCCCTCCCTTATTTTATTCTATGAATATTATTTTAAAAACGTTTATAGAACATTATTTTATTGGCTTGTTCTTCTATTCAGAAATTTTAAAAATCATATTAATTATAACAGTAAAAATCTAATTTACTGAATCATTAAATTTCAGACACTATGGTGGACATTTAAAGCACATTATCATTGGGGCATCTGGGTGGCTCAGTCAGTTAAGTGGCTGCCTTTAGCTTAGATCATGATCTCAGGGTCCTGTGATCATGGGGCACCCCCTAAGTGGAGGGTCTCCTTCTCCCTTTCCCTTCACCCCTCCCCCTTACTTGTACTCTTTCTCTTCTTCTCTCTTTCCCTCACCCCTCCCCCTTACTTGTACTCTTCTCTTCTTCTCAAATAAGTAAATAAAATTTACTTCTCAAATAAGTAAATAAAATTTACTTCTTCTCAAATAAGTAAATAAAATTTTAAAAATATAAAGCATGTAATCATTTAAGTCCAATCTTTTGAACTAAGTATTATTCTTACAATTTACATAGACATTTTTAGCAGCTCAGGGAAGTTAAACAATCTACACACCTTGAGTAGCACGTACCAGGGTCCAGTTAGTAATGTAGGGCTTCTGTTCATTATTCTACTAAAAAGTCCAAAAGCTTTTTATTGGCAGCTTTGGTAAATTCAGCCTCCTTCTTTTTTTTTTTTTTTTTTTTGGTAATGAATTTCAAAGTAAACATAACTTTTAAGCAAAAACTTTTTTTTTAACTTGTTAATGAGGGAATCAGTAAGATGTCATGACTGGTTCAAAGGGCATCTGAGAAGCTAGGGCATACAGAGGACAAAGAAATGTTACACATTATAATATGTAATTCCTCAATTAGATATCAGACAGTTTAGTGTGCACAAGGCCACATCTTTTTAGGATTCTTTCTTCCACTGAACCAAAATTATTTGCATCTCCATTAGACAAATATCTAGAAGTTAGCAAATAACTTCAAAAAGTCTAGGACCTTTAACCGGTAGTAATTAATAGCATGAACTAAGTACATTCCCCTAAACCAGCACATTGCAATAAAAATATAATGCAAGCTACACACAGAATTTTTATTTTTAGTGGGCTTATTAAAAATAAAGAGATGAAATCAGTTTAGTATATTTTATTTAACCCAATACACCCCAAAGATTGTCATTTTAATGTCTAATCAATACAATAAAACTAAGGACCCATTTTGAATTCTTTTCATATTTGTCTTGGAGCCCAGTTTATATTTTAATTCATAGCCCTCTGAATTTAGACAGGTCAAAATTTAAGTGTACAATAGCCTCATATGGCTACTGATATCTTACTGGATAGTGTGGTCCTAAATAATATTTGGGTTGCTTCCACCAATGTATGAAATGCCACTCATTTTACGGCCTTAATTATAAGTTTCAGACAGTTTTTCTGAGAGGGTAAATTCCCAGCACTCTCCATGAAGTGGAAAAATCATATCTTCCCAGGAAATAATTACCACTCTTATTTTTTTTAAGATTTTATTTATTTACTCATGGGAGACACAGAGAGAGAGACAGAGACACATGCAGAGGGAAAATCAGGCTCCCAGCAGGAAGTCTGATGTGGGGCTTGATCCCCAGTCTGAAGGTAGAGCCACCCAGGCATCCCTAATTACCACTCTTAAAACTTAGGTCTACTTAACACTGACTCATCACACAAGGCTGGCCATTTCTCACTGAACCTTCATTACTCATATGTAGTCCCATTTTACAGTATAAGGTGAATTTCTGTTGAGTGCCAATTGTTCTATGTGCAACATCTTATTTAATCCCTTCAACTATCTCATGAGCTAGGTATAATATTATTCTTATTTTATAGATGAGAAACTCAAGGCATGGAAGGTTAAAAAAACTTGGCCAAGGGTCACAAAGGTAGCAAGTGACAGCTGGGATTTCAACCCAGGTACTGTGTTTGCAAGGCTTTCTTCTGAATTTTTCTATCTCCTTAAAATACTTTCATATACTAGTCCGGCCCAGATTAATAGACAGTTTCTGGGGCTCCTTGTGTGTTTTTAATGAGTACTGCATAATTTAGCACTTACCTTTAGATAATTGTTATAGCTGAACCATTTCTGATTCTCCTGTTTTATCACAAACTGTATAAGGACTAGGGTTATGATATGTTGTCACCAAGAGCACGCACTGCATAGAGAATTGGCTGGACATGTAAGTGATGCCTATTACGATTACAGACCCTTACTGTCTCCTTTAGAACTGATGTTTATCTTGCCTACATTAAAATGCCAAATAGTCACTTTACACCATGCTAAACTATGATCAGGAAAAATTTACCCTGCAGACAAAATACGATGAATAAGTCAAGCGATGGTCACGAGGTTGTTCCAAAAGATTTTCAGCAAAAGAGAATCAAGAATATTGAGAAAACTAGAACTGATGAGAACATTTTTTCTCCCAGATCTTGGGCCTATATTTAATTTTTATTGGCTAGTGATGGGAAATGGTTATTAAGTGTGGCTTCCTTGACAAGGGTGGTGAAGGAAATCAATGACCATGTAAGTAAAGTGATTCACTTGAAACACATTTTATCATTTAGCCATTAACTTTAAGCACCCACATTGCTTCCCTCAGGTTCCACATTTATTTAGTGCCTCAGGAGCATTGATTACATTGTTATAGTATCAATAGACTTATCAACAAAAGCAACTCTTTACTTTTCAGGATCTTCTATTGACTTCATGGAAACTGGTAGCAAAAGGAAAATTGTAATATAAAAAGTTTTGGCAAATGCATTTGAGCCAGTTTTACAATGTAAACATAAGATTTCTTGAGATATATCTAGGAAAAAAAAATAGTAGAGCAAATACCAAATGATTTACCCTTTGTTATTGCTAATACACAGTAGGTGACCCAATCTAAATATTTCCAGAAATATTTATCTTTTTTTCCTTTTTTTCTAAAAAAAAAAAAAAAAAAAAAAAAAAAAAAACGAGGTGAGGTTATTCTTAGAAATTTTAAATTTAAATAGGTTTATAATAGGCTTATATAAGTGTACTTGCCCAGATTAATCAACAATTTACTAGTCCAGAGATGTTTTAAAAGTAAGTTACTGAAGTAAACATTTACTCAATGGTTTTCATTGAAAAATGAATTTCATTAGGGTTCTAGAAAGAAACAAACATTAAAATAAGGCTTTAAATTATTTTCTAATAAAATTATTTTTCCATTGTCAGATCCTTTATTCTGCAGGGGCAAAAGTAGTTTGTTTTTCAGACTACACTTTTCTAAGTGTGTGACTGTTTAGTTAACTTACTGTTATATTAAGAGAGTGAAATAGTCATTAAAAACTGAATACACCACATTGTGTTTGATAATAGTTTAAAATATGCCACATTTGTTTAACAATAGTTTAAAATTGGTAGTTTTCATGCAGAACTATCCCCTTAACCAAAAGTTTCATTTTCTTCAGCTAACTTTTGTTACTTGGAGAAAACTCCAACTTTTGTGCGAGATACTGGATTGGAGATGATGATGCCAACTGTATTAATAGTTGATCTTCCTATTATCTTATAAATCTAGGATCATGAAATATTCTTACGTTCCCAGTTCTGAATACTCACTTAATATGGTTCATACAATATCATTTGAAATGCTTAAGACCTAGATAAAGCAAAAGAATATAGTAGACCAAAAATGAATTATACATCGAGACTTGCTTATTGACTTGAGATTTTTGTGAAGGTTTCCAATGTGACCTTCTCTGTCAATGTAAAAGTAACTCTCACAAATCTGAAATAGTTCTTACCTCAAGGGAAATATTGTCAAAGAATACCATGTGCAAAATTTAGCATGATTTTTGAAAAAATTTTAAAGTTTCAAAGTGACAGATTTTATTTCAAGGACTGACCCTTTTTTTTTTTTGTCTGCTATTCTTCAATCTGATATACTCTGTTTTTCAACACTGTGCATATACATACCACATGTCAGATTTTATATTTTGATTAAGGGAATATTCTCATCATTTTGTTTTAATTACAACGAATATTTTAATTCTGAAAGTTTTATTTAAAACTATATGGCTCTTATTATATTTGCTTCTTTTTTAAAGAAAAATAACTATTTATTATTTATGATCTTTAATATATATATTTCTTAACTTTGTTTTCAAAAAAAAAATGAGAATATAAGAAGCCAAAGGCCCAGTGAACCTAAAGTCAATAAAATCAATGTTGTGGGGTACCTGGATGGCTCAGTTGGTTAAGCATTCAACTCTTCATTTTGACTCAGGCCATGATCTCAGGGTCATAAGATCGAGCCCCATGTAGGGCTCCACACTGAGCCTGCTTAAGATTCTCTCTCCCTCTGCCCTTCCCCTCATCTCTCTCTTTTTCATCTCTCTCTCTCTCAAAAAAAAAAAATAATAATAATAATTAAATAAATGAAATCAATGGTGAACTATAATTCCATCTTTTAAAAAAATGTACCATGACTTAATTCCATTCCATTATGGAATTATTCCAAAATTCCATTATGATGAAGTTTGACCTTTGAAAACAATACTTTGAAATAATAGTAGTGGTCATAATCCCATGTGGTTATTTTTAAGGTATAATTCTTCCATCTGACAATGTCAGTGTATTTAAGTTTTTTGATATTACAGACACATTCATGGAAGTTATAAATATAAAAGTGAGAAATGTTTTCACTAGATTGTCGATGCAACCTTTATCCTTATTTGAAGTAATCTCTTTCACTATACTTCCACTCTGCACCTGTTGAGAATGTGATTATGCAAGTCCTTGTTTTGCTTACAAGACAAAGTACTAGGCATTGAAGTGAAATGCATTGAAATTTCAAAATTTAAAACTCTTTTAAATTAAAAAATAAAAGTATTTAGAATGACTATGCCTTTTTCATAAGTTAAGTTTATGTGTTAGAGATTATGGATAATATTTCTGTGAAAAATCAAAGATATTAAAAATGAGAAGTATGGCAAGTAAGTTTATACCCACTAGGTGGTATATGCACACATAGGTCCCAGGTACAACAGCTAGTTTCATTTCCATCACTTAAAAGCAAAAAACAAACAAATGAAAGACCAACAGAAAACATTTTGCACTCATCATAGTGATTAAAACCAGAGTTAATCTATTTTATTTTATTTTATTTTATTTTATTTTATTTTATTTTATTTTTTATTATTTTTAAAGATTTTTATTTATTTATTCATGAGAGACAGAGAGAGAGAGAGACAGAGACAGAGACAGAGACACAGGTAGAGGAGAAAAGCAGGCTCCATGCAGGGAGCCAGATGTGGGACTCCATCCCAGGTCTCCAGGATCACATCCTGGGCTGAAGGAGGCGCTAAACCGCTGAGCCACCGGGGCTGCCCAAAACCTGAGTTAATTTATTGTGGGATCTAAGTTGCAGTGTTCAAAATATTTAGAGGAACAATATAAAATAAATTTTAACTCCTAGAAACAATTCAATACCACCACCCCTAACATAGTGGATTAATTGTTACTTGAATAAGTTATATTAATTAGGCTATTACAACATTTGTAAAGGTTGGATAAACCTATTATTTCAGATTAAAAAAAATAAAGACAAAAAGTCCATCTTGGTTCAAACATATAATTGTTTGTGACCTTGGTTAAGTCAAAGAACATCTTCAGTCTCACTTTTCTCTTAAGGAAAGTGA
The DNA here is from genome assembly GCF_003254725.2 of Canis lupus dingo. Lineage (NCBI taxonomy): Eukaryota > Metazoa > Chordata > Mammalia > Carnivora > Canidae > Canis > Canis lupus. The sequence goes on along the minus strand of NC_064276.1, from coordinate 29,863,749 downwards.
TAATAATAGTTCCACTTATTTGTGATGTATACAGATGTACCTATCAAGCCAGGACCTCCTGGAGAGGCCTGAAAGCACTTTGAGGATCCTTTGCTTCCAAAAATGATTATAAGCATTATAGAATGGCTTTCTATATGCTGTGTATTATATATAAACTAACTCCAATCTTATTGGGTAGATTTTGTTAGTATCATCATGATATTACACTATGAGAAAACAGAAAGTGGAATTACTGACATTTTGGACCAAATAAGTCTGGTGGGCTGAGCAGTTCCATTCTTAGCCTCTGCTGGGCATAGGATGTTTAGCATCCTTAGCCTCTGCCCACTAGATAACAGTAGCATGCATCCTTTTGCCCCTACTGCCCTAGTTATGACAACCAAACATGTCTCCAGACATTGCCAAACATCCCCTGGTAGACAAAATTGCCTCCAATTGAGACTGGAGTCAACTGCAGTTCTAAAGTGTGCCAGAGCTCTGTTGCATTGCAATAACATAACCTATTAAGATTCTTAACATATTGCTCATTTGATTGTTTAATTTCAATAAAACACAAATAAGAACAAACTTGACAATGATTTTCTTTAAACAAGATGAAAATCACATTGAATAACAATTAGTTATCAGGACACAAAATTGAAACAAATTTTAAAAGAGTGACAAAGAAAATGAGGATTTATAAAAGTCAATCAGGGCAAATTTCTTTGGTTCAAAGGATCATGCATGCTACCCCAAACAGCATTTGCCTCAAAGATGTCAAATTGCCTTGCAAAATAACATTTGAGGCCAAAAATATAGAAGTTGTTTTAGAGACCTGACTAATTTTCTAAGACTGAGGCCCCAAAACTTCCTGGGCCTAAGAATTGCCTACAAATAATATATATCATATATATATATATATATATATATATATATATGATATATATTCTCATTTGCCAGAGATTCGGATTTCATAGATCTCAAGTGAAACTGAGACTTGATCGTACCAGTATCCTAGAAAATTTTGATGCAACTAATCTACCACATTTTGCAAAACTGTGAAATTACATATGAGAAAACTTTGAGCTCAGAATTAACACCACCCCAAAGATGAAATTGAACCTCTATTTCTCAATATCAAGATGGAGCAGGTGCAGGGTTTTGATCACTCTAACTTCATTTTTTTTGTTTTTTTGTTCTTTTTTTAATTTAAAATACTTGACATCATACCAAAATGACATATAATATTAGTTTCAGGTGTACCACTCGGTGACTCAACATCTATTTGTGTTACAAAACTCTTAGAAAAGGTGTGTGAATCTATATGTGTGCTTGTTTTTGTGAATGCTTTGATTCCATACACTTGATTATTTCTGTAGAAAGAAAATTGCTTTTCAATGGAAAAGAATGCGTTTTCTGTAGCATATGCAGTGGATTATCAGATTCCAACTGTGTTGCTTATCTTGGCAATTCTATCCCATATAATATGAATTAACTGAGTCCACCTCCCTTCCTCAGTCCTACTTTTCTGTGGAAAATCAGTTTTGTATCCATTTGCAAGTTGTCCAAAATTCCTTTATTTTATGTGTGTGCTGTTTTGACTTTTCTTTTGAACTGGTTATTACATCTGCCTGGTTTCTCTATAACAAGTGAGTAAAAGAAATTCCTTAACATGTGTTCATTTTTATATCTATATAGGAATCATGATTTTACCGTTTTTTTTTTCTGACAACCTTTTAACATTTTTGAAAATTTTGCTTCATCATTTTGTGATACCATGAATTGAAGTTATTTTATTTCAATATTTGGGACTTCTTCAGATACAAAAGATGGTTCACAAAAAAAGGAACAGATCTAGAGAGAAGAATCCTATTATTGTCTGTGTTTATTTAATCATAATCTTTAATTTTCGATCTGATCCATAAATTACTTAACAATTTTTATTAGATTTTAGCTAGTAATGTTTAGAGTCTATGCCTTTGAATCAGTCAGTATCACCAACTAAATAGAAAGTTAGCATTTTCATATTTTTAAAAAAATAAAAATCAATTGAAATTTTTCTTTTGTAAGAACTTTACAAGAGAATTGGAGACTTTTGTTTAATAGTTTTTTTAAACTTTAAAAAGAATTTATTTATTTTAGAGAGTGTGTCAGCATGGGGCGGGGGGGGGGGCAAAGGGGAGAATGAGACAGAGAGAGAGAGAGAGAGAGAGAAAAGCAGACACCCTGTTGAGTGCAGGGCCCCAAAACCGGGCTCTAATCTCATGACCCTGAGATCACAACCCTGAGCTCATGACCTGAACCAAAATCAAGAGTTGTACACTTAACCTGCTAAACCATGCAGGTGCCCCTGTTTTTTTAAACTTTATTTATTTATTTTAAAGATTTTATTTAAATTTTCAAATTTATTTATTTATTTATTTACTTATTTATGATAGACATAGAGAGAGAGAGGGAGAGGCAGAGACACAGGCAGAGGGAGAAGCAGGCTCCATTCAGGGAGCTTGACATGGGACTCGATCCCTGGACCCCGGAATCACAACCCAAGCAAAAGGCAGACACGCAACCACTGAGCCACTCAGGTGGAGAACAGATTCATAATTTCTCAAGAATTTGATCAGTGTAATGAATGTCTTTAAAATTAAATGGGGAGGATTATCTAAAAGGGTAACTGTTAAAGAGATTTTTAGCAGTTCCAGGTGGCTGATAATTGGATCATGCATGTAATCGGACTGGGGCACGGGTTTCTGTTCTTTTTTTTTTTTTTTTTTTTTCCTGTTGCTTGCTTGCTCTTTCTCTCATTTTGTCTTTCTCTTTTTCTTCTTTATTTCTTACTCTTTCTCATTTTTCTTTCTTTCTTTCTCTTCCTCTTTCCTTTTCTTTCTTCTTTCTCCCTTTTTCTTTCTTTCTCTTTCTTTTTAATGGAAGAAAGCATAGTAAAAAAAAAAATTATACTGTGCAATTTCTTCACATCCATTTCAATCCCTTGCCTATTTTTGAGATACTGCTCCATCTCTCCAGCCTATCGTCATTGTTAGAAAGATGTTTCTCCGTCTACCAGCTGGCAGCATTGTAATCCTGGTGATGTTATTTTTCTCTCTTTTCCTTCCTAAAAAGCAAACATATAAACAAGTGGACCTACAGTGTTTATCTCATGGAAGTTGTATAACAGAACTATAGAAGAGCAAGGAAGAAGAATGCTTTACCTTGCTTACTCTGTAAGTATAGTTTTTACTAATCAAAGTCCACAATAGGAGCTATAAACTATTTCATTTGTTTAGAGCTCTCTTTAATAATCTGTCAAAAACAAATTTCCTGGTGGTTGACACTGAATATCTATTTGGAAACCATCAGTGTAAATTGGCAAAATATGTACTCACATTCCCAGGTTAGAGAAAACATGTTTCCTTTTGAATAGAGTCATAAAGCTTTAAAGTATCTGCTACTGTATCCAATTACCTATAGAACTGAACAAAACAAAACAAAGAAACTTAGTCTTGTCTAAAACGACTGCTGAAATTGGAGAGAAATGCATTGGCCAAAAAAAAAAAAAAAAAAGTTTCTGCAATAGCTAAAACTTCATTTCAGCCTGGTTCTCCCAATATTATGTTTATTCATTTAAACATAAACATTTAACAATTAGGCATAGACAGAACTAATAGTTACTAAAAGGTCAAATGTTTATAATTTATTAGAAACAAAAGTTATGGAAGTATATTTTTGTCATCATTCCTGCGATTGTCAGCTTAATGTTCATCAGTTCCTAGTACTCTGCTCAGCCCTATTATTAAAGGAACAACAATATGAAGAAATTGCCTATTTTTGTATTCCCATAAAAAGACAATATTTTTTTGCATGTTGGAACCAAGTAATCAATTAAATTATATGTTCACTAATTCTGACTGTAATATGTTTAAATAATAAACATAATTTGTCAGAGTAAAAAAAGCCAAGGGATTAGGAATTTGGTAGCCTAGGTTTTGTGATGAGCTTAGATCACACAGTTGTGCCCTCATAGGCAAGCCATTTGATAGTTTTTTCACAAATTACATTTTATTTTCTTTTTCTACCTCATTCTTTCTGCTAGCTGAAAAAAGTGAAATGCATCTTACTACTACCCGCCTTTCTGAAGAATCAGCTTAGCCCAAGGCTGCAAGGATTTTTGTTGACTCCAAATGTTAGTTACCAGGATTAGGGCTCATTACTGATCACAAGACCTTTAAATTGTCTACTTCATTATTAACATTACATCAATGAAACATAATATTAAAAGAATATTTTAATATGAAACTTTGTTTTGAAGACAATAACTTTACTACGTGATTGCATTTTTTAATGCAGAAAAAGCTATGTACTTTTTTTTTTTTTTTTTTTTTAAAGCTATGTACTTTTGTGTGAAGATTGTTAACCTAAGGGGTAGGTGTTAATGGTATGTTAGAAGTAAAGAAAAAGACCAGGAGGTAATGTTTTGGACAACTTGCAAGTGAACTATCCTGCATTATAGGTTCACATAAGAATGTTTGCAATAATCTACTTAAAATATAAAAGGTTTCACAAAATAAGTAGAGATTTTTAGACTGCTAAGGACTGGAGGATTTAGTACATAAAGATATTTAAAGAATAACTATTAGGACAGAGGATCTCTGGGTGGCTCAGCAGTTTAGTGCCTGCCTTCGGCCAGGGCATGACCCTGGAGACCCGGGATCGAGCCCCACGTCGGGCTCCCTGAATGGAGCCTGCTTCTCCCTCTGCCTGTGCCTCTGCCTCTCTCTCTCTGTGTATCTCATGAATAAATAAATAAATTTTTTAAAAACGACAGTACTTAGTAATATGAATGTTTGATTTTGTATTTCCTTAGAGGATTGTTACTATTTGACATATAAGTGCATTCAAAGATTATGAGCATTCCAAAAGACAGAAGAAATTGTTTATATTTTTATGAAAAGAAAAATGAAATTTTACAAGAAGGAATTCTTAAAACCCAGAAATTCCTTTATTTTGAAAGATTAATTTCATTTATTAAGGAAAAAATCTCATGAGGAATCATATATATATATATATATATATTACTGAATCTATATATCCTCTAAAACCTTCCCTAGCTACTTAGGTAAGGATTTAGTGTCCAGAGAAAATTAAATCTGAAAATCAAATTACAGGTTTGACTTTTGACAAAAAAAAAATTAAATATGAGGTGCGTTATAGAATTGTATGTGTCATGAAAAATTAAATAGCTTTAGGGTGCGGCATAATTTGTCATGAGTAGTTGAAAAAACTGCTTGATTTCTATATTCATGGATAAAAGTTTATGATCTTATTCAATTAAAGGCTCATAGCACTCTAATATTATGGAAGCAGCTATGTATTAAATGCTCACACGATGCTACCTACATGGAAATCCGAATCTCTATATTATATTTATACCTACCTATCTATATCCATCTCTGTGTCTCTATATTAGCCTATAATTTTCAATTAATCTGTAGGAGACAGATGTTGTCATAGATTAGGAAATGGATGTTAAGTAAGTGAAGACCTCTTTCCAGGAGCACGCAGTGTATAAAAGACAGAAGCATAATTTGAATCTTAGATCTGTTTGCTTTGGAAATCCTTCATTTGTTCAACACATATTTATTGCATGTCCTCAATGTCTCAGGTGTTTTTTGTTTGAAACCTACCCAGATTTCATGCTCCTTCTCTACCTAGTACTGTGAAGATTTCAGTCAAAATGCACTGTCCAATTTATTTCTTCATTTGTTCCAGTGAGGGCACTCCCGGCTATTGTGCTAAGGACATCTAGCCATGGCAGCTTGTGGCTGAGGCCCATTCCTCCTCATTCCTGACATAGTAGGCTTTTTACCACACCATAAACCAATAATGCAAGCCTTAGTGTGTTTTTTAACATTCTGTTAATTCACTGAGTATATGATTTAGGCTTCCAAACAGGTACATTTATTCTTTTAAGCCTCTAGGACACCCCTGTGCTGACTCTATAATGTGGGGAGAAATAAAGTTTATATCTTAGCACAGCTGTCTTCACAAAGGATACGAATCACTGCTGTCAAATTGTCCTTGTGGCAGCACTCATCGATTTTTAAGACAGTCAAAATAAAGAGATCACCCATGCTGTGCTCAGTTAATTTTGCATGTATAGACACGATGCCTTATAGAACCCAGTGATTAGTTTACAACTGGTTTAATTAAAGGACAACACATGTAAGAGCAGAGTCCCTACTTGATTCACATTAAAAAAAGAAGACATACAGCTGGTTAAAACATTTCGATATTGCCTAAAATCTCAGTATTATCTCTTGCAAATAAGACAAGGGAAGAAAAACAATGAGCAAAACACAGTGTATAAAGGATTCACCAACACTGGAAAACCTAGTAGTAAGAAATGTTTACATTGATGTTTACTTAATCTAACAATGAGCCTGAAATTCTTTGATAGAATAAATAATATTAGTAATTAGAATCTGTTAAGAAAAAAAAAGCAGCTTTAAAAACATGCACCTACTGCATACCTTTTCAGTATTTCAATTTGTCTTTATTTGTATGTTTTAACGTACTTTCCCAACCCTTGTACCTTTGCTATTGTAAATTCATGGGGAACAGAATTGGCCATGAAGTTAAAATGAAGACAGGATATGTAAAAGACCAATGACTCCTATGTAGTGTGCAATTTTATGTTAGAACTTTAAAATTTTCTTTTATCCTTAAATGTTGGTGAGTTTTCTACCTAACTCTTAACAAATTTGATTCATCATGCTATAAAATTTCAAAGCAGGGGGAGTAGAATCACTTAAGGAAAGAGAAAACACCAATCTTCACAGTTTAGGTCAAATTCTAACCAAAAGCAAAATATTTTCATAGGTTATACTATGTGCAGAAAACATGACTAATTCTCAGTAAGAAAGCAGGGATACAAGCATAGCAGTTGAAATGTTTTGCAAGCTATTTTAAAATATAGGATAAAGAAAAATGTGATAGTTTCTATTTCAATAAATCAAAGGGCACATAAAAAATTAAAATGAAATTTGTATATATAATGTAATAAAAAAAAATAATGACCTGCTCTTCAAAGAGTATTTCAATTTTATGACAAGGTAGTTTATTTCAATTAAACAAAGGTAATAGAATACTCCTTTACAAATATGTCAATATTGAGACTGGATAGCATTTATTCTTTTTTTTTTTAAGAATTTTTATCTATTTATTCAGAGAGAGAGAGAGAGAGAGAGGCAGAGACACAGGCAGAGGGAGAAGCAGGCTCCATGCAGGAAGCCTGACATGGGACTCGATCCCGGGTCTCCAGGACCACACACTGGAGATGACATCTTAGATCTGTTTGCTTTAGAAATCCTTCATTTCCAAAAACTGCTGCGCCACCAGGGCTGCCCAATAGCATTTATTCTTCTAGTGAATCTTGAGCTTCCAGTGGGTAGAAACGTTATATCTGTTGTAGCATGTTTATATAATAATATTTGTAGCTATTTTTCTGTCATGAAGTATAGATTGCTTAATTTTATTTCTTAAAAAAAAGGTAAGCAGTATTTAATATTTATTCTCCTAGAGATTTATGGGTTTCAGTAGGTAGATTAGTTTATTAGGGCTTGCATACTAAAATACCAGACTGAGTAGCTTGAATAACAGAAATTTTATTTTCCAGAAATTCTGGAGGCTAGAAGTTCAAGATCAAGAGCTGGCAAAGTTAATTTCTTCTAAGGCCTCTCTCCTTAGCTCATAGATGGTCACCTTCTTACAATGTTCTTATGTGGTCTTTTTTCTGTGTTCACTCATCCCTGGGGTCTCTTCTTCTTCTGATAAGGATATCAGTCATACAGGATTGGGACCCCACCCTTATAACCTCGTTTCACTTTAATTACCTCTTTAAAAGCCCTACCTCCAAATAGAGTCAGCTTTGGGGTTAGTGCTTTGACATATTAATTGTGGGGGGTGCACAATTCAGTCCATAACACTAGGGAAGGGAGAAATAATTACATTTTCAAATGCTGATGAGTAGATGTGCAGTAAGAATTATCCTTGGTCAAGGAGAAGTGATGCTTGATCAGATCTTAAGAGGTGACTTCTAAGCCATTCTAATGCCCTGTATACTAAAAATGTCTTTGTTTACCAGAGGATCTTGGGATGTGGCAGTGTGATCTATGGTGGGGGCCTTTGGCCATGTGGTATCCAGCTTTGGATACCTCTAGAGGGGTTAGAGACTTAAGATACAAAGAGGTTTAGCCAAACTTGAGATTAAGAGCACAGTCCTACAAACTGCCAAGTCCATCCAAGTCTTCTGCCACAAACTATATGTTTAGGGCTTTCCCAAAACCACATTCAGGTTTAATAATTTGCTAGATTCAACAGAATTCACTGAAAGCTCTTATACCCATGGTCATATTTATTGCAGGGAAAAGAAACAAATTAGAATCAGTCAAAGGAGACACAAAGGAGACACTTTGGAAAGTGCAAAGTTTCCAAATGTAATCTCCACTTTCCTTAGGAATGATTATTTTCCAAAATCAATGTGTAGCAATACACATAGAGTATTACCAACTCAGGAAACTCACCCAAGCTTCAGTATCCAGTTTTTATTAAGACTTCATTGCTTAGACATGATTGACAGATTGGTTGATTGATTTGTCCACATTGTTAAATTTGGTCTAGAGTTCACCCTGCCTCCCCACAGAGGTCAGACTGATTTCACGTGGCCCAAAGCCCCAGCTGTCTAATCACATAGTTGGTTTTTCTTGCCTGGCCAGCACCCACTCTGACTCATCTGACTCACAGTCAGGTGTGGTCCAAGGAGACAATATGAGTAACAAAGACACTCCTAAAACTGAGGATATTCCAAGGGTTTGAAGGTTACCTCCTAGAAGCTTGGATAAAGGCAAGACCTCTCTTTGAATATCAGATTCCCTACTACATGTAAGATTAGCCACATGGGCAGTCAGCCCTAAGTGATCAACACCTAATGAAAAGCCAGGACCCAAGACTTGGGTAAGCTCTCTTGGTTGGCAATGCTCATTGCATGTTTCCAAACATGGCAGTTAAAGAAGTAAGTACTTTCTATCCATTCCACTGGGAGAGAACAATAGGTAAGCCCATGCTTTATTTCTTATAGACTCTGCCTTATGTATCTCTTCCCATTGACTAATGTAATGTGTATTCTTTTTCTAAAAAAAAAAAAAAATGTAATTGTGAATGCAATGACTTTTCTGAGTTCTGTGACTCCTTTCAGTGAATTGTAGAGCCTGAGGATGGTTTTGGAGACCACCCAAACAGAGCAGGTGGCATATGTGATCTGAGGAATGTCTTTTCCATGTCACTGTTTAGAGGGTGGGAAAGATACCGAGAACTATCACTATACAATATTGTTTTGGGTTTGCCCATGGCTCAAAGAAACTATAATTCCACTAATTATTTTATTGCATCATGATGACACAGAAGATAATTCAGAAGATCCTGAATCACTTTGCTAACTCATATCTCCCTTTTAGAGAGATATATGAGAAGAAAATCAATCTGATGAACCACTGTCCAAAGGGGGGACATTTAGTCCTGGCAAACCACAGAAGCTACTTGATTTGATCACTGGCCAGTGAAATTTAATGACAACAGACATTTGCTACTATTCTTTAGTGCCAACAAGAACATTCGAGTCAGAGATATTGTTTTTTTTTTTTTTTTTTTTGTAGATAAATAAACAAATACTTCCTAAGCCATAAACACTGGGGAGAGAGCAAATTTAAAGCCTAACTCACAAAATGTGATGGATATGAAGACACAGAAGATGATTATTTAACTTCAATATCTATAAATGTACATCTAGGTGTACATGAGCATTTGTATATAAATATATACATATAAGCAAATAGCTATACCCATACACACATGCCTTTTAAGCACTTTACATGTACTAACTCATTTATTCCCACAATAAACCTATGAATTAAGCTCTATTATTATATGTTTCATGGATAAGGAAATGCAAGCATAGAGGGTAAGTAATGTATTTCATTATTTTATGATAGATAACTTGTAAATAGTAATACTGGGATTCAATTCAAATCTTGCCAGCTTGTCACCATACTATGGTGACTCTCAGTAGATTATAGATAGATAGATGATAGATAGATAGATAGATGGATGATAGATAGGTGATAGACAAAATTTTGTCCAGAATCAATGTAAATCAGTTCAGTGTTTAAGAGTAGTAATGTGAGAATTGAAATCTTGGCTACCACATTTTGTTCCTGTGTGCTTTGGACATTATGATAACCGCACTGTGTCTCTGTTTTCTCAGTAATAAATTAGTGCTGTCATGGTAATTACTTCAGGGTGTGATATAATGATTAAATGAGCAAATGCATGTCAAGCACTTAGAAATTTTCTTGCAGCCTAGTAAACACTCAAGTGATATTATATTTACAGCTTTATAGTTCAAGTTTACAAGTAAATCTTAGGCAATTCTTAGACAAGAATCCAGTATTGAAATTGTGCCTTATACATTTATTCAGGTTTTATACAGGCAAAATTCAAATGAGAGCATTTGTGAGGACCTCTCTGGTAACATTTGCTTCGACCGGAACTTGAAATATGGACTTGGCATATTAGGAAAGTGTCCAATGCTTGCATTATTTCTGTGTTGTACGGATTACAAATTCTGAGAAAATTTTAGTCACCTGGCTCCAACTGCCAACAAGCATCTCTCTGAATTCAGATAGAATGAGCTCTCAATTCTGCTTCTTACAGTAAATACTGCGAGTGCTACACAAAATTTGACATTCTTAAACTTACACAATTTGGCCCAAAGTATGCCACAAAAATCCAATTCACACAAAAGAAGGTGGCCTCTGGAAGTAAATGACCTTGACTTAAACCTGTGCTCTTCTTTCCCACTGGGAGTTGTGTTTTGCGGACTAGATGGCAGATTTGAATGAGCAGTTGAGTACTCGGCATGGTGCTGATGTGTCTTCTGGGAGGAAACCTTATCCTAAGATAAAAATAGGCCAGAAATTTAGGCTTTCACCTAGTAATAAAGCTTTGTCAGATAAAAGAATTTCTAAGTTCATTGTTTATACAATGCCTGTTTGTTTAAAAAAAAAATCTAAAGTGACTTAAAACTAGTGGGATGTGAGGCATTTGTAGACCTTAAAAAATGTGCTTGTAACAGTAAAATAGTAAACTGGGATAAATTAGGACCAGTCAGCTCATGATTCTAATGAGGAAGGAGACATTTTCTGAGTCCGCTCATTCGGAAGGATACTCTACTGGCCAAGGAAGTCAGTGATTTTATCAAGTTAGAAGAACACACTTTGGAGGGACACAGCAATTGAGAGAGAGACAGAAGCACAACATAGTAACAAGAGATAGGCAATAGCATCGACACTTTCTAGAAGATAACAGATTCACAAAAATCATCATACGGAGACAAATAATAAAGTTTCTATTTATAAAACATGAACTATTAAGATCTAAAGCATGAAACTTTGTTCTTTGTTTGAAATTTTATTTTATTTTATTTTTTGTTTGAAATTTTATTTTTTTTTAATTTTATTTACTTATTTATTTATGATAGTCACACACAGAGAGAGAGAGAGAGAGAGCGGCAGAGACACAGGCAGAGGGAGAAGCAGGCTCCATGCACCAGGAGCCCGACATGGGATTCGATCCCGGGTCTCCAGGATCGCGCCCTGGGCCAAAGGCAGGCGCCAAACCGCTGCGCCACCCAGGGATCCCCTTGTTTGAAATTTTAAATGCTGATTCATGGAGGACAGCATTCCAATATATGGCCCCCAAAAATGTATGAAATATAAAAACAGATCGAATAAAAATGTTCCCTGCAACCTCTCATGATCGAGAGTATCTCAAAATTCTCTACAGGTGAGATACGGCCAATCCGAAGTCATTTGAGGCTGTGAAGCATGTTAATGTGACCGAAAAGTTCAATATTGAGCCATTCTGCTTTTCAAAATGGCTTGGTTTTCCCTTAATTAATAAATAGAGCTAACATCAAGGAAAGTTTTAATACTTGGCCGAGAAACCAAATGACACTTTTGTTCAAAAATGCTCCACCTTGTGTGATATTTCCAGACTTGAAGGATTCAGTCTATTGCTGCTATTTCCTAATGTGAAATAGCTTTGCTCCATTGCCTCAGTTTGTCCTCTGCTGTCCTTCTAGTACTCTGCATTTTTCCTGCCCTGTTTTTGCACACCTGTTAAGAGATTGCCTTCGCATGCTGCTGTCACCTGTCATTGACAGGAATTTAACCCCAAGTAGACAGTTACTAGAAATGCAACTCCACCGCCAGGCGTGTGGCTGCCTTCTCACAAGTGGCGTAATACAGAAAGTGTGCAGGACTTGAAGCAGGATCTCTAAAGATCCTGAAGGCTAAGACTCAACTTAACTGGGTTAAGACTCAATTTCATAGTTTTAACTTCTGTGCCCCTTCTGTCTTGCAGTTGCAGGAACCCCACCTTAAAAAGTGCTTCAATCAACTGCATGGGGAATGTGCCGTGAAGACCAGTTTCCTGGCCATGAACAACAAATTCTCTGAGGAAGAGTACATATGACATTATCACTTCTCTGTTTTCCTTGAAGCAGCTTCATTTTGATGCTGAAGTTTATCTATAAAGTGTGTGCATTACATTAAAATTCATTGATTGATAGCCTTCTATAAAGATGTTTCCCAAGTAATTGCTACATATTAATAGTGATACTATAATAATCCTGTCAGGTAAGGGCATAAATGATGAACTATTATTGACTTTAATGATACAGCTGGCAGAAACCGTCAACATTTTATTCAGAATCTATGAGCCAGTAGTGTGGTCATTTCTAATTGTTAACCATTTATGAGGTGATAAGGCTTCTCCAGACTGCATTAAATCAACGTTTATACCACAAGTAACTACAAGGTATTAAATAAATGAGCCTGTGGAAACTCCAAAATGCTCTAATCTCCACTGCCAAGTCTTGCCAAGCTGCTGAGGTTTGCACCCATGCAAAAGAGAACTCACTTAATAGTATTCACATGGGAGTCTTTACTCTCAGTTTAGGCAGTGCAAAAAGCTCTAGTGGGTATTTTACTGGTACTTTCACAGGTCAGATGGGTGAATTGCAAAAATTATTCCAAAGCAGAAATACAGAGGGAGGCAACATTTCATGTTGCGATTTCTAGTTCAGGATAGAGAAGGTAATTTCACACACACACACACACACACACCCCCCCCCCCGGTTTAAACAGATCATTCTTAGCTCATAATCAGTTGTTCGTTTTCATGGGATCCACTTACATGCCAGCGGTTCTATAATTTTGGTTTTCTTCTCTTTGGTTACTTAATGAAGTAACTGTTCATTAATATTATGTCCTAAATTGCTTTTTTTTCCCCCATTCATTATAAGTTTGTTTCTTCTGAGGGGAAATAAATTCCTATATCAAGAAAGATTTAACTTTCAATTTCTATCCCATGAGCACCTCCATGAAGATGATATAAGGGCTTATAGATTAAGGCATTAATTATTTACAAAAATGCACGTTTTTCATCTAGCCTTTAATAAAAATATACAGGGGGGCTGAAAGAGCTCTCAGATAATTGTGCCACCTATATATTGAAGAAATAAATATATCTCAAAACTAAAAATATTACTGAAGCAAAAAGGAAATCCATCTAAAGAAGTATCCTAGCTAAAGAGAAAGGGTTAATGAATTTTTCTATTCAGTGCAATATAAATAATGTTTCAGTCTCCTCAGAAAAATAAAGCAGTTTCTATATAATAATATTCCTTGGGAAACTCTCACTATTTGAAAAGATTGGGTTGGGTTTTTGTTTTGTTTTGTTTTGTTTTAGCTTTGCATCTATTTTCAAAACAATTTACCTTTTTTTCTACATATGTATTTTTTAAGATTTTATTTATTTATTTATTCATGAGAGATACACACAGAGAGAGGCAGAGACATAGGCAGAGAGGGAAGCAGGCTCCATTCAGGGAGCCCAATGCGGGACTAGATCCCAGGACTTGATCCCGGGACCCCAGGACCACTGCCTGGGCCAAAGGCAGGCACTAAACCACTGAGCCATTCTGGGATCCCCTATATATATGTATTTTTATTTCTACTTTTGCATTGGTTTCACTGCATACATCTTAAATTAAGTAATTTTACATTTTCCTTTGTGATATTTTTTCTTAGATGATCATCCATAAGCAGAAGTGCTGCTAGGAGTCCTGTGTTAAGAATTTCCGAAGGAGAAGCAAATAGGATTTCCAATACTTGGAAATTGGAAGGCACACATTGAAAAATGAGAAAACTCATAATTTAAATAAACTGAAGGTTCTCTATCTTTCTATTCAATATTTTCTTTGCCAGGAGAGGCATTTGAGCATCAGAGAACTATTTTTTTTAAATGAACTTATAATAGGGCTAGCGTGCTACCATTTACTTCAGAGTACAGTTTGACTTCTAGTGTGGATGAATAAACAGAAGAAGATGGAAATTAGCAACTAGTTCATATATATGTATATTTATATTATGTAAATATTATATGAACATATTATAATATGTAAATATTATATAAATATATATATTTACAGCCTAACTCAGAATTTTCATGTTTGCTGCTGCAGATATACGTGTGTGTGTAGATACACACATGATGTTCTCAATGAAGAAAGAAGAGAAAGAATTTCTAATGTTTTAAAAATGGCAGAGCAGGTATTCCATAAAACTAACACCAATGACCTGTTATTAACAACAGGATGTATTGGCATCGCATTATTTTCAGTAATTGATTAACTTGTTATGTATATTTTAAAGCAGTTATATAATTTTGCCAACATGGCTAGAAAGTAAAAACTCAAATATTTTGCCCACAGTACCGTTACACTTCTCTCATTTCTAAGTATCTTGAACAGACTCCATGCTTCTTGATACAATTCATGTCTTAATCACAAAGTAGCATGGCCCAAGAGCCATTTTCTTCAGTGACAAATGCAAAATGCCTTATGGTTTTGTATAGTATAAATAAAATGGTTTACCAATGCACACATCATATTAAAGCAATGCAATGCTATTAGCGTGTCACACCTCCACCTTTTTGAGATAAGATCAAACCAACTACAAGAAATAAAACAGAAATCATTTTAATTGAATATATAAAAAAACGTCTTCACAGGATGGACTTAAGTAATACATGTAGGGAGTTACAAAGTCTTTTTTCAATAATAAGTAAATGTTGATACTCAATACAATGCAACTTTAAAAAAAAATTTACATATTAAACTTGGAAATAAATATTTTCATTTTTATAATTAGTTCTCTATTGTTCTCTCTACACATGAAAACAAGTCTACATATATTTTAAGTACAGGGATTACTAGGAAAGTATATTGAAAACAATTGTTCTAACAGTAAACACTTTTAATCAGTGAGAAATTATTTGGGGGGTTTAGATTATATTCTTGAAATAAAACAAAATAAAACTCATTCTATAATGTTTCATTGACAATATTCTACTCATATTGGGTGAATTTTCCAGATTTTACATAATAAATAAATAACCTTTATCTTTCTACTCATCAGCTCACCAGCAGTCTTATTCTTTTTAATGGATACCCTAAGGCAATGAATTCTTTGTAGATATTCTAGTAGACCAGGTCATTAGGTTACATATTTTTAGTAACTAAAACACATACCAATAAACCATGAAGGATTCTTTTCAGTTAATTAACACGAGGGAAAAGGATGACTTTAATTTCTACCAGACCAGAAACAGAAGGCACAATCCATATATTAGGATTTACCAACATGAATGTATTGCTGGTAAAGTTACCATGTAAATCGACACTACCTTCTCCCCACAACTATTCAATTAATTTTACACCCAAGTAAACAGACACATCAAGTATCTAAGTATGTGCTATTTGAGTATTACAAAATAATTTTAAGATACAGTTATTACCCTTAAATTGGTTTATAAAGTCATTAAAAGTGAAACTGTTACAAAGGGAATCTATAATTTAGTGAGCAATATATAAAGTCACATCTACTATGTATTATATTGTCTGTTTGGAAGAGAGATTAAAAGACTAATTAGAGATTTTGAAATATTCAAAGACATTAAAACATTTAAAAAATTTTAATCTATCAAAGATTTCTAAGCAGAGAATCCCTATATATAAACAGGACTTTATAGTATTTTAATGATATATATGCCTATTATTCCAGACACATGTTGAGTTCCTTAAAATCTAAAAGTGAATTTAATGTATTATTATATATATATATATATATACACACACACACACATATATATATGTATATGTGTATATATATATATATAACCAGTAAAATGACAGATGGTAAACATTGATCAAAACCAATATTAATAATTCCTTTTCAGGAAACTGGCACTTGATCCACAGTGGAGCTGCCTGTTAGCCATGTTGATATTATATAATCCATTCCTCACCCCCAACTTTGACCATGGATAAATGGATTTGGGAGTTGGGTTTATACTCATTAGGAAACTACACCAGCCGGAATTATTCTCTCTGAAATTTTTAATGAGAATTTGTGGCTAATGGAAGAATTGAGTTTGTGGCAGGGAACTTTGTGGGGGACAGGGGAGAACCTGAGGTGTTATGGGATACTCATATTTCCCTATTAATTCAAGGAGGCAGAGAAAGCAAGTCTGTAGAGAGAAACAGAAAGCAGATGGTGACAACTTTCCAGTTCATAATTCCAGTCTCTTCCTCAAGTCTTGCTGACTGGAAACCTCAGTATCTGAGAGGAATATACACATTTTTAGATTCAGTTCTCCCTTTATCTCAACTATTTATGCTACTTACGACGGTTTACATTGTTGCAAAATAAAAATCCAACTAATGGTAAGATTTTTCAACTGACAATGAACATTGTGACTTAGGTATCAAAATCTATTAGCATTACACAGTAGTAGATTGGAAGGATGAAAAACAGGATAAATTTAATTACAACTGGGTAAGGAACTAATGAATCTTTTTTATGAAATTCCTATTCTCTCTCTTTTTGTAGGTTCCTACCCCAACAGGAGTCTGTGACTTCTCGATTTGAGTATGGGACATGATTATACTTCCTTAAACTATTTTTAATAGTAAATGATAATCTTTATGTTAAATAAAGCAAATAAGACGAGGTTCAATTGTTGCTCTTTCTATTACCTGTAAGCTGTACAACCTTGGGACACTATTTAAATAGTTTGCACATCACATTGCCTAACACTAAAATAAGACATTTGTGATAGGAGTGGCTTAGAAAATACAGAATTAGCATCAGCTAATTATAATAAAGCCAAAGCTAGTTATTAGTGTGATTATTTTGGAAGATCATTTCTCCACACTTTAAAATAATTAATTAACTTGTTTGCAAATAGAAGTTTTCTTTTTACAGAAAAATGAAGCAGAAAGTATGGAGAATTCCTATATATTTCCTCCCCTCTCTGCACGAATTTTCCTATTATTAACATCCTGCATTATTGTGTTACATATATTTGTTGAACCACTAGTGAACATTATTATTGACAAAAACTCTCAGAATTTACATTAGGACTTACTCGTTGTGTTGTTCAGTTCTAGGAGTTTTGAAACTTTTTAAATGATAACTTCAGGCCAGAGCAAACACTTAATACTCCAGTTTTATTTTTTAAAAATAACATCCATTGACTATTTCAATTCCCCTTCTCTTTTACTATAGGCAGAATTATTCACAATGGGAAATGTTTAAAATGGATATTGGAAGAATCTAGAGACATGTATCTGTGTGTATGTGTGCACATGCCTGTGTGTAAAATTCATTACAAAAAAAGCTTTATATATCTATATTTAGCTTTGTCTAACATAATTTTTATAAATACATTATCTTCTCTATGTCTATTCTTGTGCCTATAGAGGCCTTTTGAAAAGTGATGCTTTGTAAATTCCAGTAAGAAAATAATATACTGAGTTCTTGAAAATGAAAAATGACAATGGGTAGCAAAGTCTCTTTGGACTATCCCAATGCCCTGTTTCTTTTCAGTCCAGATGACAGAACTGTTCAGAACAAAAACACAACATAGCAAGAAAATCTTTGGTATTTTTAAATGCAGTTATTTTCTGTCACCCTGGGACTTTTTAATGACCCTTGACATTATAGCTTAAAATTCTAAATATCATTATTATTGAATCTTTTGTGAACTATTTAATCTGTTTGAAAGCTGAGACAAATGAGGCCATCAATACTTAAATGATTTCTATTCCACATGGTGATTTCAAAATGAATCTGAGCTTACATTTGAGGATCTGAATAAAGAAACATTTGCCATCACAGGCTCAGCATATCAACAGGGAGGAACGTATCCTTGCATTTGAGATGCATTTGAAATGAGCATAACACAGTGACTCTGGCAAAGAAAATGGAAATTCAGATTTTGAAGAGTGGGGATTATTTGGGATAATTTTAGTTATCCCAGAAGCAGAAGGTACCTTGGAGATTCAATTTATGGTAATTAAGAGACAGTGCTTTCAAGATGTACTTTAATTTTCCGAGCTAGCTTGTATCTAAAGACTGTTCCTTGGAAGGTAGAACTATCCTTCCCTATGTGTCTCCCAATGTCAGACATTGATAATATTTTTAAGTTTTCATTTAGAAATTATGAACACTACACTACTATTTCATGGTCTTTCAGGAAACCATTATGTGAAATGATGCTGTTAGAATCCCCATACTAATGTCCACATACTTGCAACTTTTTCTACTACTACCTTGCATAAATGTCTGTGGCCTACCTTCTATTAACTAAATTATTCCTAAGTTATTAAGCTCTCTCCTATTACCAAGGTTTCTGTACTTTTCCCCTGGGTTAATTCTAAAAGTTGAAAGAGAAATAAATGACAGTTATCTTGCTGTGACTATGTTACTATTTTTCATTATAGATCAAGAGTTTGAGGATTTTTTTTTTCTCTTTGGATAGTTTATCTGGGGAACTTGAAGGAGAATTTTTCTAGAATCAAGACGAAATATTCCCTTTTTCTCTCTCCTTTTTTTTTTAAACTTTTAAAATTTTTATAGTAAGGCTACATTATAATTAGCTTTATGTTTGAATTATGAATTTATTTTAAAATATTTGTCTCTCTTGAATTTTACATTTTTCATTAAATATTACATTTTTATTCTTTTTTTAAAAAATAGACACTTTTTTTGTGTGTGGGACACATCAAGACTCTCCTGGGAACTTTATCCTCCCATTGCTGAAAGTTCATGTTCTCCTGGGTAGGGTTGCTGTTTTCTGGATCTCATGCCTTCCTACTTTTTTGTTTACTTCTTCATTTGGCTAAAGATAGAGCTTTCAGCAATTGCCTGAGAAAGGATATAAAGAAGGGAAATATTTTGTGAACTTACATGTTTCGTAATTTTATTTTATATTCTCTCAACACTTTACCTAGATATACACTTCTATATTATAAATATTTCCCCAAAACTTTAAAGACTTTGTTTCCTTGCCTAATTTTGAATCTCCAAGAGCCCTGTTGAGTTTTCTACTTGCTTTTTATAGCACAAAAATACTATATAAATACTATATTTCTCAATATTTTGAGTATGTTCATTAAACTTTTTTTAAAGTTCTTTGCTAAATTATTTTTTCTTATAGTGTAATTTTTCTGTTAATTTGCCTTGGTCTTTTTCTTACATATTATTCTATTCATTTGTTGATCATCATTCGATCTTTCATTGTTAAGAGGGAAAAACAAAAGAGCTAGTAGCTGTCCTATGTCATATTATAGATAGGACTTCACTAGATACTGTAGGGGTAAAAAATTTTCCCTTCTAGGTTCGTTGGCTCTTCTAATAATTAAATGGACATAAGACTGATTAATAAGAGAAAGTGTTTAATTTCCTGCATATGAGAACCTCATAAAAGTGTAAGACTCAAAGACAGTCAGGCAATTGAGGTTTAATAGCTTGAGCTAAGGAAAGGAATAGCAGGGGTCTGTACTTCAAAGGGGAGGAAGGTGAGTCACAGGTAGTTGAGAACAACAGATGTTTGGTAATGAAATCTTTGCTCTGCCATGCAAATAAGTCTTTCAGATTCAAAAAAAAAAAAAAAAGTTACTTCCAGTAATAGCTTTCTTTATAGTATAGGCACCCTATCTAAATTCTTTAAGGTGGTTAAAGGAGAGGGAAAGAGTCTTCTGGATCTTAATTCCTTTCAGCTCAAAATAATCCACATGGGGTGGATTGGGGTGGCATATTCTGCTCCCCTTTAATATCTTGAGTGGCAGTTATTACTGTGAGAAGTGTGAGAATTTGTCAGGACAAATTTCACATTAGGTAGAGTTGAGAGTTAGTGGATTGTCTGGATGAGATTCCTTCAATGCCTCATCTTCAATGAGATGGTATTTGGTGGAACTAAATCCTACAATGAAAGATTTACCTTTCCCAGAAAATTCATTTTTTTTTCCAAAGGGAGTATCCTGTATTTTATTTAGGGATTATAAATTGAATTCCTCTATATTCAGTACACATGCACTAAACTTATTAAATTTTGTACTATGCAATCATCAGAAAACAACCCTCATCCTCTATGCTTCTGAAAAAATAGTTGCAATATCTTAACTGCTGAAGATGCTTTTATTCCCTTAATTATGTTTGCATTTATGAGATTTTGCTTCTGTTCATTCATTTCTATATTTCAAACAAGTTTTCAGTGAGGCATAGAGTAGACCTGGACATGCATTACTTTTGAATTCTATGTTGATTTAAAAAAAATGATACTACTTAATGAAAAACTTTTTTTATTATGAGATTTGATGTATTTTGGATTAGTCAACATACCACACAAAGAAGTTTAATTATAGGAAGTTCTGTTATTCTATATTCTTATTTTTATTATATATGTACTTTGCCAGAAATTCAAATGTTAATGTGTCTGTATCTAAAATTCTCCTGTAGATTATGAGCTCCCTAAGAACAGCAGTCAGATCCTATACTTTTTATTCTTTTCCAAGTCATACACCATATCTCAGGTGTTGCATTAAATACTGATTTAATGAATTAAGTGCATTACAGTAGCAAGAGTTTATTGATAGCTAACTGGGTTGTTCAATAATATTTTATATTTTGCCCTAAGTTTAGGGGAGGAAAAATAATTGTCCCTTTATCCTTCTAGGGTCTTGGCTGAGGCACCCTTCGACACAGCAATGTAATAAAAGGTTAACAGGAGGGGGGAAAAAGCAATTTTAGTGATGTAAGTACATACATTCACAAGTCCCACAGAGATAGGAAACTCATAAGACAGCCAGATGATTGAGGCTTATCTACCATTCCGAGCTAATGAAAGGAACAGATAGGGGATTGGGGCCTCAAACAATAGGTAATTCAAGGGAAAGGAAGAAGGGGAAATGTTTCATAAACAAAGGGTGCCCTGCAAATAAGTCTCTCAGATGAGAAATATATCTCTGGTAATAGCTCTTTTCCTGCTATAGGCCCCCTTTCTAATGCAGATTTTCCTTATAAAAGGAAAACTTCGACTCTATTTTTATGTTTCCTCTGTCTCTGCGGTTTCTCAAAATAATCAACTCAAAATATGCCAAAGAAGCATATTTTGAGGTGGCACATTCTGCTACCCTTTGTAATGATGCAAATAATTAAATATATGAACATATAATCTTCAGATTATAGCTAGAAGTCTATAATTATACATAACTAGATCTATATCTACTCCTATTTGTATTTTTTAACTGTTATTTCTATTTCTGATTATTCCTCATATGCAAGGGACATGTGCAATTTTTGTTATGTTGACTTAGAAGTCAGGAGATCTGTGCACTGTTTTTATTTCAATAGCATCCATGTCTTAGATTTACAATTTTCTGACCCTTTTCTATCTATAACACGGGTGACAGACAAGATTTTTTTCCAGAATTTTACTGAGATAATGCGGTATACCGAACCTTTTATAACCTTAGGTAACCTTTTGTAAAAAGTAAAAATCACTTTGGGTTTGATGTAAATTGAGTTCTAGACATTGTAAATTTTGGTAAATATTACTTTCCTTTTATAGTCCACTTTTAAAACACATGATATAAGAATTGCTGAATCACTAGGCTGTATCCCGGAAACTAATATAGCACTGTATGTTAACTAACTGGAATCAAAATAAAAACTTAAAAAAAAATAAAATACATGATATATCTTTTTTAAAATGATACCTTTTCTATATCTCAATAATTGAACATTTACTCATTATAACCTACGTATTTGAGTATCATCTAGCCTGATAATAAAATGTTAAGCCTGTGAATCAAGGAGGTTAGGAGTAATTTGCAATACAGATGTACTTGAGACCTTTTTGTCACAGTAATTAAAAAGAATTTTGTTGTTAGAACTGATGTTTGAAGCAATCACATAGATTTTTAGATATTCTATGAGAGGTTTGTAAAGGGCTACTAATTCAGATTGCATGGTAAATGATACTCTAAGAATGGCCTTTGTGTTGCAATGTAGATCTCCTGCATCACTTACCAAGGACAGCCTAAAATCATGAGTCTCAGAAAGCAGAGTCAGAATTTATGATAACTTTTTTCTGTAAAGTAAAATGGAGGCTAAAAGTTAAATAAGAATGTAAAAGAATAGGATGGCATTTAAGCTTGCAGATAATACACTGCTGCCTAAATTACATTGATTTCATTATATCATTGGAATTAGGTACAATGGTAAATATAATTACAATGAAGTAAAACCATTTTTTAAAAGATTTTATTATTTTTTTGAGAGAGAGCACGAGGGTGGGGGGGCAGGCAAAGAGAGAGAGAGGGAGAAGCAGGCTCCCTGCTGAGCAGAGAGTCTGATGCAAGGCTGGATCCCAGGACCCCAGGATCAGGACCGGAGTGAAGGCAGATGTTTAACCAACTGAACCACCCAGGTGCCCCAAAAAGCATAACTTCTTTATAAATATTTTAATGAGCACAATGCTTATTTAAAAAATAGGGAAATTAATGTCTTATTTTAATGTTTTGATGTCTTTTTACAGGATCATGCATATTGATAAGTACCCATTATCTATTACCAAACCATCATTTAAATATAAGATGATACATAGAGATTAATTTATTTTTATAGTTATAGGAAAACAAGAAGCTAGGTGTGTATTTCTTAAATTCTTAATCATGACATCATGTCATATATTTTGAAGAGCTGACATCTGAAGTAATACAAAGGAAGAGAGGACAAAACAACCAATTTTGAGGCCATTAAGGATTTGGATTCAAGGTCAAACAAAGCTTTGGATGCTTAAGAATAAACCAAAGCTGGAGACTCAGGCTTTTAAGAGTCATTAAGTATTTAACAGTTATTAGCCAAAAGCCTCTGGCAATTTTTTTTTTTTTTTTTGATACAAAGAACTTTGCTTCAGGAAGATTCCATATAAAAACATCTTAGGAGTTTTGATTGATTTATTTAGGGTGACTTTAGTTTATTTAGGAAAGATGGTAATATAATATCTGTGTCTAGATTATTGCTTGAATTTATTTGATGTGCAATAATGCTATGGTTTTAAACTGTAGAAATGCACAGATACAGTTAAAGGATATTCCTATAGGATACAAATTATTTTTATTACATTGTTTCATCTTACGTCTCATAATCATATAATAAATTTGATGTTAAATGAATTAAAACTATACATTTAAAATCTGTCTCTGAAGCAAAGCTGGCCTGTAGGATGTAGCTCTGAATATGAATAAGGATTACACCAAGTGCATCATTATTCACCACCACACTAACATGGCACTAGTGAAATGGATTCTGACTCAACCAGAAGGCCTTGCCTACTTGGAAATTTCTACCACAACACAAGATATCAACAGAAACAGGACCATTTACACTTTTGCAAAACCAGCTGTATTCTGGAGGTTTACTGACCATTACTTAAGAGAACACTAGAGATTGAATTCTGCATATCAACCATTGAATTATCTTCTGGGGATGATAACCTAAATATGGACATAAATAAAATCCATACTACATAAATCCAGATGTGTCTTAGATTAGTCACATAAATCACATTATTTAAGTATATAAATAATATCTGCCAGCTGACTTCACATTAAAATTTTAATCTTACAAAATCACCTATGTAGTTAGTGTCTTTGGCATTTTTAATTTCTATTTATTAAGCTTGGCAGATGTTCTCTAACTATATATTATATTAAAATATATAATATTAATACATCATAAGCATACAATACAATATGTGCATATATTAATACATGATATATTGTATATACTTATAGATAAATAAATTACATATTTTAATTAAGTTATATCTTAATTTTATTCTTACTAAATTAAATGAAAGCATCAATTTGGAATCAGTTAAAGGCAACAATATCTAGCAATTATTGTTCTTTTCACTGTTCTTTTCATTGAATCTCATTATTTACTTAAAAGGTGTTATCTCTGATCATTTCAATTTTGCTTTAAATTGGATTATTTTAAAAATACTAAAATATACTAGCTTCACCAAAAAGTATTAGCAAAAAATAATATGAACTAAGTAGCCCAGGGATCCCTAGGTGGCGCAGCGGTTTGGCGCCTGCCTTCGGCCCAGGGCGCGATCCTGGAGACCCGGGATCGAATCCCACATCGGGCTCCCAGTGCATGGAGCCTGCTTCTCCCTCTGCCTGTGTCTCTGCCTCTCTCTCTCTCTCTCTGTGACTATCATAAATAAATAAAAATTAAAAAAAAAAAAAAAAAAACTAAGTAGCCCATATCCAAATATTTGCAAATATATTGAGTTACAAGAATAAATATTCCAAGTGAATCAAAATAGACATTGTTAATGATTAGATTATTTCACACCTTAGAGAAAATGACTGTTGCTACAAACTCAGTACAAGTTTCCTTTTCTTTTTAATACATAACGTCACCTTTAGAAATATGAGCTTGTAACAGTACGTCGGAATTGTAGTCAAAATAGCAGTTCATTGATGAAAATTCATTACGTACTCTACAGCATATCCACATTAAAAGAAGATAGATAATGAAGCATTATCCAAAATAAGGGTTTTTTTTTTTTGTTTTTGTTTTGTTTTGTTTTTATTGGTGATATTTATTCTACTCTGACCTTAATGTGAATGTGCCTGTATAATCTTTGGTATATTTCTTTTTTTTTTTTTTTTTTGGTATATTTCACCCACTGGGCTGGAGTGGGGTTCATTTCTTTTTCTTCAGGGGATGACTACCTAAATGCTTGGTATGGCAGGAATTTTACGAATGATTCAAGAAGTTAAGAAAAAATATATGTATTTAGGCATCTAAAACACAAGGCACCTCAAATTGAACTAATTATATAACCCCCAAATCCTACCATGTTTTGAGTTTTAGCTCAAATGCTCTGGAATCCCCAGTTGATCTTCTGATTTTTTTCTAATGGATTGAAACTATCTATGGACCTGCCAAAGAAAATCAGAGCTGGACAGTAAAGTGATAAAAACAGATTTTACTCAGAAACTATTATAATAGAGCAGAAAGACATCTGTTGAGAACTGGGCTCAGTTTTGAATACAAGACAAAGTGCAGTTTTGGGTGGTCAGTGGATGAAAAATTTCCAGCTAAACTAATATAACAGAATTCCTGCTGAAGACAGGCCAGGGTGATGAGATATGACCTGGAGAACGGTGGAAGATGGGGAATTTGATTAAGTATTGAGGCTATTGCATACTGAGATAGGTTGGGAATTTGGTTGGCTAAATGCAATTAGCAGGATCTTTGCCAAAACTGAACAATATAAAGAGAAACACAGAGAGCTCCAAAGCTCAAGGCCTACTTGGAGAGAGAATTCAGAGAAGCCTAACCGTTTGGTCAAGGAGACAATTTTAAGCCCATGGCACTTTATTAATATTGCTCCCGTTGTATTGCTCTCAATGATTTTATTATATGCGGTCTTCATCTTGGCAAGAGTTAAGACAGGTCAGTGATTCCCAATAGGGGACAATTTTGCCCCCCAGTGGACATTTGAGAATATCTGTATTATTTTTGGTTGTCACAACTCAGGGAGTGCTGCTGGCATCTAGTGGGTAGAGGCCAAGGATGCTGCTAAACATCCAGGACAGTCCCCCACAACAAAGAATTATCTGTTTCAATGTGCCAATAATGCTGAAGTTGAAAAACTTTCCTGTAGATCAAGAATTATGTCTCATTGTCATATTTTTGAATGTGTGTTTCATATGAAAACTTAACCAAATTTTATACATCAGGCCTTGAGGAAACTAAGCTAAAAGCCTACTAGGGGTAGCTCATGGCTTCTACATCCTATAATGCATTTTATATAATAACATTGTTTACTCATTTATTTGATTCTTTTATTATAAAATTTGATAAATATTGTAAAATATATGCATTTATTAATTATGGCACATGCTATATGCTATAACAGAAAGGCTTAAAATATGGGGGTTTTAATAAGACATTTTTTTTCTTTCTTTAACAGTCCAGACATAAGTAATCCCATAAGTAGGGTGGTCTACATCATTAGTTCAAGGTTTCCTCCATCTAGGATAGCTGCCCTAGATCTCTTTACATCCAGGCAGTTGGAAGGGAGAAAAGCTCGGTGGGAGCACATGCCTTTCTAAATAGAAGCATGCCTAACAATCTATTGGACAGAATCAGGGGGCAAGTGATTACATTAAAGCTGAGAAATGTCTCTTTATGAAAGGTCATAATGCAAAGCCAAAATTCAGGAGTGATAAAGAAAGGCAGAATTGGTATAAATAGAAACAGGCAATCTTTGTCAAGTAAATTAAGATAAAGTTTCAAAAAATACATAAAGTATAAAATGGCTACTCCTAATTTTCAGAATATTGACTACAAGTCTTTTTTTCTCCTATCTTAACAAAATACATAGTATTATATCCTGATATTATCTGATATTTTATCATGGGCAACTCTTTATGTAACTGAATCTTCTTCAAAAAATGAAGGCTCTAATAACTACTAAGTGCTTTATTAGAAAGTTATGGTATATTTTCTCAACCATTAGTTCTTTATAGATGAATCAATAGGTTGTTATGATTCACTGCTACACAAATCATAATGAATGTTCTTTTACACAGATATGTCTCCACCTCTATGATGATTTCCTTATAGCAATTCTTAGAAGTGGAATTTGTGGATCGAATATTATGAGTCAGCAATTTGTAAAAATCTTAAGGCACATTGCCAAATTGCTTTTCAGGATACTTCTACCAATTTACACTCCACCAACAATTCAGAAGGCTGTATATTTGACTAAATCTTTGCCAACAACTGCATAACTCATAAAATGACTGTCAATTTGATAGAAGAAAATAAATTACCTTTTTTTTTATCTTTTTGACTTACTCTTTTAAATATCATAGTTAATATTTTCATGTACTTAGTGGTCTTAACTGCGGTCCTTTCAAGTGATTATTCTTATCTTTCCAGCTAACATTTTTCTCACTGAATGAGGGAAAATATTACTTTTGCTTAAAAAGATTAGTTTTCGTTAACTTTAATCAGTAGACCTCAGGATCATGAACCTATCTCTAAACTAGTTACCCTCTCATCCCTTTCTTTTCAATTTTTGCTTTTTTCCCCATAACTCCCAAACATTTCTAGCAAATGATGGGACATAAGTTGACAGCGATTGTTCCAATTTTACTACTCTCTCATCAGGGTTTTTATTTATTTATTTATTTATTTTCTCAGCAGCATGCCTCCTGTTCCCCACAAAGGATTGCCCAAACTGATCCAAAATAAGGAAAGTTTCTAGATAAGCCAATAGCCAAGAGACAGAGAAACTAAATTAATTCAGTGCAGAATGGATAATGATTGAATGATGGGACTAAAATCATCCGACCAAATCAAAGTGAGATCATTCATAGTAGCATGAGTTTGGGAACAAATCACTAGAAACCCTCACGGGTATGCTCAGTTTGCATTCATGAGATGCTAGGTGGATGCAGCTGGGATGCAACAAGCTGGCTTCAAAATTTTCAGAATAGATAGGGAAACTGATGTCTTAAAGTCATAACTATCAGAAAAATCAGTGTGTTGTAGTTTTAATTAGAGTCATTTATGCTTACTGTTTCTGTAGAACTTTCTCACTGCTAATATATTAACTGATTTAATGTTATAGTTGGTCTATAGTAATACATCCTGTATGCATGCTACATGTGACTACAGTCACGTGCTCGTAATAAGAACAATTCCACTGAAGAATGAATGTTACTTATCACTCTATAGTTCTATCACTTATGCTTACTCTTCATTTTTGGCCTTTTAGGAGTAACGTCTGCTGGAAGTCATGACAATCTCCTGACAAAGTAACAGTTATGGAAACTTTAATTCCTATGAATTCTGATTCGGTGCAAGCACATTCAGAATTTAAAGTCACATTTAGGCACATTACTTACCAAAAAGCCATGAAAATAATATTTAAAGGCAAGCTAGCATGACTTGCAATAAAAGGAATCATTTTTATTTAGCATATTATGAACATAATAGTACTCATTAAAATACATATATACTTCAGGTCACTTTCTCTTTCTTGAGAGAGAGAAACTGACCTCCCAGTGTCTATTTATTAGCATTGGTATTTCTGTAGAAAATCAACTCAATATGTATGTGTGGGTTGTTTTCTAGATTCTCTCTTTTCTTCCTTTGATTTATTTATCTATCCTTTGCAAATGTCTCAACTAGTATAGCATTTCAGTAAGTCCTGAAGTCACTTCATGTACTTTCTCCAATATTGTTCCTTTTTAAAGAAGTTTTGGTGACTATTCTAGGTCCTTTGCATCCCCATATAAATTTTAAAAATTAACTTGTCAAGTTCTACAAAAAAGCCTGTCAGAATTTTGACTGGGTTTGAATTGCTTCAATAGATTACTTTGAAGTGAACTGACATTTTAAGATACTGAGTCTGCCATGTTTAACAGGAGACTTAACACATCTTTTATTTAATGTATTTTTAAGTGTTTTACAGTTTTTTTATATCATTCTTTTTATCTTTTGCTTTTTTAAAAAAATATAATTGATTTGAATTTTATATCTTTATTTTATGTGATTTCAAATTTACAGAACAGTTGCAAGAATCATATTAAGAGTTCTTTATTCAGATTCACCAATTCTTTACATTTCCTCCCAATATGTTTTATGAATTTTTTTCAAACCATTTGAGAGTAAATTGGAGATAACTTACCACTTTGCTTTAAAATGGTTCAGAGTGTACTTCCTTAAAACAAGGGCTTTCTTTGACACGGCTGCAGAGCAATAATCAAAATTAGGAATTAACCATAGATACAATGCTATTATCTGAATTCAGTGCATTTGCACATATTGTCCATTGTTCCACTAATGTGCTTAATGGCTATTTGTTTTCCTAGTCAGGATCATGCATTACATTTAGTTGCTATTTAGTTTTAGTCTCATTTAATCTGGAATATTATCTGTATTTCTTGATCTTGACATTTTAACAGGACAGGCGTTTTTTTTTTTAATGTTTCTAATAGGTGGCCTTAATTTTTGTTTTCTTTGGTAACTCCTTATGATTGGATTCAGGTTATGTAAATTACAGAAATACTACATAAATGATATTATGTTCTCAGAATACTGTATCAAGATGGCTTGTAGTTGTGTTGGTATAGGTAAAATTAGATTACCTGTTTAAGATGATGTCTGCCAAGTCTCTTTACTGTAAAGTTAATATTATTTTCCCTGGTAACTTATATATTATGTTTTGAGATATTTAAAGAATAAATATGAAATATTTGGAAAATATGTAAATCTATTTTATGTCCTATTTTTATCACCCACTGGATTTTTTAAGATCCACTGATAACTTTCTAACTTGATTATTCTTTCCACCATTTGACATTCAGCTTTTTTTTTTTTTAAGATTTATTCATGAGAGACACAAAGAGAGAGGCAGAGACACAGGCTAAGGGAGAAGCAGGCTCCAGCCTGACTTGGGACTCGATTCTGGGTCTCCAGGATCATGCCCTAAGCCACCCAGGTGTCCCAACATTCAGCTTTAGAAACAGTTTTTTTCTTTCTTTTGCTGTTTATTTATACATTTATTAATTCATACTCAAGTAGTCTCATGGATTTTTTAATGTAATGGATTATAATTCATAATAATTACTATGTGTTTTGATGTCCAAATGTATCCTGTTTGACTAGCAGGAACTCTCTGAGCTGGATTGCATGTTATTTTGCTAAAACTCTTCCTTCTTTAAGCACTTCTTTACTTTTTGTTGCAGTAGGAGTTTCCAGACTCATCTCATACTTTCCCTAGCCAGCTCTGGAATTAACCTTTTCCCTGAGGAGTCCTGTTTTTTTCAGTAACAACTGGAATTTAAAAAAAATCGAGACGCTCTGTGTATTCAATGCTAATGGTACAGTGTTGCTTCTAATTCTGTGCTGTCAAATATAATAGCCATTAACAACACGTGGCTATTTTAATGTAAATACATATTAATTACAATTAAATACAATTTTAAAAGTCAGTTTCTTAATCATATTTCCCACATTTCAAGTGTTCAGTATCCAAATGTGTCTAGTGACATAATGGACAACACAGACAGAACATTTCCATCATCACAGGAAATTCTATTAGATAATGCTGTTTCTAAATGGAAAAAGCTAGAAGATAAATACAGACATACATATAATACACATACATTATATAATATATGTGTAACTATGAGTCTTACTAATACTGCAATTACAGATATATATATATTCATTTTCCCTTTCAAAAGTTTAAATTCCCATCTTCAATAGCAAAAAGCCCATCTCCTATTATCCTCTGTATATTTTATAATCATTCAAACACAAAATACACAGAAAGTGGTTTCCGAGTTTCTAAATTGTACCACAGTAAAGAGAAAAACTAATAAATAGAATTCAAAATTTTATTTAATATTTTTGAGTAAAATATACATAATGGGGCTTCTGGTTCTGGCTATGATGGAGGAACCTTCTTACAGACTATCTTATCTGCTGATGTCAGGTGCTATAATGAAATAGAGTTACAACTAAAAACTGGACAAAATGAAAAAAAAAATCTGTCTAAAGATTCAGAAAGTAAGCAAAAGTCAGATGTTAGAGGGAAGATAGCACCTGAAAAAGTGATCTGTATAACAGTTAACTTCTAATTTTATTTTTTATTTTTCCCTCATGATTTTGCAGGGAAAATAAAGTTGCAGGGCTATAGGGTGGCAGGGTTAGGGGTGATTAAAACTCTGATATAAACTCCATGAACTATGAAAAAGATAATTATGTGGGTCAAAGAGTGGGGGAGGGCATGCCCAGAGAAGAGAAAACTGAATGAAGGGGATCCCTTCATGAAGCCACACAAATTCCAGGCACAGTCCTGAGGTGTGCATGTGTGGGACAGACCTAAATTAGTATAGCAAAGGCTTTGAAGATTGGACTCTGATTTCAATCACTGCCCAATTCTCAGAGTAAATTCTGAGTGTCCCATGCATGGGCAGAACAAGAGTAATGTAGTGCAAATGTAGGAGAATGAACACAACTTACAGTCGGAAACTAGCCACTCTGATCGCCAGCTAAAACAAAGCACATTCAGATTATTATTTAATGACTCAGAGTCTATACAATATGACATTCAAATTTCTAAGACACAATCCAAAATCACTCAACATGCACTATTTGAAACATGTAGACACTTCTCAAGGGGAAAGACAATCAATAGATGTCAATTCCAAGATGCTGCCCCTGTTGGAACTATCAGACATATACTTTAAAGCAGCTGTCAGACCTGTGTTCTATGAGGTAAAAGTAAATGCATTGAAAAATATGCCAAGGTACAAGTTCTCCACAAGGAAATATAAACTATAAAAAAATAACCAAAGGGAAATTTTAGAACTTAATAAATAGAATTTTTAAAATAAAAATAATAACAGTGGAACAGAGATGATTGAGAAAGGAGGCAGTGAATTTGAAGATATATCAATAGAAACTGAGGAAAAAATAATGCTCCAGGGACTTTAGAATGATTATTTATAGATCTAATACTTATGTCTTTAGAGTTCTATAAGGGGAGAACAAAGAAGTGGGAGCAAAAAAATAAAAAATATTTAAAGAGATATTTGAAAACTTCCAAAGTTTGGTCAAAAATATCATTTTAGAACTAAAAACCTAAGTGACTCTCAAACAGGATAACGTCAAAGAAAATCACCCACAGAAGCATCATGATTAAACTACTGAAAATTAGAGAGAAAGAAAAAAACGTCATGTAAGCAGCCAAAGAAAAATGAGTTCTTATACAGAGAGAAGCTACAAGGCTGAAAGGACAAAAAAATCGTTGTTGTTGGAGGTGTAAAATATTCCAAGAACTTTAGAGAACTCTTTGCCAGTGTCTTGTAAATTGAAACTGAATCTACCCTATGAACCAGCAATTCTGGGTATATGTATTTTCCCGTTAATAATGAATACATATGACAAGAAACCTCACAGGAGTATTCATTGCAGCCATAGTCCTAATAGCCAACACCTGAAAACAATACAGATAACATCCAACAGCACAGTGGCCAAATAAATCATGTTTATTCAATGGAATACTTCACACCTCCCCAAAAATCAAACTACCATTGCACTCAATAACGTGAAGGAATTTCAAATACATTATACTAAGCACTAGCAGCCAGAAACAAAAGATCACATTCTTTATTATTCCTTTATTTATTTATTTTTTTCAATAAGAGAACGGGTAGTATAATACAAGCTATGGAGAGAGAAATCAGGACGTGTTTGCTTCTGGGTAAGACCTGTCATTTTGTTAGATGCTAATTATACACCAATACAAAACTAAAGGAATGAACCACAATCAGTTTTGCCACAGTGATGCTATTGTACATTCTTACAGCAGTACATTAAAGTTCCTATTTCTCCAGATCTTCATCAACATTTAATGTTGTTAGATCTAAATATTTTTAAAACATATAGTAAATAGTGACATTTCATTTGGCTTCTTAATATTTGCATTTCCCAGATTCATTTCTGGATGCATTTTAGAATTAACTTGTGAATTTCATTTTTTTTTAAAAAACCCTACTTTTATTGGGATTATACGGAGTCTCTATGTACATTTAACAAGTGCAAACTGTGAAAAAAAATAAAGCTTCCAACTCATAAACATGATATATTTCTCCAACTATTATTAGAATTCTTTAATATTGCAGAAATGTTTTGAAATTTTTAGAGAATAGGCCTTATCCATGTTTGGTTAGATTCATCCCTAATTTTATGGTTTCCTCAGTGTTTTTTTTTTTTTTTTTTTTTTTTCTCAGTGTTTTTAAAACAAAATTTTAAAGTTTTATTTTCCAATTGTTTCCTGCTTTTTTATCATATATCTATCTACCTATTATCAATTAATACATTTTATTTTTGTCTCTTGGCTCAGTATGCTGAGGCTTTGCTAAATTAACTTATTTTTAATCTGTAGTGCTTTAGGTAGGATTTTTTTTTTGTATAAATAATCTTGCTTTCTGTAAATAAAAAGAGTACTTATTTTTTTTCTATTTTTATAACTTTTATGTTTTTTCTTGACTTATTTTACTGGCTATAATCTTCTTTAAAATTATAAAGGTGAGGCCAGACACGCTTGACTAATAAATCTTATGGAAAAGTATTGAATATTCTGTTATTAATTATAATAGCTCTATAGGCTTTTGTTAGATGTTCATTGGGAGACATAAATTGTTATTTTTTATTTCTTTTTTTTTAGGAATTTAAAAAAAAGAGTGTTACATTTTATCAGACAGTATTTAAAAATCTATTGAGATGTCAAATTTTTGGTTTTATTTTTCTCCTTTGTAAGGTGAATGGCATTGATTGATTTTTTTTTTTTTAAGGTTTTATGTATTTTCATGAGAGACACAGAGAGAGAAGCAGACACAAGCAGAGGGAGAAACAGCTCCCTCACTGGGAATTGGATGTGGGGCTTGATCCCAGGCCCCGGGATCATGCCCTGAGCCAAAGGCAGATGTTCAACCACTGAGCCACCCAGGTGTCCCGCGTTGATTGATTTTCAATGGATAATCCAAATTTGCATTCTGTGATGCAACCACAGTTAATTATGCTGTTTTACATATTTTGTGTTTAGCTGGGTTATATTTCCTAATATTTTGAAATTTTTTTTGGCTTTTATGTTCATGAGGGATATTGATCTGTGATATATTTTTCTTTTAATGCCTTTGCCAAGTTTTATCTGTAGGTTAATTTGACTTCATGAAATGAATTGGGTAGTGGTATTTCTTCCTCTATATTCTGGAATAATTTTATCAAAATTAATATTATTTTTTCTTTCACGCTTGATAGTGTTAATCAAATACATATTAGAACCTTTAATTTTCTGCATGAAATGCTTTATGATAATGATTTTAATTTACATTTTAGATATAGGGCTTTTCTGATTATGTTGTCTCCTGTCTGATTTAGTCCTAAATGTTGAATTTATTGGTATAAAGTTGCTCATAATATCACTTAATTATTCATTTTAAATGTGCAGTGGAATCTTCTCATTCATGATGTTGATAATTTGCATTTTCTTTTTTTCTTGTTAATTCTCACCAGATATTAAAGCATTTAATGATCTTTATAAATAAACAACTTTTGGCTTTGTTAACTTGCTCTATATTTGGCTTGTTTTTTATTTCATTGATTTCTATTCTTATCTGTATTATTTTCTGTATTTAACTTATTTTCAGTTTAATTTATCTTTTTCTAGTTTTTTATGATAGAGCTGGGTCATTTGTGAGTTTTATCTCTGGGCTGCCTTTCTCCTCTCACCTTTTGGACACATTTTCTTGTTTCTTTTACATATCTCATGATTTTATTTTTATTGCATTCAGACATGTGTAGAAAACAATGAAGTTTAAACTAAAATTTTGTTTGCTTGTTTTTCCCACATCATGTAAAGTCTTTCATTTTCTTGGTAGTTGGCACAGGTCAGAATCCAGCTGAGTTGGAGGCTGGCCTGCATCTTTGGTCATATGGAGTTTTCTTCTACTTGTATTAACTCTCAGATCACTCCTGTGATCGTGATAGTGTTTAAGCTGGAAGGTATTTGGCAGTAGTTCCTAATGTTTTTGCTGTACATTTAGCTTGGTCTCTGGAAGTGACCAAAAATCCAAGCACCATAATAATGTGATAATGTGAAGACTGAATAAATCTTTCCATTCTATCTATTGCATCAAATTATTCCATAAATTTCTAAATTGGAAAGGATGAAAAATTTGGAAAATAATGATGTTTTCTTGTGTTCACAGCATTATTAGATTTCAACTTGCCCTGTCTACAGTTATAAGTGTCCTGATTTCACTCACACTAAGACCTTTGTCCTATTGTAGACACACTCTTAAACCTATTTACATCCTAAACATCCTGAATGTATTTTTCCTCAGCTTTTGTCACCATTAAGCTAGAAAATTGTGCAGTTTTTTATAATTCAATTAACTACGGCTTCCATAATTAAGATCTACCATTTTGATTAGTACTGTAGAAAATATGACTGGATGGTTAGTTTGTGTATTCCATAGAGCAAAAGTCTGTCACATTTTTCTCCATATTAAACAGCATTTGAAGTTCAAAGTTACCTTTACAAGTTAAAACTGACAGCTCATTTTTAGACATTACATTAATACTTAACATAATCACAAAAATCTTAGTTTTCTATATTCTATTATCAAGTTCTATGGCTTCTAAGTACAAGTATTACTATGTGCACATATTAGGACAAATCTCTGAAACAAATATAACACAGGTTTATATAAAATTTCCTGTTTATTTGAATTTTTTCCATAGAAAAGTTTTTTTTTCCATAGAAAAGTTGAATCAAATATTTTCAAAAAGCCAGTTTTACTTTCATTAACACTTAAAATGGTGTGCATATTCTTTTAATAACTATATTTTCTAAGAGTGTAAGTCTACATTACCAATATCACTTGATCTCAATTCAAAAACACTCCAACAGAATGGTTTTACAAGATTTGATTTTTTAAAAGATATTCTTCCATTTCGAAAAACATATTAGAAATAAACTATCACATTTTGAACATTTAATTCAACTCAATGGAAATAGGAGGTCAATTTACATAATGGAATTCACTGTCATAAACGAAGTCAGGAAGATTCAAACATTGAAGTCAACTTCATCTATAAGAGATGCTCTTTAAGGAATTTATGTACACTAATCTGTTAATTCAGTCTTAAACTGATACCTTTCACTAATGAGATTATTTTATTTTATTTTATTATTTTATTTTATTATTATTTTTTTAAGATTTATGTATTAATGAGAGACACAGAGAAAGAGAGAGAGAGGGCGGCAGAGACACAGGCAGAGGGAGAAGCAGGCTCCACCCAGGGAGCCTGACGTGGGACTCGATCCCGGGTCTCCAGGACCAGACCCTGGGCTGACGGCAGTGCTAAACCACTGAGCCACCCGGGCAGCCCAATAAGATTATTTTAAACAGAGAACTGGAAACAACCTTATCTATGCCTTATTCCTTAGCTTTTACACTTTAAAAGTTAGTATTTGTCATGATAATATCAATAAACAAAAAAAAATGTAATTGATAGTAAGTTATAAAACACAGATATTATTGAATATATTCAATATATATTGTATATATGTTGAATAGAGGATCATTAAGCCTGACATTACTTAGGCTCAATTAAAATGGATTTAATATAAATAAATGAACATTTGCTTCTCTTCCATGTAGTTTCCTTCATAAGTTCTCAATATTTTTATTTAATATGAAGTTCAACATAACCCATAAAAGCTTATGCTATTCTATAACCGTCCAAATATTCACATTTTAGCAAGTGTAACACCCTCTCCTGCAGCCATATATTAAATACAAAATTTTAACACTCCAGTATATATATATAATTCTGTGTACACATACAATCTCACAAATTCATTCTAGCTCAAATATAGGCTTCTGGGTTTTTTGTTGTTTTCTTTTGACTAGTTGGTTACAAGATATGTTATTGTTTAAAGGTAATCTCATAAATCTGCAACTTGTTATTTCTACTTAATAATATGCATTGAACATCTCTAAATAATGTATATGTGAAATTTATTTCCTTTTATATGTCTAATTCATGTGCATATATGTTATACACAGATGATATTTATTAACATAATCATAAATACACATACTGATATTCCATAAAAATGTGTCTGAATACACACAAATATACAAAATTTGGTTTGGACTCAGAAATTATCTTGGTCTTTCCTTTACATATTTTACGTTATAGTCTTAAGATAATAGCTGAAGCTCTGGGCATAATACTGCAATTCTAAAACAAAGAATAGGAAGGCAAGGTACCAGCATACCTGTCACTTTTATCAGGATAGGAAACAGAAAATAGGGATCCCTGGGTGGCGCAGCGGTTTAGCGCCTGCCTTTGGCCCAGGGCGCGATCCTGGATGCCCGGGATCGAATCCCACGTCGGGCTCCCGGTGCATGGAGCCTGCTTCTCCCTCTGCCTATGTCTCTGCCTCTCTCTCTCTCTCTCTCTGTGACTATCATAAATAAATAAAAATTAAAAAAAAAAAAAAAAGGAAACAGAAAATATAAATGTAGTATATTTCTGATTTCTTCCATTTAGGACTGTATTAAACGGTGACCTACACATGTAAAAGAGCCAGAGAAAGTAAGCTTCTTCAAACCTCTATTGTAAAGATGATGATATTGGTGATGATGAATATGCTGAGTATTTATTTTAGGCTACCATGTACTAAGAACAGTTTATCATTTAAACACAATATTCTTCCTATTAGATATTGGCATCTCAGTTTTGAAGGTAAACTAGATTAGAGGCTCAGACATGTCAAATGTCTCACCCAATACACAGAATTAATAAATGAGAATAACCGTCATCCAATTATCATTTAAAATTTAAGGTTTTAAAGACTAGAGTACTGATTTTACAAAGGTAATTCAATAAAATATTTTAAAAACACAGTATTTGATGCCCAGACATGTTAAATACCTTGCCCTCTCCCCAAAATTAATACATGGGAATCAACTGTGATTTAATTATCATTCAATCTGGCTCTAAAGACTAGGCATCTGGAATACATACAGTTGATATTTTGCCGTTCATCATTGATTGAATGTATACAGTGTGATCATTTATATCATCTTCACCAACAGAATTGTCAGCTATTGATACGTACTGGTTGCAATAATTTTAACTGAATGTGTGAATGTTGATGAAAAGAGTTTTTGAGCCATTTTTTCTTCAATGTCAAAGGAAAAGTTATGTTCAGTGTTGGATTGATTTTGATTTCTTTTTTTTTTAACTTTTTCTCTTTTTTAAAAGATTTTATTTATTTATTCATGAGAAACACAAAGAGAGGCAGAGACATAGGCAGAGGGAAAAGCAGCCTCCCCGTGAGAAGCCTGCTGTGGGACTCGATCCCAGGACCCCGGGATCACACCCTGAGCTGAAGGCAGATGCTCAACCACTGAGCCACCCAGGTGCCTCTGACTTTGATCTCTTAAATGTAAATCTATTTTAGTGATATCAGAAACTACCACCAATAGCAACAAATTGTACCTCAGATCCAAAATCAAAAACATGGCAGTAATTAGAATCTGGATAAAGATCCTCAGACACTTCCACCACTTCCATTTGCAATAGTAATCACAGTAATACTATTACTACTACTAATAATGAGTTTCTTTGCCTACTTGCTTTGATAATGATTCTAGTTTAAAACATAAACAATAGAGAGCTCCAACTTTAACACTTTCAGAAGTTATCATCTCTTCTTTATTATTAGAAAGATTCTGAATTTGAGATCCATCTTTATATTTGCATCAATATCCTTTCTGGAGGTTCTCTAAGATACAGCATAAGTGAATTTATCTTGCTTATACAATGTAATAATCAAGACTCTATGGTGATACGAGCTCTGTTATTACGCTGCTATGAAGCATAAGTAAACATTTCTTAACAAAAATATTTGTAACATTTGAGATTTTTCTTTGGGGTAATTTCAAGTTCAGTAAAATATTTTGGGGGTTACTAGTAAGATGTTTTTTTGTTTGTTGTGCTATGAGAACAATGGGTAAAAAAACTTTTCTTTAAAAGAAAATCTATCTTTCAAGGTAATTTTCCAAAATTAAAAAAAAAAAAAACTATTTCAAAAAGGCAATGATTATGTGTTTCTACATTGACAGTCTTATGAACTGTAATGGGTAAAGAATCAGAGAAAAGGAACATCCAAGTAGCCATCTATAGTAGAACTGCCAAATGTTTTCTCTAAGTGGCCAGATAGTAAATATTTTCACCCTTGTTGGCCTCAAGGTCTCTGCCTTACTTACCTAAATCTGCCCTTGTGAAGCAAAAGCAGCTATCCCCAATGGTTGTAATTGTGTTCCAGTAAAGCTTTATTTACAAAACACGCTGATTTCTGGGTTTGGCTCATGGGCCACAGTTGGCCAACCCCTGATGTAGATGATTTGCTTCTACTCACGGTCCATGAGTAGGTATTGGTTGTTGGTTACACAGCAATTTGGGTCAGAACATACGGTCACCACGTACCTTGGAATATATCCTGGCTGCAGCAATGCTTTTTATTTCATTTAAAGCATCTAGGTTCCCCCTTAACTACCAGAACTCATCTGTGTGCCTGTTTCTTTTTACTGTTTTCCAGGTTGCCTTTTCAGAGGGAAATTTTCATTTTTGAAAGAGAGCAAGAAGGAGGCATTATACAAGTTGAAAAGGCAGTCCTTCTCAAGGTTATTACACAAGAAATCAGTCTACCCTTTTTAATATATATTTTCTATTTTCCTCTCTTTCCTGCTTTTCCCATCTTAAATGTTTCTTTCCCCACAACTTTATTTTTTTTAAAGATTTTATTATTTATTTATTCATGAGAAACAGAGAGACAGAGAGGTAGGGACACAGGCAGAGGGAGAAGCAGGCTCCATGCAGGGATCCCGATATGGGACTCAATCCCGGGTCTCTGTGATCAGGCCCTGGGCTGAAGGCAGCACTAAACCGCTGAGCTACCCAGGCCACAGGCCCAGGCTACCCTGACCTCCCCACAACTTTAAAGCTCTTTTAAATCTGTTCTACCTGAGCACGTTTGCATTTTCTCTATTTTATCCTTTGATTATGCATTCGTTTAACAGACATATTGATTACTGTATCCCAAATATATGACAGTATTTTATACTAATCGTCAATTATATATCACATCTGATATTCTACATTAATATGCTTATTTAGATACAGGAAGTAGCCCACTGTTATCTGCAGTTTCGCTTTCCATGGGTTTTCATTACCCCCTGTCAACCCAGTCCCAGAAGCAGATGATTCTCCTTCTGACTTATTGCCAGAAGGTCAGTAATAGCCTAATGCTACATCACAAAGCCTGTGTCATTCCCCTCACTTCATCTCCCCAGGTAGGCATTTTATTATCTCACACCATCAGGAGAAGGATGAGTACAGTATAATAAGATATTTTGGGAGAGAGAGACCATATTCACATAACTATTATTACAGTACGTTATTATATTATTCAATCATTGGTTATTACTGTTAATCTCTTATTGTGCCTAATTTATAAATTAACATTTATCATAGGTATGCATGTATAGGGAATATATATATGTGGTACTATTTGTGGTTTCAGACATCTACTCAGAGTCTTGTAATATATTCCCTCTGAGTAAGGAAGGACTACTATATTTACTAAAAATTGACATAATTTTTAAATTAAAAAAAGATTTTATTTATTAATTTGAGAGAGCACAAGCCAGAGGGAGGGGCAGAGGGAGAGGCAGAAGTAGGCTCCCTGGTGAGCAGCAACTCCTCCCCCCAAGAGACTGGATCCCAGAACCCTGGGATCTTGACATGAGCCAAAGGCAGATGCTTAACTGACTGGGCCACCCAGGCATGCCCATAATTTTTTAAATTAATTCCATCCTTTGACATGATTTTGGAAAAACTTTCAACACTGGACTTTTAGTTACCAGGTAGGAGATAATATACATGAATACACATAATTTAAAATCAAGGAATGCAAATGGTAAAGAAATCCTGAAATTCATCTTTTCCATATTCATATTTTTTTTAAAAAAGTAACAAAACTCAGTGGATTATTTTCCATCAAGGTAGATAGAGTTAAAATTGTAACTCATTATGTTAACTTAAGGCAGTAAGGTCTCCACATTTGTCAATATGGTGATTATTTTTGCTATTTTAAAAATTCAACTTTTTTCACATAGAAATCCAAAACCACAGACATTAATAAAGAAAATCTGTGTTAAAATACAGTTAGGTTTCTATTTATATTAGCAATGGATATTGTCTTTCTTATCCAATATTCATGTAATTTGCTAAATTTTATCTGATTGTTCTCAAGACTAATATGATTTGTGAGTTGTTGGTGATAATAGAGGTTAACTATGTATAACCCCTCATTTCTAAGCCTTAATTTCTCACTTCAAAATTGCTTCCTCTGAGGTTACTATTTTAAAGGAATGAAGAAATTTATTATCATAGAACAGACATTTTCAATGTCCTTAATCCTCAGTATGACACATAACTTTGTTGATCCTGTAGGATTTTTCTGAGAAATTACTTTTTTTTTTTTTCAAATGAGGAGTCAGACACAGTTAAAATTTCAGTGCATCGAAGTCCTCCTTGAGGCTTGAAGGATGCATGCAATTATGCTAATGGAACATCAAGTCCCTGTTGCTAAGAAAAAGCTTGAGAGATATCTCAAGCTGGAATAGGTTGACCTCTTCAGAATAAAAAATGAGGATTTTTTCCCTCATATTTCCCAAAGTAATTAGCAAAGTTGGCAAATCTCATGAATTTGATTTAAACCAAATGATATAGTAAATTCTACTCCAATAAATCTTCATATATTCTTTAACAGAATAGAATATACTGCTTGTATGCTCCAGTGTATAATATAAAAGAGAGTAGCATATGGTGGCTTGCTGGAAATATTCCTTAGTGAGCTCCTATAATAGTCGTCAAGAGTGGGCAGAGATTATTTATTGCAGTAGCAAACATTTAGGGACTCGAAATATAAAGAATATGGAGCATATAGAGGACTTGAAATC
This sequence comes from Canis lupus dingo, assembly GCF_003254725.2. Classification (NCBI taxonomy): domain Eukaryota; kingdom Metazoa; phylum Chordata; class Mammalia; order Carnivora; family Canidae; genus Canis; species Canis lupus. The sequence goes on along the minus strand of NC_064276.1, from coordinate 29,821,595 downwards.
TGTCTAGTGCTTCATTTTATTATCTTCTTTATAAAGCATTGTCAGTTTATTATGCTAACAGTCACAGAAGTTACCAGAGTAGGCAGTCACCCATTGGTAGGAAACAGGCTCTTCCTTAAGGACTTAGAATCTAGTCATGGGGCAAAAAAATTCCATAAATTACCCTGTGCACCTAAATTTTTATAGAAGCTCAGAGGTGAGAAAGAGTACATCTCTCTGGAAACTGGGATTGAGAGGCCTTTGAGTTTAGCTTATCAATAAGTTCTAAAGGCAGTCACAGACCAACACTAAGTTTATTGTCAATATTGAAAGGATCAACATTGAATGTTAAAGGAAAATATTGGTCATAACATTGTTTTTCTTCCACATCAACCTCAACCTATTTAACAGGTCTCAAAGGGAAAATTATGCCAAAACTTAGATATACGGTAATTACATTTATGAGGGTGAATTTAAGCAAGTTCAGATCTTAATTTACAGGGCCTTAATATCTATCCATGTTTATTTTTCTTATTTTCTTTTTTTTTTTTTTTCTCTTATTTTCTTATAAAGAAGCAGTGTAGAGGTAGAAGATGTTCCGGCTAATATTTCTCAATAACCAGTACAATAAAGAACATTAACTCCATAAATAAATAGATCCAAATGCACAATACCATGCATATTTCAAGATTGGTAAAGAAATCCATGTAACTTACTGCTTTACTGTTGATATTATTGTAATAGTCAACTAGGCTATTTTAGGTGACATGAAAACGTTATAGAATGATTTCTGTTGAGAGGTAGTCAGCAATTCTAAAGTTGTAGTTATCTATTTCTATAAAGTAACAGTATTCATTATTTCCAGTTCTTAAACCTATAATCAAATATTTTAATTCATGAGTCATACATTTTCACTACATTGACTCACTTTCTTTAAAATTGATCATTTTAAGTTGTGTTAGTTTTCTGGCTGTTGTAAAAATTTACTAAAAACTTAGTGACTTAAAACAACACAAATTCATAATCTTACAGTTCTGAGGTCAGAATTCTAAAATAGGTCTTATTGTGACCAAAACAAGGTGTCGGGATGGCTAAATTTCTTCGAGAATCTTTATAGAAATTTTGTTCTCTTGCTTTTCCCATTCTCTAGAGGCCACCATATTCCTTGTCTCATGGTCCCATTCCTCCTTTTAAAGCAACAATGTTGGACCAAGTCTTTCTTATGCTATTATCTCTAGGGTTCTCTCTCTCTTCTGCCTCTGCCTTCCACTTCCAAGAGCTTTGTGATAACACTGGGCCTGCCTGGATAAAGCAGGATTATTTTCTCATCTCATGATCAGTTGATTGGCAATTTAATTCTAACTTTCTATTGCCAAACTTAAGTCCCCTTTGCTATGTCATCTAACATATTCAGTTTTGGGAGATTAGGATGTATGCACCTTTGGGGATCTATTATTCTGCCTTATACAAAGATATATATTCTACTTTCATCTCTTCTTATAAAACAAAGACAGATTTTTGGGAAATGAGTTTATGTATAAGCAATAGTAGGGGGGCTCATATAACACATTAGTTTTATCACAAATGTACACCAAATGATAACCTACTAAATCCTAACTCCACACATAAGAAATCAGCCTTCATTATTTATTTGTTTGTTTATTTATTTATTTATTTATTTATTTATTTATTTATTATTTATTTATTTATATTTATTTAGAGTGTGAGTGGGAAGAGGGAGAGGGAAAGCAGACTCCAACCTGAGTGTGGAGCTGAATGCAGGGCTTGATTTCAGGACCCTGAGATTATAACCTGAGCTCAAATCAAGAGTTGGGCACTTAACCTACTGAGCTACCCAGGCATCCTGAGAAAATGGTCTTTATAAGACCACATTTGAAATTGAGATATCAATTGTAATAGTGACATTTTCATTCACGGTGAAACTGGCCAATTACCACTTAAAAGTGAAAATGATGTAATAAGAGTGAAAATGTTATTTATTTTTAATTTTTCCATCTTATAAATAATGTGGTCTCTATGGCTTAACAGGAAAAAACACAGAATTAGTGGTATTTAGCAATAGAGTGTTATTTTTATAAATTAGGGACAAGTAAAGGCTACTACCAAAATAAATGAAAATTATCTATCATTATCATTATCTATCTATATCACTGGTGTGCTCCACCTTAAGCATCCTAGGTTATGAAATCCATTCACAAAAACTATGCATATCTAAATGTATTCTAATATCTTTAGTGTCATGATCTTTGATTTAGCCGGGGTTTAGATCTCCACAAGATATTCCCTGGCTATTTCTGGGACCTCAGAAGAAATAAAAAACAGCATCTTTTCTTATTCTCCTTTTCTTATTCTTGCTGCCATGTGACAACAATGCATAACAATTAGATCAAGACCATGCCGATAGAATACTAGTCAATATCTGTGCCAAATTCTAGATTTCTCTAGAATCTTCCCAAACTTCCATTGTTATTTCTCACCTGCAAAGGGAATAATGCCTTTCTCTGAAACTGTGCCACAAACTGCCAAGAATTTCAGAGTCCACATTAAAGTATTCCTCCTCCTTCAGGTACATATTCATTCACTGAGTAGCTTACTATGTTTCCATTAAAATAGTAAGCTTTTAATCTCATAATTTTAAATATGAAGATAAATCAAAGGAGCTAGAGAGAGAAGGGATTTCAACATCTTAGTGTTCTTCTTATTCATCTAGCCTATGGTCCTAGTCACTATTCTGTCTCCGTTCCTAGTGTGCATTTTTATATATTAGTACTGGCAGTACATGAAGAAGAGTTCTTATATCCCAGTTCAGGCAGGAAACAACTTCCCAGTACATATCTCTACCTGTCCCCAAAATCTACATGTACATTCAAGGAGGTGTGGGGGAAGCCTAGACTTATTACTACTTGTTACATCTGAATATTGGCATTAAAGATATTTTTTTCTTTGTGTATTCATAGGTAATTTCCAAAAATGCACATATTACTTTTTAAAGTAGAATGCAAACATATAATAAATATACGGGAGGAATTTGCACAAATTAGTCAGAATGGAAGACCCTGAATTTTGAGATTTGTTGGATGCTTAAACTCTAAAACAACAGTAACAAAAGCTTTGTTCTCTTGTTTTCCCATACCTATCAGCTATAGCAACATTTGATGATGTGAAGACTTACATTCATATGTCTCCTTTGTCATACTTATTTGCCATTGCATGGTCAGCACACACAGGGATAATTAGACCTAATGGTGTTTCAGAGACACAGAGTCATGGGATGCATTAACAGCATCATCACAGTTCTAATGAAGTCTTCCTTGGAGTTCTGTTTTAAATAATGTTTTGTATCAAATCCTGGAAGCTTCTCAGACATCCATGCTTACTCTCCATTTTCTTGACCAAAATGAATGCATTGCAAGCTCAGGATATATTTGATCTGGGGTTGAGTATCCACTTTCATCAATGTTGACAGAATTGGCCTGGTCTTATTGAAGCGATGATTTCCCAGATCAATTTTTGTACCATAAGCTGCTTAAGATAATCTTGATATAGACGAGGTGCACTTCTAAGTCCATTAGCTTTTGAGAGAGCACTGTCTTCCATATACATATACATATGCATGTACATACACATATATATCTTCAGGCAAATTTGGTTTTCAGATACTCCCTTACCTTCTTCTATCTTCTTCTTTATTTTAACCAGTGGAAATAGATTTAATATATCCAGTAATATCCAACTTTATAAATATTTACTAAAGGCTTTTTTAAAAGATTTTATTTATTTATTCATGAGAGGCACAGAGAGAGAGAGGCAGAGTACATAGGCAGAGGAGAGAAGTAGGCTCCATGCTAGGAGCCTGATGTGGGACTCGATCCTGGATCCTGGGATCACGCGCTGAGGCAGATGCAGACACTCAACAGCTGAGATACTCAGGCGTCCCTCACTAAAGGCTTTTGATAGTTTAATTTCCTAATGAATTATAATGTCACAATCACCACTGGACTTGGGTATTAAACATATTATCAACCACGGCTGTAATAATTGATTCAATGTGGAATGCAAAAGATGCAGAAGGAGAAATAGGAAAAACGTTGATTGAAGAAATAAGAGATACTCTCTTGATATCTAAAAATGTGAATATTCTTCAAATAGCTATTATTTTAGATATCATCTAAAAGGAAATAAAAGAAGCATGGGATGATATATGAGAGAAAGAGGGAATATTATGTTTTTTTTTTTGTTTTTAAACAGATAATATTGCTACTCTATGTGGAGTGATTTTTAAGACCCTTAAATGAGGGAGGAAGTCTGTAATTATGTACCTGACATTTAGCACTTTCTCTAACCAACTCTTTATGTCATTCAAAAAATAAACATGGGCTGTTTACAGAGGCATCAGAACAAGAAGACACTAACCAAAACAAGAATTCACATTTCAGGAGCTGAAAATATAAAATATACTTGAGAGTTATTGTCTTCAGTGATTTCTCAGTAAGTTATTACTTTAACATTTTTATTATAGAAATAATTATAGTAACAACCTCTATATCTTAGTGTTCCTAACTAAAAATTAGATTAATAATAATGTCACAGGGTTTTTATTTTTTATTTTATTCATTATTATTATTATTGTCACAGGGTTTTTAAATGATTGAATAGAACAGTCCATCTGGATAAGCACTCAACAAATATTAGCTCTTATTATTTGAGATACACAGATCATAGTGCTGATAGGGTTCTAAATAGTTTACAAAATCATAAGCAAAACAAAAAAGAAGAAAAGAATTCTTAAGAAGTTGTCTTAGGAAAAGTATAAGTATAAGGAATATATATGACTACGGCTATTTTAATAGATGAATATACTAGAATAGTATTTCTAAAACTTTTTCTCACAATATGCAAATTAAATGGAATTTCAGTATCTCTAAATTAAACATATGTCATTCATCTGTATAATGAAAAATTTATGTTATAGCTTTAGAATTTAATACTCAAATATTATAGCTATTCATAATTAAACACTCATTTTAAATTATCTGTATCAGGAAAAATAGTTGCATCAGCTACTGTTCCTAAGCCAGGGCACAGCTCTGTCTTGCTCTTTTGTTTGTTTGTTTGTTTGTTTGTCTGTCTGAAGTCCACACTGAGTGTGGATCCCAATGTGGGGCTTGAACTCACAACTGTGCTGATATCCAGAGTCAGATACTTAACTAATGGAGCCACCCAGATGCCCTCTCTTGTACTCTTTAGGGGTCTCTTTTGAGAGCAATTCATTTCAGCCTTGACCTGACTCTTGAAATCATTAGACAAAAGGAATAGAGGAGAGGATGGCAGGTTTAATACTATGTAGCCAAATAGTCTTTCTGCTTTTTTTCTCAACTAATCTTGAATCTTGTGAGAGGTGATTTGGGAGGAGGTGCCATTTGTAACCCCAGAACTGTTTTTGGACCACCTGTCACTTCTGTAATAGCAGTAATAACGGTAATGAGTTCAATAGAATAGCTCACATTTACTGGTGCTCCCAGTGCTAATCTCTTTAAACTACCACTTGTCATTTAAGTTTCACAGTATGTTGGATTACATATGATCACCACTACTTTACTAATGAGGACCCTAAGGCTTATAAAAATTAAGTAATTCACCCAAGGTCCCATAGTAAGTAATTGGCAGAATCAAAATTTAAATTCTGTCAATAAAACCTGTGCTTCTCCCACTGTGTTATGCTATAGTTGCTGCAAAATGCATTATATCGTGGGGACTGTGATGATGCCACTTCCATTCATCTCTGATAGCAATGAAAAAACCAGAGACATTTATTAAAATAAGAGCATATTTAGTATGGGGAGTTCCATGATGGTTATGCTCTTCTATTTCATCTCACTGGAAAATTTCAGATTTGTGTTAGAAATAAAATGGTCAGTATTTTTCATGTTCATATAGTGTATTCATGCTATTAGAATATAAACATTTTTAAGTAAAATTTCTAAGATTATAAAAGATAAAAGATCATAAAAGATAAACATCAAACTTGTTATATACTAGAATAAAGATAAAATTAACAAAAAGGGAGAATGGATTCCAAAACGTAATATTTTTTATTTATTAAAACAAAGAAAAAAACAAACAAAAAATTAAACTATCAATATGCTCATCCCGTCAAGGATCCCCCTCAGTGCCCGTCACCCAATCACCCCAACCCCTCACCCACCTCCCCTTCCACTACCCTTTGTTTGTTTCCCAGAGTTAGGAGTCTCTCATGTTCTGTTTCCCTCTCTGATATTTCCCAATCAACTTTTCTCCTTTCCCCTTTATTCCCTTTCACTATTTTTTATATTCCCCAAATGAATGAGATCATATACTGTTTGTCCTCTTCTGATTGACTTATTTCACTCAGCATAATACCCTCAGTTCCATCCATGTTGAAGCAAATGGTGGATATTTGTCATTTCTAATGGCTGAGGAATATTCCACTGTATACATAGACCACATCTTCTTCATCCATTCATCTTTCGATGGACTTCGAGGTTCCTTCCACAGTTTGGCTATTGTGGAATTGCCGCTATAAACATTGGGGTGCAGGTGTCTCACTGTTTCACTGCATCTGTATCTTTGGGGTAAATCCCCAGCAGTGCAATTGCTGGGTCATAGGGCGGTTCTATTTTAACTCTTTGAGGAAGGTATCTCATTGTGGTTTTGCCTTGTATTTCCCTGATGGCAAGTGATGCGGAGCATTTTCTCATGTGCTTGTTGGCAATGTCTATGTCTTCCTCTGTGAAATTTCTGTTCATGTCTTTTGCCCATTTCATGATTAGATTGTTTGTTTCTTTGCTTTTGAGTTTAATAAGTTCTTTATAGATCTTGCATACTAGCCTTATCTAATATGTCATTTGCAAATATTTTCTCCCATTCTGTAGGTTGTCTCTTAGTTTTGTTGACTGTTTCTTTTGCTGTGCAGAAGCTTTTTATCTTAAGTCCAAATAGTTCATTTTTGCTTTTGTTTCCCTTGCTTTCATAGATGTATCTTGCAAGAAGTTGCTGTGGCCAAGTTCAAAAAGGATGTTGCCAGTGTTCTCCTCTAGGATTTTGATGGATTCTTGTCTCACATTTAGATCTTTTATTCATTTTGAATTTATCTTTGTGTATGGTGGAAGAGAATGGTCTAGTTTCATTCTTCTGCACATGGCTGTCCAATTTTTCTTCCAAATTTCTTCTTGTGATTGAGTTCTAGTTTCAAAGCATTATGGTCTGAAAATATGCAGGTGACAATCCCAATATTTTGATACTGGTTAAGACCTGATTTGTGACCCAGTATGTGGTCTATTCTGGAGAAACTTCCATGTGCACTTGAGAAGAATGTGTATTGAGTTGCGTTTGGATGTAAAGTTCTACAAATATCTGAAATCCATCTGGTCCAGTGTATCATTTAAAGCTCTTGTTTCTTTGGAGATGTTGTGCTTTGAAGGTCTGTCATTTACTGAAAGTGCTGTGTTGAAGTCTCCCAATATAAGTGTATTATTATCTAAGTATGTCTTAACTTTGGTTATTAATTGATTGATATACTTGGCAGCTCCCACATTAGGGGCATAGATATTCATGACTGTTAGGTCCTCTTGTTGGATAGATCCTTTAAGTATGGTATAAAACCAATTTACTGTTATTTTTATTTCTGAATTCCATTTCCCTTTTTGTAATTAAGCTCAACAGAATGTCACTAAATTTAAGATATTTGAACCAAAAATGTCAGAATTTGTGTATACATATCACAGATTGTGCATGTGTGTATATATATATACACACATTCATACCATATATATGTGTGTGTGTGTATGTGTGCGTGTTAGACTTCTCATATAATTATATGCAAATGGAAAAAATAGGGTACTATGAACTATGAAATATTTTATACCTGGATTGGATATTCCATGTTATACATTATAGAGACAAATTTTACCATGATCAGGTCCTAATATTAACCTCACTTGTGACTTTCCTTGGAATTCATATATGTCTAGTGATCTGGATGAAGTCAATTCATGTGAAGTATTAATCTTTTTAAAACTAATAATACTTTTAAAAATATTAGTGGGGAACAAAAAGGGTAATTATTTCATAATTTTCTCAGTAAATATTTCTATAAGTTTATATGATTAAAAGCAATACATTAAATTTGTGCATAAAATTTTAATTAACATTTAGAAAATAATTATTGACCATATGTTATAAAAGATGACAAAATGAAGTCATTTACATAGCCTTTCACTCCCAGTTGTCTGGAGCAATTCTGAGCACAGAATATTTTACTATTCAATTATGAGTTATAATTCTTCTTACATGGAGTTTCTCAATGTGAAAAAGAAGCAAATTAGAGTCAGTACTTTTTCCTTGTATAATAATAATGTATGCAAGAAATAATATTTAAATACCAAGAACAGCATGAAACAACTATCACACTTTATCAATATTGAAATCAATATTTTAAAATATTTCAATGTAAGGGGCAATTCTGAGCACAGAATCATGTTTTACTATTCAAATCTGAGTTATAATTCTTCTAGAAGGAAGGTAGAAATGATAAAGAAAGTGTCAATAAAAATAGATACAACAGAATGGTTGAAAGTGAATACCAAGGGAAAGACATTTATCTCCAAATCTGCAAAGCAATTGACACAGCTTTGGTACACAAAGATGTTCACAGATCATTTAGCTTATGGAATAGAAGCTATGTTATTGGAGGTACATTTGAGATTCTGGTGTTGAATGAGTTGAGGAAATTTGTTGAAAATGATGATGCTGTCAATCAGATATGACTATGCCCAGTGGAATTGGAAGTAGCACATTGCCTGTGCTTATTAGGAAATGAGAAAATCTTGTTGAAGTGATGTTATTACCTAATGGAATATGGCAGGGAATAATGGGAGTCTATGTGCTTAGAAGACGCAGTGCTAAGCACTGGAAGAGGTTATATTTCCCAAGAGATATAGCAGTGCAAAATGGAAGCAAACATCAGTAGAATGGCAATAGTGCCTATGAGCCTCAGCTATACTCAGTCAGCTTTTACTAGGTTATGTTGTGGTATGCGTTACTCCTAAGATCTTGTGCATTCATAACAGTAAACACTGATTTCTTGTGCACACATAGGTCAAAGTTTGGCTGTGGCTCTGCTCCAGACTATCCTCTCATTCTAAGACACAGACTGAAAAAGTACTGTTTTTGAGTATTTCATTCCAGTGAGGGATGGCAGAAGCGTAAGACACTAAGCTGACCCATGCAATCATTCTGAAGCTTCTTCTCAGACCTTGCAAAAGTCACATCCAGAAAGATACATCACAGGCCAAATCTGCTAATGATATGGAGAAGTATAGAAAGATGTATAGCCAGAAACAGAGTATATTACTCTTATCAGAAGAGGAAACAATAATTATGAACAAGAGTACAATTTGCCAAAGGAAGCTTTTAATTTTTTTTCTCCTCACATATCTTCTTCTTCTTTTTTTTTTAAGATTTTATTTTTATTTATTCATGAGAGACACAGAGAGAGGCAGAGACATAGGCAGAGGGAGGAGAAAGAGCCCAATGTGGGACTTGATCCCAGACTCTGGGATCACATCCTGAGCCAAAGGCAGATGCTAAACCATTGAGCCACCCAGGTGTCCCTCCTTACATATCTTCTACAAGAATTTGGAAAATATGGATGCCCAAATTTATCCCCCAGTTTTTAGGTTGATATCAATATTTTTTATTGTAAAAGCTTAATAATTACTAAAATTATAAAATATAGTTCAGAACAAAGTCAGCATTTTCAAACTAAGCTGATTCTACAATCTTCAGACAGAGTGAGAACTACAGATCTTTCATTTATCACAAAGATCAAAGTTCAACTCTGGATCCTGGATTTCAGAGTCAGTGAAACCTTTCACAAGCAGTGACATACAATTAAGTAGGCAATCAAAACTCCATCCAAACTTCTCTCTAAAAGAAATACACAAAGAGTAAAGCCCTGAAAATAAAAGCTTAAGAACATTTTCAAATAATATACTCAAGTGTCTTTGAATCACAAAGCGCCATAGCTAACAAAAAAGCTAACACGGCAGCCGGGGTGGCTCAGTGGTTTAGCACCGCCTTCAGCCCAGGGCGTGATCCTGGAGACCCGGGATCGAGTCCCACATCGGGCTCCCTGCATGGAGCCTGCTTTTCCCTCTGCCTATGTCTCTGCCTCTCTCTCTGGGTGTCTCTCGTGAATAAAATATTTTAAAAAATAAAATAATAAAATAAAAATATTTCAGTATCAATATACACTTATGGTGTATATGTTATAAATAACAGATTATTGGTCATGAATGTTTTTTTTTAATTTTTATTTATTTATGATAGTCACAGAGAGAGAGAGAGGCAGAGACATAGGCAGAGGGAGAAGCAGGCTCCATGCACCGGGAGCCCGACGTGGGATTCGATCCCGGGTCTCCAGGATCGCGCCCTGGGCCAAAGGCAGGCGCTAAACCTCTGCGCCACCCAGGGATCCCCTGGTCATGAATGTTGACTACTATAAAGTATAAACTATATGAGGGTTTTATTTTAATATATATATCAATATCAATATCACTTTTACTTCATGAAAAAGAAATTTTTCACAGAAAGAATATAGCTAAGTAAATGTTATAGTTAATGTTTAAAGTTAAACTATGAAAAGACACATTTAAATTATACTGAAGGCATCTTATACATAAAGAAAACCTAATACACATCACTCTACATGACATGAATATTTCATTCACAATTTATTAAAGTTTTGACGTTATTTATTTATTTTCCTTAAGTATACATAATAGTTTATAATAAACATTTATTTGGCAACTTTTGCTATAGGCCCTATAGGTTAAAGGGGCAAGGCATTTAATTACACATGGGTTTACTGATAGATTTTTCTGCTGTTAAGCCACCATCTTTTTTTTCAATAGCTATAGTAACTAATGAGTTTTCTTAAAGTAGGTTGGAAATGTATAAACTTGCAGAGTAATGTGAGTGATGAACCATTTTAGAGCTGAATGGCTTTTTTCCTAATCTATTTTCCAAATATATTACATAAAATGTCAAAATGAGAAAGTTTTAAAGAATGATATGTACCATATCATGTAAATGTACCATATCCTATAGATATAAAAATATTAATATTTTGCCACATCTGCTCTAGGTTATTCAGCCATGCTTTTTAGTCACATCTTTAGCTTTTACTAATAGTGTTCCCATGAGTAAAAGGGTAAGTTCTGGTTTCCAAAAAAGAAATGAGTGTATTTTTTAATGAAACCTTTTGATTATCAGTTCTTAATCTTTTACTAAGAAATTACAGAGAAGTTTATTCATAGCATATTTATCAGAAAGATGTCAATGAGAATATTCTAAGAATTGGTACAGTTAGCATTTTCATTTATATTAATTTTAAAATAAAAAGAGCTCATTTTTATGGTATATAGAGGCCTGCTGTGTTTATCAACAATTAAAAATTCCATATAGGGATCCCTGGGTGGCGCAGCGGTTTAGTGCCTGCCTTTGGCCCAGGGCGTCATCCTGGAGACCCAGGATCGAATCCCACGTCGGGCTCCCGGTGCATGGAGCCTGCTTCTCCCTCTGCCTATGTCTCTGCCACTCTCTCTCTCTCTCTCTGTGACTATCATAAATAAAAAAAAATTAAAAAAATTCCATATATTTGTTAAATATTTTTCTATACTCATAAATTCATAGTATTATGAATAAATATTAACTACTGAAGTCACTGAAAGTAAGAAAAAAATAGCACTTGTAATTAAACCCTCTTATAGACTTATACTTTATAGGAGTCAACATTTGTGACCAATAACCTATGGCTTACAAATTAATTCCAGATTGATGTTACCTGACAAGTAGCAGAGAAACTAATAACAGATAAGGTCCCAGCATAATATTAAATCAAACCTTTAAAAATATACAACCAAATACAAAAAACAAACAAACAAACAAACGAAAACACCAAATACCTTCTGGGTTTCACTTACTAACTTTTAGACATTTTTCAAACATTTATGTTTTATTTATTTATTTATTTATTTATTTATTTATTTATTTATTTACAATTATGATAAAACACTGTGTTTTTACCTATGATGTGCAATGCATTATTTTCAGGAATACATTTTTGTTATTTTTAAAAACCTATATATTATTAGGGGAGTTGTAGTGATATTAGCAATGAAATATATTAAGTGTAACTTTTACTAAAATATATTTTTTCCTTCTTTATAGATTTCTTCTATTTCTCTTCTATATATTTGTCAAATTCAAACTTTCATTGTGCTTTCTTTATAGTTAAAGATGCTCAAACCAAAAAATTGGCATTTATGCAACTAAACGTGTTTCAAGAGATATTATTTGGGTAAAGGGCTATCTCACTGCTTATGGATTTTAAGTGTTTAATTACTTTTCTCATGAAGCACCTGTATCATATTTGACACATTTGAGCTACAGTTTTATTGTGATTCTTTATGATATTTTTGTCCTTTTATATGGTCATATTCATTGATAAGGTTTATAGCAGTATTTCTTCTCTGGAAATGCTATTTCAGATATGTTTAAACTATGGAATCAGAGACATATATAGTTTATAATATTCTCCTTTTTCTTTGTTGGCAATTATGTTACCAAGATAATGTATCCTAAAGTTCATAATCCATTCAATTTACAAATCTGGAAAGCTTCATGTATCCAATGAAGTTGCTTTTTATGTAAAATAAAACACAAACATTCACTTTAAGCATATATTCGGTTAATATTTTTGAACATTAATGTCAATGGAAAGTTTCAGTTAAAAGTGTGTCAGTTATTATACACATCCACATACCATTATTGCATTTATTATTATCAGACTAAATTGTTTATATATTTAAAAAATAGGTCAAACATATGATTTATAAGAATATTTTTCAGTGAATTCACTGTTTTTCTGAAAACTAAGCCACTAAATTTCCCAAAATATTGATGAAGGAAAGACACAGGGGGAAATTTTTTTGTAAAAAGGAGATTTAGAAACTTAACTATAATAGCTATTGAGCTCTTACTATATGCCAGACACCTTATTGTGAGCATTACATATATTTTTCAGTTTTATAATTTACAAAATGTTTCACAACGCCCCTAAAAAGAACACCTGTGAGATAGGTAATAGTATTTTCATTTTTCAGATGAACAAAACTAAAAAGTGTTATATGTTGCCTAAGATCACATGGCAGCAATTGTGCAAGGCCAACTCTATCCAGCAGAATGTTTGCTTATATTCAATACTTGTGTACTATTAGATATTTAACTGCTTATTAGTCAGGGTTCTTCAAAGAAACAGAACCATTAGGATATATGTATTCATCTGTTTATGCCTTTATATTCTCATTTTAAAAGGAAACTAGAAAAACACATTGTGAAACTTTTAAAATCTAACTTCTTAATTCATGTAAATAGCATATATTACACGTATATTATATTATTATTACATGTATATATGTGCATATTACATATGTGTGTATATATAATAGATATATACCTATGTGCATACACAGATTTAAGATAAGGATTTGGCTCTCTTGACTGCAGAAGCTGAGATTTTCATGATCTGCCATCTATAAACTGGAGACCAGAGACAGCTAGTGGTGTAGTTCCAGTCCTAGTCTAAAGGCTGAGAAGCAGGGAAGCCAATGGTATAAGTCTATCAGAGGACAGAGGATCAATGTTTCAGCTCATCAGAAGAAAGAATTAGAAAACACATCTCGGAAATTGTACATTATATTCTTATAAACTTAAAAAAAAACTAAACTCTTAATTCATGTGAATAAACAATGACACAAAAGCATCCAATTAATTTTTTAAGCATGTGAGTTTTTCAGATAAAAGAATACAATTGCATGAATTCCATTAAGATGTTCTGATTATATATAAAGATGAGTTATATAATTGAGGAAAGCAAGGCTATTATAAATAGAGAATTTACAAATGAGAATTGACAAATTCCTATATCTGAAGTTCAGGTATTAAGAGCAGGGGAAGACCAAAGTTATGGTTCAAATAGGCAAGCAGAAAGAGAAAGAATCCCCTCTTTCTTATTTGACTGTTGTTCTGCTTAAGCTTTCAACAGAAAATGCTCAGCCACCTTGAGGAGGGCAATCTACTTTACTGAGTCTACCATTCAAATGCTAATCTCATCTGGAAAAACCCTCACAGAAACACCCAGAAATAATGTTTAACTTGGGCCCTCTGTGGCCCAAATTGACATGTAAAGTTAACCATTCTAAATCCATCGCTTGCAAACTTGCCACACATACACATCTCTTTAAGCCAGACTTAATCTCCAAATAAAGACAATAACAAGGTCGTAATTTCACTTAACATGTTAACAACTATCCTATATACAACAAAAAATGTACTAATACTTTCCCCAAAAGAGGAAATAAACTTCTTAAGTGATGTTAACTCTTCCTGATAGCCTGTAACTTAAATACTATAGTATAAAAGTCACAATACTTAAATACTACAGTATAAAGTCAGTACATCATATATCACACAATGAGGGAATAAAAGGAAAGAAAACAGAAAGTGAAGATATCTGATATGTGCATCTACATGTACACACACATAAACATATTTATAACACAATAAAAAACAAATACTGATGAAAATAACAGCTCTCCTTTCTGTAACTGGTCAAACAGCCAGAGCTGGTTTTATAACTATCTTCTTATACCACCCACTCTGTGGCCTTTGCCTTCAGCAAAAACCTCCGCTGGTCATGGTTCTTTACCTGGGGTGACTCAAACCTTTATTTCCGAAAGGTCTAAGCCATTACTAATCATGCGTGAATTGGAATGTTGTAGTTTCCCATTGACCTTAATCACGGGGCATGGTAATAGTTAGAGACATCCTAAGGGATCTCTTGTATTCTGGATATATTCGTCCTTACTCCACTGTGGAGTAGTAATCTACTTTTCTTTTGGTATTTAGGATCAATCACTCCAGCTGCATCATTACTTCCTCTCTTCCTTGCATGTGATTTAGAGGCATATCAGGAGCCCAAAGTGTCTAACTGACTGTCTTAATTTATAGTTCAATAGAATGGAATTGTGTCTTGATGGAAACATTCCTTTCTCTGGAACTAAGACCATTAGGCCAATAGAACATAAAATCATAGGAACAGAAGGCAAAAATTTTGCTAGTGGGTCATGAGGTGTAATAGTGAGTAATGCCATTCCCGTTTCCACCCCTTTTCTCCTAGACCATGAATCCTGACTATGGAAGAAATAGCACCATATATTGGATGCCGATTCAGAACATAAAAGAGCCTTCTGAATAACTCTGCCCCAGCCCTGCAAGGTATTGCCACCTAGCTGGCCCTGTAACTGAGTGTTCAAAAAGCCATTCCGCTATTCTTGATGCCAACTGCTTCAGGAGAGTGCAGAACCTGGTAAGACCAGTGAATGATTTCTGTCTTCATGAACCCATTGCCACACTTCATTTGCTGTAAAGTTCCTTGATCAGAACAAGGATGAATGGAATACCATAATGGTGGATAAGGCATTCTGTAAGTTCACAGACGACAGTTTTGGCAGAAGCACTGCATGTAAGGAAGGCAAATTATTATTATTATTTTTAAAAGATTTTATTTATTTATTCAATTGAGACACAGAGAGAGAGATACACACAGACAGAGACACAGGCAGAGGGAGAAGCAGGCTCCATGCAGGGAGCCCAACGTGGGACTGGATCCCAGGTCTCTAGGATCAGGCCCTGGACTGAAGGCGGAGCTAAACCACTGAGCCATCCAGGCTGCCCAAGGAAGGCAAATTATATCCAAAGTGTCTGTTCCAGTAAGGACAAATCACTACTCCTTCCAAGATGGTTGATCATCCCGGGGAATAGTACCATATCAGAGTCTCAGTGTTGGCTTCAGCTACTGACGGATTGAGCACTCTGTGGTGGTCATAGCCAGGTCAGTCGTAATAAGTAGAAGTCCATGTTACTGAGCCCACAAATAATTTCCAACCCTGTCACCATGGCAATTTGTTCACGAGCCCATTAGGTGATAATGAGAGTGGCTGTAGAAAGAAGCTGTTATCCACAGAAAGGATCATCCTATCTACTGGATTACTAAAATCTCCTTCCTAAGGTCATGGAATCGAAAGAGTTAATATGAGATCTTAAGCAATAATTGCCCAGGCTCTGATTTTTGCAAACAGAAAACTGAAGGAGTTTGGTATTCAATATCAAAGGGCTAACACACAGGTCATCTGATAGCAATGTTTCTAAACCATTTGCAAGTATTCAAATGAAAATGAAAAAGCTTACCCCACCAGGCATATGCTATTTTAGGTAATCTGTGATTTGGAACTATTTATATCCCAATTACTTTTTAAAAGATTTTCACAGAATAGTTTAGTTTGGACTTATCCATATCTGATTTTTTAAGTTTAATAAGGATTCCTAAACACTAAAAACACATATTTGGGGTGCAGAATATTTAACAGTAACAGTAAAGCACTTCTCTATTGTCCATATTGTTGACACAGGCAGTCTCTATCTCAAAGCAGGGTTACCAAATAGGCAGAGTGATTATAGATTTTCTATCTTCATGTGATGGTAACAGGTTTTTTTTCATACTTCTTTTGACATTCTTCTCTTTTTTTGCTTTTTAAAAGATTTTTATTTATTTGTTTGAGAGAGTGAGCGAGCGAGCGAGAGAGAGCACAGAAGCAGACAGAGAGCCCGAGCCAGAGGGAGAAGCTGAGATTCCCTATTGATCAGGAGCCCAACATCGGGCTTGATCCCAGGCCCCTGAGATCATGACCTGAGCCAAAGGTAGTAGTTTAACCAATTGAGCCACCCAGTCACCCAGCACTCTTCTTTTTTTATCAACACATCCAAGATAGGTTTTTGTCTTCTGTTTCTTAAAAGGTGTTCAGGGAGCAAAAACAAAAATAAGAGAAAAAAATAAATATATACACAATATATGCACATTAACGTACTGGGAATTGTGTAAGTTTCCCTCTAACTTAATATGGCAATATTCCTGCATTGTCAGCAGGTCTGATACAAAGTCTAACTTCAGGGATCCTGCTTTAGTCATTGTACTGCATGGTATAAACTGGAGGATAATGTTGTTACAGAAATTTTCTTATAGGAACTGAACTAGAAGTGTTTGGTAGATTGTAAAGTGTTACCTAAATATAAAGAATTATTATTATTGTATTAATAATCCCAAATTCGGAATCAAAGGTTCTACTCAGCCATATAAATAATAATGTAACAGTTTACACGTTAATGAGAAATAAAATAAAATCCATTTCATTTACTATAGAAATAAAGGTTTAGAAATAATAATCTCTCATAGACTGAGGACCACTTGAAAAGTTATAGAGGAGCAACCTAATATTTCACCTTAATTCTTTTTTTTTTTTTTTTTTACCTTAATTCTTTATTAGCAGAATTTTATATATTTTGTTACCACATGGCTAAATAGCTATAGATGCATTTCTTAAGAACATGTCTTAAATAACTTTTCTGTTGTATTTTCATTCCATATTATGTATCTAAAATATTTTACTGATTTTTTTCCTTACCAGTTTAAGATTTATTAAAATCAATCTTTTTAGAGTGTCTGGGTGGCTCACTTGGTTAAGTGTCTACCTTTGGCTCAGGATCCTGGGTTCGAGCCCTGAGTCTGGCTCCCTATTCAGGAGGGAGTCACCTTCTCCCTGTCCCTCTGCCCCTCCTCACTCACCCTGCTTGTGCTCTCTCTCTCTCTCAAATTAATAAACACAATATTTAATTTAATTTTCTTAAGAGAAAGAGTGTGCACTCATGTTGCATGTGAGTGGTGGGGGGCAGGCAGAGGGAGAAGATGGGAGAGAATTTCAAGCAGGTGCTATGCCTAGCACAGACCTCCTCATGGGGCCCAATCTCACAACCCTGAGATTATGACCCGAGCTGAAACCAAGAGTTGGATGACTAACTACCTAGGCATCCCTCATTAAAATAAATTTTATAAATAAAGAATTTAGGAAGTTTATATGGCAACACTAGAGTATGTACCTGTGCGTTTATACTCATTCCCTCATTTTCTTGTTTTTATTGGTCCAGAGTCAGGTCTAGAACTTCTTTTTTTTTTTTTTTTATTTGAAAAATAATGTTAACTTGATGATGTATATTTGTATGCATAGTGCATACATATATTTATATATATTATATATGTATTAAAACATATCCACATATATTTATATGTATATTTAAATTTATATGTATTTATATGTATGCATGTGCATTTATATATACATATATAAGTATGTATTTTGTTTTGTCTTATGCAGAGTTACTCATAATACTACCTTGCTTCATATATGCATCAAAAGATAGAAGCTTGATTAAAAAAAAAAACTGTCAATGTCAAATGCATGCAAAGTGCACTTTAAAAGAGTAACTCTGAAAAAGCACATATTAATAATTGTAATAAATACAATATATAATATTGAGGTAACTTCACCCAGTGGAGTCCTGGAGACATTTAAATGAGAATAGCAACTATTTGCAATGAATAATCTTGGGATATTTTGTTGATGACATGGTGACTACAATAAAATGAGGTTTAAGTAAATTAAAAAATAACACAACACAGAGAAACTATCACAGTAAATATAAGAATGGAAATAACAAAATATTTTCCCAATCTCCTTCCAAATCTACTATCATCCTATCATCAGGATAAACCCAGTAACAAAAGAAATAGAAAATATTTATGCTACTGTTCCAGAGAATTCTATTTTTTGATATTCAAAGATCCACAACAGTAATGCATTGAACATTGTGTTGTAAAGACCGTGAGGTATAAAAATTTTGCCTATTTATAATACCTTATCAAAAGGTATTTGCCTATTTATAAGAACCTTATCAAAGGTTCTTCAGGAAAAGGGGATCATCTAAAAGAATTTAATATAAATGACAGGAACAGAAATAATGTCATTAAGCTAGTGGTTCTGGATTTGCAGTGTGCATACAAATCTCCTTGTATGCCTCTATAAAATGAATGTTTCAGCTGACCACCACAAATAGTGAGATGATTCAGTTGACTTTTGGCATTTGTGAGTCGCAAAACCCAACAATCTGCCAAGAAACACAGTCATTCCATTGCAGGAATCCAAGGACTACATATTGTGAGAGTCTATACTTTGCAATTTCAAAGTCATTCTTTTTTTCTTTTACACATAAAGTCAGATCCAGGCCCAAGGAGAGGGATAAAGAACAGGAACCAGGGCAAACTGGTGAGTAACCATTGTCCAAGATTATCTTATATATAATATAAGCCTTCACTACTATGTATTTAAAAAAAACAACAACACTTTTCTAACTATAGTTAATAAATGGTAGGAAGAAAACCCAAACTGTATAAGAGAATGGAGAGGAACAGGAGGTGACAGTGAGATAGGATATTCTTCGAAGTCTTCTTAGATAATCTGATTTTTGAGTAGTTCTGAATATGTGGAAACTTGAAGAATATTCCTGGCAGAGGAAACATCAAGAAGAAAAGGCTTGAAGCAGTGATATACTTGATATGTTTAAAAAATATCAAGGAGGCTAAAGTGGTGGAAAGGAGCAATCAAAGCAGAGAGATTAAGAGATGATTCCTTTGAGGTAGCCAAAAGCCATATTAATGGAACCTTCAATTCTTGCCTTAGTGATATGAAAAACTATTATACTCCTGTTTTGAACAATAGGATTCCTTTACCCTTTTCCAGTCTCAAGCAGCATGACCCATTCAAACATCTGGGAGGACTCACAGCATATGTGTCACTTCCTGATGCAAATCATACTTCACCAGCCATAAAAACGTACCAAAATAAAGAAGCAATCTATAAAAATAAAAGGAGATGCACAAAGAATTTTAAAAATGTAAATAATTCGGGATGCCTGGGTGGGTCAATGGTTTGAGTGTCTGCCTTCTGCCCAGGGCATGATCCTGGAGTCCCCGGATCGAGTCCCAAAGCGGGCTCCTTGCATGGAGCCTGCTTCTCTCTCTTCCTATGTTTCTGCCTCTCTCTCTCTCTCTGTGTCTCTCATGAATTAATAAATAAAATATTTTTTAAAATGTAAATAATTTAAGTGACAAGCCAACGTCAAGTTCCTAATAGAAAATCCAAAGAGAGAATGACATATGGGTGCATGAAACATGTTATGGTCTATTTCCTATTTCCTTATTTCCAAAGCTCTATGCTAATACAAAGGCAGCACTTTTGGGCTTGATCACATGGTGATTAATTTGCATTATATGTGCAAGGCTTTGTAACTTTGGTTACTCTGTGGGGAAGAGACTCTGGTGGGGCTATCAGCAGATGCAGAAAGACTTGCTAGAAAGCAAAAGATGATGGTGACTTAGTTTAAGATGAAAGTGATGAGAGGGTTCAAATTCTATAAATATTTGAAATTAGAGCCAACAACATTGGTTGACGAATTGCATGTGAAAGATTGTGTGTCTTGTAAATTTCTCTCTCCATATGTCATATTTTGGCTGCACAACAAATTGGAGTTCTGGAAAACTGGTGATGCCTGGCTCCTAATAATTTGTCCGTCTTCATCAAAATGATCTCAGGAACTGCTTGCATCTGAAACTACAGGCTGGATAAGCCCTGCTTATCAGGAGGCTGAAGCTGGAGTAAGGAAGTGGAGTATGACGATTAACACAGAGTGGGCACACTTTGTTTTTTTCTGGTACATAGACCGAAATTGGATTCACACCTCCTTTTTAAAAGGACAGTTCATACCTTTTAAAAACATTTTGGTTAATGTACTTAAATTATATCTTTTAGTACTAATTTAAAGAAATCTGTGTGTTCATAGATGCTTTACAGCATTCTACAAAAAATACATGATTTTATTTCAAATTATTAGTTGATTAAAGTGGAGTTTGCTGAAGTAAGAAAAACTTTCTTGCAACTTTTGAGAATTGCAAGAGTTGAAAAAAAAGTAATGCATGGATCCTTTTTTCGCCTACTCCTTAGTAAATGTTTTGTAATCCACATAGGAATGTTAAATCTCCTCATGTAGGTTTTTTCTCAGTGAATGAAGTTAAAGTATCCATTATTCAATTTTATAGTCTCTTGCATCCAAAAAAATATGATGTGTAGGATTGCACCAGACTATTTTATATATACATACAATTCTGTTTAATTCACTAATTTCTAAAGAATAGTCCAAGAGAAATACTTTATTTGAACTTTTGACAGTGGGAATTTAATCCTCAGTATTAAGCTATATGAAAAATGGTAAAGAAATAAAATTCCCATGGATTTTATTTGAAAATTATTCTTCATACGGTAAAAAATTCTAACTTTGTGAATCACTTTATATTATTTTTCTTTATAATATCTATATCATCTGCATATAAATTTAAAATGCTGTAGTATGTTTAGGAAAAGTATTTCCTACATCCTTACAAATATACGTACAAAATACAGGCCAGTGCACACACTACAAAATTGTGGTCTGTACAATTAATAACTTCTACAACATCCAAGAATGAGGCTAATGCTTGTTAAATGTAAATATTTGGATAGATATGGGAGTTCATATGAATATTTTTACACTATTAGAATATCTTAGTTTCTTGGTGGAATCAGGTTTTGTACGTAGGAAATAAAAAGTTTAATTTTTCATATTTTTCAGTTAGTTTCAATACCGTGTACAAAAGAAGTTATTAGAATCCTCATTGAAAATAAAATTCATTTAAGATCAATTTGTATGAAGTTCAGTTCACTCTGAATATTTATACATATTGATATCAACTAAGTTATAAAATAACAATGATAACTCTTTCCCTGATTATACTTGTTTATATCTATGTTAGAATTAATGTAGATATATGGTCTCATTCATTTGGGGAATATAAAAATTAGTGAAAGGGAATAAAGGGGAAAGGAGAGAAAATGAGTGGGAAATATCAGTGAGGGTGACAAAACATGAGAGACTCCTAACTCTGGGAAACTAACAAGGGGTAGTGGAAGGGGAGGTGGGCGGGAGGGTTGGGGTGACTGGGTGATGGGCACTGAGGGGGGCACTTGATGGGATGAGCACTGGGTGTTATGCTATATGTTGGCAAATCGAACAATAAAAAAATTTGAAAAAAAAAAGAATTAACGTAGAGCTTTTTTTTTTTTTAAAGCATATCTATTTGAAGTATCTCAAGAGACAAAATGATGTTAATCAGTCCATTTAAAATTTTTCTTTCAGAATAGCTGTGCTAGTTTTTCATTTAGATTGTTTGTAAACCAGATTTGTACTCTGAATCACTATTAAACTATCAGCAGAACCAGTGTGATGGAATAAAGGTGAAAAGCATACTCTGAGTCAAATTTTTGGGAACTTCTCCCTAAATCAAATGTAATCTTAGATTCTATACAGCCTGATGATACATTTAATTACATTGCGGGTTTAGACGGTTCTTAATTTCATGAACTCATGAAAGAACATCTGGTTTGCTATACTAAAATCATATTTTTATTTCTCATTTCTTCTGTAATGGATTTGATTTAATGATGGCAGTTTTCACTTTTATGCTGATGGACTCTTTTACCTTGTCATTTGATATACCATATGGTGCCTAGGTGACAATGATGCAATATTTAAAAAATGAATTGTGACAACCATATTGATTTAACATCAGACATCTTAAATTAGATTAGTCAGCACAGAAGCTCTTTTAGAGATCACTTTTTGTAAATTTGATTCCTTATTGACATGTTACTTACACTTTTCTTTCTGTTTATCTAATCAATTTTTCCTTCACCAATGTGGTAGAGAACCACATGATTTAGTAAGAGTTTCAACCTGATTTTTTATATATGTAAATAACAAAGTTATTATATAAATTAATGTTTGAAAGCTTTAAAATAAAATGAAAAAATTAATCACAAGGAAAACCTCTAAAATCTTCATAGTAACCTTACATATTTTTGATACTTCATATTACATAAACTCATGAATTTACTTAATATTCTGTTCCACATTGAATAGTGTTATAGCTTTGATGCAGCATATTGACAATAGACATTTTGATTTCCCATTGCAATTAAGATACATAATTCCATAGATCTAAAATGTGAAAATATGTTTGTTATTCTTGCAATAACGTAGTTTGTGCTTTATGTTAGTTGCACTTTTTTTTTCCAAATTACTAGTAATGCTGTACCAATTTATATTCTGATCAACAGTATACAGGTGTATCTCTTTCTCCACATCCTCATCAACACTATCTTTTGTCTTTCTGATAATAGTCATTCTACCAGATATGAGGTGATATCTCATTGTGGTTTTGATTTGGATTTCCCTAATGATTAATGATGTTGAGAATCTTTTCATATATCTGTTGGACATTTGCATTTCTTCTTTTGAGAAATGCCTATTCAGGTCTTTTGTTCATTTTTAAATCAGGTTATTTGGTACAGCCATATAGAAAACAACAGTATGGAAGTTCCCCCCAAAATAAAAATAAAATTACTTTATGATTTACCAATCCCTCTTCTGGGAAATGAAATGAAAGGAAATGAAATCAGATCTCAGAGAGATTATCTGCACTTCCATGTTTATCTTAGCATTATTCACAATAGCCACTGTATAGAAGTAAACTAAATGTCCATCAGTGGATGAATGTAGAGAAACCTTTAAAAAGGAAGAAATACAGCCACTTGTAACAACATGGATAAACCCAGAGAATATCATGCTAAGTGAAATAAACCGTATGTAGAAAGACAAATACTGCATGACCTCACTTAATTGTGGAATTGAAAAGAGTCTAATCATAGAAGCAAAAAAAAAAGAATGGCAGTTAAGGAAGAACAAGAGAGGTAGGGAAAGGGGAGATGTTGGTCAAGGGGTACAAAGTTTGCTGTGCAACAATATAAATAAGTTTTGAAGACCTAATGTACAACAATGTCTTAAAAATTCTGTATTGGGATCCCTGTGTGGCGCAGCGGTTTGGCGCCTGCCTTTGGCCCAGAGTGCAATCCTGGAGACCCGGGATCGAATCCCACATCAGGCTCCCGGTGCATGGAGCCTGCCTCTCCCTCTGCCTATGTCTCTGCCTCTCTCCCTTTCTCTCTCTGTGACTATCATAAATAAAAAAATAAACAAATAAAAAATAAAAAAATAAATAAATAAAAATTCTGTATTATATACTTGAAATTTGAATAAAAGGTAGATCTTAAATGTCCTCACCACACACACACACACACACACACACACGAATAAAGGAAGGAAGGAAGGAAGGAAGGAAGGAAGGAAGGAAGGAAGGAAGGAAGGAAGGAAAAAGAAAAAGAAAAAACAGGGATCCCTGGGTGGCGCAGCGGTTTAGCGCCTGCCTTTGGCCCAGGGCGCGATCCTGGAGACCCGGGATCGAATCCCACGTCGGGCTCCGGTGCATGGAGCCTGCTTCTCCCTCTGCTTGTATTGTGTCTCTGCCTCTCTCTCTCTCTGTGACTATCATAAATAAAAACTTAAAAAAAAAAAAAAGAAAGCGTAAATACAACTGTTTAAAAAAAAAAACAATACAACTAGTGAGGTGACATATATTAAGTAGCTTAAATACAGTGGTTATTTCACAATGTACATATATATCAAATCATTAAGTTTATACCCTAAATTTATATAATTTAAAGTTTTCATATCCTTCAATAAAGCTAGAAAATAAAATAAAGTAGTAATAATACAAGTCCAATTTCCAAAATCTAAACATCTTATTTATAAATATAACATAGATCAATCAATATAACCTTTTTCAGACTTATGATGGCTTGTGGTTTGTCTATTTTGTTAATTCACTAAAGACAACAATTTTTGACTTAGATTTATTAATCAGAATTATTATTCTTATTTTCTCTATCTTCTTAATTTATCCTTTTATCTTTATCATTTCTTCTTTGTGATTTTCTTAACTTCTCTGTCTTGTTGGACATTAATTTTTGTAATTACTATAAATTAAGATGATTACTTTTTCTGTGTCAGTTGACTATGCCATGGTATCCAGATATTTGATCAAACATTATTCTAGGTGTTTCTGTGGAGCTGCTTTTTAAAATGAGGTTAACATTTAAATCAGTAGATTTTTAGATAATTTTTAAAGCATATTACCCCCCTCAACATGGTTAGGCCTCATCCCATCAGTTAAAGACCTTAATAGAAAACAACAACAACAACAAAAACCTTGACATCTCTGGAGGAAGGGGAATCCTGTCAGGTCACCTCCTTGCAAATCAAGTTACAATATCAACCCTTCCCTAGATCGCTAGTCTGCTGGTCTACCTTAGAGATTTTAGACTTGCTAACCTTTACAATCACATGAGTCAATTCCTTAAAATAAATATCTCTTCTCATCTATCTATCATCTATCTATCTATCATGTCCCACTAGTTCTGTTTCTCCTTAAGGCTGTATTTTTCTTTTGGGTCACTATTTAAAAGCATGCCATAGAAGCTAATATGTAGTGTTTGCATTATTATTATTTTTAAAAGAAATTCTTTAATGTCTCTTTGTATTTTTCCATTTACCCAAAATAGTTTTTTTTTAAGATTTATTTATTTATGATAGACATAGAGAGAGAGATAGGCAGAGACATAGGCAGAGAGAGAAGCAGGCTCCATGTACTGGGAGCCTGATGTGGAACTCGATCCTGGGTCTCCAGGATTGTGCCCTGGGCCAAAGGCAGGCGCCAAACCGCCGTGCCACCCAGGGAGCCCCTCAAAATAGTTTTATTAGAAGAATTGTTTTTAAATTTTACATGGAAAGAATTGTTTTAACAAATATATATTGATCTACAAAAATATATGTAAACTACATAGATCATAATTTAATGCAGAACCAGAAGGCAGAGACCACTGCCCTTGCCTCTGGGAACATCGCTGCCACCTCAAGAAGCAACACACAAACACCACATACTGTATTATCACAAAACTACAGTGACAAAAAGCAGATGAGTGGTCACCAGGACCTATGGTGAAGGAGTGAGATTGGCTGTAAAATAGCATGAGGGTACTCTTTTGGAGGGATGAAAATGTTGTATATCATGAATATGGTGGTGGTTATCCTATATTTGTTAAAATTCATTTAATTATACATTTAAAATTTGTTAATTTTATTCAACTATTTTCTCCATCTTGATTTAACATAAATATTGCCCAGAAAAAGAGAAGAATTGCTTAAATCATATTTTAATACTGTGGCAAGGCCTTTTTCTCATTTTGTTCATTCAAGAAACTGAGTGCTAAGTCTATCCATGATTTTGCCTGGCTCCAGGGTATATAATTGAATAAAATAAAGTATAGCCTAACAAGGACTTAAAAATCATCTTCTTTACCATCAAATTTCAATAGCTATAGGAAAAGAGGCTGGTTCCAGAGACCAATTTCTTTCTCCAGCAAAGTATTTCACTTTTAGATGATAAATTGATTGAGGAAGAATAAAATTGTAGAGAAAAGAGATTTGTGAATAAAAAAACAAAAAATAAAACACAGAAACAAAGACAAAAGTA
This sequence comes from Canis lupus dingo, assembly GCF_003254725.2. Taxonomy (NCBI): domain Eukaryota; kingdom Metazoa; phylum Chordata; class Mammalia; order Carnivora; family Canidae; genus Canis; species Canis lupus. The sequence goes on along the minus strand of NC_064276.1, from coordinate 29,795,026 downwards.
AAAATGATAAAGGATGTTTGTGTTTCTGTATATGTGAATGACAGAGAGAGAGAGAGAGATAACACTTAAGAAAGGAATTTGAAATAATTGACCAAAAGGAAATAAAAGAACTGATTTTAATGGAGTGTGCTAGGATTCATACTGAGTTTAAAGTATACGGTAATATATGTCTGTAGTGATTTAAAAAGTAAGTTGACTTTTTACCTGAATTCTTCATATAGAAGTGTGTACATTCCTTCAGAATTGGCCCCATTTTAACTATATTTTAAAAGATTGATTTATTTATTTGAGAGAGAGAGAACTCATGCAAGTGGGAGAAGAGGCAGAGGGAGAGAGAGAAAGAATCTCAAGCAGACTCCCTGCTGGGCAGGGAGCCTGACAAGGGACTCAATCCCACGACTCTGAGATCATGACCTAAGCTGAATTGAGAGTGGGTTGCTTAACCAACTGAGCCACCCAGGTGCCCCTTAACAACCTTTTTTTTTTTTTGCGTGTGACTAATGATTTGAGATTATATTTCTAAGTTTCCAGAATAAAATTTAAACCAAACAGATCATGTTCAATTAAATCCCACTATGAATATATTGCAGATGCAATATATAATGGGAACCACTGGAAGTGTCATCTAAAATGGGAATGAAAGTGACTAAAACAGTTACTTCATAAATTAAAGTCTTATATTATGGATATGCAGAAAGAGAAACTAATTGTGTTTAGGTATATTTGAGAAGATTTCTTATAGGAACTGTCATTTGAAAAAAATATTTAACAGGAGTTTGCAGGATACACATGTATATGCATGTAAGGTGCTTCAACATTTTCAAAAGGGATTATAATGAATAAACAATACCTTCCATGGAAAAGAAAATATGGACGTAATAAAATATATATAAAGAGTACGATATATAATTGAGACTAAATTAGGCTATTTTGAAAAGTAGTAGAAATTTTTGTTTGGTAAGAAAAGAAAAACGCTGCCAGACTGAGCAGGTGTCTATTTTTTCCTCTTGTTATTGCAATATTATCCACCTTTTGGTTTCTTTTTCTTTTTATCTTGACCAGCAGGTTTCTTTGCATCAAGACCCACAGTGACAACACTGCAATATCTTCCTCACCAGGGTCCAGCAGCGTTAGTCATTAAATCCATATGTGGTCACTTTATAGGAAATTCTTCCTGAGACCCATTGCTGGGAAGATACATCTCTTCTCCTTTTCTATAGAAGTAATGAAATTCTCTTTTCACAGTACTGCATTACCTACCTAGATATGTAGTGTTAAAATCAAACCAAACTGTCCTAAGTCAGAAAGTCTGATGACTAACTTTTTTATAGAGATTCAAACAGCCTGGATGCTTTGTTCTGGATAATTTCTCTGAGAAAGAAAATGTTTTCTATAATTCAACAGAGGTACTCAGAGTCAACATGGGAAATATTTATCCTAGGACTCTGAAATGAACATGTGATTGAGTCTAAATTGTCTATTTCCTCTCTGCCTACTTTACCATCTCTGTACCCCCTGGATTTGGAGCACTTTCTTCAGGTCTCAAGGTCCTCCCTGAGGTACAGAGCAACACTGAATAATTTCCCTCAGTGGCTTCACTTTGGATGCACAAGAAGATTTTTTGAGATTCACTTGAAATTTGCTGAATCTTAAGAATCTTTCTTGGTAAGTCCAGGCTATCTGTGTCTATAAAAACATAGGTCATTGGGACTGTATACCTTTGGGGAAAACTCGTCAGTTTAGAATTCTTTTTCCTGCTTACTCCTGACTTGAAATGTACTTGTTTACTGTCTTATTACTGCTGGATCCTGCTATTTGCCAAAGCCCATTTGCAGTAAAGATAAATCTGTACCAATGTGTTTCCCCTCTAAGGTAATGCATTAAAAGGCCATTTCTTGGAAACACCCTTAAGAAGTGACATTAGTTGACAGAAATGTAGGCACTGTGGAAATATAGTGAGGCATATTATTTAGGCCAGGTGATTCTTTTAAGGTTCCTGACCACATGGATAGCTATCATTCCATCTTACATAGGCACTAAATAGCTTCCATGTGGAACAATTAAATAGTTTCTTTCTGTCCACGGCATTCAGAAGAAACTCGTGTTAAAACAATTTCCAATATTACTTTTCAATTTCAAATTCCAGTCAGAGTAAAGGTAGATGATGTGCATCTTCTCAAGCAAAATCATATTGCAAAGTGATTTTCCTGCACAATACTCACAGAAGTATCAATGAGATGAAAATGTGCATGATAGAAAGTTTCTGATAAGAGGAAGCATGGCTTGCACAGCTTAATAATTAATAATTAATATTTGCTAGACAAAACTAGGTAACCTGATCAGGTTTGAGATGAGAGACTCTCTTAGTAAAATAAACACAACCACATTGAAATTTCTATTTACCTCAAATAATTATTTAAAAACTTACATTTGTAGCCAACATGAATTGCTCTACAGCGCCTCTCTAGATTATGAATATAAGATTTCATGCAATTTGGGTTATCTTCCTATTTAGAGCAAACTAAAGAGTAAAAATCTTTCTTTAAGAATAAGAATTTGTTAATTCTGAAGAGAAAAAATTAAAAATGAAGATGACTCATGTATATGCATGTTATTAATCATATTAAAACTTTCAATTGTGTGTAAAAATTGAGATTTTGTGTAGGGGAAACTGTACACAAAAGTTTGATGAATATGCTGACTGTTGTACTAATTATCATTATGACAATACAAGTAACAGATTTTGAAATTTCCAGGGATGAATCTGGAAAGGCATCTTGGAGGAGGGAATTTTAATGTGAGCATCAAATTAGGAATGATGTATATATGGGCAGAAATTTGACGGAGAGTATTGAAGAGATATTAAATGAATTGTCACTTCTTCGGAGATGCACCAGTTAGATTTGATATTGGGTAAATAAAAGTGAAAGAAGGTATATGGATGGCAAGAGAAATGCTTAATTTTGATTAGGACGTTGGCTCATGATGCCAAACCAGCCATGGAATATTTAAAATTCTATCTGTCTGAATCATGCAGATTCACCATGCAGTGAAATCATGTATTTGGAAAATAGCCTGGGTTCCTTTAGGGTTGAGTCTTATTTCTGCTATTTACTATATGTGTGAAGTGGCCGTATATCTTGGTTTACCTGCCACAATGTTGATGTACAGCAATAGAGTCAGATCATTATTAATAGTTTCTCTTTTTCTCTCAAACATGTGTTGGTTGGGGTGATATGCTCTCCATAGGGTTTGTTTAATTTCGTTAAGTTCAGTCTCCTTACCTTAAAATGTGGATAATTGCTATAATTACTACATGACATTGTTGTGAGAGAAAATAATACAGTGCCTGTATTTAACTCAGTACCTTTCCAGAGCAAACAAGTGATAACTGCCAGTTATTACAATTTAATCATTGCTAAAAAAAACTATGCCAAATATTCAATTGGATAAAAAGTCAGAACACTAATCATCTGGATGATATGTAAACTTCTAATTGACGAGGATATTGTAATTGTTATAAACTAGTAGTTGTAAGAATTTCTCTCTCATTCACATATACACACAATCTACAAGAACTTATCTTTTTTTTTTTTTTAAAGATTTTATTTATTCATGAAAGACACAGAGAGGCAGAGACATAGGGAGAGGGAAAATCAGGCTCCGCGCAGGAAGCCGGATGTGGGACTCGATCCCAGGACCCCGGGATCTCGAACTGAGCCAAAGGCAGATGCTCAACCAACTGAGCCACCCAGGTGCCCCAAGAACTTATCTTCTAATGACATTATATATTGAATATTATTCAAATAAATGGAAGAGCTTATATTCATCTCCAAATTGAGCACGTAAATGGAGATTGCACCATGGAAAAATATCAAGTGATCAAGACAAGAGTGATGTAGCATTTCTATTTCCTCAGACACAAGTGAAACTCTTTGATAAAACCAATATATAGTCTGGAGTGATTTAAAAGACATTTAATGAATCTTTACAGTCCCTTTATAAAAGATATCATGCAAAGAGTTTCTGAACCCAAACCCCTAAGATTGTTAGCTTTAGCCTGATACTTTGTATGTTTTAGTACAAAGATGCTGTTTAGATTTGTGAAGACACTAATGTATATCCAGTTAAGGAACAAACGTTTCCCCCCCACTAACAAGAACATTAAATTAGAGTAATAAAAATGTTTTGAAATATCTTATATAAAAGTGTTTAAACATCACTTTAATGTTCTAATTCTTTTTGTTTTGAGCTGTTGTTTTAATTAAATGTAACAGTTTCTTGAATATTCAAGAATATTCTGATCTCTGTAATAATTAGAATCCTTGCCACCCCCAATTCTGCTTCTTCATAGGTTTAGTAGATTTTTAATGTTTCTGAAGAAGATTCAAATAATATTCTTAAGAGATAGATGTTGGACAAAAGTTTTGGTTATACTTTTAAATTTATTGCATTGACATTGTTCTTATTAAAATATAGAGGATGAATCAACATTCCTTTTTAAGGCATCAGAAAAGGTCATGATCATGACATACATGCAGTGCCTCCTAATTTGGGGGAAGAACCCCAGTACTTCACATACAGCACTCAACTCATAAATCTTTCAAGGTGAAATTTGGTAACAGCCTCAGTGGATGGGGTTATGGGCATGCTATCAATCACAACCTAACTGGAAATGTGTAGCTTGAGCCTAAGAGTTCTGCAAAAAACTTTTAAGTTTCCTTTTCTCCATCTAATTTGCCTAAGTCACTAAAAGAAAGTGAGTGTTTCAGAAATGTAACCAGAGATAGCTCTAGAGATAATAAACAGAACAAAACAAAACAAAATCAGGCTGCAGAAAAGAAAGGCAAAATAAATTTTCCCTTTATTTGAGATGTTTTGTGGTCAGGGAAAGAATGTAAATAAGCCCAGCAGGATTAGCTATGAGTATTGACTTCAACTGACTCTACTTGTGTCAGATTTAAGTCTATTTTAGATTATGATGCCCTTCAGCTCTTTTTGCAAGAACATGAACAAATGCATGAATAATGTTTAAGCTTTACGGAATAGATGATGAGTGTAAATTGGAGTGAAAAAAGAAGTCACAGACTTAAATCTGAAGAAACTATGTGGAAACCTTTTGCTTATGTTCATCAGTTGCAACTGGTTTGGCTGAGGCATTTTGTGTCTCAAAGTTTACATTCGTTTTGGGGATCTCTGGTCTAATCCTGGGTATTCATTCTGCTTTAATAAGGCTCAGTGTTTCTACCCAAGCTATGATTATTAAAAGAAGCATTATATGTAATAGAATTACAAGTCCTCACTTGAGGATGTTTCTTCAGAAATGCTGGATTATTGCTGCATAATTTTCTTATTGCTGCTGTAACAAATTACCAAATATTTACTAGCTTAAAACAACTCAGATGTATTATCTTATACTTCTGGAAGTCAGAATTCAGACACAGGTCTCACTGGACCAAAATCAAGATGTTGGCAGGGCTGTATTCCTTCTGGATCCCTTCTTCCACTTCCTCTTTCTTTTTCCATTTCCTGGATTTCCCAGGTTTAAGGGCTGCCTGGAGGAGAAGCCATTCCCTGCCACTCCCAGGTTCTAGGGGCTGCCTGCATTTCTTGGCACATGGTTATTTCTTTCATCTTCAAAGACACCCATGGCCAGTTGAGGTTTTCTCATATCACAACACTCTAACTTTCACAACCTTTCTCTCCCACTTTTAAAAGGACCCTTGCAATTGCATTATGCCAGCCTGGATCATCCAGGATACTCTCCTTATTGTAACAAGGTCATCTGATTATCTCATTAGGAAACTTAATTCTATTGGCAACCTTAAATCTTCCCTGTCATGTAACACAACTTTATTCAAAGGTTTCTGGGATTGGAACATGGACATATTTGAGGAAACATTATTTTGCCTATTACAGTATATTCTCCAGGAATTGTTTTGTTTTGTTTTTTTATTCTGCTTTCATTTTTTTAAAGATTTTATGTATTTATTCATGAGAAACGCACAGAGAGAAGCAGAGACATAGACAGAGGGAGGAGCAGTCTCCCTGTGGGGAGCCCGATGTGGGACTCCCAGCACCCTGGGATCACGCCCTGAGCCAAAGCAGACGCTCAACCAGAGGCACCCAGGCATCCCTATTCTGCTTTCAATAATAACGTGAGCAAGCTGATAGCCTAATTGAGTGTTTAGGTTGCCCCTGCTGAGCACTTTCCCATGTCTTAGGAGTGACTAACTTGATTCTGTTCCTTGGCAGGCCTTTGATCCAGATATACTTCATGTGAAAATATATCCATAGCCTGGTGAGATATGGGATATACTAACTATTATTCATTCTACAATATTGCTTTGATACATCTTAGTACACATAATAAGGTATTTCCAAGTTAGGGGTGGGAATGTTTTGCAGAGAAACAAGAATGAAAAATAGTCGGTCACACACTAGGTATGAGTCAGTAAATTATAGGAAGATCTAGTAGGAAAAATATGATACTTGCCATGTAACAAGAGATCACCGGCATGTGTACACCATCAGGCAATGTGAGGAGGCCCAACTGAGAGAAATTGGGTGTCTCCATAAAAATCATGGTGTGTGATTTGAAAGTCAAGACCAAAAATGTTAAGAGATTCAATACAAGCCTGACAGGCAGTTGCATCAGAGATATTTATTTGCTCTTAGCAAGATCTATGGATCATAATCTGGTCCATGGTTGGGGAAAATTAGAGGAAGCTGAAAGTTCTAGAGAAAGTGGGTTACTGATAGGCAATCAAAACAGTTTCTGTAGGAGAAGGGTTTTTATTTTCTAGATGGGAGAGTACAGTTTGGGAAAATGGAAAAAGTAAAAACCCAAATGTGAAAAGTGAGATCCCTAAGTCAGAACAAGTCTAGCAGCCTACACTGACGGCTGCATTCCGAGTGCTGAGTAAAAGTTAATTAACTTCCTTCTGCTTAAATTGAATACTTTTGAGAGACAGAAGTTAAACTGTGGCTAATTTAAGTAGTCTGAGTGGTGGATTGGGAATATTTAAAAGAGGGGATCTTCTGAGAATGAAAGGCAGTAACTAGTATCTTCAGCAATAATTCCAAATTGTGCATGGAATAGTTAATATTATTGTTGGTTGTTTATTTATTTTGTTTACAAATTATACCTTTCAGAACAGTAACCAAGCCTTTTTCATCTTAATTTTCTCTTATAGTGCTAGGACAATGTTTATTCAGATAAAATAGATGTTTGCAATTTTTTTCTAGGCTGTCCAGTTTGGGAATTTTATCTATTCTGATCACTTTTTGTTTGTTGGTCAGCTATATTAGGTGCTTTATATTTTGGGGACGCCTGGGTGGCTCAGTGGTTGAGCGTCTGCCTTCGGCCTACGGCATGATCCTGGTGTCCTGGGATCGAGTCCCACATTTGGCTCCCCACAGAAAGCCTGCCTCTCCCTCTGCCTGTGTCTCTGCCTTTCTCTCTGTATCTCTCATGAATAAATAAATAAAATCTTTTTAAAAAAATTTAAAAAAGACTTTTAGTATTTGCATATTCATTATTCTTAGGTGATCTCTTATTTCAGTAATTCCTGATGTTTGTTCCCGATGTTAACTACATTTTTCACATTTTATGAACTGTATATATTTACTATCTCCTCTTTTCTAGTCCTCTACTTGTTGCTCTGACTGGTGAGCAGTTTATTCTTATTGCTTCTCCTTACATAATGTCATATATTTGCTTATCAATTCAATTCTCTTTTTTTTTTTTCTTAAACAAATACACTTTTACTTGCTCTACTGGCCTTTTTTTTCCTGTCATGATACAATTTGATACATCTTAAATATGAACTTTTTGAGTTGAGATTTAATCCGTTTAATTTAGGTGTACAGCATAACGATTTGATATATTTACATATTGTGGAATGATCACCACAACATACTCAGTTTGCATCTATCACCACGCGTATTTACAGATTTTTTTCTTTTGATGAGAAGTTTTCAGATCTCTCCTAGTATAGTAAATATTTTAACCTATATCCATGTAAGGTCAATTATTTCTTTTGCACTGACCTAAGATGTCTTTGGTCTTTTATCCATTCTGGACCTAAGATAGGCAAACAGACAGTTAGGTAGATTTATTCATTGTATAAATGTACCAAAATCTCCAAAATGTAAAACAACATTTGTGCATATGGACTATCCTATCCCTACTCTATAGAGATTTATAATCTAAACAATATTGGAAAGCATAAAGACACATAAAACAATTATGTGAAAAAGGAAAGCACATAATGAAATACAAATATATTTTTAAATATAAAAGCTTTTTTTTAAAATTTTCAGTTTACCACATATTTGCTTTTGCTATAGGATGTTTGGTCCTCATCATCTTCTGATGTACCATTATTATTTCTTTTTAAGCTGAGATAATGACACCAGCTAGTAAATGGAAGAGGTAAAATTCAGACTATTGTCTAACTACAAATGTGTCATGTAATTAACTGTGTAGAAGGAAAAAGGTGCATGGAAAGCTCAGAAGGAATTAAGCTTATTTATTTACTAGTGTGGCAGAGAAGCCTTCACCAAAGACATGCATCTTGACTTAGGCTTTAAAAAGTGGATGCAATTGAGACTGCGAATTAGGAAGATAGGCACTTTAGGTACAGAACAGTATGAGCAAAAGCATGGAGATAAATGTTAGCCCGGTCTGTTACCAACACAGGAAAAATCAAGTGCAAAAGTCTGATCGAATCATTCCACCCCAGATTTGTTCATCTCAGAGTCAATGCTAAACCTTTATCCAATCGGCCTATCAGATCCAGAATTACTTTCAGAGCAGACAAATTACTTTCACCCAGCATATGGTTTCAGAACTTAATGCCAGGGCAGTTTGTCTTCCTTCATTTGTAAACAATACTGTGTCCTGAGGAAGGAATATTAAATCCACACTTTATATAGGAATATATTAGATTTTTAAATTACATGGTGTTGTATATGTCACACTCCAGCAAGCTCATTCCTAAAAGGATAAAGTTAGCCATGGAGAGAACACTTGCACTAGAAACACAAATGCCTGATGAATATACAAGGATAAATAAAGTGAAATGTGTATTTGCTGAAATGCAGACCGAGCTGAGAATAGACAGCTTCCCAAGGAGACAGAAAAGGCTTCTCAAAATGCATTATTTAATATGGAGCCATCAAATGGTCATTTTTTATTGTATAGCCTAGCATTTCATTTAATTTGTCACAAGGGTGGCCACCAGGCAAAATGTCTGTTTTGACATATACCACTCAAGTGTGAAAGTAACCTTTTGCTTTAATGCTTTACTCAAGAACTAGCCTGGTGTTTTTAATTGGCTAATGCAGCCCTAAAATCTGCAGTCTCCCAAAGAATATAATACTTCCAAAAAAATAGCTCCCTTTTTAATTCCTTCCATTTTAACGTAGCTTAATATGAAATCTGTTTTACATCCCAGTTGTAATTAGCGAGGATAATCAGTGTGAAAATTTGAATGGTAGTTGCAGCTGCAGTACGCTAGGTCTGTGAACATTTCCAATATTATAAAAATATTATTCCCAAGCCAAAAAGGAGATGTGGGTTGATATGGGGAAGCTGATTTTTAAAAATGTTTCTGGTAACTAGAGTTATTCTAATGTTTATGTGGCTAATTTTTATTTTCCTCCATTTTGTAGTTTCTTCATTCAATTTCGAACAATATAATCAGGTACAAGCAACATGTTTGTGCGTTTGTTTTCTGTTCAGATTTCAAATAAAAACAGTCATGGTACTGATAGGGGAACAAATAATTTAGACATTTAGACAGTTTACATTTTAATCATCTGCCTTTGAAATGAGGTAAATGGACTATAAATTATTTTAAAGTTGCAATAAAGTTAAAAGATGCATTTCAGTTGAACACTGAGAGAGATGAGGGGAATAATAACAGGAGATGTCCTCAGTATCTGATTCTGTTAGATAGAATTTAGATTCAGGTAAACCATCTGTCATACCCAGCTATTGTGGATACCCAAGAAAATTATGTATTGTTTTTATTTATTTTAAAATATTAATAAGTTCTCTTATACTTTAGGATCACTCTTTTGACACAGAAGAGGGTTTTCAAGAGCTTTAAATTAACTTAAAAGGATCAAAAAAGTAAATGTTTATTTTATATAAAAGTATGAACACTGTGTAGGTACCAAAGGCACTTATAAATTTTTGACATTGAACATCGTAAAGTATTGACAACTTTTGAGTCTCCCAGTCTTGAATTTCCATGTCCCTCTACATCTAAAAGTTAGTTTATGATAGTTATTCAATTAGGTTTGGTAAGATGAGTGATTGTTATAATGACAAGTCTGAACTACTAAGGTAGCTCTTTCATATTTAAAAACATCATTTTGTAATTATTGAATAAGTTCATATTCATAAAAACAATACCTTGAAAAATTGTAATTGCTTACAACAGTAAAGTTTTACTGGACTTTTTTTTTTTTTTTTTTTTTACTTTCATTGTTAGTTTGCATACTGTTATGGGCTGAGAATTTGTGTTCCACCCCTAAATTCATGTTGAAATTCTAATTTCCAGTACAATGGTTTTAGAAGGTGGGGCCTTTGAGAGATTATTAGGTCATGAGTGTGGAGCTCTCATAAATGAGATTAATGCCCTAATAAAAGGGGCCCAAGAGAGATCTCTTTGCTCTCTGACAGGTGAGGATGAAATGAGAGAGTGGCCATCTGCAAATCAGGAAGAGGGCCACAATCAGACACCAAGTTTGCTGGTACCTTGATCCTGGACTTCACAGCCTTTAGATCTGTAAAAATCAGTTTGTTTAAAACAATCTATGGTAATTAGTTACAGGACCCTAAACTAGGATATATCATCTTTGGACATACTTATGAATTTAATATAAAGATACATTTTTGTGACATCTTTATTTAAGTTATAACAATATATAAAACATTTGGAAAGTAGAAGGATACCTGAACATCACATCAAATTAACATAATCATTGTGGCATCTGTTGAATATTCTTAAAGTTTTTATTTTTAAATTTTTATTTCTGTTATTTTTACAATTGGTTTTATACAGTTCTTTTTATTCTATTTATCAGAATCTCAGCATTTTTTAAGATAAATATTCTTTGAAAAGATAATTTCCAATGCCACATTCTATTAGTGAAAATTAGAAAACTAATTATAAAAATTAGAGAAATACAAAAATGAAAACAAAATTACTAACAATCTCTAAATTTGCATAAGAAACAAGATTAGCAAGGATGTTGAGAAAAATGAACTTTCATGCACTGTTAGTGGGTGGGAATGCAAATTGGTGCAGCCACTGTGGAAAACAGTATGGAGGTTCCTCGAAAAATTAAAAACAGAACTGCTCATATGATCCAGTAATCACACTACTGGGTATCTATCCAACGAATATAAAAACACTAATTCAAAGAATATATGCACCCCTATGTTTATTGCAGCATTATTTACATTATTTATAGTACTTGTTTTACATAGTCAAAATCTGGTACCAGTCCAAGCATCCATCAGTAGATGAATGGATAAAGATGTTAGTACATATATGTAATGGAATATTATTTAGCCATAAAAAATAATGAAATCCTCCCATTTGCAACAACATGGATGGAGCTAGAGAGTACAATGCCAAACGAAATAATTCAGTTAGAGAACAATAAATATGTATGATTTCATTCATATGTGGAATTTAAGAAACAAAATAAATGAACAAAGAAAAAAAGAGACAAACCAAAGATTCTTAACTATAGAGAACAAACTGATGGTTACCAGAGGGGAGGTGCATGGGATGATGGGTGAAATTAGTGAGGGGGATTAAGGGATGCACTTATCATAATGAGGACTGATTAATGTGTAATGTACAAAATTGTTGAATCACTATATCATACAACTGGAACCGATTTATACTCTATGTTAACTATACTGAAACAAAAATAATGATAAATTTAGGTCCAGTTAATATTAAATTTGGTATATGAGTGCAAACAGTATAATTTAATGAATGTCAAATATTTTTGAAATCTACTTGCTTGTTCAATTCTATATCACGAGGCTATCATCATGATACTCATCTCTTAAAGCTATATTTTAGTAATCCTATAGTATTTCTTTATTAAGACATGATATATTTACATATATACATTGTTGCAATTTTATTTTAATAAAGAATAATGTGGAGATTAACATTTCTGCATATAAATGCTTGCTTATAATTATGATTATTTCATTTCAATAATTTTAAGAAGGGGAAATTGTGGGTCAAAATATATAAATTAAGGCTCTAGAAACATGATACTAATTTGTTTTTCAGAAAAACTTTACCAAATTATACCTTCATCAGCATTGTACTAAGGTACTAAACAAACATTAGAAAGTTTTAATTTTTCCAATGTTTGAGGAAATAAATGGTTTCTCATATTAATATAATTTTTTAATTCTGAGATGTAACAAATTATTCATTAACTAATTTACTTCCATATTTAGATATGTCTGGTTATGTGTTTTGTCATAGAGTCTATAGTATCTTCACATCATTATTCAAGCATTTTATATGAGACAAAAATATCAATCCTTTTGGTATCACATTCTCTGCAATTTCTCTCCATTCTAATTGGCATTTTTATCTTATTATTTTTAATATACAGTAGGTTTTCATTTTTATTTAGCAAAATTTTGTATAGTTTTGCTATTTTTTAAAAGATTTCATTTATTTATTTATCTGAGAGTGAGCATGAGCAGTGGGGGAGGGGCCGAGGGAGAAGCAGACTCTGCTGAGCGGGGAGCCACTTGGGACTTATCCCAAGACCCTGGGATCATGATCTGAGCCAAAGGTAGATGCTTAATTGGCCATCCAGGCACATTTGTGCCTGGTTTTGCTATATTTGAATTGCCTCAATATTTAAACTTTATCTTTGCCTCTTATTTTTTAAGTATTGTATTTTTTAAGCTATAATATGGTGCATATGATATAAAGCAAGGATATTTATGTTTTTAATATTCATAATCAGTATTCCCAAAATCAATTTTAAAAATCACTTTTTTATGAGTTTAAGATAAAAAATTAATGGTATATAATAATAATTAGGTATGGTGAATTTCCTGTTTCTCTAATCTATTTTTGTTAGTATTACATAATATTCTTTATTCTGGTTTCTAATACCATGTTCTAATACTTGTAAGAATAATATCTATTTTTTCTTTTATCAATATTTTGGAAATACTTTCCATTTGTTTTCTATGTAAGGTTCTTAGTATTTGTCAGGTTAAAAGATTATCTCCAAAATTATCTTATTAAAATTAACCGGAACCAAAATTAATTTTGGAGATACTGATTGCTTTATGTTTTTCATATCATATACGACTTGCGTACATTTGTAATATTTATTCTTATTTTCTATGTTTTTATGCTTATATATGATATACCTATAGAGTACCAGAAACTTCACCAAGTTCTAGATATATAGAAATAGATACAGATACAGATATATATAGATATATTCAACATAAAATCACAAATATCTTACAATCTATATTGTCAAGGAATATTCATTCCTGCATGGATGATATACAGATAATATACATGTAAATAAATAAATACAGTATTATGTGGTATTGTAATAATGAATGAACATGGAAAGTACAGAAATGGTATTATAGATCCAGGTTGTATGGCAGACTGTGGCAGTCTGAAATCAGTTTCTGAAGTCAGAAAAAAGTTTAAACATTATTCTCTTTACTATATCTCAATTGTGTAATATTAGATAAATTATTTATTCTTTTAACCCTAGTTTTGTCAGCTAAAATAACATTAGCACAGTAATACAATATATATATATAATGTATATATATATATAATATATATATAATGAGCATATATATAACACTTACTAACATGGTGTTATGGGATGCCTGGGTGGCTCAGTGGTTGAGTGTCTGCCATCAGCTCAGGGCATGATCCCGGGGTCCTAGGATCAAGTCCCACATTGAACTCCCTGCAAGGAGCCTTCTTCCCTCTCTATGTCTCTGCCTCTCTCTGTGTGTCTCTCATAAATAAATAAATAAAATATTAAAAAAAAAGAATTAAAGGACAGCTGTCTTATACCATACACAAAAATCAACTCAAAATGCATTAAAGACCTAAATGTAAGACCTGAGGGGATAAAACACCTGGAAAAAAACATAGGGGACAAACTCATTGACTTTGGTCTCAGCAATGAAACATTAGATTTGACAGCAAAAGCAAAGGCAACAAAGGCAAACACAAATGAGCAGGACAATATCAAATTAAAAAGTTTCTGTACGGCAAAAGTAATGTCCAACAAAATGAAAAGGCAACCTATGGGATTGGAGAAAATATTTGAAAACCATATATCTTATAAGGGGTTAATATGCAAAATATATAAGGAACTCATACAACTTAATATGAAAAAAAACTAATAAACCAGTTTAAAAATAGGAAACTGTTTAGAGAAAGAGAAAAAATATTGCAATATAAAAAAGAACAAACTTTCTAAAATTGGCTTATAGGAAAGAGAAAGCTTAAAAAAGGATTTTGGATTTTATAACTAGAAGTTATTTAGGAAGAGCGGTGTCAGTGGGATTGGGGAGAAATGAGGGCAGATTCTTTTATGGTGCGTGATTAATGTGAGTAATGATAAGGAAAAATATGTACACAGATTTTTTTCTTGAGCATCCTGGATGTTAAAAGGAAAAGAAGAAAACTGACGGGATACTTTATAATGTGGGAGAAATTTAAGCATGTTTAAAGATGCCTGAATTGAAGGTAGCAAAAGGATAGAAAGGGAGGAGCGGGGAGGGAGAGAGAGAGATATTAAAAATACCACACTGGAAGATTTGTTTAAAATACCAGTGCTGAGGGCACGTTGGTGGCTCAGTCAGTTGAATGGTCAACTCTTGGTTTCAGCTCTTGTGGTGATCTTGGGGCCTAGAGATCAAGTTCTGCATCAGGCTCATGCTCAGTTCTGAATCTGCCTGAGATTCTCTCTCTCTACCTCTGCCCCTTCCACTGCTCACATAGGAGCTTGTTCTCTCTATAAATAAATAAATAAATAAATAAATAAATAAATAAATAAAATCTTTAAAAGAAAAATAAAATGCCAGTTCCCAATAGCAAAGATTCCAATTTATATTTTCTGGATTGTACTTGAGCAATCTGCATTTAAACCCAAAAAGGGGTATCAGTTTTCAAAATGAACACAATTGTAATAACCAAATTCACTTTTATTATTAATGACAGTAAGGAAGCTTTATCTGTGTTAACTTTTTTTTTTTTTTTAAGATTTTATTTATTTATTCATGAGAGATACAGAGAGAGAAAGGGAGAGACACAGGCAG
Organism: Canis lupus dingo; assembly: GCF_003254725.2. NCBI lineage: Eukaryota > Metazoa > Chordata > Mammalia > Carnivora > Canidae > Canis > Canis lupus. The sequence continues at coordinate 29,779,647 of NC_064276.1, read as the reverse complement.
AGGGAGAAGCAGGCTCCCCCTGGGGAGTCCAATGTGGGACTTGATCCTGGGACTCCGGAATCACGACCTGAGCCAAAGGCAGGCACTCAGCCACTGAGCCACCCAGGTGTCCCTGTCTATGTTAACTTTTCAAAATTTATTGATATATCTTTCAGATACACTGAGAGTCAGCATTTATGTGTATATATATATATATATCAGAATATGTAAACATATATACCAAAATATTCTGATATATACACATATATATAAATATTATAAACATTCAGTGTAGTGGCTGACTCTGTGTGGAGAGAGATGGGGCAAATGCATGCATAATATACAGAGAACACATCATTTCCTAGAATTTTTGTGGTTGCTTATTAATTTCACAAGCTGGGTTATGGTACATGGTCTTGATGGAACTGTTTTCCATTTTCTCAAGATACAGTCATAAAGAGGGATGCCTGGGTGGCTCAGTGGTTGAGCGTCTGCTTTTGGCTCAGGGCATGATCCCACGGTCCTGGGATCAAGTCCTGCATCAGGCTTCTCACAGGGAACCTGCTTCTCCCTCTGCCTCTGCCTCTGCCTCTGCCTCTCTCCCTCTGTGTCTCTCATGGATAGATAGATAAAATCTTTGAAAAACAAGATATCGTCATAAAGATATAAATATCAATATACCCATAGAGCAAGAACAAAATTAGCTCCTCATCAGAGTTTTGTTTGTTTGAAATCCGCTGAATTCCATTCTGGCTGAATAAAAATGGAATGAAATTTATTAGAGGAGACTAGGAAACTCTCGTAATTGCTGGATGGGTCACAGTATCAGGTTGTGCTTCCAGGAACAACCTTCCAAATCACATCGTGAAGCAGATTTAGTGATGAAAGCCTTGCAGCTGCCAAGCACCAAACAGCAGCTTGAACTGCCAACACAACCAGTCCTGATCACTGCTGCTCCATTGCTCCAGGAAGGGGAAGTTGGCCTTCCTGTAGCTGTTGCCCGAAGGGGATTTTGGCCAACCCCTTGGTTGCATCACCAAGTCCTAATTCAATCTCTGGGTGGGTATTTCATAGTTTCATTGAGCTCACGCCACAGGACTGTGTACTAGTTATGAAAAGATAATAGCTGACATTTTTAAGTTCTTATAATTGGACGCTTTCTCAGGTTTTCACTGAAAAATTATAATGTGGGAATTTCCCCAAAGAAAAGGTGTCCAGACACTAGGCAACCAGAAATAAACAAACAAATAAATAAATAAATGGAGGGGGGCAGGGAGGATGGGGAGGAAGAGGAAAGCATTTATTATAAGCTTTGTTCATGGTGTGGACACCATCTGGATTTTCGAGAAGAAATTAACTGCCACAGAATTTCTTATTTTCCCTGTTCGTATCTATAAAGCAGAGATGCAATCTTGGGCCATTTTTGCTATTTTGCTATTGCAAAATTTTGTATTGCTATTTTGGGCCAGATGATTATTATAGGATCCATCGTATGCACTGTGGGATGTTGAACAGCATCTCTAGTGTCTACCCGTCTGATGCCAATGGCTGCCCCCACCCCCACCCAGTTGTGACAACCAAAGGTATCTCCATTTTTTAACAAACGTCTTCTGGTAGGACAAAATTGTTCTGGTTGAGAACCACTGCTATGAAATGATGCTGATACCAGTGTCATCAAAACAGATAATACAGTGAGTGTAACATGAAATTCTAGTCTGTAGCACATTGATAAACACATTTTTAATCCATAACTGTATAGTATTCTTGAACAAATGTATTATCATCAAATAGAATTTAAATTCCCTAAGTTAAGAGCATTTATCTTTTTTGTGACATGGTCATGAAATATATGCAAGCGACATATAGATATGTATAATATCCGGGGCAGCCCGGGTGTCTCAGTGGTTTGGCGCCGCCTAGAGCCCAGGGCCTGACCCTGGAGACCCGGGATCGAGTCCCACGTCGGGCTCCCTGCATGGAGCCTGCTTCTCCCTCTGCCTGTGTCTCTGCCTCTTTCTCTCTATGTCTCTCATGCATAAATAAATAAAATCTTAAAAAAAAAAAACCTATAATATCCTATTTGAAGTTTGGGGTTAGATTGCATGCACTTAAATAATGCTTCTTACCTATTATCTGAGTGATGAAGCACAAGTTAGAGTGCCTCAGTTTTTTTGTTTCTATAAAACTGAGGTTTAAAAATAAATACGTTAAATTCTTATTGTGAGAATTAAAGGAGTTAAGGCATTCATGGAGTACATTGAGTATCCAACCGATAAGAGCTATTATTGAAGGAAAGATTAAATTTGAGGAGCATTTATGTTTTGGAACTGATTTCTTAATCCTCACTATCTCTCTGACCCTAACCTGTTTCTTTCCTTAGGCTTGCCTAATATTTTTCAGAGAACCAGCCTTCTTTCTGTTTTCCAATCAGCCCTGCTACATTACTCAACTCCAGGGGGCATCAGTTATCCTACTTAGAATACGCTTTTAGGCCTTCAGTTGTTCTTCCAACTTCTGAAACCTGCAGTTTGTTGACTAACTTATCTGTTAATCAAATATGAGTTTCAATGTTACCTCTTAGAGACTTTCCATCATCACCAAAACATAAATACCTACCGAATATTACATATATACTACAATTATAGTTTGATTTTATGCATATCACACATTGTATGTTTTTAGTTATGTATGTATACATTGATTTATCAACGCACTTGTTTATTATCTATGTCCCTGAAGTAGAACTTAAGCTCCATTAGAGAAACAAACTGGTCTGGGTTTTTCACATACATCCTAGGTACCTAAGATACTGTGAGGCATAGCTAAGGCTTAATAATGTTTTGTTGTTGTTGTTGTTGTTGTTGTTGTTGTTGCTTTAGAGAAAGAATGAAGCTTAAAAATCTCTTGAGGAATTGAGAAGCTTTTAAAGTTACTAAATTCTTCGATATCCCTTATCAGAAAAGATAGTTTTATCTAGAGGGTAATAGGACAGGTTTTTAACTTGAATAAAAGTTGCCATATAAATAATTAATCACATTAATGGACATTTTTCACATTTTTTTTCTCTTGCTAACCAGTGAAAGGTTATTTAGAGATCAATGAACAAAATTTACAAAGCATTGATTGATAACAGAGAATAGAGTTCTTTAGTGTAAACTGAGAGTTTGCCAATGTCCCCTACCTTTCTTTCCCAGAGCAGGCCAGAGTAAGTGCTTTGCCATGTCTGACTCAGTAGACCAGAGACTTTGTGTCGCCATTTTTATATTTACTGCCTTTGAACTTTGCCTTTCTTATTTTAAATACCTTGGGTTTTGAAGTGTTCCATGTCTGGCCTGACCTGAATTTTACTCTATTCAACCAGTCTTTCCCAATCACTGTTGACAATAATTTCCACAACTACTACTACAAGTTGCCAGTATCATCTCTGCTTTTTGAAAAAGGTGGCCATGAACCCAGCTCTCGAAGGTAATTAGGAAATAATCAGACTTGAGGAAAGAGGTAGATAGATATTCAGTAGGTAGACAGAAGGTAATGATATGAGAAAGACAGAGATGGAACCTAATGAGTCATGTATAGGAATTGACAGACACATTTACGGGGCCAGGGGGAAACAAGCCTTCAGATAACATTTCTATCTTTCCTTTTTATGATGTATATTCTCTGCTCACAAATAAATAAATAGCCTCCACATTCTGATTTGTTTTGTGACATAATACTCCAAAATTATTTTCTACATGCAGAAGCTTCCTTCATGTCATCATGTGAGACTGCTTTACACAGTCTACATTTTATACATCACTTCAATATGAGACAATCATTTTTTTTTTTTCTGAGCTAGCTACAGCAGGTTTCTCCATTCTCATTACAATAATGAGGATTTGAATGATTCACCTCTCATCATTTAGATAGCATACATGCACATAAGTGGCAGCTGGGCTCCTGCTCTCCAAACTGGAGATGAAATGGATGTTTTTGGTTTGTGATGAATATCACTTATAAATGTTTTGTTAACTACTGCTGTAGATGTCACTGTTTCCTTAGCCTCTTGCACAATCAGGGATATTTTTTCCTGGGTTATGTATCTGAATATGACTTGCACAAGACTGAGGAAGCAAAAAACCAGAGAACCTATTCATCTTTTATTTTCAGACATACAAAATAATGGTTTTGTTTTCCTACAAGAATGCAAATTTTTATTTGAGTTCTGAACAAAGATGAAATAACTAAAATAATTTATCTTCCTTCAATATGCACGTATGGGTTAGAGCTGATTTTAATTTTTTTCAAGATTGCCCAATATACCATTCTTTGCTTTTCTGTGCCATTTTTAAAGCCTATGTTTCTTGAGCGAAGCACCATTTAACTAAATTCAACGACTCTTCTGATTTCTTTAGTAAAACTATCTTATAAGCACAAGAAGGAACATTTTTGTCAATGCTGATATTCACTCATTTACCTCCCCTAGGTAAAATGAAAGAGTCTTATTCTTTCCTTTATGGCTGTACTGAAATTTGTTTCACAAAAGCGATTTACTATATTTATGTAAGCTAATTTACTCTCTAGGTTAATATCACATTGCTACTACAGCTGAACCTGTATTCCAAATGAATTACAGTCTTGTGCTCTTGTAATTTACTTTCATGGCTACATTTCAGCACATTTTCTGTCTTTATACTAATATCTAAACAAAAATGACAGTATATACATGTAAAATACAATTAAAATAAAATATGAATAACTAGAAATGGAATTAACGTGGTAAAAGTGATGTCTGATGTCATCTTATGACTGAAAGATAATTCAGCACACTCATTCTGATATTAAAAGTTTTATACCATCTAAAGTTTCTCAATGTCATTCTACCTAGTACATCTTTCCAAGTCTTATCCACTTGAGTGATGTCAATATCCACTTCGATTAATCTTACATATCCTAACCTCTTAGATACTTTACCCTTCTAAATACTAATGATTTTTATTTCAACACAATTGCAACCAACTGCCCACAAAGGCTATGTTTTGAGTTTCAGGCTAATTAAAAATTGACTTCATCATTATCAAATTCCAATCTATCCCTCTCAGATGACAAGCTTCCTGGTTTCTACCCTTACGTCCCATATTCTCTTCCTTCTCTATTAAACCCCAAATAAAATCAAATGAAAAACCCTGACTCATCATCCTCTAAAATTCTTCAGAATAGCCACTATTCACAATACTTTCTGGAATTTTGATTATTCAATTCCATTCCTGGAATAGGCAACTCTTTTTGATCATCGATTTTTTTTCTTCCCCAAATCGTTCACCACAGTAAGTATAGAGTCATCTTTGTAAAACACTAAACTGATCATGTCAGCTCCTTGATGAAAATCCTTGAATTATTATCCTATTATCCATGTCAATTTATTTCTAAACCTCTTAAAGGATTGTTTTTCTCTGTAAGTCCTCAGTCTAAAATACAAATTTCCTCTATCTTTTCATGGCTGACGTCAACTCTGTTTTTGCTATGTGAATTTAGGTGGAAAATTCTATGGGAATATATTCTGGCCCAGCAAAGCCAGATAGGTTGACACTAGAAGTACCCATAACATTATGTGTCCTTTTTATTGTAGGATTCTACATCATTGTTCCACTAAGGTACTTTCATTTTTTATAAATATATGTCCATTTTTGATCTACACTTATCTACATGTTAAGTATTCTTTAAAAATATTTTTATTATGGAGAACTTCAAACATATACAAAAGTAAAGAGGGGAAATATAATGAATCTCTATACCTATTATCAGACTTCAACAGCTACCAACATTTGCCAATCGTGTTTTACGTTAAGCCCTTCATATGTGTAGTATTAAATTGAATATTCAAAATAAATCTCTAAGGTAGATATATTATTCTCTTTTTATTTATTTTTTTACTATAGAAAGTCCAGACCATGGAGAAAATAGTGTATGAATCTTGATATACGTATTATGTAGCTTCCACACCTACCAGCACAGGTCTTCTCTGTATCACCTCTGATTACCACATCCACTCCACCAAAAATCCCACTGAGTGTATTGAAGCAAAACTTTAACATCATATCTTTTTATCTGTAAATATTTCAATTTTCTACATGTTAAATCTTAGTTTTATCTTCCTTAATTCATTCTTCAGCTCTGAGGTTAAAAGCCACTTCCTTATAGAAAACTTATCTGGGGATCCCTGGGTGGCTTAGCAGTTTAGCACTTGAGTTTGACCCGGGGCCTGATTCTGGAGTCCTGGGATTGAGTCCCACATCGGGCTCCCAGCATGGAGCCTGCTTCTCCCTCTGCCTGTGTCTCTGTCTCTCTCTCTTTCTATGTCTATCATTAATGAATAAATAAAAACCTTAAAAAAAAAGAAAAAAGAAAGAAAGCTTATTTAAACTCCTCAGGCTAGATATGGTATATTTTATAAATATTTTTAAAGCTGAAAGAATTCTTCCTCAGCATATTTTTTAAATTATGTCTTTATGTGAATCTGTGTACAAAGATGTCTTCCTGATTGAGGTTTTAAGTTCATCAGTGTAGGAACCAAGTCCCTTTTGTCAATTATTGTATATACAACATGTAACACTAATCTGAAAATAATAAAAGGTATGTATTAGCTATTTATTGTATAAAGAAACTAATCATTTTATTGGGTTTAAAACATAAATATTGTTTTGCAAGCTCAAATTTACTAAATATATATTAAAAATATATTTTTGTGTCAAGATTCTACTTATGAACAAACATAATGGATCATGACTGGCTAAGGTTCTTGTGGCAATTTGTTTCTGATCTAAAAAAAAAAGGGACATTTCATATGGTTCAACCCCAAAAGACAATATTGTAATGGTAGAGAGTTGTGATGCCATGAGGATTAGATAAGCAAATATTCCAGACAGAAGAGAACTTTTCCAAAAAAAAACAAAAACAAAAAAAAACTGATGCATTCTGTGGGGGGTTCCTTAATTTTTAGAGTAAGTTAAATATTGAGATTTTTCCAGGTTGAAAACATCTGTTAGGAGAAAGAAATCAACCTATAATTTACTGGTAATGTGAGGCAGACAGGAACAATTAGAAACTAGAAAAAAAGAAAACTCATAGTTTTTTCCATTGGATAGTTGTTGAATTTTGATGCTGTACAGGAGACTGGGGAACTACATTGAAATTTATAAAAGATAAAGTAGATGTTCATTTTCTAGTGCTTCTGGGAAAAAAAAAAAGACCCATTAGGGAGAATATTTGCCTTAAAGCACAATACTTTTCTTTATACTAAGAGGGTCATACCTTAAGAACAAGAATAAAATTAAGATGGACTTAATGAATTTTACTAAAACTGCAAAATTGCCCAATCCAGCCCAACTTCTGATTACATTATCTAAAAAGATAAAGCAAGATTCATTTCTAGTGTAAAATATCATCTGGAAACTTTTTACACAAATTTTCAACAATAATAGTGTGGGACCCAGGAAATTTGACAAAAATCCCCTACCCCTGGACAAGCAGAGCAGGACTAACTCCATTTTGTGCTACACCTACCACCTCCTGTGCCTCCACATGACCTGCTTATTGCTTAGGGCGATAAGCATAAAAACTCTAGCTTCATCCATATTGTCAAGCCCAGGGCACACCCTAGTCAAGCCCAGGGCACACCCTAATCGGAAATCGGCTCAGTGATAGGCCAGTTCAAATGGATCCTATAGGTAAAATGTAATTCAATCCGCCACCTGCATGTGGACCGACAAGACTGTGCAACTTTCTGCTTATCCCATTGGCCACTGGCCCCTATAAAGCTGCTGAGCCTCTTAGTCTCGGGGTCCAAGTCCCTGCTCTGCTGTGTCCGGTATACTTGGACCCAAGCTCGAGTTTGCGAATAAACCTTTGTGTGTTAAACCCTGGTGTGTTTGCATCGGTGTCAGCTCCTCGGTGGTTTCTCGGATTTGCAATCTTGGGCACAACATTAGCAATAAAAAATGATGAAGCATGTGAAGAGACAAAATAGCTAATAAATAAGAGAAAAAGCAGGCAATAGATAATCCAATTGGTTGAAGAAGCAGATACAATCTTAGAAATAACTATGATAAATTTATTAAAGAAAATAGAGGAAAATGGAAAAAAGATAGTAGAATAAATATTTTCAAAAGATAATTGGAACCTAAATTCATCAAAAATTAAAAAAATAGAACTATCCTATGATCCAGCAACTGTACTACTGGGTATTTACCCAAAGGATCCAAAAATACTGATTCAAAAGGACAAATACACCCCACTGTTTGTAGCAACAAAGTCTAAGATAGCTAAATTATGGAAAGAGCCCAGATGTCCATCAATAGATGAATGGCTAGAGAAGTTGTCATGTAGATATATACTAGAATATTACTCAGCTGTCAAAAAGAATGAAATCTTCCCACTTGCAACAATATGGATGAAGCTAGAGTTTTTATGCTAAGTGAAATAAGTCAGTCAGAGAAACACAAATAGCATATGATTTCACACATACGTGGAATTTAAGAAATGAAATAGATGAACATGGGGGAAAAAAAGAAACAAATAAACCCTAAATGTTGGAGGGGAGGTGGGTGAAGGGCTGGGTTAAATGTATTAAGGAGGGCACCTGTGATGAGTGCTGATTGTTCTATGGAAGTGATGAATCATTAATTCTGCTGCTGAAATTATATACTATATGTACACTAACTAGAATTTTTTTAAGGTTTCTTTTTTAAAGATTTTATTTATTTATTCATAGAGACACACAGAGAGAGAGAGAGACAGAGGGAGAGGCAGAGACACAGGCAGAAGCAGGCTCCATGCAGGGAGCCTGACGTGGGACTCGATCCCGGGTCTCCAGGATCAGGCCCCGGGCTGCAGGCAGTGCTAAACCACTGCGCCACTGGAGCTGTCCCTAACTAGAATTTAAATAAAAACTTAAAGGGGCACCTGGGTGCCTTAGTGGGTTAAGCATCTGACTGTTGGTTTCTGCTCAGGTCATAACCTCAAGGTTGTGAGATTGAACCACGTCCAGCTCAAACACTGGGTATGGAGCCTGCTTAAGATTCTCTCCCTCCCCAACTGCCTCTCCCCCTGCCAAAGAAGAAATAAATAAATATTTAAATACATAAATAAAAATTTAGAAAAAAAGATAACTGGAACCTATGAAAAAAATTAAATGAGGGGCCCCCCAGGTGGTTCAGTGGTTGAGTGTCTGCCTTCAGCTCAAGGCTGATCCCGAGGTCCTGGGATCATGTCCCACATCAGGCTCCCTGCAGGGAGCCTGCTTCTCCCTCTGTCTATTTCTCTGCCTCTCTGTTTCTCTTATGAAATTAATTAATTAATTAATTAATTAATTAATTAAAAATAAAAATAAAATGAACATTATAGAAGTGGAAAAAAAATTTAAGATCTTGACAACAAATATAGGATCACTAAACTCAGACAGGTCAATTTATTTATTTATTTATTTATTTATTTATTTATTTATTTTTTTAAAGATTTTATTTATTTATTCATGATAGTCACAGAGGAGAGAGAGAGAGAGACAGAGAGAGAGAGAGAGACAGAGACACAGGCAGAGGGAGAAGCAGGCTCCATGCATCGGGAGCCTGACATGGGATTCGATCCCGGGTCTCCAGGATCGCGCCCTGGGCCAAAGGCAGGCGCTAAACCGCTGCGCCACCCAGGGTTCCCCAGACAGGTCAATTTAAAAAAGTACTCCAAAAAGGGACTCCTGGAGGGCTCAGTGGTTAAGCATCTGCCCTTGGCTCAGGATGTGATCCCAGGGCCTGGGATCAAGTCCTGCATCAGGCTCCTTGAGGGGGGCCTGCTTCTCTCCCTGCCTGTGCCTCTGCCTCTCTCTCGTCTCTTGTGAATAAATTAAAAAAAATATTTTAAAAAATGTACTCCCCCCCAAAAAAAAACACAGAAAAGATTTTAAATGAAGAGACATATGAATTATAGTAAAAATGTCTAACTTGTTATGTTACTGAAATCTCAAAAGAAGACAACAGACAATATGGCAGAGAAGGTACCATGACTGAGAATTTTCAAAACTAAAAAGCTATATCAACCCTCAAATTTGAGAAGTTAGTGAACCTTAAAAGCAAGTAAAGCCACATATAGACATATAAAGTAAACCTTTCAATAATATCAGAAAAAAAAATTTAAAGCTGTCAGAACAAAAAAGACACATTACTTTCAAAGGGCCAACAATCCTCACCAGAAACACTGGAAGCTAGAAGGCAATGAAAGACATCTTGAAGGTGATGAAAGGAAGTAAACACAAATCTAGAAATATTTACCCAGTGAAAACATTCTTCAAAAGAGAAATTGAAATAAAAACTTCCCTTATCAAACAATGACCAAACAAATTTATCACCAGCAGGCCTGCACTTAAAGAAAAAAGTAAGCCCAGTTTTTCTGGTAGAAGGAAAATATTTTCACACAAAAACATGACTATTCAGGGAGAAGACCATCAGAGAATGTAAATATAATGTGTAGTCAAATAAATGCCACCTGAACAAAACAATAATTATAATGTCTTGCAGAGTTCAAACTCTGTTACGAAAAACAATGCATGCCGAAATAAAGAAAAGCATGATTTGAGGGGAAACGACTTTTAAAGGATCTAATATAAATGAAAGTTCTACAACTCTCTCAGAATTGGTAAAACTAAGAGTTTTTATCAGACATCAGGAAGTTAAAGATGCATAAACACTAAAAGAATAATAAAAAGTATATAAGTAACAAATCAGTAGAAGGAAAACATAGGATAATACAAATTATTATCCAAATTATCCACATAAAAGAGATAAAATAAATAACACAAGGTATCTCTTCAACACACATAAAGAAAATATTTCTAGATGAGATAATATCCCTGGGATTGCTTCAAAATAATCTAAAGGGGAGAGCTATAGACAAGACAGTGTAAATGAAATAAGATTGCCATGAGTTGATAACAGTTGAAGATGAGTAATGAATATATGCACGTTTATATTATTCTGTCTACTTGAATACTGCATAATTAAAAGAATATATATCATATGTGTATATAAAATCAAATTATATTGCAAAAATTCCTGTTAATCTTTACCTTATATTACGGTACTTCAAAAAAGCGTCATAACTACATTGCCTAGATATTTACTTTCCATTGCTACTATAAAGGATTAAAAGCAGATTGTAGGATGATAGGGAAGTGAGATTATGATACCAAAAGTGGGAATGTGAGAATATGAAAATATGTGATATTTTAAAAGACAAAAATAATTTATGAGCTTACCTAACTTCTTAATATGGCATTTTTGTTGAAACTAAGTTGAGACCTTTTATGATTGTGGAAACAGGTCATTGTAATTTCAAAAATGGTCTTTTTGCAGAAAAGTATTATCCATAAAAATTTATTTAGACCTATGATTCACAACCTATTTTAGAATTGCCAATTACTTTGCAAATCTCATAGACCAAGAAAATTCACAGAATTTATCACATCGTGTTCTGAGAGTCCCTGCAATTCTTAAACCAAAGATCCCTATGAATTAAACCAGCTATATTTCATTTAATAATACTTGCATTTGGTATTAAAGTATGCTTAATGATTCTTATTCCTTTAGCTAGCCCTTCTAGATTTAGTGTTTCTGCTATATTAAAGTATCATCTAACCCATATCATTCTTTGACTCATCTTTTGCTTTTGTGACTAAATTTTGGTGTCATCCATGCTTTCAGCTTCTCAGTCATCACCTCCTTTTAAAACTATCAATTCCCTTTTGGCCCCAAAATTTCATAAGGTTCCCACTCCACTATATATGGAACATTGGCTGACTTAATGTTTCATAAAATGAACCTAATGGTTCAATGATGATAACAGCAATCCGTATCAGGAAACATTTAGCATTTTCAAATTGTGTTAAAATGAAAATTTGTGCATTAAAGAAAAAAAATGGACAGTTCTAACAATTTTTTTTCTGCCTAAAAATAAGGTTTACACTACCTAGAGCACATCATTATATTAAATTGTTGTTTTTATCTTTCAATTTTTAGATGAAATTTACTTGACAAATAATTGCCAAGTACTAAAGGCAAATAGTGCACTGAGTATCAGGTACATAGCAATTGACAGGCAAAATAAAGCTTTTCCATTTATAAACCTACTACAGACAGTCCCTGACTTACAGTGGTTTGATATATGATTTTTCACCTTTGGTGTGAAAGTGATATGCATTCAGTAGAAACTGTTCTTCGACTTTGAATTCTGATCTTTCCTAGGCTAACGATATACAGTATGATCCTCTCTTGTGATGCCAGGCAGGGGCAACAACCCATAGCTCTCTGGCAGCCATGCAATCACCAGAGTAAACAACCTGTACACTTAGAGCTATTCTTTACCCATACAACCATTCTGTTTTTCGCTTTCAGTACAGTATTCGATACATTACATAAGCTTTTCAACACTTAAGTATCAAATAGACTTTGTGTTCAATGATTCAACTGTAGGCTGACATGTTACGAGCCGTTTTAGGTAGACTATGCTAAGCTATGATGTTTAGTAGGTTAGGTGAATTAAATGTATTTCTGACTTACGATATTTTCAATTTATGGTGGATCTACTAGCATATAACCCCATGTAAGTAGTTGATTTTAAAAGATTTTGGCTTTCTTAACCTAGTTATGAAATTCTTACTCATTACTTCATATATATTTATATATTTGTATTTCAGATAAATTAGCCTACCTTCTTTCAAAATAAATCAGTCCCTGGTAAAGACTTTAGTACCATGTTCTACTTTTTCCCCCTTTATTAGGATTTTTTTCCGCTGATTTTTATCTGTGATACAGCTAAGAGTTTGATATCTAGACATAGTGATCTTTTGGCACATGTTAAATCTGTTTTAGGATTGGGGGCCGAATACTGGAAAGCAAAGGAATAGTACAGAATAAAAACATTCACTAGAGCAGAGTCTCATGTAGGAGTATCTATACATAGGATAGTTGAAAAGTCATATATATATATATATATATATATATATATATAATATATTAATTCTTTTTAAAAAGATTTTATTTATTTATTCATGAGAGACATGAAGAGAGAGAGGCAGAGACATAGGTAGAGGGAGAAGCAGGCTTCCCCCAAGGAACTTGATGTGGGACCTGATCCCGGGACTCCAGGATCATGCCCTGAGCCAAAGGCAGATGCTCAACTGCTGAGCACCCAGGAGTCCCATATAATTATTAATTCTTGATGCTGCCATAACAAATCACCACAAATTTTGCAACATACATTTATTAGCTTACTGTTCTAAGTGTCTGGAGTCCTAACATCAAGGTGTAATCAGGCCTGCATTCCTCATGGATGTCTAAAGTTGAGTCAGTTTTCTTGCCTGTGCCGGCATCCATAGCCATCTGCACTCCTTGGCTTGTCCCTCCCTTTGTCTTTGAGTCCATCAGTAACATCTTCAAATCTCTCTCCCTGAGAGCTTCTGACCCTAAATCTCTCTCCACTTCTATAGTCACCTTGCCTTCTCTGACTCTCCTGTCCCTATTATAAAGACCGTGGCTATTACCTTGGGCCCACCCAAGTAATCCATAATAATCTTACCATTTCAAGATCTTTAACTTATTGTATCTGAAAAATCCCTTTTGTCTTGTATGGTAATATATTCACAGGTTCTGGAAATTAGGATACAACTTTCCAGCTTACTACAGGTGTTTGCTGTCTCAGCTTTCTCATGTATACTAGAAAGGGGTTATAATATGACTTTCTCTAACATTTTTAAAGCTAGGTTGACCCTTTTCCAAAAGGGAAAGTTTAAGATACTCTGAAGATTAAGTCATGATATATAATGATTTCCAATGACTAGAGTGAAGGAACAAAATATATCCAATTCTTTGTTTTTCATACAGCTTTAAAAATGAAAGCTCTCAATTACAATGTTGTATATTGCTACAATTTTGTATGAAAATATCAGAAAGAGTTACTGATTTACATGAATTATTAGGCACCGTTAATTTCCCCAATTTGCTGATTAGAACTATGTAAGAAAATAAAATAAACCAGTTATTGTCATTCCATTAAGAAGGCAAACTAGATATAATTATCCAAAAAATGTATTATAATGTCACACAAATAAAACTCATATTTTTGTTCATTTGTTATTCTTGGAATAGGATCTCATGAAAGAAATTCATAGTAATTGTCACTAAGGCAGGAAAGCCTATGTTTTGTTCCTTAATTGTAATGCATCAGAATTATATTTAAAATCATGTATATGCTATAAATATTAATTGATGAGTTCAATTTTAAGTACTTTAGTAGCAATAATGTTTAATGTTAATTATAAATCCACAGTATGAAATAACTCATCAAATATACTCACTAGGTGCCTACTGATACCATAGTTACAATGTGATATAATTGGATTACAAATCAAAAGCTGTAGGATGCAGTGACACGGGCCTCAGGAAATGTAATATTCAATTATCTTTTCTTAGGGAAAAGAGATACATATTGAATATACTATTTTAAGATGAAGGAATATTACATTTGTTAAATTCTAGAGATTTCATGAACTTCTTGTTAAATAAAGCCATAATTCAAATTAAATTACATACATTTATAATTAAGTAAATTACATTAAAAACAAAATATATATATATATACTCAAAACATTTCCTAATTTTTTTTACATTTCCTAATTTTTTAACTTAATTTTTAATATTCTCTATGTTCTTAAATTTATGACTGTAGTGTCTGTGTGGTAGCAGTGCTATATGACTGGTGTTTCTGAACATTTCTTCCAAAGTCTGTGTTCATTCTTTTCACTACATCATTTTAATATATTTTTTTAATCCCTAAAGATTAGAAGAAAGGAAATCTAATAATTGAGACTTTCCTGTTAGTATTGATTATGTTTATTTTTCTACATCTTCAATGGGTTCCTAACCGCAGTATTTTTTAAAATTCCCCATCTACAGTGTAATATAATTAAATATTAGAATATGCTCATCTATCTACAGTATTTCTTCTTTCAGTCTAGTTAAGGATCTATAGGCATTAATACAAATTTTCTTCATATTAATACACCTCATTCAGAAAAAAATATATACTTTAACCATTGCTTATGTTCTTATGTTTTTTATTACCTCCTGGATGATTAATGTGACATTTGAATAGGTTCCTTTTAATATGAACATTTACCATTTTAATATCAGTTAACCCTTGCCAACAGGATTTTTGTGTCTTTAAAAAATAAGTCAGTGCAAGTCAGTTCATCAATTCAGAAAGGACTCTATTTGCCTGCTTGGCTATACTGTGTATATTTTGCAAAAAAAAAAAATATGTATTAATTCTGTATATTAATTTGAATATACATGTAAAAATTATATTCTTGTATTTTGGGTTTTGGACTGTTTATATTCATTGCATACAGAAACAATGCCTCTAATCATATATAACTATGACTATGTGCCAATGTTACTTAAAGAATGTGAAGTGTAGTTAGAACTACATTCTTAAAACTACCTTTATTATTTTTATTCAGATTTATAATATGAATGTACTATTGACCAAGAATTGTGCTTAGTGTAAAGAAATATCAGGTGTGACTCCATCCTAAAGGGAATTTAGATAGTGAGCAACATAAAGAAATATTTGACACTGTATACACAAACTTTATTCAAAACAATAATATCAACAAGGTCCACTAGTGATGATGAAACTAGGAAAATTGAAAAGGAAAACAATGTGGGATCACAAGAGGGGACAGTAATATGAATATTCAGAAAAGCTGGTAACCTAGAACTTCATATTAAAATAAAACAAAAGAAAAACAAAAACAACCCTCTGGCTTAATCCATCTAATTATGCCGTTTTTGCAATGAATAGCATTTTTGCAATGAATAGCATTCCAGAATTAGATAAATAAATAAATAAATAAATAAATAAATAAATAAATAACATTTTTGCAATGAATAGCATTCCAGAATTAGAATTAGAAACATATATGCATTCAAAGCATTTGTCATCTATTCAAATGCAGTCCCTAGGATAATTATATTATTAACAGGAAAGTGCATAATATTAGGAATTACTGAGCTATTACAATGGATTAAGTTGTTAAATCTCATGTATTAAAGACTTCAAGGATCTGGGAAATCAAGAGGTTCACATAATTATTCTATGATTCAAGCAAGTCACTAAAGCCAGGCCAGATTCAAAGGATAGAAACCTTATTCTTGTGATAATGGAAATACACATATGGATGAATTTTCCATTTGACCAAGTTCCTCAGTGTCTTCATTGAGCAGATCCTCTAGAAACTGACTTTGGAAATGTATCACAAGTGAGCAACTTAAGTATTGTCTTGTTTGTTTTGTTTTATTGTATTGTTTTGTTAAGTATTGTTTTGTATTGTCAAATCGCAGATTAGGGGTGTAGTTGGTAACTCTGGGCAACATGATTAGGTTATCATCAAGACTGGTAGGGAGTATTTTTGTTTGATTTGGAAGGCCAGATTGACAAAGTCAGGCAGAGCTAGGCTCCATTACTTCCTTGTGATGAGTAAACATGGGAAGAAAAGAATAAAGGATGCCTCTAGGAGGGTATTGCTAGAGTAGGGGAATGTCTAGGGATATTAAATAAACCATCTGATAGGAATGGAAGCTTCCGGATGTGGATAATTAGTGATAAGAGCTGGGAAGTAGGTTGAGGTCAGATTTTGTTCAACTTTAAAACTGCTGAACTTTAGCTCCAGGAAATAAAAAAGTCATGAGTCTGTTTATATAAAGATGTAACAACACTAGGCACATATGGGAAAACTAGAAAAACAATTTTAATAGAGTAAATTATAGAAAGTTATATCTATTTTTATCAGGTTATTTTACTCAAAACCACTTCTCTGGGAAACTGTAAATAAGCTTTTGTTCTGTTTTCAGAACAGAAAATTTGTGAGATATTAAAACATGAACTGTTAGACTAAGATAGTTATAAAGAAATTCAGACTTTTTTTAAAGGAAGTACAATATTTGGTTTCATTCAAATGAACTTTCAGACCATGCAGACACAGAAAAGAAAACTTAAGAATTGAGGCAATTTTGTGGTTTGAAGCTTGAATTATCTGGATAATTGCTTCAATTTTCCACCTCGCTACCCATGGGAACACACACTGAACATGCACATTCTTATATACTGGGAAAAATCAGTTTTTCTCTTTTATTCATGGAGAAATATAATATAACCAAAAAGTTAAATCTTAATAACATTATTAATATTATGAACAAAATTTAGTCTGCGTGTTTCACAGATTAGTTTTAGGTACATGTTTTAAAACTAACATTCAAATTAAGAATTTTGAATTCAAGGCAATATTTGCCTTAAAAGCAAATGGGTTTAAACCATGCAATCTTCTTTCCTGAATTGAAATGGAAATGGAGCACTGCAATCTGCGGGGAGGTGAAGGAATGCTCATAGTTCATTAAATAATGTGAGTAGTAATGAGGTTTACACAAATCAAACAGTGTGTTAGGTAATTGTAATGTTGCTTTGTGGTGAACCACCTGTCAGGAAGCACTTCCAGCCGAAGGCTCAATCTGCTCTCCTGTTCCCAGATGATTTCTAATTAGTGTAAACTTCATCTGCAGCAGGCTACCAGAAAATAAAGAAAAAGTTATTTGTGGGTCTCTTTCTTTTCTCTGTGATAAAGAAAAATAATTGCTTTACTTCAAGTACTTTAATTTTTCAAGAAGGCATTTGATCTGTAGTGTATAAAAAAGAAAATATAAGTATACAGTCACACATTAAAGACACACAGGGACACACTTAGAAAAAGAATGTTTCAGAATAAAGCAGCACTACAGAGTCCTTCCTTTTCCTTGATCCAGAAGGAGAATGAGAGAGGGGTGGATGGGGGGAAAAAAAGAAGGAGGAGGAGAAAAGGGGAGGGAAGGGGGAAAAGAAAGAAGGAAGGAATGAAAAAAAAGGAAAAAGGGAAAAGAGACTAGTAAGAATAATATGAATGAACATGAGATCTCAATGTACATTCTTCTACTTTTCTATTATTTTGAGGATAATTGACATCAGATAGATAAAATTATATTTTCTATTTGTCAAAAAGAGAAGAAAATGTTAAGCTTCTGTAAAATGGCATACATTTCTGCAGAAAGAAGTATAAAGGTAGGAGAGTGCATTCACAAGAAGTAAACAATAAGCAAAAAACCTACAAGTAGAATTTGCAAAATTTACGTGACTGTAAAATGATCACCAAATTTCAGATTGCATTTCCAAACTAGATATTCTTAGGCAAGTTCAACCAAATACCTTTAGGACAATAGCATCAAAGGTTTAGCTAGATCATTCTACACTTAATTGCAACCACACAGATCCCATGACTTGAACCTTAAAGGAAATAAAATTTAGTTATTTTTTAAAGATTTTATTTATTTATTTATTTATTTATTTATTTATTTATTCATTCATGAGAGACACAGACAGAGAGAGAGAGAGAGGCAGAGTCATAGGCAGAAGGAGAAGGGTCCCTGCAGGGAACCCAATGTGGGACTCAATCCCAGGACCCCAGACCACTCCCTGAGCCTAAGGCAGAATCTCAACAACTGAGCCACCCGGGCATCCCTAAAACTTAGTTATTGAGAGTTGGCCAATTCTAAAATTCATGTATAATCACAAAGGACCACAAACAGCCAAAACAATCCTGTGAAGGGAGAACAAAGCTGGAGGCATCATGCTTCCTGATTTCAAAATATATTATAAAGCTACAGTAATCAAAACAGAATGGTAATAACAAAAAGACAGATATATAGACCAATGGAACAGAATAGAGATCTCAGAAATAAATCATACATAGTAGTCAACTGATCTTCCACAAGGATGCCAAGGATACATAATGGGGAAAGTCTCTTCAACAAATGGTGCTGAGAAAATGGGATATCCACCTGCAAAGGAATGAAATTGGTCCCTTATCCTACACTATACACAAAAATCAATTCAAAAGAAATTAAAGACTTAAAAAGACTTAAACATAAAACTCCAACCTATAAACTTTTTGAAAGAAAAGAGAGGGAAAAGAAATCTACAGAATGGCAGGAAATATTTGCAAACCGTGTATCAGATATGGGGTTATTTTCCAAAATATTTAAGTGACTACTTTCCAAAATATTTATGGCTCCTACCATTTATAAGTAAAAAACTAATAATCTAATTGAAAGTAGGCTAAGAACAAAAATAGACATTTCTCCAAAGAAGACATAGCAATGGCCAACAAGTATATGGAAAGATGCTCAATGAGTTACTTTTTGTGAAGGAAATGCCAATCAAACCACCTCACACCTGATAGGAAGGCTGTTACCAAAAACCAAAATACAATAAATATTGATGAGGATGTGGAAAAATGGAAACTCTTGTATACTGTTGGGAATGCAGAATGGTACAGCCACTATGAAAACAGTATAGAGGTTCCTCAAAATATTAAAAACAGAACTACTATATGATCCAACAATCTCACTTCTGGATATTTATTCAAAGAAGTGAAATCAAGATCTCAAAGAGATATTAGTACTCCCATGTTCATTTCAGAATTGTTCACAATAGTTGAGATGTGAAAAGAACCTAAGTGGCCATGGACAAATAAATAGATAAATATAATGTGTGATTTACATAAAATGGAATAATACCCAGTCTTAAAAAAGAAAGAAATGTCTTAATATGTGACAGCACAGTTGAATCTTAAGGATATTATGCTATGTGAAATAACCCAGTCAAAGAAGGACAAACTATAACAATCTTCTAATATGAGATATCTAAAATAGCTAAACTCATAGAAGCAGAGCATAACCAGTGGTTGCCAGAGATGAGAATGGAAACGGAGAGTTGCACTTGCTTTTCTAAGCAATTCATCTTGCTCCCCTAACTCTGTCTACAGACATGAGGCCTTAGTCCTTGGCTTTTTGAATGTGCTTACTGGCCACTTCCAATAGTTGAAAATAGTACAGATTACCCTGGACACCCTCTCTTATATTTGATTCTTTCTCTTTATTTTGTTAACATCGGTGGCCCAATACTACAAGACATAGCAAAATATTTATGGCTCCTACCAATAAGCAAAAAATTAATAATCTAGTTGAAAGTAGGCTAAGGACAAAAATAGACATTTCTCCAAAGAAGACATAGCAATGGCCAACAAGTATATGGAAAGATGCTCAATGAGTTACTTATTGTGAAGGAAATGCCAATCAAACCACCTCACACCTGATAGGAAGGCTGTTACCAAAAACCAAAATACAATAAATATTGATGAGGATGTGGAAAAAAGGATGTGGCTCCTTTCTTCAGCATAACTTATTATTCAGATTTGGGTTTAAGAGTGTCACTTTTATGGATGGGGCTGTTTCACAGCATAAGGGGTGTGCCATTTGGACCTTAGTAAGAATGAAAAGGAAGACCAAGAAATCTTAGTTTAAAAATGAAGCATCCAAAAAATAATCTTATCACTTAGCACAGAGATGAGCCTCCTAGTAAAATTTCTTCTGTAATTTATGCTAATATAGCACTACATTCTTTGAGTTATGTTGGAAAATATTATTTCCTTTGTATGGGCAGGTACCAAGATGAAAGAGAGATGAATGGTGATAAGAGAAATTTATCTTAGCTAGATGTGTAAATCAAATAACTAAGGTTGTATATATTAATAATTTAAAGAAGGATAAATGGGGAAAGGAAGTAGGTGATTTGGTTTCCCTGCAAGACACCGAAGACCTCTAGTTCTTCTCAAATATAAGGAGAAAAGAAATTTAGTAATGATGAAATAGTTTTGAAGAACACCATTTGTTTCCTATTGTTTGAAGATAGTGACCACTCTTGCATGCTAAAAGAGGAAAATGTGTGCAGAAGATTAATATTTCTTGAACCTTCACTCTGTGTCGGACAGTTTTAGATGTCATTACATTTGTTCCTCTCAATAATCATGGGAAATGATACTGATATGACACTGATATGACCCTTACGCAAAAAGCAGCCAAGACATCATAAGTAACTTGTACCATTTCTAATAACATTATAACTGGAAAAAATTAAAACACAGGCCTAGTTTTCTTTAACTTCTATATTTCCAATAAACTCTACTATCTGTACATTTCAGTTTTCCCACATTTCTTTCTGATGAGGAAGGAAGGCAGACCCTAGTAAAAATTCAATGGAGATATCAAAGTAAGAGCATACATGAATGAGCCTGCGAAGGCACCATTCCAATTTTGAACTTATATCTAAAATTTGATTATTGAAAAATGGATAAGAAATACAGGAATTTACAATAGATGAGGACAACTGGACATTGTTTTTGACATAAAGTGACTATAATTTCAAGCTTTCTTCCCTTCAGAATAGTACAGCAATTGTTATATTTTTCTGTGATTACTGGCTACTAAGAAAATTCACCTTTCTTTACTTATCAAAATAAATTCACCAAATTCTAGATTTCAAGTATTAAGTGTGACTCTAGTGTGCCAAATATAAAAGTTTTATAGCTAGTCACATGCAGAGATTTTGAGTAATGTTCATTTAGGGAAAAAATAAATACAGAAGCTATGTTTGTTAAGGAGACTTATATGGATGTCAGTCATATAACTGAAAAATAAGACATTGCTGTCTTATTGGTGTTAACTCCAGGCAAGTCTGCATATTTCTGAATGTTTTTCTGAGATTAGATATCAGCTAAAGCTTTGAATTTAGGTTACACATTTGACATTGTACACAGTTCGACAGTGTAGCTACAGCTGATATTCACTGGAAGTTCTGAAAAGATTCTTGTTAGCAGGAAAGAAGAAGAGAAGGAAGAGAAAGGAGACAAAAGAGGATATTAGAACAGAAAAAAAGAATAAGACAAAAAAGATAATCATTATATCAAAAATGTTCACTCTACTCTGGGTGGCATAGGATTTGTATTTTGATTGCGGAACAACACCAGATATCATTCTACATTAAAAAGAAGGATGACTACTAAAGTACCAATTAGTTTATTATTGCAATTTTATTGTATTCATCTTTCTCTGCAAAAGTTCAATGGTAGTGAACTGGGGTAGACCCATGCAAAATGGCTAATGAAACATAATAAAACAATGGGGTTAGCCAAACCCAGATATTTTCTTATGTAGAGAAATATGT
Organism: Canis lupus dingo; assembly: GCF_003254725.2. Lineage (NCBI taxonomy): Eukaryota > Metazoa > Chordata > Mammalia > Carnivora > Canidae > Canis > Canis lupus. The sequence goes on along the minus strand of NC_064276.1, from coordinate 29,757,498 downwards.
ATACACTAAAATTTGCCATGAAACAAACAATATGCTAATTATGGTCTTTAGTCATAACCATAAATAAACACAGAGAATAACAAGGGTTGAAACAATTTTGAAAACATCAGACAATCTTAATCTTTCCCTATTTTCCCTAAAATCTATATCGTGATAACACACACAAAAAAATCATACCCATTATGCCTAAGCTAATACCCTGTAAAGTTCAAATAGTAAATGGGTTGGTTATGAAAGTTGGGCACTATTTAGCCCTTTTTAAAAAAGACAATTTATTGTTTGTTTAGGTATCAAATTGTGCTTCACTACTTTTTCCATTATTTAGGAAAAATATTGATAAATTTTAGTAAATCTTGTTTGGAAGCTTATGGAAATGTCGCACAATATCAAGTTTATAAAGATCTGACTACAGTTATACTGACAAAGCCAATTTTTCATGACAAGTATTTTTTACATTTTTGTCAAGTTTTAGGCTCTTAAATTTAATACAAGTAACATTATTTAATAATTATTTTCAAAACCACATGTTATATGTGTTTATTCTCACCCAAATGCTAAAGTCTTCAAATGCCATAGAAACTTCTGTCTTATTGTTTTGCAGTAATTTAGTGATAATTTCTTATCTCTTCCAGAAAATAACTGATTCCTAGGAAATATTTAATGACAACTGACTGTAACCACAAAAAAATCTGGGGTTCAGTATTACTCTGAAAACATTGATCATATTTTGAACATAATTCAGAAGATAGTCTCAGAAATATTGTATTATTTTCTATAATAATATAGAAAATACTTTTACATAATTTTACTGTTAATCTTTTTACTTAAAACCCATAAGAGGATTTATTAGCATCATTAAGAATTTTTTGTGAAGGTAATACATTCTCCAGTGTCTAATATTTCTAGACCAGTTTCAATGTGAAAGAGAGAAGATGCACACAGATTTTCTCAATAAGAGTACTCAATCATAAGTATTTAAGGATGAGAAAAAAAGAAATTTGTATTCTTAAAGAATGGGCTGATGTTATATGATATGGTCACCATCAGAAATCTGCTTGCCTTAAAGGGGAAAGTTTTATGTAAATAAATAAAAATAAGTATTTTTCACAGGCAAAAGAAGAAGAGGAGGAGGAGGAAGAGGAGGAGGAGGAGGAGGAAGAAGAAGAAGAAGAAGAAGAAGAAGAAGAAGAAGAAGAAGAACAACAACAACAACAACAACAACAACAACAACAACAACAACTTTTTTTTGTGATCAGAGGATCTCATTCATGACCCAATTGTATAAGGAAGCCACAGTGACTTATTCAGAAATGTACTGTAGGTTTCAAGTATTCTTCTTTTTTTTTTATTTTTATTTTTTATTTTTTTAATTTATTTATGATAGTCACACAGAGAGAGAGAGAGAGAGAAGCAGAGACATAGGCAGAGGGAGAAGCAGGCTCCATGCACCGGGAGCCCGACATGGGATTCGATCCCGGGTCTCCAGGATCACGCCCCAGGCCAAAGGCAGGCGCCAAACCGCTGCGCCACCCAGGGATCCCTCAAGTATTATTCTAATCAAAAATAAAATAAAGATTAACAACAACAACAAACCTTAAGGAAACTAAGCCATGATTTTGAGAATTGGAATTAAATAATAAATATCAAGAGTTAGTTCGTTATTCATAATAATCCTCTTACTCCACAGGTCCTCCTATAACCACTTACTGAATGTCAGGAAAGCTTATTTTAATTGTTGTTTTGTCTTTTCTTTTCTTTTCCCCAGCCTTAGTGAGACATAACTGGCAGAGAAAATTGTATATATTTAGTGTACAATGTGGTGATTTGATATATGTAAACATTGTGAAATTATTTGGCAACAATACATTTTTTATATAGATCACATTTCAATTGGCAAGAAATGTTATGTGGAGACATTTTAGGGCAGAATGTTTGGAGGGAGCCCAGAGAATTTGACAGAGCAAAATCCATAAAATTACTCCAATTTATTCTCCCTCACCCACCCTCAAACTAGTGAGAGACATTATTAAGTACTTACTGTTTAAACTCTCAAAAAGATACTTTATGTCCTTTCCTTTACTCATTTGTGTAAGCAAATAATCTCCAACCCCCCCACATTGATGGAAGCACATGCAAAATATATTAATATTGTTTCTAAAATACTAAGATGAAATATAAAAATGGATTCTAATTATAGATTATATCTGTAATATAATACCATTAGGTTTAACTGGGTTATGGGAAGCATATTATTTTACTGAAATACTTTTCTTTGTGCTTTGAAAATGTAAGTTTTGAATATGTATTCATATAACAAGTGAACTGGAAATATATTTGAAATGCACAATAGGATAGTATTATGCCTTATATTTTTTAACCAGTGAAGAATTTGAAGGATGGAGCACTTCTCTAAAAGTTATTGGAAAGAGACAGATAACAGAATAATTGAATGTGAATGAATACCTAAGTTAAAAGACAGAAAAAAGAGTGAGGTGGGATTGCATTTGTGATCCATTTCATAAATGGTTGAATTAAAAGAATAGTTCTACACAATATCTTCTATTTAAGTTAAAATACTAGTGGAGGAGTGACCAAAGTCAAATCTAAGTATATAATTTAATACACATAGATGGGTTCTTTGAAAGATGTTTTAAAATATACTTAGTGATTTAGGAAAAGCCTTATTCTAGTGAGACCGTTTTTACACAAAGTAATCAAACTTTGATTTAGAAAAGACAACGGAGGTAGCCATCAATAGTTATTGCTATGTCTAATTAGGATTTTCTAAGACTCCTAAAGCTTTTATATTCATATTATTAATATGTCATTAGTCATTAGCAAAATATTTTCTCACTGTGGTACTTAGTAAATGACTATGAAGATCATAACATGTACATTGAAAATATTTTTAACTGAAGAAATAAAACAAATGTCTTTTCCAGAAACATTAAAATAGCAACATAATGTCTAACTTTACATTATAATCAGTGTTAAAGAGCACGTTTTCTTTCTTCTTAAATCTTATAAACTACTTTTCTATTCAGCTCCAGATTGAACAAATTTTGTATTTCCCATGTTCTTTGAATGAAATGCATTCCCATAGACATACTTCAGATTCAAGTTTTTAAAATTCTCACCTGAACTATTATAAGAACCCTATACCAAATCCATCTTTATTTCTTTATTTCAATCATCCTTCAATAACATTAGCAGATTAATTTTCTGAAAACAGCTCTGATTATGTAAAACCTTTGATCAATTAAGAATAAGCTCCTCATTCTGGCTTTGAAAGTCTTCTATACCATAGCCTCAGTTTTTGAATCTCATCTTTATAGACACGACACTATGTTATAATTAATATAGAGAATATGCTGTTTTCTAAACATTGTAAGCATTTATTGCTCATCTTATACTGTAAAATTAAGCTCCACTTCCCTATCTCCAACTTAAATTTTTTTGTATTACTCTAGATCTTCTTCCATAAAATATTCCTAAATTCTCTTCTCCTTAAATCCATCTAACACAAAGCTCTATAATCTACATATTGATTGATTATTGTACTAGTTTTTAATATGCCCTAACATAGTGATTTTCATATAAAGTACCCTAGAACTCTATCTTCCTCCATGGAATCCTATCTTTGTCATGTTCAGTTAACATCAACTTGGTTAAATAAATAATGTATGCCGTGTTAGACAAGCTGGTAAATATATATATATATATATATATTTATATATATAAATTTAATATATTTTTATATATAAAATATATTTTAATATATAAATATATATTTATAAATATATTTTTTTAGCTCCCCCTTCATTACTAATTGACTTGCTGCTATGACCTTCATGCCTCCTCCCTCCTCACCACCCCCAAATAAAAGCCTAAGAACTATCGCTGAGCCAAAGCGTGTGATTTACCCCCAAGGATCTTCCGGTAAGTATAGTGTAGTCTTAGTAAAGGGCAGAGCATTCATAGCATTATAAATAAGTATATATAGTATTAGACAAGGTGGTAACACAAACTTCTAATATTTTTACTTTCCATAAAATACTTCCCCAAAAAGGAATTCTTTAAATTGATATTATTTATTCTCATAAGATTTTTGATATTTAAATAAATTAATGTAAACATGTCGTGAAAATAAATTATCATACTTTATGAATACTTATTTGGTTTTTGTTTGTTTTTAACTCATTCTTTTATAGTTATTTAAATATCAGGTTTTGATATAAATACAAGTTAAGTATTATCAATAATAAGGGCACCTGGGCAGCTCAGTCAGTTAAGCATACACTTTCAGCTCAGGTCATAGTCCCAGAGTTCTGGGTTCAAGCCCCACATCAGGCTCCCTGCTCAATGAGGAGACCTGCTTCTCCCTCTGCCTGCTGCTCCCCCTGCCTGTGCTCTCTCTTTTTCTTAAATAAACAAAATCTTTTAAAAAATAAATTAAATTATTAATAATAAAATATACTTTCCTTTGATTTCTTACTGAAATTCCATTTCTTACAAACCTTACTTTGATCTTTGGATTTTTAAATTTCTATACATGGGCAGTCAAAGCCAGCCTCAAGGCTTAACAAGAATCAGGAGTTTGGGCAAATAAATACCATGTCTAAATGGGAGAAGTAACAAGTAAATTGTGGCCACTTTTTACCTGCATACAGTCCAACCAATGGTCACAAATTATTTATACTCTTCTCATGAGCAAAATATACTCACCTTCCCCAAGATCCCCCAAACTATCAGGACATTATAACAACAGGCTCAGGCTTAAATTCTTGATATGATTAATTCCAATATACAGAGGGAGCATCTCATCAGTCTAAAACATTCATTATAGGTTGCTTAAGTTTGCATCTCAACAGACTTCTTGAATGCAAACATATTCCAAGGGTCCTGGAAATGTGTTAGGGTGTTTTGATGGGTAGCATTTCCTACACAGTATCTTAATCGAGGATAAGATTAGCAAACTGGGAATGTTCACAAAAGACTAGAGCAGGAGACCCTAATTCTAAGAGTAAAGTATTTCAGTCAGTCCCTCAGAATGCTCTACCCTTTACTATGATGATGCTATACTGACTAGAAGGTCCTCGGTGGTAAATTATATACTTTGGCTCAAAGATAGTTCTTAGGCTTTATTTGGAGGGGAGAGGGGGATGGGAGGGAAGCATGAAAGTCATAACCACAAGTCAATTATGCAACGAAAGGGGGGGCAATTTCAACAGCTCTGTTGAATGTCTTATTAGTTTAGTTAAATTTATTTATTTTTATCATTGTATGGGGACAGATGGTAGCTATATTTGTGGAGAACATAGCATGATGTATGGAGAAGGTGAATCACTATGCTGTACACCTTAAACTAGGGTAACATGTGTGTTAACTATACTCAAATAAAAATTTTAATGTACTGATTTTTCTTTTGGTATTTTATTTCTGTATTTAACATTTTTACTAGAAAGGATTTGAAGTCTCTTCTGTTTTCTTATGAAATGAAATAAAATTATTTTCTATGTTCTATCTACAGTTACTATCTTCTCTCCTAGTCATACCAACCTTGTATCTTCTACAAACATTTTATTTTATTATTTATTTTTTTAAAGGAGAGAGAAGTTTACTGAATATACCACAAGGGAGCAGTGGACAGACAGCAAAACAGAGACCGTCTACCTCTTCTACAAACACTTCAAAATGATTTAAGTGGCCTCTCTTTCTGATTTTCTTTAATATTTAATCTTTTTTAAAAAAATTTGGTCACTTTAGTAAGAACTTGGAATTGAGAACAAGAAGACATCACTTATCACTTAGATAAGCACCAGTCTTATGATCAGTGAACAAAAGTCGTGACAAATCAAAAATCAAAATCTTCATTTAAAAGACAAAAAGATTTTATTTGGTCCTCCTTATTAGGACACTGTTTATCCCAGAAACCAATGGGCCAACATGGAGGTTATTCCAACTTCCAAATATGTCAACCCTAATTACACACTTGGAGACAAAAGAAAAGACAGATACATGGGTCCGCAGATCCAGTGGACTTACTATAAGCTGAAATTTAACCAGCACTCCATTTCTTACCAGTTATGTATATACTTACACTAACAGAGGGGTCATAGTCCTGCCTAAGCTGATCAATGTCAACTCAGACCCTGTGTTCAATTCTGCTCAAAATATCTGAACACCCTTCCCCCAGAGTTAATATTGAGAGAGTTCTTTGGGAAAGGGCAGTGAAAAGAATTATAGTATATACCTGATGTGTGTCACAGGGTTCTTAATACTGTACGCACAGCCACCTCTATAATCAGTGGCTTCCGGAATTGAAAACTGACTCATATTTGGAAATGGAAGAAGTAGTCATGTCTTTTCATTGAGCCCAGCCCCCCACTCTCCTGTTTTTCCCTTAATACCTTCTTTAATTATAGATACTATGTTAATTCAGTGTCTATTTTTGCTCCCAAGGATACTATGTTTTATTAGGCTTCTTCACAAATTTCTGAAGGTCATTATCCTTTGACTCTCCTTCTAGCCTTTTTAGCCATTATGATCATTGTGGCTGCTGGGCTTCTGGTGGCTAAGACTCTCCACCTGATCTCCATTGTTTTGAGGTCCCATCATAGCTATTACTATTAATAAATGAAGGTTTGATCACTTCTACTTTCAGGCTTGATCTGCAGTGGTGAGCCAACACTGAAATTTTTATAGAAATGCATCATACGTGGAAAATCTATTGCATAAAAAGAAATGATAATATTTATATGGTTATTTTTCTTGTTTCCTTTTTAAAAAAGTATTTATTTAAGTGAGAGAGAGAGAGAGAGAGAGAAAGCATGGGCAGGGATGAGAGTCAGAAGGAGAAGGACAAGCAGGCTCCCCATTGAGCAGGGAACTGGACTTAGGACTCCATCCCAGGACCTTGAGATCATGATCTGAGGTGAAGGCAGACACTTAACTGATTGAGCCACCCAGGTGCCCTCATATGGTCATTTTTCTTAATTAGGTAGAAATGTTCTGTGAAGAAATACATGAGTATATTTGCCTATAATTATTGATTTTGCTCTCCTATCATATTATGAACACATATTTGTGATATTTTTAAATGTTTACTATGTTGTAAATAACTACACGTTTTAATGTTCTTAAGATATGAAGTAAATTGAGTTAAAAGACAAAGATATATCTAGTTCAACACATATTAAACCAGAGAATGACTAGAGGACTTGTTAAATTTTGCAAATCTGAATTAATTCAGTAGCTACTTTAATTCGGTAACTACTTTGATTCACTGAAATGGCAAAAATAATGATCTAGAAATTACATAAGAGTTGCACCCAATGATTTTAAGTTATAATTTCTTAAATTATGTAAACAATATTAACTGACTTGAAGTTTATACAATGTTTTAATGAATTGTTTAATCACACGTATATTCTGTTAGTATTTCCCATTTCTATACAATTATATGTTTTATCTCTTATTCTGTTTTTGACCTTTCAATTTCTTTTTTCCCACATCTGTAAAATACTATCAGTTTCTTTGGGGTAACTGAAGATCAAAATCACGTCTTCTCTAAATTAATCATTGTACAGAATTTTAGGAATAAATTCTAGGTTTCCCTTTGTGTGAGAGAATAACGATGTTAAGAGAAGCTTTTTTTTTTTTTCCTGTGAAAAGTAGATATCTTATAAAATACTTAGGGTGAAATAAATTGGTTCCATTAACATGATATTTTAAATGTTTCTCTTGGAAAGTTCGTTTAAAGACATCCTTTTCTAGTGCCCCAAAATGAAAACTGAACAGCAAAGTTTATAGAAAAAGAGAGTGATAGTTGAGACTCCTAATCAGTACTGTTTAAATTCCTGAAACATGCAAACTCCTTACTATTATATAGTAGGATATTATTTTTAGAGTATGTATCATATCAAAGCCCAAGTAAAAGTCCTGGTGAAGCAATCATATCTCATTTATTTGCATTTAAATAATATAGTGAGAGTCTATAAAATTGGATCCACCTAGTGGTCATTTAATATATGTTTATATCTTTTGTTGATGAATTTAGCAAACTGTTCCTAAAAAGGGAAGAATCAAACTTAGTCTAACTAAACTTATATGATGAAATGTATCAAGCCAATCTTCTCCTGGAAATAATTCAATTTCTTCTTTATTTCCATTAGTGGGTATGGGAAAGTTCTGTCACAAACACCTGCCAGAAAAGGACTGCAGCATTTCCTGGTGTTTTTTCTTTTTTTTTTTTTTGTATAATAAGTACGACAGTTCCCTAATATCAGGAAGTGTAATGAGTCAGTTACCTATTTGTAATTACACGACTGAGAGCTGTGAGCACAAATGTAGGAAGTTGATTTTAAAGGTGCTAATTCATGGACCTCTTTCTAAAGTTCTTAGATATATTTACTGCATATAAGAAAACTGTTCCTCCCATATTCTCCACAGTTAAAGCTTATTATATTACATCCAAATAAAATAAAGCAGATATAACATGCATTTTTCACTTTTTAAACTATGTCTTCAGACCTAGATAAACCTAACATTCAAACCCAGAAGAACTCATTCCATTTCTGTGACCTTGGGTATAATTAGCATTTCTCATCTCACTGGTCATCCAAAGAGTTAGAATAATTGCACCACCTTTCATGGCTCTTGTGTGAATTAGATAATAAATGCAAAGCCTTTCATTGTAGACACTCAAATGGTAGGTATTATTTTGCTTTTGATTCAAGTACTTGCCTTTGTCTATATCATTAAAATAAAATGCCTTCATTGTATAAGTAATTACATGGAAATGTAGCCTGAGAAGTGATGGATTTGTGTTTCAAAATGCTAAAGAATATTAGTGTTTAAAGTATGAATATTTAAAAATTATATTAGTGTAAATCTGTCTTGTTAGAAAAGATGTTATTTTTTTGATTCTATGTTATACCTAAGAAAGCCTAAAATGAAGAACTTCAAAGACTTAGGGTAGTCAAGTTATATTTAGCTTTCCTCACTGATTTCAAATGCACACTGATTGCAGGAACAACAAAAATAATTTCTGCAATTAAATGGGTTGCCTAACTTGATAAGTACCTGTGTACATTTAGCTGAATTCAAGATTCTGGAATAGATTATAGAAACTTTGCTATATAGGAACAGCTAAAAATTGTGTATTTGCAATCAACATCTCTTCTAAATGCTGAAGAGGGAAAATATATCACTTACTGTTTTCCTGAATTTCTGAAGTCATTTTTCCCCAATATGCTTTGTATGCTTTATATAATGTTACAAGTATATAGCATTATGCCACCGAAATCATATTTTCTATCAGAAATAAAAACAAAGGAGAACGCATTCTCTATATAATTTTTGTGATTATTTCTATGAGCAGAGTCAGAATGAATCAAATCAATCAGCATCTTTATTTTTGAAGTTTTAAAAATAGATATTAAGGCTAACAATCTAGTTGGGCATTCTCTATAGTAGGTAGCATCCTGAATACCTGTATGCAAATCATAATATATGTTGGTCAGTTACATTCTTTCATAAAAAAAAAACAAACAAACAAGTAGCCTTATCTTCAGGAACAATATAACAGAAGAGATCCAGTGTTTTTTTTCTCTCTCTTGGCACACATCTTTCCTATTTCAAAAAGAACCACTCTTCAAATTAGGATTCAAAATTTGAAAGAAAATATGTCTCTGAAGTTTATAAAGCCACAATATTCCTAAGTGTTAGGCAATACTTCTACATTGTTTTCCTTAATTGCATAGTATAATGGGAGGTCTAAGATAGATCCAGAGCTCAGTTAATGGCCTAAGTGGCACATATGCAACCTTAGTAACTTAGAGGAATGGGAACTAATCAAATTCATAATTTTTGACAATTTACCCAGAAAGGTATGTGGCCATCTGGATGCATAACCATGAGGGAATATGAATACTTTTAACAGATCTACCTCTGGAAGTGATTTTATGACCCTAGAGAAGTGATAGACAGATAGATTGATGGAAATTTGACAAATGATTGGTAAGATCGATAGAGATTTTTTTTTTTAAAAGGGAGAGAGGAAAAGAAAAAAGGCAAGGAGGATTCAAGAGAGGGAGAAATAAAGGAGGAGGCTTGGTTGTGTAAAGAGATTTCAAAGAGATTCTAACCAACTGGAATTCTTTTTGCTTTTGTTTTTTGTTTCTTATCACTTATTCATAATGATTTTTAATCTCTGATTATGCTTATTATGGTAACTGGCTATGGCTTTCATTTCTTTCTTCTATTATTTTTTAAAAGATTCTATTTACTTATTTGAGAGAGCCAGAGAGAGAGAGAGAGAGAGAACAAGCAGAGCCACAGAGGGAGAGGGAAAAGCAGACTCCTTGCTAGCAGGGTACCTAATGTGGGGCTCAATGCCAGGACCCTGGGATCATGACCTGATCTGAAAGCAGACGGTTAATTGACTAAGCCACCTAGACACCCCTGGCTTTCATTTCTTTCTGAGTTCTTGCTCTGCTATTTTTCCCACAAATCTATTTTGTAGGCCAAGAATTGAATATATCACAATTTCCTGAGGTCCTAGGACCCCAGTTTCATTTTTGCTTGTTTCTCAAATATTGACTTTGCTGAAAGAGGATATAGCAGAAATAGTGATATACAGTATATTTTTATTGACTTTCCTAAAAGAGGATATAGCAGAAATAGTGATATACAATATATTTTTATTGACTTTGCTGAAAGAAGATATAACAGAAATAGTGATATACAGTATATTTTTGTTAACATACATGGAATGTGAAGAGCTAATTAAGATGCTTATTGATCCTAATGTCTTATTGAGCTCATTTCACCTTTAATGTCAATTTGTTATTTGCTCAGAATTGGATCACAGAACAATGGAAAAAAGTAGAGAAATAAAATAAATGATAAAATATCTCAGGATTTATATTATGATAAAGATAAATTTTCAATTTAGTGAAAAAAAGAGCTATTCCATAAATTAGTATGCTTTACCAACTGGCTTTTTTTTTTCTAAGATTTTATTTATTTATTCATGAGACACACACACACACACACACACACACACACAGTGAGAGAGGCAGAGACACAGGCAGAGGGAGAAGCAGGCTCCATGCAGGGAGCCCAATGGGGGACTCGATCCAGGGTCTCCAGGATCAGTCCCTGGGCTGAAGGCAGCGTTAAAACGCTGAGCCACCTGGGTTCCCCCCTGCTGGCTTTTAATTTAACAAAATTTATTAGTAGAGAAGTTGATATTGGAGTTTAGGCAAGTCTGATTCTAAACTATGGGCTTTTTCTACCTTAAAATTCTCTCTTTAAATAGGAAATTCAATGATGTTTTTGCTTATTTTTAAGACATTTTAGGGGCAATTTATTAAATTTCAAAATTTAAAGTTACCCACATATAGCTGGCCTTAACATAGTGTGATACTTCTTTCCAGTTCTTTATCTTTACACATCCAGCTATATCTTTTATGAAACTGGAATTGTAGCCCATAGAGACATAATTATTACTTTATATTTTTAACTCAACATTCCACTTTGAATTTTTTCCCTTATATGATAGTTTTATAAGTTCTTATTTAATCTATGTCATTTATTTCAGAATTTTACAGGATTTATTACTCTCTTCAATTATATCCTGTTATAATTCTTTCTTGGTTTTCCCTCTACCATTCTGAATGTCTATTCTCCTTCTCTTTTGCATCCTTTCCCTTCTCAATCAAGTATTATGGGTTTCTTGTTTCTCTGTTCTTAACATGCTAGAATCTCTCCTTGAATGGCTTTATCCAGCATCTTGTCTTTTATTACCACCTACATGTCAGTGAATAGTCAAACTGCTTCCAGACTAGCTCCATATAGATCTTCTGTGTACCTGTTCAAAAATGAACTCAATTTTCCTGAAAAACAATTACTGTCTTCCTCCAACTTTCCAATTGCTCTATATGCATATTTTCCCATTGCTTTATGAGGTTTGAATTCTTCAGCATGTCATGTGAAGCTCTTCAGAATCTTGTTTTTGCCTGTTTCCCCAATTTTGATTCTTGCCATTCCATTCTCATTCTATGTACATCTTATTATCTTACTTCGAATCCTTGTATTTTTACTTCTCTATATCTTTGTACATTCCTTTTTACACCCTGAAGTGCTCTCCTCCCACCAACTTTGTGCCTAATTAGTTCATTAATGGTGGTATAATAAGTACTTACATACTTATTAGTTGACTCAGAACTAAATATAACAATACTCCAAGATTGAGTTAACACTGATCTTTTCTGCTCACATAATATGCTCTCTTACGTTTATCTGAGGGAGTATCATGTTGATAATCATATATTTATCACATTGATGTCATATATTTATTCAGTTTGGTGTCATCATCTCAAATTGTAGTTGGCAGAGAATACATAGTCTTTTTGTGGTTTAATGCAGAGATTAATGAATATTGCTTATTTTCCCTAGTCAGAGATGAGTATAGTTTTTTAAACTACTGGAAGAAAAAAAGGTTGAATATTGACCATTTTGATTTTAGGTTTATTATTTTGTCAATGTCCTTCAAAATTTCGTTAAGTTGTAACTATTAACTCCTTTGAGCAGATTCCTTTTAGGTAAACTTATGTGTGTATAATTTGCACCAAAACTATTTCAAAAGTTCATTGAGAAATTACTTCAGTCAAAATCAGATATTTCAGGGGCTAACTATTCAGATTTTTTCAGGTGTCCTGGTGCTGTTACTCTGTGCTTGGCATGTTTTAGGGAATAGAAAGTGAGTAACTTAATCAAATATGTCTTTGTTTGCTAAGGCAATCTCAGTAGTGCTTCCTGTGAAAACTCTTGATTCTGTTTACAATAATATTTATTTTATTTATTGTTAGTTCTACATATGGGACTGGTAGAAATGTTGAGAATGTTTAGAGCAGATAGGCTAACGTGGATCTTATAAATCAGTGCTTAACCAAAGAAGTACTCATCTACTTCCAGTCTATGGTGGAGAAACCCTGAGAGAGGTTCCAACAAAAGAAATTTATCAGACTTCACATAAAGAGATCATTACCAGGACGAAAATGTTAAGCAACCGTGTTCCATTTTCCCCTAGGTGCTAGAAAAGATTATACTACATAGAATTTGAAGTCATCATAAGGAAGCAATGTTTCATCAATTTGTATAAAAACTAAACCAAGAAAGATTATGGTATACACATAAGTACTGGTGTTTTTAAAAATGAAGTTATTTTAACAATAGGTTTCTCATTTCAATTCAAAAACAAATGAATAGATTAAATTATCACTTTATTTTTGTTACATGTATGAGTTAGCAATCACATAATTCACCATTTAGGCTTATAATTAAATACTGCAGTGGAGTGGAATAAAATTTTAAAGTGAAACTGTTTTATTTTCTTGCCATGACAAATTACCTTTATTTCTATTAGATTAATAATTCAATTGTATTTCAAACCCAGTCAACATAAACCTCCTCTTACTGTGTTGACTGGGAACAACATTGTGTCAGGCAATGTCTATTCATCTTGAGTTTAAGAAGCTTAGATTCTGGTTAACATTTCTGTCATTGGACATGTAAGTTTTCCTGGCTTTTTTATTATTGGCTTCTATAAGATGCAACTGAACAACGTAATTTTTTATTTCTTTTTCAGCATTAGGATTCTAACCTATGTAAAAATTTTTCAAATATACCAATAAAAATTTTAAGAAACCTCAAGAACTTACATTTTAGTGTTTAACACTAAAAAATATATCTCATTTAATCCCGATGACAATTTAATAAGTCATAGGCATCATTACCTCAGTCATCAGGTGGATAAAAAACAGCTCAGTGCAGTTAAAAAAAACTTGCTCTAAATCAAGCAAGTAGTAATGAAATAAATCATAATTTGAATTAAAGAAACTTGAAACATAAAATTCATTTTTTAGTTATAAAACAAAATTTTCTCTTTTTTCATTCTGTGATTTCATTTTACTCATTTTTTGTCTCTAATTTCATTCTGTTTATTTCTTATGTGAGGATTTCCTATATAAGTAATTTACTATTTTAAAAATTATCGTTAATTTTCTATATGAGTAAATACACATGCTAGAACTTTCCAGCAGGTTTACAAGTAATGCAAGAATATCTGGAAGCTACAAGATTTCTAATTATCTTAGAAATTGTTCATCGTGCTCATTCTTAATGCCTGAATTTTTGTTTTTTTAACTCCCAATCCTGAGTTTCCTGTCTATAAAATGTCCTGCTTGGATGTTCAGGATATCCTACTAGCCTTTTCAGTACACACAATTGTTTAAACCTCTACATAAATGTCCAAGGAAAAATAGTTCTTGGAGTCAGCAAGTGCAACTTTTTAATTGTTGTTCATCCAGTATACTTGAATAGAAAACAAATTTCACTTTTTTACTGAAGAAATGAGGAATTTTTCTCCATATCAGTGTAATGCATAAATTATACATGTCATCAAAGGAAGTAAGATATTTTTCATGTGATTATGGAGAATCTTGCCTTCTAAGTGGCTTTTGTCAAATAATCAATATATTACTGCCTGATGTCCTCTTAATCACCTGTATTTCTGTATGCTTGTCCCACACTGTTGATTGCTACAAGTAAGTTCATTGTTTAGATGCCAGAGAACCAGTGTTAGAAGTTTGTCTTTTAAATGGAAATTCTAAATCTTTAAAAAAAATTTTTCAAGAGAAGAAAAATGCATATCATTTTTGAGACCAAACTCAGTAAATTTAGAAATATATATACTTCAATGATATTGTGCAGAGAATCCCAGCTCAAAATTGATGGAGTAATAAGAAATACATAATATTAGTTAAAAGTGTTTTCAAACTTTACACATTTAAATAAAACTAGTAAGTGTGTGGGGCACTTGGGTGGCTCAGTGGTTGAGCATATGCCTTTGGCTCAGGTAGTGATCCTGGGGTCCTGGGATCCAGTCCCTTATCAGGTTCCCTGCAGGGAGCCTGCTTCTCCCTCTGCCTGTGTCTTTGCCTCTCTCTGTGTCTCTCATGAATAAATAAATAAAATGTTTTTTAAAAAACCTAGTAAGTGTGTTTAAATAATGCTTTGCCTTAGATAAAACGTGGACCCACACATCAGCTTGAGTTTTTTCACTAATGATAAAATAACATTTTTTTTAATACTCTATCTGTCCTCAAAATTAGTTATTTGGGTTTTTTAGAGGGAAGGGTATAAGTAATATATGTGAAATCAGATAACTTGAAAAAAATATTAGTGGTACACACAAAATATTATCCCTTTGTGATTATATCATTGTGATTGGTTCACACAATTAGCTATGTTAATATTCATGTTCCATGATTGTTCCATGATATATTTTAATAGCATTATATGTAATCTAGAGAGGTAAAAAATACAAATATTTTTTTAAATAAATGCATTTAGGTATTTTGAAATGCACAGTATTTTAACAAAGGCATTTACCTTGATTGCTGGATCCCTTTTTAAAGTTATGAAACTACAGTAAATAAATCCATAAAATAATAAATAATGTAATTTCTTAAACTATTTTTAAAATTTTATTAACCATAGTTCACCATGATATTGAACGGTTTAATAATTTAATATGTATCTTATATATGTAAAACCATATTAATAAGTGGGAGAGCATTTAGAATTAAACCACAAATCATTGTCCTTATAAGAAAACATGCCTACTGGGGAAAAAAAAAAAAAAAAGAAAAAGAAAGCATGCCTAGATTATCACTCATAATCAAATCAAGTGAATATGTATGATATATGTATGATATATGTATTTGGGGCAGTTGCTTGTAGATCTTCAAAATCAATAGTTTTAATCCAGCTTAAAGTATTTTAAACAGTCTACCTCAAATCTTGAATAATAAATTTGTGGTTTTCCCATATACCACATTTTCCTTTTTTGGAACACCAATGATATTATTGCTAAGGTGCTTAAAATCATATATGGACTATAAAGCCATAAAATATGGCAGTTTCTAATTAAATATACAAAACCACCACTGATATTTCAGAAAAAGTCAGTATGAATTTCAAACTAAGTCATATTTTGAAATGTTGTCTCATTGTGGATTTTTCAACAGTGAGTATATAACATTTTATTTTAGCCTGCATTTGAATACTTTAATGATCACCAATCCTTTAGGAATTATACAAAACACGTATCATTAAGTATTATAAAAAATATCTTTAAATTGGGAATTTTGTTTTGGTTGCAAATTATTTTGTTCAGATGTTTTTTCCTGACAACCCTTAGCTAAATATAGGGCTTTTTTAATCTGCAATTTTCTAAGGATAATTTCAAAGATCTGATAATTTGAAAACACTAAAATCCTTCAGAGGAAAGAATTTACTAAAATTAATTAAATTCTAAAACTCAACACGGGAAACAAAGCATGCTTTTTAATAAATACAAATAATGCTGCCTATAAATGTATATGGTAGGTGGTTGTTTCAAAGTTCATTACACAGCAAATTGGGCTCCCTTCTGTTCGGCTGTATTTCCATCAGGCAGCAGCAGCTCCGATTTATATGTGAGTTTTTATATTGTTGGTCTTAATAAGCATTTTTCACTCCACCTTTGCCAACAGAATATCTTACAAGCTCATAAAATATACATTTTTGAAAAGAGATTGCACTACCGTCTTGTAGCATCCTTTTCAAACTGTGGATAGCTAGAGTCGCAGGAAATATAAGGATGAAATTGGTCTGCTATATTTTCGAGGGTATGAAATATTTTTAAAAATGAGCAAATGTCAATGGATTGAGTTAAGAAGGTCAAAAGAAAAGGGAAACCAATAATATTAATGAAATATATTATAACTAATTTTTGTAATATATGTTTAGGAGTCAAAGACGTTTCTTACATAGCATATTTTAAAAGAATAAAAATTCCTCTGATGACAAAATTTTTACAACGTGCCTCCCAAGAGATCCCAAATAAAGTCCTTTTGCGTGATGAAGGAGAAACTGAACTCCTTTGTAACCAAATGAAAACAACACCTTGAAGATATTTAGCTTTTATATGCTGAAAAGTGAATGAAGCTCTAAGCATTGGGAGTGGGGGCTTGTGATTTTGGGCTGTACATTAGCATTTATGAACCACTGTGATTAACATTTGCTGTGCTGGAATATGTCATTTACTAAATAGACTGTGAACTGAAAGAGTAAATGCACATCCCAAATGTAAGCTGCTAGTCCCTTCTCACAATTAGGACCAAGAACAGGTTAGACACATTTCAACTACTTGAAATTTGCTTTTCATGTTGCACTTTTTTTTTTTGAAAGAGCATTCATTTTCATCACCTGAATGTAACATTTTTATTTCCCATTTTGAACTTAATCAAGGATGATCAGGTGTTTTCAATCACTATAGAGTTAAAGTAACCTTCTAACAGCAACCAATAGAGTATGAGATGTTACAAACTGGAAAAGTTTTATAGAAGTCTAGTTTACCAATTTCGAGATAAATTCTCTTCCAATAATAATAAAATATGTTTAACGATATTTTCAGCTTTTCATTTCCACTATATAAAGAGAGAAATGAATCTCAACACTCTCCAGTAATCCTGAGACATAATATTTTATCATCATTTACTAAACAGGAAAATAGCTTCTGGTTTTGCACTAATTTTTAACAGACTATGTCAAAGAAGGTATACTCTTTGCCACGTACATTTCTTGTTATATGTTTATCTCTGTGGTAATCAGAAAAGGCAGAAATAATCTTGAGCATATTCCTTGGCAACCAATTATCTAAAAATACAGAAAAACATTTTTTTGTGCAATAGTTTCATCTATTACTTTGAATTGCTGTCTGCTTTAATATTTCATTTCCATGTGAACAAATTTTGAGCATATCAAAATGCTAATCAGTTGCCAGAATAATACCGCATTCCATGCAGAATCCTTTTCTGTGGGAGCAAACAGTAGGATCACCTTATATAACCTAGAATAACATTTTCTTCCTAATTGGCAGAGTGTATCTGTCATTTCCTGGTGTTTTCTTCCTGGTTAATACTAACCTTTGTGGATAGTTTATTTGATCACTGAGCTCTCTATATGTATGCTTGTGTATTTAAATGATATATCTATAGCTATTATTTTTCAAAATGGATGTGGCTCTGTTAGCACATTTAGAAAAAATTATAAGGTTGGTTGATGATTGTAATGGTCTTATAATCATCCTTTCTATACATGTATAATCAACTAGACCCTAAAAACACAGACACAAGGACTCTGAATAGTTGGATTTTATATTCACAATATTTCTCTGAGTGACAATCACAGAAGTTGATAAATTAATATTTAAAATGTGTAGACATTTCATACTCATGCTATTTAACTTCTGCTGCTTCCCACAACTGTATTTTCCATTTATTAATTAGGTGTCATGCTTAGAGTTTTACTTATAATTAAATATGCTTAGTGGAGGAAAAGTATGGAAAAAATGAAATAGAAAAGTAAGATTCTTGGGCAGTCCAGGTGGCTCAGCAGTTTAACGCTGCCTTCAGCCTAGGGCCTAATCCTGGAGACCCAGGATCGAGTCCCGTGTCAGACTCCCTGCATGGAGCCTGCTTTCCCTCTGCCTGTGTCTCTGCCTCTCTCTCTCTCTCTCTCTCTCTCTCTCTCTGTCTCTTACGAATAAATAAATAAAATCTTTAAAAAAAAAAGTAAAAAAGAAAAGAACTTTAATTCTTGTCATTTTAAAAACACAATTTTTAATTTGTCCATTTGTACAAATACCTTTACATTTTCTGTTTATCTTTTACTACCATTACAGATCTTTACAATTTGCATTTGCCATTTTTTTTTAGAATTTTTTTCCTAGAATTATCAACTTATATAAATGTTCTCCTTATGCTCTGTTTATTTATTTACTTACCTATTTAACAAATACTATTTGAGTATTTCATTATGTCAGGTAATGTGTAGGACACTGGACATAGAACATGCCCTTAAGGAGGTGCCTGGGTGGCTCAGTGGATTGAGGCTCAGACTCTTGGTTTCCACTCTGGTCATAATCTTGGGCTCGTAGGATTGAGCCCTGTGTTGGGTGCTAGGTGTGGAGCCTGCTTAAGATTCTCTCTCTATCACTTCATCTGCCCCTCCTCTCTCTTCTTCTCTCTCAATCTCTCTCTCTTTCCCCCTTTCAAAAAAAAAAAATTCCCTTGAGGATTATGAGCTATTAATGGAGGAAAAGAAAACAAAGAGAAAACTATAGAATAGTTGTGAAAAAATACAGTAGTAGTAGTAGTAGAAATTGTAGTGTGAGAAGGATAATGGCATAAATGAACAGAAGGAAAGGGGAACACACAGACATTCAGGCAGATGGAACCATGTGCAAGTACAACCAAAGCCATGCAGCCTGTGGAAAACCGATATTGGGGTTACTATGGGAGAGAAAGGTTTAGAACAATGTAAGAAAGAAAATTGCAGGCATGAGGAAGGCCAGATTATGAAGGGCATACCAAACGAAATTATGGAGTTTGTACTTTATCTTGAAAGAACGGGAGCATCGCTCAGGATTCAATGTGGAAATGGCATCAGGGAGGAATGAATCATGACAGGGTGACCAGTTTGAAGACTGTCAAAGCTCAGGCTCTAGTATTATAAATGTCTTACTACACAAATTAACCTATTGGAGTTTGTTTCCTCATCTAAAACAGGGTTAATAACACTTTCCATAAAATTTTGTTATAATGAGTAAATGAGATGATTATCTTTAAAGAATTCAAATCAGTCAGGTATAGAGTAGACACTGCATAAATGGAAGATTATAGATTAAAGGATTAAATAGAAATTAAAATTTCAATGTTTGAGAAAATTATTAACTTTTATACCCTACACACATTGTTTGCAAAATTTGTTATTATTCTAAGTACTATTTATAATCTGACATCTGGAAATCCCCGTCTAGAAGCTTCACAAAGTCAACATGTCTGTTTCATGAACATCAGGTCATATACTCATTTGTTTTATTTTAGCTAACTATATTAATAGTTTTCTGGTTTTCCTCAAAATTCTAAAATAATTTTTAACACTTACTTGTTTGTCAAATAGTGTTTAGTGTGTGACTATTATATTATACAATATATCTTTCATCAGAAACTTCTCAGGTCTGATCTAAGACCCCCAAGAAAATGTATTACAAGTCTTATAATTAATATTATTTGTTTCTTTAAGTTTTCCTGTTTCATGAGGGAATTCGTTGCTTTGCTTCCATAGCATGGTTCACTTCCTTTGAACTTTTATTTTTTTTACATGTTTGCTAATGTTTCTGTATTTTCTAATCTTCAAAAAAAAAAGGATCTATGTACATTATTAGGATTACAATAGAAAATTCTATGTGAATTTATTCAAGATATTTATCCTCCAAAATAAAAGTGGCAACCAAAACTTACCTAATTTTGGTTTGTTCAATCAAGGTTTACTTGCCCATGGGACATAAAGCTTGAACAATTAGGAAGCCAGTTCTCCAAAAGCCGTTATACTGGCTTCCTGGGTGGTTTCTTTTAAGACACATTATGTAAAGTAATTTAAGAACCATTCCCAAATAAAACTTGGGAATGATTTATTCCTTCAGATCGTCCCAAGTGCTACCTTCACCATCAGTTTTTGATCCCCCGGGCCAAAATAACAATTTCCGGTGGAAGGTAGAGAAGTAGACACAGGGAAAATCATTTCATGGTTGAAGAAACATCTTATACCAAGACATTTGGTAGTTTTTTAATTTGTTTTCTTTGAAGCAGCCTATAAATAGCTGTGGCCCTTCCTTCTTTATTATTATTGTTGTGCTACTGTTGCTGCTCTATTTTTCAATGCCTCATTTTACTTTTTCTTAAATTTTACTCACAAAGCTAATGGGGATGGTAGGTTTTGGCTTAATACCTTTACTGGATTATATTAAACATACAAATCCCTGTACATATTCTAATTGTAAAATTTGATGTTTTGAAATATGTATGAACCATGAAACCATTGCTAAATTCACTATAATAAATATGTCCTACACCCCCCAAAGTTCCCTCACATTTCTGTAATCCTTCTTAACCCCTCTCTACTGTTCTTTCAACTCTCCAGTCCTAAATAACCAACAATCACTGATGTGCTTTCTGTAACTATACATTGTTTTGTGTTTTCTAGAGTTTTATATACATGGAATCACATGGTATGTACTCTTTTTCTTTTTTCTTTTAAGGGGGAAGGCTGAACTACTTTCCTCAGGGTAATTATTCTGAGATTTATCCATGTTGTTTCATATATCAATAGTTCATTTCTTTGCTGTGCAGTATCCCATTGTGTGTGTGTGTGTGTGTGTGTGTGTATCACCCTGTGTTTATATTTTTACTGATAGATGGGCATTTTGGTTTCCAGTTTGGGGCTAATGCAAATGAAATTGCAATGAACACTCATACACAAGTGTTTGAATGGATATATGCTTTAATTTGTCTTGGAGAAACCCTAGGTGTGGAATCATATGGATTTTTAGATAGGTGGATTTTTGAAATTTTACCCAAAGTGGTAGTATCATTTTATATTCCCGTTCCATTACATGGCAATAGCTGTTACTTCACAGTACTGCCAGTACTTGTGATGAAGTCTTTAAGACAAGCTAGTAGGTATTTTCTGTTGATATATTGTGATTTTAATTTATATTTTCTTAATGTTAATAATGTTGAATATATTTTTATGAGTTTGTCATCTTTCATAATTTGTTCAAATTTTATCCACTTACTTGAGTTTTCTTATTACTGAGTTTAGGGAGTACCCTGTATATTCTAGATACAAGTTTGGATAAGATATGACTTGCAAATATTTTTTTCCCAGTCTTTCTTTTGAAGACCAATATTTTTAATTTTCATGAAGTTAAATTATCAAATATTCATTTGTGGATTATGTTTTTGATGACATAGCTAAGATTCCTTGGACTAAAAGCCAAAAAAATGTTTTCTTCCAAAAGTTTTATAGCTTTGGATTTCACATTTGGGTTTATCATCCATTTAATAATTATTTATTATTCATATGTAGTATGAGGTGTATGTCAAAGTTTATTTTTTACATGGATGTCCAATTATTCCAGCACTATTTGTTGAAATGACTATTTTTTTTCTACGCTGAATTGACTTCACATGTTCGTGAAAATCATTTGTCCTTATAGAAGTCTATTATTGGACTCTATTTTGTTCTTTGATGTATTCATCTAGACAGACTTATGTATGTCATCTAGAAAATTAAAATACTCTACTTTAAATATGCAAAGTCATTGTATAGTTTCTACCGATTTATCAAGTATGCCCATTACCATTATAAGATACTATTGAAATTTTAGTGTTAGAAATAAAATAATAGTGTTTGCAGCAATGTCCAGTAACAACTTTAAAATGTTGAGACAACTATATTTGTTAAAAATCTACATATTCAAGTTTTTTTCCTCCCTATGATTTTCCATGTAATTTCTAGTTTACTTCATACAAAATTCAGGAGCTCTCATTCTTCCTGGCAATTTTATTCCTGTTTTACTGAACAGAAACTCTCTAAAAGATTTTGCATTGATTTTTAAATGATTTTACTCTCATAGAAGATCCTTAATGGCTATGGCCTGGTGCTTTCACGGAAGACCTTTCATCACCTTATGTACCTTGTTGTTCACTTAGATCTGAATCTGCTGATTTTTTAATGTGTTCTAATCATAACCTTCAGGCAATGTGAGCAAAAATGTTTGGTAATTAGGTCCCTCAATAGGAAGTAAGTTCCATGCTGAACTTCCAAATGACTACCCTATTATAATTTTGTAAAGCTTGCTTGAAATAATATGTTAGTAAGTAACACTTTAAACTATATTTTGCTTTCAAAGATTTAAATTTAGATTAAAAATACACAATATATTTTGAATCTCACCATGCCAAAACATTCAGTTTAGATAGTTCAGGGCTAAAGTTAATAATTTTATATTGTGATATTTCACATGTATGTAGTAAATGGCTCCATGGCAATATAATAACAATAATATATTCCCATGAGAAAAGACAGGAAATAATCATTACTTTTGATTTCTCTCTTATGCTGGTAACACAAATTACTCATAATGTAAACAAGTTATATGAATATATACATATTGATGCCATCATTAGTTTTGTAACTTTCTTAGGAAACATTCCCTATTTTTAAGTAAGAGAAAGAACACCTAGATAGAAATAAGATTTTTAAAGGACTTGTTTTTATTATATTTTAAGAATCTTTTGATTAATTTTAATGACAATTAACATGGATTTGATGATGAAATTAGCTGTGTGTGTATAATCCAAGAGGGTGTTTTACTTTCTTGCAATTACATTTTTATTTAAATATGTATAAATATAGATGTATTCTTTTTATCTATGTAACCAAAGTCTCTCCTTTAGTGCAAAAGGCTCTCATTTCATTTAATAGCTGGAAATATTACTAATTATCATTCAAAAACAATTTGCAGTTAAGTATCTACACTTAGAAATTACATATATAGATATTTTCTCCATTTGTCAAATAAGTATAACTCTAAGATCACTACAACCAAAATATTATCCATTGTTAAATTAAGAATTATGATTTTAAAGCACTAGAAAACTGAGGTCAACAGTTCACACTTGGTTCAACAACTATAAGCTTTTTGAGCCAAGGTAGCTCACTTTCCTTTTCACTGTTTCTGTTTCAGTAAGGCTGCTTATATGTAAGTAAGGCTGAAATGTAAAGCCCTCAGGATTTGTAAGTCACTAATTAAAATTTTGTTTCTTGTTATTTTTCCCATTGTTTCTAACAATATGTTGAGAACACAAAGGTGTGCATATGGCAGTTTCTGAAACCAAAAATAGAAACAGCCTCTAAAACTCTTATGGTCAAGTTATGAATGTAGATGATGCTGAATAAGAAGTTTCATCCTGATAAGATATTTTGACAGATCTTTATTTTCAATTTATAAAGTTTTCTCCCTCATATGCAAAAGTGCTTCTTAAAATTTATGTAAAATATCTGAAACTTGAAGATACATCACCTGATATGTCTAAATAAAGATTAGTAATTTTAATGCACTTGGATTATTCTTAAGTTTTCTTAGAATTTTGGTTCTAGAGGTTTGCAAGCTACTCTAGTCTATCAGAAAAAGTACCTAAAATGTAAGAAAGTCAGGTCTCTTAGATCATATTTCACTTGTGGGAATGACTAATGTATTAGATAAAACATGAGAGGTGTTAGTTTCAATGGCTTTAATGAAACCGATGATTTTTCTCAATTTGTTGAGAGAACTAAATTCTTCTTCTTACATTATTCTGGATGCACACTATACTGTAGTGAGAAGTTAATGAACAGGTTGGAAGGAGAGGTAGGAAAGGTCAGTAGATATATGTATAGTTTGCTTTTGCAGAAATTTAAGAATAATTCCAACTCAGGGCATGAGATTTTATATTATTGATGATGTTTGTCTTTCTGTTTGTTTTGCTTTTTCACTGAACAACTTCAAACAAATTGATTTCAATTAAAATAACTTGAAAGTTATTTATGAAAGAGAGCAATGCTTAAAGTGTGTTGTTGTAATATGGCATATTAGCTGATTCTTTAACTGAACAGAAATAAGTGAAAAATGAGGTTCTTGACTTCGCAATTTGGCAGTAAACATCTCTCAAGATTACATTTCAGACAAAAAGTAGTAATATCTGAATTATTACTGTCATAATTCAAATTCAAATATATTTCCAACATTTTCAGCACTTTTGTTTTTATGTTTCTAAGTAGTTCCATAAGAATAGAAAAAGACATGCAAGGTGAAAAAATATAGCTGCTCATCAAAGTTCTATTTTAGTACAAGTTAACAACTTAAACTTACTCCTAATGCTGCAACTTATACTTATTAATAGATACACTTATTTCAAACCATGACAAAATGTTAGTGTATGGTTTTATAACTTCTATTTTAATATTTCACCATGATAATTTTTATTTGCTCCAGTATAGTAAAAATTATTTGGAGAGGATTAGCTTCAAATTATATAAATTATATAACATCTACTTTTGCCACATTGAATTAAATGTATGTTTAAGTTTAGAAATCAAGAAATACTTACTAGGCCAGGAATTAAATCACCCTCTTATTCTTGTGTGTGATTCTGCTAACTAAATAAATGGGTCAGATGTGCTTTCCCTTAGGGTTGTTATCCTTGCTTGTCTACTTAACATCCATGCGATAACCTGGGGCTTGGTGTGTTACTTTAAAAAGTATAATGCCATTTCTTGACTTTTTTCCATAATATTATGCTTAAATATTCCCCGGGTCTGTTCATTTTGAAATTGCTTTTTATTAAAAGCCCAATTAAATTCAAAAAATATTTTTTTAATTTGACTTCATACTTTTAAAATAACAGTGACAACAATATAATATACCGGGGAAAAGTTAATTCATCCAAAGATGTGCATCTTTTGCCACCTATAAGAGAAATTATTTTTTATAGAGAATTTATGCCCAATAGTACGTGTTTATAATTTTACCTTGTGTGAAAAAAAGAAAAATCACAATAAAAGAATACTGTAATGGAGTGCCTCGGTGGCTCAGTCAGTTAAGTGTTTCTCTTTGGCTCAGGTTATGATTCCAGGGGCCTGGGATGAGCCCTGCATCAGGCTTCCTGCTCAGCAGTGAGTCTGCTCCTCTGTCCCCTTCTAATTGCTGCTCCCTCTGCTTGCTCTCTCTCTTAAATAAATAAATAAAATCTCTAACAAAAAAAAAATCCTGTAATAAGCCATATAAGGTACAATATAGCTATAGGAGAATTCTAAGCATGTACTAAAAAATATCTATATTTATATAGATATATAGACATATATGTGCCCAAAAGCCACTATAAATTTGTAAACTGATAAACAATAGTACCATGCTCATAACTAGATGTAGCATATTATATGTCACTATCTGTCAGCTATATATGGATAAAAAGTTAATGAAAATAAATACAACTCATAGAACTTCCTGAATTATTCAGAATTAACTGAGAAGATGCAAACTGCGAAGTGCTTTCCCTGGTGTGGATAATGCATCATGATCAATAAGCAAACACTGTCTTTAACTTAAAACCAAATTTAAGAATGCATTATTAAAGAAGCATAAAATATGCAAACATGCACGTCTGATGACATTTGCATTGTGATAGAAAATGTAGCTCTTTAATTCCACAATTTTAGGCAATGTAATGCTTGAAATATTGTATGTGGAGGACCCTTGTCATAAGAAAAAAGTAAATATAGGGCAACTGGGTGGCTCAGTCAATTAAGTGTCCAACTCTTGACTTCCATTCAGGTAATGATCTCAGGGTTGTGAGATTGAGCCCCACGTTAGGCTCCACACTGGGCATGGTTTCTCTGCTTAGGATTCTTTCTCTCTCTTTCCCTCTTCTCTTCTCCCACCTTCCCACGTTCCCCTCCCTGCCACTCACATGCTCTCTCTCTGTCAAGAAAGAAAGAAAGAAAGAAAGAAAGAAAGAAAGAAAGAAAGAAAAGGAAGAAAGAAAGAAAGAAAGAAAGAAAGAAAGAAAGAAAGAAAGAAAGAAAGAAAGAAAGAAAGAAAGAAAGAAGAAAGAAAGAAAGAAAGAAAGAAAGAAAGAAAGAAAGAAAGAAAGAAAGAAAAAGAAAGAAAGAAAAGGAAGAAAGAAAGAAAAGAAAGAAAGGTAAATAATTTAACTATTTGACAATAGGATCACAGAGCTAAGATTCCTTATCTGATCTGGTTTCTTACCTTCATCAAGCCTATTCAGTAAAAAAGTAAACAAAAAAACAATGAGCATTTCATTCTATACCAAGTATCCATAATGGAAAGCTTACCACCAATCTTAACAATTTACACAGATTTCTGAAACTAAATTTATTTAATTAAACTTTGTTCATTAAACTTTCTTGATTAGTCTCCATATCTACTGTTTAAAACTTTGAAAGTTATATTTTTATAACTTATATTTGGCATCCATTTTTAAAGAGACTGGAAAATGCAAACTCATATTTTATGTACACTGCATAATTTACATCACTTTGAATATTAAACAATTGGATTAGAATGTATGTATGAAAATAGGTTTAATTAAATTTTAAAATTCCTTAAATTCTTCCTTTGATATAAAAATTTTACTAGTTGCAGTTTATCTTAGTTTAATGAAACAAATTTACAAGAGATATTAATTCATTTTCAGTAAAAATCAAATTACTAATGTACCAATTAAAAGCATAGAACTATCTTCGTTTTCCAAAATAGAAATCTAAGAAAGGAAAAAAATATATTTCATTTAAATGTGGACAATAGAAAATTGGTTGCACCTATTTGCAAAGAATCATTTCCCTCATTCCTTGAATACTTTGGCTCTTGACTTACTGTTCCTCTCTCCAGACTACTGATTACTATAATTATTAGAATTTTGATTTCCTTGTAGGTGTTTTTTCCAATGGCCTTAAGCTTCTCTCCTCCAATGAATTTATTCTCCATCTTGACTTGGTTACTAATTTCCATGGATATTTCACTGATCTTCTCACTATTACCTACAACTCTATAACCTTAATTTTGAATCCCATACCACATACTATCTCTTTGCATCTCACTGCCTATACTAACCCTAGTTTTATGCCTGCAGGGATTTCAGTCCAATTTTCCCCACCGTCCGGAAACCTATTTCCCTTCTTACCTAACTGAAAGTCCAGGTCCCTTCATTATAATCATTCTCCACAGGTGTTCTCAATTCCTTTGCCCTCTTCCACAATTTGCCTAGAAATAACTGGGCCTGGTTCTTCAAACTTTCTGCTTTCTTTGAGATGTTAATGCACAGATAGTGTGGTTGGAGAGAAACATATAGTCATATTGACTATTGTCCCTTTAAATTTAAAGGGCTTCATCTGAGCCCTCTTAATGTTTTTTATGAATCATACTGTATTTCCTTTATTCATTCACAGTCCCACTCCCACTCTAAATCTCAAATCTTTTATCTACAAGCCAAAGTCAAAAGGCTGTGGAAACCAGATTTTTATATCTCATCTGATTATGTAACTTGACCTGACCTGACCAATTCATTTGGCTAAAACTTTACCTGAAATTGACTTACATGTATAGCTATTTATGTTTTTTTATCCTAATTAGTGCAAATATTCCTTTATTTCCCTACAGGTATATTAATGTTTTGATTACAAGGTGTTACTTAAGACTCACTGGGGTTTTTGGGCAGCCCCGGTGGCGCAGCGATCCTGGAGACCTGGGATCGAGTCCAGCGTTGGGCTCCCTGTGTGGAGCCTGCTTCTCCCCCTGCCTGTGTCTCTGCCTCTCTCTCTCTCTCTCTCTCTCTGTGTCTATTATGAACAAATAAATAAATCTTAAAAAAAAAGACTTACTGGGGTTTTTCCTAATACATAAAGAATATATGACAGTATTACCTGTCCATACCGAGAAAGTTCATGTTTTATGACTTATCTGACTACAAAGGTCTCGGATAATAGTTATGGATCTTCTGTTTCTTTCCACATTACATTCTATCTCTATGAAGGAAATTACAACCATATATAAGATCTATATTCTTCTTGTATAGTATAAGGAAAAAATAAACTAAAAATAAGAGGCTTAATTCTTCCTTTAAAAATAAGGGAAGAAACCTCTGCACCCCTTAACTCTTTCACATTTTCTTATAAGGCTTATTGTAGAAAACTTGCAACTTTTTTCTTTGTTTCCTTAAAATGTATGTAAATCTTTTAAAAAGCTGAATATTCCAATTGCCAGCAGCTGTATGACACTATAATGTCTTTCTCAAGGACCTGGGGGCCATCTCTCTGAAATGCAATCATCAAGAAAGATAGCATCCCTTTCTCCTGGTTTCTGTTGGAGGGTAGGGGTCTTAAGTCAGTGGGTACCCAATACGTTGCCAAAGTACCTCTTATCATAAAAATATTAAAGTTCATTTTTTTCTTTGGAAAAAAACAATTAGCAAGCACAGATGGCTACCCCAATTATCAGGTGAATCTAGGAAGAATGAAGTGCGACAAATGGTGCTGTCAAGTCCTCTTATTTAAGGACTAGTTATTGTTTATCATGAGAACATCTATGCCGTAGGGGTTGTATCTGCCTGACAACATAAAAAGATAAGATTTCTTTCTGGTTTAAAGCCCATTCTTTAACAAAGCTATTTTCTTTCTCTTCTACTTTTGTGGAAAGGTTTTCTGAGTTGGCTGAAGATCTTTTTTTAATGATATTCCCCAACACTACTAACTCTGTCTAACTTGCTGATTCAAAGACACTGCCCCCAGAAATTCCTCTCTCTTTCATGCCTTTTAAAACATTTTTCCTGAATTGATCTTTCTCATTAGCTGGAGTTTCTTCTATCCTGACTTTACACCCCCTTCAAAAATGATCCTGTCTTTCTACTCTTATCTTCTCTCAAAATAGGACAAGCTCCTCCTGTATGTCATTTCTGATAGACACTCTCATTAGGCTTTTGACTTCACTACTAACTAAAATTGTTTTGGTTAGTGTCAGCCACAACCTCCAATGACAAAGCTTGATAGTCTTCACATTTCTTCACTATCTTTGACAGCAGTGATCACTCCCTCTAGTTTGAAACCTTGTCTTCTTACTTCTGGGACACCACCTCACTTATTTCTACTACTGGTTCACTGTCTGGTGCTTTTTATTCTTCTTTATATATTCCTCCTTTTCTCTCAAACTCGAAACCATGGAGTGCCCCTGGGATCAGCCCTAACTTTCTTATCACCTTGATCTACGTCAACTTTGCTGGTGGTTGCATTCAAGCTCATAGCTTTATATATAACCTCATAATGATGTTTCCCAAAAATATCTCTCCTGTTTGGATTGCTCTCATAAAATCCAGACACATTTCCATATGCTTATTTGACATCTCTTAAAGGAGCAAATCTTGTGAACTATATACCTAAATCTAAATATCTAAAACCTAAATTGTATATCTAGTAAATACACCTAAAATCTATGAAACTACATTTCCAAAATCTAGAATCTAACCACTTTCACCACCTCTGTTTAGTCATCATCCTGCACCAAGTTATCATCATCTCTGAAGTGGCTCAGTGCTTCCACTATGTCCTTCCACAGCCTAGCCACAGCACATACCAATCCTTCACTTTAACCTACATGATAATCTCTCTATTCCCCTCAGAGTAAAATACATAGTTCTTACAAAGACCTACAAAGCCTTATAATATTTTGCACTCTACTAACAACCTGAAATTATCACTGATGATTTTCCCCCCACACTGGCTTTCTTACCTGCTCTTTAAACACATCAGACATTTCACACCACTGACTTCAATGGTTTTTCCTCAGATCTAGAATACCGTTCCTTTGGATTACTGCTTGTCTTATTCTTTAACCTTTTCCAGGGCTTTATAAAAATGGTATATATTTAGGAAAGACTTTCCAGAATGCTACATACAAAACTATGCGTGTTTCATCAGGTGTGGCATTTCTGGTCTCTCCCCCTCTCCTTCCATCTCTCTCTCTCTCACTCTGTGTGTATATATACATCTATGATATCTATATATCATATATAGAGAGAAATGTCCATATTTATAGAAATATCCATTTCTATTGTTCAGACACTATAAAATTTGTATGTATGTATGTATGTATGTATGTATAAAGTAGTTTCAGAATCACTGACACCATACATGGAAATCAACTAAGTGACATTCAGTATTTTAATAGTAGTTTTACTTTAAATATACAATGAAATGTACAAATATTATTTTTACAGTTTGATGAGTTTTGACAAATGCATACACCTGTGTAATCAGACCCTATTAAGATATAGAACAAAGCCATAATCGCAGAAAGTTCCTTCATTCTCTTCCCAATCAACACTTTTATGTCCAAAGCAACCAGTTTGCTGGCATTTTTTTTTTTTACCAAATTAGTTATCATATATTAGATATATTAAAAATGACACTTTTATGGGTATATACTTTCATTTCTCTTGGATAAATACCTAGAAGTAGAATCTATATGCCATAGAACAGCTATATGGTTGTCTTTTTAATACAATGCCAAAGCACTATCCATTGTCCCATATCATTTTACAAACCCATTACACACAAACTCTTCCTACTTGGCACCATTTTCATATCTAGACTTTTAAATTTCCACCAAACTTCTAGTTCTGTAGAGCAATTTTATCAGGGTTTTAACCTGAATTTCCTTTATGACAAATGTTCATTTTCTTATTTGTTTTTCTCTCTTTTTCTTAACTCCCATTGTATATCTCCCTTTGTGAAATGTCTATTCAAGAGTTTTGCTCATTTTCTAATATGCAATGTTTCATGAATTTGCATATCGTCCTTGCACAGAGGCCATGCTAATCTTCTGTATATTGTTCCAATTTTAATATATGTGCTGCCAAAGTGGGCACTTTCTCTCTCTCTCTCTTTTTTAAAGATTTTATCTATTTCTTTTAGAGGCAGAGAGAGCAAGTGACTGGAGGAGGAGGAAGAGAGACAAGCAGAGTCTGCACTGAGCACAGAGCACCATGTGAGGGCTCCATCCCACAACCCTGAAATCATGACCAGAGCTGAAATCAAGAGTCAGACTCTTATCCACTCAACTCGCTGAGCCACCCAGGTGCCCTAGCACTTGCTTTAAAAAAAAAAAAAAATTATTGGCTTATTTGTCATTTTATTGTCACAGGGGATTTTTATGTATGTGATTTGTTTTTATTTTTTAAGCTATACATTTTAAAAATAATTTCTTCTAGGTTGTGGCTTATTTACTGATTGTTTTTAACAGTTACTTGGCAAGTAGCATTTTTTAAAAATTTAATCATGTCTGATTTTTTTATTTACTTGCTTAAATTTTTTAAGGTGCTTTTGACTCTTGTCTAAGAAATATTTGTCTGTCTCCAAGTCATGAAGATATTATCCTCTGTTTTATGAGATTTATAGTTTTTGCTTTTTATGTTTAGGTGTATCATTTATCACAACTTTTGTACATGGTGTGAGGTAGGGTTAATATTCTTTGTGGCACAGATATATAATATTCTAAATATTTGTTGAAAGGCCTTATTTACCGAATAGCTTTGACAACTGTCAAAAATAATTGACTAAATGTGAGTGGGTATATTTCCAGACTGTCTATTCTGTGCTTTTGATTTTTTTTCTATCATCATGTCAATATGGCTATTGTATTACTATTCTAGTTGTGTAATAGTTTTGTAAAGTGAGATTTTTTTAAGATTGGTTTTTCTTTTTTAAGTCTTTGTACTTCCATACAGGATGTCAATTTTAGAGAAATTCTGATAGAATTATGACTGTGATTACTTTGAATCTATGGATTAATTTTGAAAAAAACTGACATTTTCACACTATTGTCCCCTCAAAACCATAGGTATGGCATATATATCTCTAATTATTTAGCTTTCTTTTCCTCAGAAATATTTTGTAGCTTTGCATCTTTCACTTATTTTATTCAATGTATTTCTAAGTATTTTATTGATTCAATAGTGTTAAAATTAATTTTAAAGTTTTTGTTTTGAAATAATTATAAACTCATAGGAAATGTCAGAAATAATGCAACAAAAAAAGAAATAATGCGACATGTGCAGCTTCCTCTAATGGTGACACATTTTATAACTGCAATACAACACTGAAATCAAGAAAAATAATGTTAGTATAACATTGTTAACTAGACTACAGACCATATCCAATTTCTACTGTTTTTAACTTACATTTGTGTCTGTGGATGTGTATAGTTCTAGACAATTTCATTCCATGTAATGATTTGTTTAATCACCACAAAAATTAGCTGTTCTAAGCTGTTTTATGACTACAGAAAAACTGCTGTATTCCATTCCTGTCCCATGGCAGCCACTAATCTATTTTCTACCTCTATAGCTCTGTCCTTTTGAAAATGTTATATAAATGAAATCATACATAATGCCATGTTTTTTAATTACTTCAAAAGAATCTTGGGAATTGGTGGAAGTGGGTGGGAGTACAGATGAAAAATTTAACCATGAGTTGGTAGTTGTCAAAGCTTGGTGATAATCTACAAGGGTTCATTATATTCTCTACTTTGAAATACTTTTAATATTCCCTTGATCATAATAAAAATTAATGGCTATTAAAGAAGAGACAAAATATTTAAGTAGAGGATATTTAGAACAGAAAAAAGGGAGAAGAATGCTGTCTAAAGTTGGAAAATACATTAGAGAGAAAAATAATTGGGAATGTCAAAAGCTAGATAGAAGAAAAAAAGAAGAAGAAAAAATCCAGATAGAATATAACCAGAGAAATTAAGTAAGGTTGACTGAGATAGCAGTAATAGGCATTATGATTAACTTCATGTAGTTGTTTTAGAAATGAGGGAAAAAAAATCAATGATATAACATAATGTCCTCAAAGTCCATGCACATTATTGCAAATGTCAGGATTTTCCTCTATCTCATGAAAAAATTTCATCATTATCCAGGTGATAAAAAGAAAGATATATAATATTCCAGTGTGTGTGTATATAAATTCCCATCATCAAAAAAATAGAGAAGATAGATTATACATTCATATCTAGTCATAAATGACAACTCAAAGAATACAAAAAGATAGCTTCCATTCCTAAATAATAATACAAACAATAAAAAGATGGCTTCCAGTCTCAAATGCTAACATAGGTGATAGAAAAAATATGACTTCAAGTCATAATTGCTAATGCAAGAGTTAGAGAAAAACTGTTTCCCGTCATAAATGAGAACTCAGATGAGAGAAAACAAAAAGTTTTCAGTCATGAATTATAACTCAGGTTCTAGAAAAAGAAGGTTTCCAGTCATGAAAAGTCAGAGAGTAGAGAAAAAAGATTTCCATCATAAATGGTAACTCGGGCAATTGAGAAAGATAATATCCAATCATTAACAATAACTCAGCTGATAAAGAATGAAAAGTCTCCAGTCATAAATGATAACACACAAGATAGGAAAGAATGTTTCCCAGTCATCAGTTATAGCTCAGGTAAAGTAGAAATAAAGTTCTCAGTCATAAACAGAAAATCACATAATAGAGACAGAAAGACTTTCAGTCATAAATGATAATTCAGGTGGTAGAGAATGAAAATTTTCCAATCACAAATGATAAATTAGGAGATAGGGAAATAAAAGTTTCCAATGATAAATGATAAGTGAGGTGACAAAGAAAAGAGTTTCCAGTCATAAATGGTAATACAGGTGATAGAGAAAGGTTTCCAGTCATTACTGAAAACTCACATGATAGAAGCTTTTCAATTATAACTAATAACTCAGATGACCAAGATAGACTATCTAGTGATAGATGGTGACTCGTGTCATAGAGATAGGGGAATTCCAGTCATAAATGATAATTCAGGTGATAGAGAATGAAAGTTTCAATGACAAATGATAACGTAGTCAATAAAAAAAAGTTTTCTGTGCATAGTAATAGAGAAAAAATTTTTCAGTCACAAGTGGTAAGTCACGTGCCAGAGAAAGACCAGTTTCCAGCCATTAATGATAACTCAGGATATAGGGAAAGGTTTCCAGTCATAAACAAGCCAGGTGATAGCAAAAGGTTTCCAATCATAAATGATGACATATTATAGAGAGGAACTTTTCCAGTTATTTTTGATAACTCATATGATAGAGAAAAAGATTGCTAGACAAAAATAATAACTCACATGATAGGGAAAAAGGGTTTCCAATTATAAATAGTGACTCATCTGCTAGAGAAAGGTTTTCAGTCATAAATAATAACTTATATGATAGAAAAAAAGGTTTACATTCATAAATAATAAATCAGGTTCTAGAGAAAGTTTCAAGCCATGAATGATAACTCAGATGCTAGAGAAAGATTTCTAGTCATAAACAATAAGTTAGGTAATAGAGAAAGAATGTTTCCAGTCTTATATCATTATTCAGGTGATAAACAACCAAGATTTCTAGTGAAATATAATTTTAAGTAATAGAGAAGGTTTCCAGTCATAAATGATAACCCAGATGATTAAAAAAGTGAAAGAAAATAATTATACATTGCAATATGTATGGAAAGCAAGCAAAATATATTAAATAAACTGAATTGGTGATCCGAAAGAAATACATGCAAAAAAAAAAAAAAAAAACCCAACTTGATTTATCACATGCATGTCATAGATTCCAAGCTTTTCCGTGTGAAGATGAGTTAAAAGTAGTATTAAAATTAAATTTACTCTTTATACAGTAGTTAGTATAGATAAGGGAACAATTTAAATAAATAATACTAGATTATGATATAGGAAATATATTGGGAAAAGTTAGCCAATATGGAGAAGTCTTGAAAATGGACCCAGGTGATTTAAAAATATTACTCTCTTTAAGGGCAGCTTCAAGCAAAATGGACAGGAATTTTCAGATTAGGATGGCAGCTACTGTGTGGATTTGTGACTCACTGGAACCAAACAGAGGGGAAAAATTTCGTTTAGTGTCATATTCCAGAGCAGCTCACTCCAATAGAACTTTCTGCAATAGGAATTTTCTATGTCTGGGCTGCCCAGTATCTTAGCCACTAGACACATGTGATTACTGAGCACTTGAAATGCTGGCTAGCATGACTGAGGAACTGAATTCTTAATTTAGTTTGTTCAACTAATTTGAATTTAAATAGCTACATGTAGCTAACAGAGTATTGGACAACACTGGTCTAGAGAAATCAATAAATTACCTCCTTTCAATCAACCTATTTCAACCAGCCAGATTTTGGAATTAGTTATGGATCTAACTGGATTTTCTGTTCTTTAGGAATTGTCAACTCAAAAAGATTATTGTATAAGACTTGTTCTTATTTTCCCCTCCCAGGGGCCCAAATATACATGTATTTGTATTTATACTTATATAAATATTTATATCACCCAGTTATTGCCTAAAAGACATATTTATGGCCAAATCAATATAGCTGGGCCCCTATGTTACATACAATCATAAGAAAAAAATATATAAGATACACAACTTCACTTGAGTCTTTTCTTGAAGGGGAAATAATATCCACGCTGATTTTGAACAATCAAGTAAAACATATATACATATATATCTTACATAAAAACAATTAAGTAAGGAATATACATATAATCTAATATGTATATTAGATTGACTTTGAATAATGATTCTGGCATCTAAGTTGATAAATTGACTCACATCCTTTAGTTATATATTAGCGTAGTCTTAAAACAAAACAAAACAAAACAAAAACCGATCCAATTTGGCTGAGGGAAGACACTAAACCCATGGGGATTTTGAAATAGCTTAAGCAAGCAAAACTTACATTCTGCTATTATCTGCATTTTAAAATGTGCTCATTACTTAGCTTCTGGGCAGATATAAGAGGCTAATTACAATACTTAAAGGAACATACAGTTAAGTTTCAACTTTCCCATCTACCTGCATCATCAGGCAAAAACCTGATTAAACAGATGGGCCTCACCCCATGACCCTGAAAATCAGTACTGAGATTTTGGAGAAACAAGAAAAGAAAGTGCCAAACGGTGTTTATTCTTCATGGAAAAAGCCCTAAGGCATCTAAATATGCTAATGCTGAATCAGCATTACACTTTGAACTTAGCAAAATCAAAAAATAAACACCACCACAAAACAGCTTTATTACGATTCCTTAAATCATGAGATATGAGAATTATTACTATGTCTTTAAATACACTAATTATTCACATTTAAGAATCTATGGACCTGCATTTCCCTAAAAGGCTATTTCAGTATTGAGTTCTGTTACAAAGCAAGATGAGACATAGACAAGAATCACATTGAAAGTAACAATTTGAAAACCTGAAGACACCTTATAGAAAGTAAACAGCAAAACTACCATACACGTATGGTCCTGAGTCTCAGTTTATACATGGCTTAAAATTTACATTAATAGTAGCTTAATTACATTTGGTTAAACATTTCACAAAATAGGAGTACACCTTCTGATTATTATCAGTTTCCAAAACTAAACTTGAAATTATACCTTCTCAGAAGAGCTTAAGGAACTCAAAAAAAAAATTAACTTAAGCCTAGTTATGCAAGCCATTCAGAATTAACATTTAGCAAATTTTCGACAATTTCTATTTAAGAAATCCCAGATTAGATTCACACCAACCTTATAGCCTTTTTATTTAGATATCAACCTCCAAACTTATACACATAATCAATTCATGAACTCATTTATTTAATACATGATCATTAAATATTTTCTGTGTCAGCTATAGAGAGGGTAAGCCCTACGAATAGAAAAAATAAAAGTTATACTCTTTGTACTAAGGAGGCAGTCAACTTACTATAAACAGAATGATGTGTAAGATATCCAGGAGGATAAAAAGAAAAATGTAGTATGTATTTTATGTATTTTCTTCTTAACAGAAAAAATTATAATAATTAAATTGCTTAGATGAACTTATCATTGCTCTTTTAAAATATAACTTTTATGAGCTTTCAAGTTACATTTGAGTCTAATTAGATGTCACTGCAATATAAAATGTGATATCTTAAAACAAAAGTACTATATAGTGTCTCTATACAAGGAAGAGAATAATGATATAGAAGTCACTTAATACTCCTATTTAATTCCTTAAGCATTTTTCCTCTTTCTATTCTTATGGTTTTTTTTTGTTTGTTTGTTGTTTTTGCAGTAAATGTAGAAAAGTAAATGCAGAAAATGTAGAAAAATAACAGCCATTTATAAAAGAACTATTTGATTCAGAAATGGATCAAGCATTCTTCATCTTTTTTTTTTTTTTTTTTTTGCATTCTTCATCTTATATCCTGCACTGGCCAGTTGATTGGGTTGTCAGATGTCAAATATTCAATGTTGTGATCAAGAACAGGTCTTACCTCTGATAGGAGCAGATAGAAAGGTATGACTAACATAGTAGCTTTGAATTGTTGTTTCTTACTACCTCTTAA
Organism: Canis lupus dingo; assembly: GCF_003254725.2. NCBI lineage: Eukaryota > Metazoa > Chordata > Mammalia > Carnivora > Canidae > Canis > Canis lupus. The sequence continues at coordinate 29,719,552 of NC_064276.1, read as the reverse complement.
TACTTCATCCATGATAGAGGCCCAGTAGAATGGCAAGATAATGTTAGCCAATATAATGTTTGTCATAGCTTTTGGCCATAACCCCAATGCATTCTTAGTTACCTACGCTGTAGAGAATTTGAGATATAAGGTATAGGGGAGGTAAAATTTCCCTCTGCCCTCTTAGGATTTTTTGACTAGGCCTGCAAATTAAACTGCCATAAAACACTTTAACAGGAGGAAAGCACAGAAATTTATATAAGTTTCATGTGCCGCAGGAGCCCTCATAAAGAAATGAAGACTGAAAACAATGGTGAAACCTACTTACTTTTATATTAGGTTGAAAAAAGAGAAGCAATTATGGAAAAGTAAACTACATGGGAAGGCTAAAGGAAGATAAAAGTTATTGGAGCAAGATTTGTTTGTATAGAATTCTCATGGCTTTGACTTACAATTGAAGAATGTTTCTTTTCTCCTGATACAGGATAGGCATCTTTCACATGGGAGTTTTTATCTTCTGTTTTGGGGGAAAAAATGAGAGATTAAAATGCTTCCCTTACACCTGCTGTTTCTTAAGTGCTTTTTGCACAAGATCATCCTTATGTCAACGTCGCATATTCTCACATGCTTCAAAGATTTTTCACTCCCTCTCCCTCTCCCTTCCCTACCTCCTCCCTTCCCCTCCCCTTCCTTCTTTTGTTTTCTCTTTTCCTTTCTCTCCTCCTCTTTTCCTTTCTCTTCTAGAATAAGCCAGAAATGTGGCCTAGTCTAAAATTGAACTCAATAGCCCACTTTTACCTCATAAATTGGGATCACAATCCAGCATCAAATCTGTATTCACTCGTGAATTCAACCAATTTTTTAAGCCCTACTATTTATTGCTCCAGGCACTGAGGATACAGGTCAATGACCCTCACATCTTGTATTTATTTAGACTCTGCTACTCAAAATGGCAATAAGAAAACAAAAAGACAAACTTAAAAAATTTCACTTGGAACTACAGGAGATCTGCCTTGCAAGGAAGAGAAAGTTTAGCTTCCCCTTATCCCACCAACTTTGAAATATGAACTAACATCGCAGTAAACCAAATTCAAAGGGATTCCAATCAAGATACTAAACCAGAGTTGAAATTGTTTTACTTGCTACTTAAACAGTGTTACTGTTTCTACTTTTCTTTCTTTGTTTAGGGACTCCTATAGCCTCTAAAGCTCTATGGAAATTTTTAGTAAAGAATGACTTAATCAAAGACAAGTTAATAAAATACATTAATATAGATTTCAGATAATGTATGAGCATTCTAAAAATGCTGTCTGTTTACACAATAATATTCACCACATCTATTTTTAGTTGCTTTTTTTTCAAATAATTTTACTAAATGAAAAAGGACTAGTAATTCCAATATGATAGCTTCAATATGGTATAAGGAAGTTCAATACAATAAACATTTTATGAGATAACTATCAGACTACTTAAAGTATAAGAATGTTCAATATTAAAATTTATAATATAGTTTGTTCTACAAATAAAATTATCTTTCCTGATAATTAGCCACTCCCATCCAGAGTTGGAACTGATAGATATGATCGACATCATTAAGAAACACAATACTTGAGTGAATTTCTTAGAAAGAAAAAATAACCCAAAAGCCAAAGACTTCCCTTGAATTCTAAAGTAGTTTTCAGTTCAATATATTCTACTTGCTTGGAGTTATGACCCTTAGATATTAGTCCTTTGAATGGCATAAGAACTGAATATTAGAAGGGCTGATTTAAATCTACTTTCTCACGTAATCTCCACTGGATTGACATGAAACATCAATATGTTCTCAGGCTTGCAGAGGAAGAGTTCAAGAAAGAACTGTCTTTTAAGAGTGAAATTCCCATTTGAATTCTCTTCTACATAGATACATTAAGAGAAAGGTACTGGATACATGACTTGATTAAATCTAACAATGCAGGCTTTGCTGAACTCAGAATTCTCAGGGGACTAAACTGAATAGAGAAAATAAATGCAACATATTATTAATTCAACCTCCTGCCAAAATATAAAAGTAGTAGATTAATGTGTATAGAACTATATAAAGAATTACAGTTCAAACTAATTAAGTTAAGAAAGCAAGTGATTTGTTATTTCTTAATTAATGCAACTAAGCCCATATTGCCCTTTTCATGCTCTCCTAGCACTAAAAACCTCCCCTTTCACTGAAAATATTTCTATGTTGATTTCTAAGTTTCAGTTTTATTTACTTAACACATTCTTTTTCTAGACTCAATGTTAAGTTCTTTGTGGGCAGGACAATATATTCTCATATTTGCCAAAGTACACTATAAATGACCCAAGCCCTTTCCACCTATTGTCAAAGATGGCTTATCACCAATGATCCAAATGCTTGACTCTTGCATGTTCCCCTGGAGAAAAGCACATTCTATCCCACAACTCATGAGTTCCGTTCTTTTAGAGCCTTTATATTTATGCCAATGCTCCTTCATAAATGCTTCAGATTTCAGTGAAAGTGGTAAATAAACTCAAAATATATTTTCAGTATCTAGTAGTTGTCCTTATAGAGTTTGGGTGGAGAAAAAAAGTTAACTAAGATAAAGTTTAGAGATCACCTGAAGATCTGTTTACTTCAGGCTCTTGTTCACATAAATGAATAATTCAAAGAGAAACCAGACAGAGAGAAGACTCCCGATCTCTCCGTATCATAAACAAGGCTCGTGATACCCATCAGATCTCTATTAAGGAATTTTACAAATGCAGGCTCATTTCAACCAAACTACCTAGAGTAAAATCATATGGAGAGCAATATAACTTGGCATTTTTAAGAGTAACTTCTCAGGTACATTGCTACTTGGGCAAAATCTACTTTGATTTGTGTTAAGAAATGGAGTTAGATAAGACACTTCAGAGTTTCTAAGGCATGAGAGATTTGGAAATGTTTCAGCGTGAGGAAGAAAAATAACAAAATAAGGTAATAGGAACAAGAAAAGAAGATAGGCATGGGCTACAAAAATTTTAGATCCTGAGAAATATTAAGAAAGAGAAGGGGAAAGTGGCTGAAATCAGGGCAGCAGGGCCTAAATGAGCCAGAGAGTGTCATAAGATTGGCACAAAGCCACACACTCTGATACTTTAGTAGAAAACAATCATTTTAAATTGACATGTGTAAAGAACCAAATCTGCCAGGCACTAAGCTATTGTCTCTCAGGCCCAAAACCACCTGTACACATTTTGCTTTGTAGTATTGAGGTTAGCACTCCATAAACATTTCTCCCTTGCCAACAGGGAGTTAGGAGTTCGAAGGAGTTGACACACTTTTACTTGAAAGAGCTGGGTAGTAAATAGTTTAGGGTTTGTGGGCCAGCTGCTCTCTGTTGCAACTGCTCAACTCTATCTCCGTAGCATGAATGTGATACAGAAGAGCTTGGTTCCTGTTTCACGGAGTCAAATAATGAATCTTGGGGACAACAGAGAGTGAGCAAAGTGATAGAAGTTTGTTAAGCAGAGATACAGAGAAAGCTCTCAGAAGTGAGAGGGGTCCCCACAGGATTCTCACTGAGGGCTTTTATGGTCTGTTTTTTTATAGGAAACTGTCCAGGGAACTGGGTAAATTTCTTGTCAACATCAGTGGCTATTTAGAACAAACATGGTGGACTTATAACTATCATAATAACAAACAAGATGTTTTGTAAATGTCAGGAGCTCAAACAAGGTGTTCCCTTCTCTCAGGTTAATATCTCTTCCATAACATTTCTCTATATCTGGGATTTCTGTGAGCCTAGTCAGGTAACCCATTGGCCTTGAGATTCTTGGGCCATCTTGGTTTGAGCAGGGACTACTGATAACACCTTATTGCCATATTTCATTGTGGTCTGGTAGCCATTAAGGGGGGATACTCCCTAACATTTGGACTTAGGGAGCCTGGTTTATTTTTCCTGTTTTTACTGTCTTAATTTCTGTTTCCTTGGGATGGGTAGGAGCCTGACTCTGGGGCCTTTCCCTTATCTTTTCCTGCCTAGCCCCCGTCTGCCCCTAACTCGTTCCTACATCAAATATACCCAGTAAGTCAACAAATGAACATGCATGTGTTATAGCCAATCTTTAGAGACACTGAAATTTTAATTACATATAATTTTTACCTGTCAAAAATCTTTTAAAGTTTAAAATACATTATATGTATATATATATATATATATATATATATATATATATAAACTCTGTAAAGTACTTTACATAAAGTACTTTATATATATATGAACTCACCAGACTACAAAAACATGAAGCAGGTGAGGTTTGGCCCACAGGCTATAATTTGCCACTCTCTGACTGGGGCAAGATGGAGGGAGAGGAGAAGGAACTGGCTTCTGTGTGTCTGCCTTCCAGGCTGCATGACTCCCACAATCATACTTCACCCTTGCAGGAGCAGGCATAATTACCTCTGTAATTATACAAAACAGAAAATTTCAAGTGTTTTGTAACATAACAACCACTAACATTTACTGACTTAACTATTTTCCAAACATGATGTTCAACGGAGAACATATTTTTAATTAAAATCGTATAGTAATCTGTGATATAGCTAATATTAATTTGCCTTCTGTAGATTCCTTAGCATATAGTTAGCAATTTTTTCAGTCACACATATAATAAATATCAAAATCATCACCTAAATCCAAATACTTTGACTCCAGATTTCTGCTTTTTAATCACTATGATGTATTATTCCCAGTGTAATGACTGTTATGCATCATCCAGGGTCCCTTTTAAGATTGTAAAACTGTGGGGACTGTTGCCCATTTTCTGGAAATTGCTCTGGGATTGAAAGAACTGCTTCACTCAAGGTCATACTGCCTTCCCAGAGGCAACTGGTATTCAGTGTCATATTCAGCTGCTTCATCATACTCAGGGACAACTGTGAAGGACTATCTCAGTATTTAGCTCTGCATGGGGTCAAATAGGACACCGAAGCCCAATTTATCCCTCTATCCAACCCTATTTCCTTCCCTTTTCCACACCAGTTAAACTGAAGAGCTTCTTAAAAAATCTATTACACGATAGTTCAGTCTCAAAGTTGGCTTCCTAGGGAACAAGACTTCCAAAACCCAAGTAATTTAAATAAAACCAAATTTGTTTAACATAATTTCATACAGAGAGAAGGTTTATGGGCCAAGGAATGAAAATCTTACTATGAACACTTAAATAATATCTTTAAAGTGCTAACCTTAAGTTAGTTATTAAGTTTGACAGTAAACATATTTTCTCTAATATAATCATAAAATAGAGCATCTTCTAGTTTCAAAAGAGGGTAATTAACTTGCCTAAGGTTACAGTTATTGGTCTGGATGTGAACCAACATCTCTTAACTCCAAAATCTGTTATACTTCCTAATGTATGCTCTAACTATAAACTAACTTGGTAAAGAAAGATGACCATCTGTTTATAAAAGTTAAGTTGAACAAACTCAAAATTCAAACTCAATGGTTATTTGAATACCATTCAAGTTGGGTGGGTTTCATATGGCAGCACTGTAGACTAAACTTACTTAATAAGACCACTATTAAAAAGAAAAACAAAAAACAAAAAAACAAAAGTTATATAAGACCTTTTATTTTGTTAATTTGTTTTCCAGAAATGAGAAAAATGAGTTCAAAAATCAGATTGTTAACTTGTTAATTTGGCAATGCATTCTGTGGTGGGTATATTGCTATACAAATGAGTTGCAGGTGTGAGTGATTTCTTTAACATATTGAAATATAACAAAGTATTTCCACATTTTTTTCTAAATGCAGCTCATGGTTTCCATCTTTCTTCTGGATTTCAGTCACTGTTCTTTAATTTAATCTGCCATCAGCCTTACTTTCATTAGTAAATAGGGTTGTAGGTTGGAATTCTGACTGTAAGAACCTAAAGGCAGTAGCTGCTACCAAGCCCTATAGCTCAAACACTTGACAGGTTTTCCAGTGGAGATATTAACAGTAGTTGGAATAAGTATCATTCCCTATCATTTTCTGCTCTGCAACAGCTCCACTATCCTCCCATCCAATTGTGCTTAATTGTCTAAGGATCTCTGGAATGTGTTTAGTTAATGTTAACTATTATTATCATTGTCTCCATTCTTTCCATCATGTAAGCTACTTCCTTAACACGTAATTAGCGATATCCTCAACCTTACTCCATAAAGTCAGGTTAATGAGAAAACATTAATTTCTCTAGGCTAAGAATAATAAAGTCTCTATTGGGTCAATGGCTAGAATTAAAAGGAACTTTTTTAAAAAAAAGGTGTATAGATTTATATTGAAGCTGACTTCTTGAATATTTTATTTGTTCTGTGTAAAAATGCAAATAAAATATATATTAGGTTAGGTTTTGTCAAAGAGATTATCCTTTTGAAAAGTGGATACTAAAAGAATATAAGTGAGAAAGTACATCTAAAAGAGCCCCCAAGCAAGAAAATAAAGTCCACCTGAATTGCCCTGGCCTATCTTAGATAAGATAATATGTTTCTCAAAGGCAATTCATCACTGCCATCATTTGGTATAAAATTAAAGTAGATGTTAGATCCATGCTTATTTATCTATATTACTATTTGGAATTCTATTAGAGTATTTGACAGCAGAAAGAGCCATGTATTCACTCCATATGTATTCACTGAGCAATTGCACAAAACACTAGAATGGAAACTGTGGCAAAAGAAGATGAAGCAGATCCTGGCACTTTGCTTATTAAATTTAGGAAAAAAAAATAAAAACAACTTCACAAATATATGTAATAGAAGATGCTTCAAATGAGTGCCAAGAAATGCTCATCTCATATGCCACAGGAACACCCAGGAACTCAATCATGAATCCAATCTCTTCATTTTATCGATTAGGGAAAATAATTAGAAAAGATATGTGGAATCCCCTAAGCTCCCAGTTAATTGAGCAAGTTTCCAAGTTATTTGAGCAAGCCTAAAATCTAAGAATCCCCTGTCTATCTTGTAATATGTGTGTATTATGAATAGTTAAAACTCCTTGCACAGCATATGATAATGGAGAAGCTTCTGTTTTCACTTGAATAGAGATTGGGCTGAAGCTTCACCAACATGGTCCCTCAACCATCTGTCTTACCAGAAGCTAACAGCTTTTCATTGTTTTCCAAAACTCAGAGTTTAATAGGAAGCAATTATCTCATTAGCCTTATTTGGGGTCAGAAAGAGAGAGAAACGTATACCCACAATGGGGACAAATGTAATCATGGGAAAAATTGTCATACAAACATTTGTGTCAGAGATTTACTTTTTTAAAGTTATGATAAATAGAATGATGTAGCAGAAAGAATTATATTTTCTAAGAACTGAGTTCAGCCATGTATATTATATTACTGTATATATTATTATATTGAGACTATTATTGTATATGTAAAGCTGTAAAACAGCTTTTACAAACAGCTGCCAAATATTACAAATCAACAAAATACACATGTGTTTTTTTGCTCAGAAGAGTCTGAGTAGATTTCTTATCTGGGAGGATGGGGGGCCGGTTGTGGTACATGTGCTCTGTTCCATGAAGGTATTGAAGGACCCAGGCTAGGGCAGGATCAGCGATCTTGATTATGTGACTTCCAGTATAACCCATTCCAATCACCTGAGTAAAGGAAAATGGTACAGCATAAGTAGGATATTTTAGAGGCAGACCTGAAAGTGGCACAGTCACTTTGTTCATTATTCCATAGGTTAAAGTTTGGTGGCAACACCTAAATAGAAGAGAATGTGGGAAGATTGTAGGCCTATTTGTCAAAGTGAAAGGGAAGAATAGGTTTAAAGGTCAGTTAGCACTCTAACACAATCTGATATTTCCCCACTAAATATCCATGTCACCCTTTTCCCTACACTTAGAACTTAGTCCCTCCCAAAAACATGACAACCTAAACTTGCATCTAGTTACCACATCAAGATCAAGGTTCAGGATCTGTGGTCTGGATGCAACTTCCTGTAAAATCCAGCAATTTATAAATTCATAAATGAATAAATAAATATCTCTTGATCCTCCAACTATACACACACACACACACACACACATACACACACAATAATTGTGGAGAATAGAACAGATATCTGCATTATAAACCTCCCATTTGGACCAAGAGAAAAGCAGTGCAATTATCATTTGACAGAAATGATGAAATCCTCTTGAGATAGTAGTGTGAAGCTCCTTTACTAGCAGTGGATCTATTCTCAGGAAGGGAACTCCCTTACCGTTTTCTATGATCCCTGGTTCCAACCTCTGGAAAGTCCTTTCTTAACTAGCATCCCCCACAGCTACAACTGATCAGGGTTATGGCAGGGTATGTCCTCCATAAGTGTTATACATTTTAAGCCTTGCCCAAAGGGCATTAACCCGGCCTACAGAGTCCAGTGATTTCTGAGGCCATACTCATGATTTCTTTAGTCATATATATATTTTAAGACTTTATTTGTTTATTCATGAGAGACATACAGGGAGAGGCATAGACATAGGCAGAGGGAGAAACAGGCTCCTCACAGGAAGCCCGATGTGGGACTCAATCCAGGAACTCCAGGATCATGCCCTGAGCCAAAGGCAGATGCTCAACAGCTGAGCCACCCAGGCGCCCGTAGTCACATAATTTCCAGTTAACTTTTTATACTCCCACACGACTACATTTCCTCAAATATATCTTTCTTTGTATGACATCATTATTTTATGTACCATAGTTTACTTATCTCTCTAAATGCTTACTTGATATACATTGAAATAGACCTTTAATCTTAGACGTAGTTATTTAATCCTAGGTCAGTGGTTCTCAAACTTTATCTTGTGTCGAAAACACCTGGATGCCTTGCTGGAACATAGATTGCTGGGCTCCATCTCCAGTTTCTGATTCAGTAAGTCTAGGTATGGCCTGAGAATTTGTATTTCTAATAAGCCTCTGGTGATATATATGTAGCTTGTGTAGGAGCCACACTTTGAGAACCACTGTCATTGTCATTCCTGTGCATATATAGAAAAAGGAAATATAAACAAACATGTTAAAGTATTCCTGAATCTGCCCTCACGTGCAGAATCTAACTTTTAGAACTATTTCTCAACTCAGAGTCATTGATGCTGATGTTTTTCAACACAGTATCATCCTCTATGTCATCAGGAGCAATAGAGAACAAATCTATAAAATAATTTAATGCCACTGGTACTAGGTTCTCAAACTGGCTTTGTGTTAAAGCACAGCTAGTCTACTTCCCCCACTTAAGGACTATTTATCCACCACCTCTCCCTCTCTCTAAAAAAGCCAAACAACAACAAAAATCCCAAATATGTTCCTATAGTTTAAGAAAGTGTTCTGCTGTTTACTTCTAGATTATTTTAGTGACTGTAAAACTCCACTGGTTTCATGACAAATCTCAATTTCAGAGATGTTAAAATATGAAAGAAAAGAGCATCTTAGAATCACGAAGTAAGATGTTTGGTTCCAGGGTACTTTTTATGTTAATTACAACCCAAATCTTTTGCTACCTAGTTCATAAATGTGCTTTATCTGCCACCACCCATTTAATGTTGACTATGTTAACACCATCTGAAACAATAAATTTGTTAGGAGGTAACAACCTTCACCTGATTTTTGCAAAAAGACTGAGTCTTTGTTAACAGAGGTCTTTGAATCATTGTCTTTTTAAACACATTTTAATCCTACTTCCTACTTTTTATGGTCCAGGAGCACTTAGTGTCCAATAATGTGAATTTTTTCATCTCTGCTTAGAAATAAGTCATTTTTTTTATTTCTAAGCCCATTTATTTTTCTGTAATAACTTGCTAAAAGCAGCAAATAATCATAAACACAAATTAAAACTTTAGCTTTTTCCAATTACTCAGCCTAGAGATATAGGAGTATGGGCTCTTGACTGGTCTTTCAAGTTACAACAAGTGACAGTTTTACCACAATGTTTTGCCACACCATATAACACAGCTCTCAGATTTTCAATTGACAATATCCTTCCTTGATTTTAACTGCTAAACTGCCAATTCAATGTCACATCTATTATTTTTTGTTAGAGCATTGTTCCATTATAGAGTACTAGTGGGTATATTACATTGCATTGATTTGTTCTTAATCAGCTCGAATAATGGCTTGATACAATAAATGTTTACCCTTTGATTACAAGAGTTCAAGGTGGCTTCAGATTGGTTGGGCAGGGTATAACCTGAAGGCTAGAGTAGTAGGCTGCTCCACAGTGATTCTGTGGTCCAGGAAGATAGAGACTCAAGATACCCAATACACAGTTAGAGACCCTCCCTGTGCATTGTCATTCCAGACCATTGGATGAGGATATGGAGATGGAGAAGTAGACATGGGAAGTTTTATGGAATTTGCACACACATCATCTCTACTCATATTCCACTGGTTAGAATTAAGTCAAGTTAGATTATAAGGAAGTCTATCATATGAGGTCTGTGTTTTTAAGAAGAAAGGAAGAAATCCAATGGACAGCCACCAGCATTTACAAGGAATATCAATTTGTTATCTATTACTTGATAGACTGAGACTTAATTGTCCCAGTGTAACTTTTATAGTTGTAATGATTAAAAATGATAATATATGTCTTAGAGTTCTTTGTAAGCCATAAAGTATCAACCAATGTTAGGTATTAGTACATAATGGCCATATCACAGAATTATATAGTTGCAAAGAAGTTACAACTGTACAAATTTGTTTCTGTAGATTAGTGTGGTCTCTTATCAAGGACACCAAAATTCTCTGAGAATCTTAAATAGAGCCTTCAATTATATTATTTTTATTTAATTTTTCAAATCAACGAGGTTATCCCTGACAAGCTTTGAAGAAGTTTTCTCTATCTTTACCAACAATGCATTAAAAAAAATATACAACCATGTATGCTTTTTTAAGTTTGACAGAGTAGGAACTACACAAGAATTTTATGTTTCCACATGGCTGCTAATTTCTGCTTTGAGAGAAAATGGACATGCACTTATCTTTTTCAAATACAGCCAGCAAAAATATTTCTCTCAGTACTGGAAACTTTTCAGAGACTATCAGGATCTTTCTCCTTGCAGAATGGTGGCACTCAAACAATACTGACACTAAAGTCTTTTTTTTAAAGATTTTATTTATTTATTCATGAGAGAGAGAGAGAGAGAGAGAGAGAGAGAATGACAGGCAGAGACACAGGCAGAGAGAGAAGCAGGCTCATGCAGGGAGCCTGACATGGGACTTGATCCTGGGTCTCCACGATCCCACCCTGGGCTGAAGGTGGCGCTAACCCGCTGAGCCACCTGGGCTGCCGGACACTAAGGTCTTTAACTGAAAAAATCTACCTCATTGTAGCAATAAAAGTCTTTCAATTGATTTTTTTTTTAATTTTTATTTATTTATGATAGTCACACAGAGAGAAAGAGAGAGAGGCAGAGACACAGGCAGAGGGAGAAGCAGGCTCCATGCACCGGGAGCCCGATGTGGGATTCGATCCCGGGTCTCCAGGATCACGCCCTGGGCCAAAGGCAGGTGCCAAACCGCTGCGCCACCCAGGGATCCCTTTCAATTGATTTTGAATGTCAAATATCCATTTGACATAAACTATTCTAGTAGTCAATGTTAAAGCTTCTGAGCTAAGATTTCTTTTACTCACAAAAAAATAAAATATTTGTGCATAAATTGAATCAGGAGTGCTCAAGCCCAAACCCTGAAATCCAGCAGTCATCTATAATACTGACAACTACCTGTTCCGCTCTCATTGTTTAACAAAACCTCTTGAAACAGTAGGTTCAAAGGCTCAGCTGAGAAGGAGACAATTATCTATTCAGTTTTTCTTTTTTTTTTTTTTTTTAATTTTTTATTTATTTATGATAGGCACACAGTGAGAGAGAGAGAGAGAGGCAGAGACACAGGCAGAGGGAGAAGCAGGCTCCATGCACCGGAAGCCCGACGTGGGATTCGATCCCGGGTCTCCAGGATCGCGCCCTGGGCCAAAGGCAGGCGCCAAACCGCTGCGCCACCCAGGGATCCCTCTATTCAGTTTTTCTGAAAGAGTCTTCAACATCAATGAATTCCCACATAGAAAACAATGAGTCATAGGTATATACAAAGATTTTTTTCTAGTCCAAACACCAAAATTAGGTATTTCTAAGCAATAGAGAGGTTCAACCTTCGGAGAGAATATCAAGATTTACTTTCCCATGGCAATTTTTCCGGGCAAGGACATATTTTCTTATTTGGAAGACAAAGACATCCCTTAACATTTATATGAATCACTGTGTACTTCATATGATTCATTGGACCAAAAACAGGCCAAAAATCTAAGTGTAGCTGCAATGCCAGACATCAAATGGTTTTATCTAGCTGTACTTTAAAGGCAAATCTAGCAATTGCCAGAAACTACTTCAAAATATTAAAATAAATATATATTGAAATAAACAATGCTATTGATAGACTCACTGAAGCAATGACTTACTTTTCTAAGATAAAAAAGAATCCATGATATTCAAAATTTCTTTTTTCCAAGTTAAGCCAATGAATGCTTTCTTTTACTTGGCAATGCAGAAAGCAATTTTTAAGATGCTTTTATGTTCAAGGTTTTTGTGCTGAAGACAAATTCAAGATTTTTTAAGTTCTAACATTTGAAAAATAAGTCACGTGTTTATGATGCACTTTACCATCAATACCATTTTGATATAGACATTAGGCGATTTTGTTCTGCTTATACTAGCAGGAGCCTTGCCATACAAGAGTGACTGGGTCCTATGTGTCTCTTTAACATCAGCACTGAAAAGAAAATGAAAGTCTAAGAAACTTTATTGTGCTTTCCATTTGTGACATTTTCCCACTTATATCAGGGACTATATATAAGGAATAGCAAATACTCATTGTCAAGGAAGCACTACACTTTGCTTAATTTCTATCAATAAGAAACTCTGAGCATAATGTCTATTGTATGCCACCTCAAAGTAGTTTACAGTAAAATAACTACATAATCTGATATATCCATAGTTGTTTTAATGCAGAAAATTATCAAAAACGGACTTGAGAGAAAAATTTTTGTGACTGTTTTATAAAGAAACAAAACTAACACAAATAGAAATTTCATAATTTGTCCTCTGGATATCAAAAAGTATCAAAAACATAAACTTTGAGGACGTGTACTTTCTTAGAGAAACTAAGATATTTCTTTAAAATAGCTAAAATTAGCAGCAGAAATCTTAAATATTTTAGAAATTATTTTTCCTCTTATTTTAATGAATAATTAATCTTCCCATATTTATAACTACCCAAAGTGCAGACATTAAGAAAAGATAACATTTGAGAACTCTATCAGGCCATCTGAGATTTCTCAGAACGACAATGATCTTACAGTTTTTAAAAAGTGCCTCAATCAAATCTTTTGTTGTTGCTTTATCAGCTTTTACTTTTAAACGTGGCATTTCTTCAATTGCTAATGTGCTTTTGGCAAATATGTACAAATGATTTTCTTTAATGGTATGAGTACTGGGATTTTAATATTCTAAAATTAGTTTAAGTATTTCCTTTATAGACTATTATTACTCTTCCATTTAGAAGAAAATTTCTTCTCTAGGATTTATAAATGTAGCTAATCTTGATGAATTCTTTACATATTATAGAAAAGAATGGCTATAGGCATGCTAGTGATGAAATCCACATCCTTTAGTTTTGAGTTATTTGCTGAAATACACATTTCATAAACCCATGGGGGAAACCATGTCCTTTTTTCTTCCATCTCTAGTAATACAGTTTGGGGATGTGTGTATAAAATGTATTTAGTGAGCACACTTATTTTATGCTTATCTGATTATTTCGTTGTCACTTTCCATTCCTGGTCCTGAATCCTTAAGAACCATTACATCTTCTAAAATGGCAATTTTGCAACTGTCCAATTTTCAAATTAAGATAAAAGATAAATACATAGTATATTTATATAGGAGTCATTACAAGTAACTATTCAAAATGTGGACTTGGTATAAAATAAGACAGTTGCATTATACTGGGAAGACTACATAGCTTGGAGTTACAGGGCTTGGGCCTAAATCCATCCATCCCCTCACTAACTCTTGTGGCTCTGGGCAATTATATATGTTCTGCCAGAAAAATAAATGAACCATGATGTCAGACAAACTCGTGTTCAAATTCCATTTTTTCCAACTCATGACTTTCAGAATTTTTATAAACTACTCAGAATTTCACTTTCTCTAAGTCCATATGGGGATAATAACTTTCATATTATAATGAAAATGAATTTAGATAGATATAAATGAACTATCAGACATTGGAAGCATGGTGAGCTCACAATGGGTACTTTTCCCATCATCCAATCTGTTCTTCTACTTATAATCTTTACAGATTATAAAACTTTTGTAATTTAGGAGATTAAGTTAATTACCACAGAACCTCTAGAATTATAGCATATTTTTATAGAATCTGAATATTTTCTATTTGCTTTAAGTCAGATGCCTAGTCTGACTGGAAAATGATTCATGCATAAATTTAATAGATGTTTATTTAAGCTGTCATGTAGTAAGCACCATATTTAGTCCAGAGAAAAGAGTGGTCAACAGGTAAGATGCATTCTGCTGTGTTTTGTGGACCTTTAAATTAGATAGACATATTCAAGGCAAGTAAAAACTGAAAAATAAACAACTTACAACTTACAAGCTATGATGGGCTACAAAATGAAGCAAAGAAAGAGAGAGAAAGGAACTGTGGGACTGGAAGAATGTGTCAAATTGTAGTTAGACAGGCTTCATTGAAATCCAGACTATTACTACTCTTCTATTTATAGGAAAATTTCTTCTCTAGGATTACATACATGTTTGAAATGGAGAGGAACTAATGATAAAAAAAAAAGAACAAAGAACAGAAAACTGAAAACAACAGGAACATTTTATGAAGGACCCATTGAAGTAAGAAAGAGTTGAGTTCGACGTGTTTAAGGAAGGGAAAGGGTATTGCTATTTGGTTTAATATACCAAAAAAGACCGAAGGCACAAAATTGAAGGACTTGAAAGAACATACCACTCTGGGGCTTATATATTATTGAAAGATTTCTGGATTTAACTTTCAGTGCAGTGAGATGCCAGCAAAGAATTTCAGGTGAGTAAATGATATAATGTGATTTGTATTTGAAGGTTTCCTTGCCAATAAATATAAAATGGACTGTAGGAAAGCAAAGAGAGAAGAAAGTTAGAATGCTATTTCACCAGGTCTCATAGTGACCTGGACCAAGATGCTAGCAGTAGAGATAGAGTAAACTGGATTTGTTTATGGATTAGTACAAGAGAATAGGAGAAAGGGAGAAATAAAAGACAATTCCTAGGTTCCCATCATGAGACATCTGGATGAATGGCAAAGTCACTCGCTTTATTCACTAAGGTGGGAAAGAGCTGGTGATGGAGTAGAGATATATTTGGATTGGAAAAGCTAGTCATATTAAGTCTAATTCCAAAAAGAGCTTTCAATTAGGTAGTCAAATATTTTCCTCAAGCATGGAATTTACAGTGACTACCATATTCATAGATTTTTCCTAAATTAATATCTGGTGAGTTCCTCACATTTCTTATTATATTTCAAAGAAACTGTATGAAAAAAAAGGGCAGGATCATTCAAGAGAATGCTTGTAATATTCCAGGGTATAAATACTACTTATTTAAAAATTTTATATGAAGGAGTTTTACACAGTATAACAGGATTCCTGAAACTTTTGTTTTATACCCATACTTGATTCTAAATTTGCCTGTGATTTTAATGTTATTTTATCTGTATCATTTTTTTAAATTCCCAAATTGAGGCATTTTGTCCTCAAGGTATTACAGCTCTCTTGCCTTCCTGTTCTGCATATCTATCTGCTCATCTGTCTGTCTATCTACTCACACACACACACACATACACACACACACTCACTTCCAATGTACTATATGGTTATAGTGTGTATAATCACATGAACTATGTGATTAGTACATGGGTAGTGTTCTTAGTATTCTAAGTGCAAAATTTGGTATAAAGTAAATATATTTGAGACTTGGACAAAGAAGTCTAAGAACAACAAATATCAAGCTTGCCAATATCAGTTAATTTCAATTAGGAAGGTTAGAGAAGTCAAGTAACTCATCTAACATTATGTAAATTACAGAAAAAGGATTATCCTTGATTAATTTAATTCTAAAATTTATGGTATTAATCATTATACGCCACAGATACTGATTATAGTAATCAGATATGGAACTAGATCTGCAGTGATTTCTAATTTTCTATTATACTGACATATGTGTGTATATGTATATGTTCTTATACTTTCTGGATTAAAATATTTTCTTTGAGAGAGCCAAGTATTTGAACATAAGCATTCTTCATCATGGATTACTGAATAGGTCATTAATTAACTTGTTTTCAGATTATTTTTTCAGCATTATAAGAAAGACATTAGCTAAATATAAACTATGAATATGCCATTAGAGAAGGTTTGCCTTGTAATAGCAAGAAAACCAGTGGCATAGGAATAAGCACATTTTCAGTGATGGTACTGTGTGAACCAAAAGTCATATAAGTGTGCTGACAAAATCTACACTAAAGTTTTATAAACGCAGAAACTAAAATGTCACTGAATTATCTACTTATTACATTTTAAAATGTTGCATTGAATGAACTAAAACTTATCCTGAAAAATGTAGACCATATCTTCACGTCTATGGCATATCACTGATATTAAATCTACTAGAAGACTTTTCTCTCTCTTATCCTTCCGTCAGAGATAATATAGTTATATCTACTTTATTCATAGTTATGTTTATTTAATATTCTTTAGAATTCTTCTCCCAAATACATTTATTTAAATATAATGTGCTTTCATTTTGTCATTAGTCTATATTTCATTTTAAAATACATGACACAACGTTTCTAATCTTGAATCTTGGACTCCAATTAATGTGGAACTCATCTGAATTAAACTGGTTAAGTGATGAGAAGGACAGAGAATAGTCTCTAAAGTGCCTAAGAAAAAAGTCCCTACAATTTAATGGCATAGATAAGGTTTAAGGGCTTATCTTTACTTCTTCTTGTAAGATACATATTAAAGAATGATCATCTCCTTAAGAGATAAAAGGTTGGTTATCATCCTTTGTTAATTGCAACCGTTGCTCTTTTCTATAAAGGTTCATTTACAGCTAACTGCATGCATTTGTCTCCTAATTTAGAGTTGTCAAAACACAGGGAAGATTTATTACTTTCTATCTGACCAGAAAACAAAAAGTAACTTTTCTATCTTTTCTTAAGTTCTATATGGTAATAGTACCACAAGGAAGGGAAGGGCTACCAACAGTAATTGAGAGCCTATTTTGTATAAGATGCTCTGCTAGAAACTTTCACAGTTCTTTTAATAAACCAGTGAAGTGGGCTTTTAAATACAAATGTTATGACAATGAAATCTGGAGTGAGAATGGGAAACTTTCCCAAGATCATACAGGTAATATAAGAACATGGTTTCCTGATTTCAAAGCCATTTTTTTCCCATAATATCTCATTACCTCTCTATGTTTCTATGGCAATTTGTTCAAATAGTAAGAAATTAGTCATAAATTACTCATGTTAAAAGATACATACCTTTTATCAATTTACCTCCATGATAGCCCTTGTAACTCTCTTCTGTATCCAATGGTTAACTAGTCTTTCAGTACCAAATTTTTGGCTTTCCGAAGTTAGAGAATAGCATCCTGAGTATCCAAGACAGGGTTACTCCACAGTGATGCTCATTTTTAAACAGTAAATGAAGTATTATAATTTTTTAAAAGTAAAGGATGATGATAACTAGATATTAAATTTAAGTAATAAAACTATATTCACAACATTCATAACTAGTGCCTATTTTGACTTTTAAAAATTTAGAAGATAAATTGTATAGTTACCTTAGCTACAGTAGAGGTCTGCTCCAGTGCTACAGCTAAGAGAACAGCAGCAAAATAAAACAAACTATGGATCAAGAAAAGCTTTCAAAATACCGCCATCTTTATTTAACAGGTAAAAAAAAAAAAAATCAAAATTAATACAAATTATTTGTTTCCCCAATGTGACAAGTGGAGTCTTCATTTGAATCTAAGCCTTTGAAATGTATACAGTATTGTTCTTTATCGTATGTAAAGACTGAAGATTTTTAGTAGAGGGTATTATTGAAGACCGCAAAGCTCAGCTAGTTCCTATACTGGAAGAGAGTATTTAAAAAGAATATGCTAGAGTAAACTAAAGCATTAAAACCTCATTAATTAGCCCTACTGATTCAATCTGTAATAGTTCCTGCAAGAATACATTTGCAATTTAATCTTTACATAGTTTAAAGAACTATTTATCTGTATCACGCTTCACATGATGGTTTGTTTTTGTTAGTTTATTTTTTTTAAAT
Source organism: Canis lupus dingo (assembly GCF_003254725.2). Classification (NCBI taxonomy): domain Eukaryota; kingdom Metazoa; phylum Chordata; class Mammalia; order Carnivora; family Canidae; genus Canis; species Canis lupus. The sequence goes on along the minus strand of NC_064276.1, from coordinate 29,701,167 downwards.
ACAGGGTTTGAACCCATCACCCTGAGATCAAACCTGAGCTGATATCAAGAGTCAGATGCTTAACAAGCTGAGCCACCCAGGTGCTCCTACATGATATTTTGGATAACGTTCAGCAGGAAATCAATTTGCTCCTGAATTATACCAAGCTTCCCTGGCCATTGTCAATTCCATTAGCAGTGGTCAATGGAGAAACTTGTACAGCTCGAGGTAATTTTACCAGTTTTCCAACAAGGGTCAAAATCGAATCCCATGTACCAGTTCAAACACTAGAACTACCTACTTCCACTCAATATTGATGACACTGCATCTAGTCAGAGAGGGCTCATAAACCTAGAGCAACACTCACCTTTCCAAAAGTCAATCTTTTTGCTTCAATTGCCAGGGATCAAGAGAAAACTCTAGATTCTCACTTCTATTTCGTTCATTTCATTCTTTTTACCTCAGTTAAAACACAGCTCTGGTTAAATCTAATTCTCTAGTTACAGCACACTTGCACCAAGCACAAAATCAAACTGTTAACAAAACAATATGTAAAGCAACGTCTAAAGCTGGATTGGAAAGTCATTTGTTTAACATCATCAAATAGTTTTCATTTAGATGCAAAAGAGAGCTGAAGTAGTATAAGCAAAGCAGTGGATGATAGATGAGGTTAGACATAACAGAAGGCTCAATTGTCAAAGCATCTTAGACTCAAAGAACTTTTGCTCAACTACAATGACCTCCTGGCTGATTTTAAAATACATCGGGTATTGTTTCATCTTTGAACAGATTGTCCCACTTTTTACAGTGCTCTTTCCAAGGAGATGGAGGCCCTATTACTATCTCAGTATTTTCAAAGGCCACCTCTTTAATGAGGGCTAGTCCCATTTAAATTTGCATGTGAGCTATCTAGGAAATTACAGAATAAAAATGAACTATAGCCCTATGGTTGGGTTCCAGTCACACGCCACTTCAAAACCTTGTGATAACAGATTAATCTTTTCTAATGGCATTGGATGGTATTTTTTTGATGGCACATTTTGTGGTATCTGTTTTATGTTTCCATCTTTTTGGTAGCTCATATTTGTGTCAGGTAATATAGTATTTATTCTGTAAAAATGGTAGCAAAATATCAAGATGTTAACAGTATTTAATTTTAGATGGAAGGAATACAGATGATTATTTTATTATTTTCAATGTTATTTAAAATGCCAAAATAATTGCAAAATATCATGTGACTATATGAGTGTTCAAATATATTTTGTTAATTTTAATTCTTGTGTTCTTGTCTTAATTATGTGACATTATGCATGACTAATCTTTAGGAGTCATTCCAAATTTCCTGGGAAACCTTTCCTCACCTGCAAAATGAGGTGTTTTATTGGTGCTTTCTTGAGTCTCCTCTAGTTCTGGTCTCTGAGCTCAGAATCTTGCTAGAGGCACTGCACGTAAGTAAAAATATAAATAAAGGTGAATAATTTTAAATTTTGAACATGTTTGTTAGTAAATGAGCTTGATCTTTACTGATAATTACTCTAATTTACTGGGGATTTTCCCCTAAGCATTTTGACCACTTGTAAGGAATTATTAGAAAGTGACAGACTCCAACACTTAGAGGGGCTAGAGGATGGGTGATTGAGGACAGAAAGTAATGCATTTCTATCATTCTTAATTTTACAAAACCAAGCCAAAAGTGAAAAAACAATTTTATACCACAGATTATGCCTATAACACCAAAAAGCTTTGCTTAATACCTGCCAGGAGAGTTATATTTTCCCATTTCTCCTTATTAATTGCTCCTCTAGTGAACTATTAGGGAATAAAAAAGAGAGAGGAAAGTACAAAAATACTACTTTGAAATAAGCTAAAAAAAAAAAAAATATTCCCCACACTCAGGTGAGATTTCTGTTTGCTTGTTTCTATGTGTTTTTGTAATTGTTTTTCCAATCAGCAAATTTCCAAGGAGACAAGAAATCTGAACCCATATTCCTATATACATTTTCTATTGCCAAGTAGCAAACAAAGCAACACACACGATTTCAGTTTTGTGGGTCAGAAGTCTGGGCATGGTTTAGCAGGAACCTCTGCTCAAGGTCTCAACAAGGTTGTAATTAAGATGTCAACCGGACTGCATTCTCATCTCGCTTGATTAGTGAAGAATCCCCTTCTAAGCTCATTGAGGTTGTTAGCAGAATGCCTTTCCCTTCCATTATGTGACTGAGAGCCCAGCTTCTTACTGACTATAGGAAAAGAACTGTCTTCAGGTCATAGAGCCACCTAACATTCCCTGCCACGTGATCCTCTTCATGACAATGTCACAACATAACTTTTTGCTTCTTCAAGGCCAATAGGGAGAATGTCACCTTCCAGCTAATAAAATGAAGTCTTATACAATGTAATCTAATCATGGAAGTGATATCCTATCGTCTTTACCATTTTCTATTGCTTAAAGATGGGTCATAGATTCCACGTGCACTCAACAGGGAGGAAATTACACAAGAGTCTGAAACATTGGAGAGCCACCAGTGTATATGTTCACCGCAATCTCCCAAGATGTGTCAGACCATAGTTTGAGTTTGAAAAATATTAGAGAATTAAAAAGATGAGGACCTTACAGATCATCTAGTCTAAATGCTAATATTTCAGAAATTGGAAAACAGACTCAAGGAAATAAACAATAGTCTGAACTATCATGTATTGGGTGGCAGAGCTGATTTGAAATCATAGTTGTCCTGAATCCCCTGTCCAACCCTTAGATGAAGGCAGGGACCACAGTATGTCATTGAATCAGTGTATTTTCTTTGGTAACGCATCACTAATTTTTCAACATATACTACCACTAGAAAAAAATCAGGTTTCTATATATAGTAATTTACTTCTAAACAGATTTTGGAATACAGAAGATAAATCAGTCATTTGTATTGCTGAAGGATTTTATTCTCATCTGAAACTGAGCAGTGACCATTTTAGCCATGTATTATTTATTCTACTCTTTTGGGACACAGAGCTTAAGTGCTGAAAGTAATCATAGTTTAGTCTTTCCTCATTTGATCTTGGATAAATAGATGCTCATTATTTAAATATAATGCTTAAAAAAATAAATATAATGCTGTAATAAGTAAATAAATTTATTCCATGGTAAGTATATTGCTAAAGGAACTAAGGTTTTTGTTTATACATTTAAATTTTGATATTTACACCTTTTGAAATAGGACTCACTTATAATTTTCAACAAGCGATTAAGATGATGACTTTAACACTGATTATACCAGCTAAAAGATTATCATTTCATTTCTCCAATGTTCTTGATTTCTCTCAAAAGCTGTTTGTTTTATATTAACTGTTGTGCAACAGGACAAGACCAGGCTACCCCAGTAATTTAGTCTGTGAGAAACAGCTTTATTCTGCAGTAAAACAGAAAAACCAACCTTCGTAACAGGAAAACAGCACATTATAAAATGAATAAGCAATACATAATATTAAACACAGTCAAATTTAGGTTTCCGTATATCAACAAGTCATATGACTTGCTGAAATTTAGAGATATCCATAACCTACACTATTGTCTCTACTAAAAAAGAAACATGGACTTGTCTAGTTCATTGTCATCTGGAGAAGTTCTATATTCACTAAGATTCTATAGTAACTATTTTATCAAATAGTGGAAATGCACAAAATCTGAGCTTCTCTTATTTCTGCATGGCTTTGGAGAATTAAATTTATGTTGAAATTCTCTATTCGAGGAATGAAGAAGTAATATCCTTTTTGTTTTATCTTCCAGACATGGACATTTTTTGAGGACCAGTAGTGGTTCTTCAATTTTTATTTTCAGAGCTAAGCAAATTTGTCTTTCCTTTTTTCATAGTTTCTGCTATAGCATGATGGAAAAAAAGAAAAACTTGGATAAACATTTCTAAATATGGTAAATGTTCTACATGTCTTCATATTGTTATGCCTTCTTTTTAAAAATGTATCTGTGAACATCAGTGGTGAGTTATGTTTAATTTACTCAGGTACCTGTCTTTACTAGATGATATTCAGGGTAATTTAACCTGTCATGTCCCTTGCCTTCAATCATATTCCAGAAGAACTATTAAAATCCATGTAGCAGATTCAAACAATTCTTATAATAAAATAAGAAAAGGAAAATTAACTTGAAAAGTGTTCGAGAGATGTCAAAAATAACAGCTATACACTCTGATTTAGGATTTAATGGTTAGCATGAGTAGAGAATTTTTATGATTCATTTCATTGGGATTGATTTGAATATTTGAACACCTTTTCTCCTTTAGTGGAAGTTATTGGTTCCGAGTACCCTCACAAAAACAATTAGCTAGTATGATTGCAAAGCAGATGTTTACTGACAGATGCTGAGACTTTAATATATCAATGTAAATAAATAAGAAAAATTATAATTTTATTATAATTCTAAATCTGAAAACAATAGATTGAGTTCTATGGCTCATTAGTGGTGTTATCAATTTAATTTTCATATTAAGTACTATAAATAAAAGCAAGCTATTAAAAGTGGGCCAAAATGAAGGTTTTTTTGTTTTGTTTTGTTTTGTTTGAGAGAGAGAGAGAGAGAGAGAGAGAGAAGCAGAGACACAGGCAGAGGGAGAAGCAAGCTCCATGCACGGAGCCTGATGTGGGACTCGATCCCAGGACTCCAGGATCACACTCTGAGCGGAAGGCAGGCACTAAACCGACCCAGGCATCCCCCAAAATGAAGTTTTTATGTAATACTTCATATCATTAGACTAAAATAGCAACTATTTTATTAAAATATCCAAAAGTCTCAATATTCAATTACTCACGAATTTCTAATAATACCCTTGCATCATAAAAATTGGTTTTCAGTATAATATTGTAAAACACATATATTCTAGGAAGTGAACTAAAGCCTAAGAAGGATGTATAAAACAAAACTATTCACTGCCTTCCTGTACCCTATCATCTCTATTTCTAGCCCCTGATTTAACCAACTTTATATCATCTAGTGCATTTTTTTTTACAATTTTGTTTTCAGCTGTATGTATATGTGTGTGCACGTGCACACACACATATGTAACTTAGAAGTTGTCTTTAATTAATAGATAACTGCCATGGACTCTTATTTCCTCACTCATGGATAAATTCCTTTATGCATATAAATTCTATATTTTAAAGTAATAAAAATATATAATAAAAATATAAATGAAAATTAAATTTGATTTAAAAAATGCTAAGGTAGTATTAGCCTAGATTTTTTCAAAGTAGTTAACAATGCCTTAATTTTAGCAGTATTAACAATGTTTATCTGTTCAAGACATAGATTGACATATCAAATTTGATTATCGAGAAAATTCTTGTGTCTTCCTTCTTGTGATTGATTTGATCTTCAGATCTTGTATAAAAAAGAAACAGTTAAGAAGGGAACAAATAGATAAATAATATAATTTTGTCTTTTTTTAGAGATATGATACAATATTTCTTAGAAATATAGGGAAATTAAATTGAAAAGAACTGCTACTTTAAATTAAGTCACAACTTAAAAATACTTTCAATAAAAATGAAGTCGCTTACATTTTATAAAAATGTAATTTTTTAAATAGATGGTTACTAATTTCAAAGTTCAACTGACTTTCAATCAGAATGATTTTATAGTCAACAATCATGTTGACTACATGAAAAGCAAACAAAATCATTTCTAAAGCCTATTCTAGACACAGACTGCTATAAATAAGTGGGACTAGTTTTATAAGGATTGAAAACAGCTTGAACTGTACAATTTTATCCTCAAAAGGAAGCTATTGCCAATATTCTAAATTTCAGGTACAAATGAGCTTCAAGAATGAAACCATAAATGAAAAATGAATGTTTTGCTGTCTCCAAAGAGTAATATCTGGATTAGGGTTGAGGTTTATTCCACAAGATGTTAGGATTTACTTTTCAGTGGCATGACCAGAAAGCACAAAAATAATGAATGTAAAAACAGACCTAGAAGCAGAGATAGCTGGTAGAATAAGAAAAAAGGAAAGAATTATAAGAACCTGTGTCATATTCAGAGAAAGAGATCCTCATTACTAACCACATATAGAAAAGGACCACATCACATATATTTATAAGTACTTTTTTACACACAGAAGGAAGGGACTGGGTAAATCCTGAGGAGGTGAGATAGATGGCTTTGTCACCAGATGGTTTATTCCAGGTGGCTATTACTTAGCAGTACTGAGCAGAATTGCCTGGCAGTTCCGTCCCCTAAGACAGAGTAGGAAGGACCATTTCAAATTTCCAGAACAGCTGGAAGATCATCAGATGCTCATTCCAACCAAATTAGCTAATGCTGGAACTGGGATAAATTCTTATACAGGAAGCAAAAGGAAGAAAGTAGAAGAAATGAAAACAATGCCTTGGTATACACAAGCTTAATGATGGTATTGGAATGAATTCCTGCAGATTACACATTGCACCTCCTTCTCCAGTCCCTGGTTAAGTGACCATGTGTTCATTTGGGCATATTGTACTAAATGTACCTGGTGGAGGCAGCCCAGGTGGCCCAGCGGTTTAGCACCGCCTTCGGCCCAGGGCCTGATCCTGGAGTCCCGGAATCGAGTCCCACATCCGGCTCCCTGCATGGAGCCTGCTTCTCCCTCTGCCTGTGTCTCTGCCTTTCTCTCTCTCTGTCTCTCATGAATAAATAAAATCTTAAAAAAAATAAAAATAAACATACCGGGTGGAATTTATAATGACCAGTTGGAATACTATTTATTTATGTTATTTTTCTAGTAAATCCCCAGCATAATTTCAAGTAAGCAATATTATTAAATGCTGTTCAAGGATGGGGTCAGTTAAAACCTTGTGTCAGTTAACAAACAAAATTTTGATGAAGGTCATTAATCTACAAAAATATTAACAGAGTTCTATTAATGTATTATCATATGTTTAAAGAAAAATTATCTGTTAAAATATGCAAATAACAATTGAGAAAATATGATATAGAGAACTGACTTTTAAACCAAACATAACATAAATAATAATAGTAGTGTAATTATTAAAAAAAAAAAAATTCAGGCTAGGCAAGACCAGAAAATGTCATAGACAGAATGATGATCCATACTCGTTTAAATTGTGAAAAGGATGCACAAATGGTTTTCCCTTCTGCTTGTTCTTGAACCAACAAAGGAATTGTGCAAAGGTTATTCAAGCATAACTGGGAACACTGAAGCATAACTGAAGAATATAGAAATCATAAGTAACTATATTTTTTTTCACAGCCCTTCACAATTTATCCCTTGAATGACATATTTCTCTTGACTCCAAATCAACTTTTCAGGAAGCTTCATAATTATGGCAGGTACTTTTATATAATCAAAAGTCCTACGATCACATTAATTAACAAACACAGACTCAATTTGATCTTCAAACAGCAGCAACTTGCTTTCACCATTTTTCCTATGAATCTCCCAGGCAAGAGTCTAGCACTTGTCCACTGAGTTCTCTAATCTCAGACCAAGGTTTCTGGGTAGTCTCACTGTAGCCCACTTCTCAAAGGAGCACCAGCACTCCTTTTTGAGTGAAGTGGTGTTTACTATGTTGCTTTTTCTAAATGAGATCTCTCCACTCTTTAGCACCTGGGTGGTTCAGTCAGTTAAGCATCTGCCTTCTGCTCAAGTCACGATCCAGGAGTCTCAGGATTGAGCCCCGCATTGGGCTCCCCACTCAGCGAGAAGTCTGCCTCTGCCTCTGCTCCATTCTCTTTCTCAAGTAAATAAATAAAATCTTAAAAATAAATAAGCAAGCTCTCTCAAAAAATCCCAACAATCTTACCTTCTTATAGTCAGTAGAAGTGACAAGTTCAAGCCTCGTATTTTTACAATCTCCTTTTAGAAGGGTCTGCAGATCAGGTGGTCAAACACCTCACTTGTACCTTGGTACTTCTATAACCATTTCCAATGCCCATTACATATTAGTAAATTGATGCAGCTTCCTTATTCCTTCCTTAATCTCTTAAATCTTCAAGTGCTTCCGCCTGCTCCAAACAAAGCAGGCCAAAAGCTATAAGCAAGCTGATAAAAGAATGCAAGGGGAAAAAAAGGTGATCACATTTTTTCCTTACCTATAGACAACCCACCTATACCACAGGAATATAACAAGGAATAAGTGTGAACTTGAAATGAAGTTGGAAGCTGTGCCTATTTTGTAGAACCTAATGTACTAATTACAGGGTGGAAATTATATTTTGTGACTAAAATGACCATTTTCAGTAATTTTTTAATTTTATAAATGTCATAAAATTTTCTTGCCTTTGAAAAAGGCATATTGTAAGCAAATAAATAGAAATACATGCCTGAAAGAAAAATCATTACTCTTTGGAAACACTTCAGTATTTCTTACTAAAATATACTTATTTCATAATTCTACTGTTCATTCTTAATATATATTATATTTATTAATGGTATATATAAGGTATCTTTATTTTAGGAGGATAAAAATGTACAAGAAAGGTAAAGTGATGAATAAATTAAATAAATAAATATGTTAAATTATAAAATATGTATATATAAAAATATATATAAATATATAATATATATAAAAATATATAAAATATAAAATAAATTAAATAAATAAATTAATTAAATGAATAAATTAAATAAATTAAAAGTCTGAATTGAAATAAACTAGATGGAGTCACTAATAAACACCATTTATTTGGGGTGTGAATACATTTATGAACACAGCAATGAAGGTGTTCTCCTTTTCAGTCATGAATTCTATAAATTATGTTCTGTTCTTCCTCAACTTTCTGAAGCTTTTTTCCCCCCTATCAGGTGTCCCTCTAAATAGGCTTCAACTGGCATTGTGTATTCCTCTATGGTGGAGTGGTTATTATACTGTATTATTATACTGTATATTATATACATATATATTTATATACATATATATTACGAGTTTTTTTCCTCAATAGTTGTAGCACTGCCATTTTGGGGGCCTTATCATCTATTAGCCTATTAAATAAATCAGAGTTTTTAAATGACTATTTTTTAACTGAATTAGAGTTTTACTATGGCAATATATTCTCAAAAACTATAAACAACTTTTTTTTTTAACTGATAATGTAGATTCACATTGGTTTTACTTGGAATTTTTAATTAAAATTCTTCTTTACCCTCATGAACGGATTACATTTGAAAAGAAATATGACCTATGTTGTTAATTAAGTATTCTTGAAAGTGATTATTAAAAGTGATTTCTTCATTATTTAAGAAAAGTGAAACTTCTGTTGCAACGTATCTTTACTAAAGGAAAGAGGTTATCTAGTCTTAATTTCCTGACTGCTCTCAGTTCCATGTATGGAGGTATATGGTAATATATTCACCTCAACTTCAAAAGAGAAAACTGTCAGGTCTAAAGCAAAGATTTTAACAAGTTGCAGGAAGAAGAATGTGCAACCTGCTGGTGTTATTACTGTAAGACACAAAGGAAAGGGCAAATGGATGAGAGGATTTTTGCCAGAGTATTTTTTTTTATTTAAATTTTGTTAGTTAACATACAGTGCAATATTGGATTCTGGAGTAGAATTTAGTGATACATCACTTACTTACCTACAACACTCAGTGCTCATCACAACAAGTGTTCTCCTTAATCCCCATCATTCATCTAACCAGCCCCCACCCACCTCCCTCCATCAACCCTCAGTTTGTTCTCTCAGCTTGTTTCCCTCTCTCCTTTTTTTCCTTTCCCCTTCCCATATGTTCATCTGTTCTTTCTCTTTCTTTCTTTCCACATGTGAGTGGGATCATATGGTATTTGTCTTTCTCTGACTTATTTCACTTAGCAAAATATACTCTAGCTCCATCCATGTTGTTGCAAATGGCAAGATTTCATTATTTTCCATGGCTGAATAATATTTCACTATTTATTTATTTTATTTATTTAGTTAGTTATCACTTCTTCTTTATCTATTCACATTCAATGGACTTTTTGGGCTCTCTCCATAGTTTGGCTACTGTTGATAATGCTGCTATAAATATCAGGTGCATGCACCCTTTCAAACCTGTATTTTTTTTTCCTGTGGGTAAATACTAAAAGTGCAATTGCTGGATGCTAGGGTAGTTCTATGTTTAACTTCTTTCAGGATCCTCCATACTCTTCTCCAGAGTAGCTGCATCAGTTTGTAGTCCCACCAACAGTGCAAATGAGTTCCCCTTTCTCCACATCCTTTCCCACACCTGTTGTTTCCTGAGTTATTAATTTTAGCCATTCTGACAGGTGTGAAGTGGTATCTCATCATGGTTCTGACTTATGATGATGAGTAGATGTTGAGCATCTTTTCCTGTGTCTATCGGCCATCTGGATGTCCACTTTGGAAAGAGTCTATTCATGTTTTATGCTCATTTCTTAACTGGATTATTTGGTTTTGTTGGATATTGAGTTTGATAAGTTCTTTATGAATTTTGGATATTAACCCTTTATCAGATATGTCATTTGCAAATATCTTCTCCCATTCTGCAGGCTGCCTTTTAGTTTAGTTTTGCTTTTCTATGCAGAACATTTTTATCTTGATAAAGGCCCAATAGTTCATTTTTGATGTTGTTTCCCTTGCCTCTGGTAATGTGTCTAATAAGAATTTACTATGGCTGAGGTCAAAAAAGTTTCTGCCTATGTAGTCCAGGATTTTGATGGTTTCTTACCTCACATTTAGGTATTTCATTCATTTTGAATTTAGCTTTGTGTATAGTGTAAGAAAGTGGTCCAGTTTCATTCTTTTGCATGTTGCTGTTGAAGAAGAGTATTTAAATTAACTTGTGCATAACTTGTGACAAGATAGGAATGAGTGAACAAAAGAGATAAAAATAACATTGTAACCCAGAAGGCTGAAATTTTATGTCTCAAATCCACTTGATTATATGTACTTAGCATAATGATTAAAATGAATTCATTAAAGATTGACAATGGTAAGCTTCTAACATATCACCATAAAACCTTAACCATTAATTTCAAAGAAGTTCTAGTTATAATTTGAATTAATTTTAATCATATTTTAATTCATCTTACTAAGACAGTTGTTGCCTGTGGGAGGCTGAATTATTATTTTAACCTAGATTCTGGAATATGGAGACAATATGGAAATATTAAAAGAGTAGATGGTTCTCTCATGAAGGAAATGTTTACTCAATATTTTTAATATGACTACAAATAATACATTTAGCTTTCTCAAAATGAACTGTTTCGGGGGTTAGTGAATTATTTCTGATCTTATAAAAATGATATTGATTAGGTAATAATTACATAGTATATGCATTTAAATGAGAGACCAAATATAGATTATATGACAAGAAATAACCTATTGATGCCTAATATTAACTTAAAAATTTTAAATGTTAATCATTTTTCAAAGAGCATACATGTTTGCAGATTTTATCCAAAGTGCTATGAATTGTCACTCTACTATATCATAAATTACACAAAACATGAAAGGTAAAGGTGGTTAAGAGGTCCTAATATGTATCACTCATCAGCAAATTATGTTTTTCCCCTTTGCATGAAAACAATCCTTAGTTTAGAAACTTATTAGGAAACTATAGTCTCATACTTTTTGTATATCCCTACGACATACTTTTAGTGACCCTATTATCTGCACATCAGCTTGTTTAATAAATTATTTTATGTGCTGTTGATGGTCAATCTATTTCATTCTAATGGCCTCCCATTGCTGCCTCATTAAAATATAGCATTACAGATCCATTATATTCCAATGGCCAGTCATTGATTTCCTTCTTTTATTAAAACCACTCAGCCTCAACAGGAAACCTAATCAGGATGAATCATCTCATCCTCACAAAATGGGATGGAATATTCCTAAATTTATTTTTGCACTTTGAGAACACCATGTACCTTTTAATGGACTTAAAGTAAAATGTTTTTCCTCTTTGTAAAAATATATACTTCTTGGTATGAACACACCTTTGCATAATAATGGTTCCCCTCTGCCCCTTATAAAATTGGTCTTATTCCTATGGCTGATAAAAAGAGATTACAGATTTTACTACTGTATGTAGAATACATTCTAATTCCTGTTTTTGCAGAATATTTACTTCATAGTTTATGTAGTTAAAACCAATACTTTGTTGCTTTAACTCAGAATACTCTTCTACTAACCACTTTTTATATATACATGGGGGAGGGGATGAATGTGGATGTCTACACACACACCCACATACCCATATACTCTAAAAAGTTCTTTCTTAACCATCATACAAAGTCCATCCATTCATAAGCACCCCCAGCAATCTAAAATTCCAGTTTATGAAAAATAAAGTGTCCGTTTTCCACCTAATTTTGGAAACTATCTATAGCTAGAGGTACTTCATGCAATCTTTACTATTTCTTCATAAACTTTGATCTATAACATACAAAGGTAAAAATATATTTTTAAGAGAAATAGATGACCAGATAATATATCTTAAATGCAAAATGAATTTTACTTGATATTTGTTACTATACATTCAGGTTATGCACAATCAAATATGTGATAAACCATGTAAAACTATCATATAATAACTAAAATTCTAAATACTAATAGGTAGATTTTTTTTGCCTCTTTCTCCTTTAGCAATTAGCTGAGTCAGTAAAAGTCTTTGCACCTCAGGCCATGTTGAAACCAGATGTCTTTACAGAGCTTTTTAATATTTGATCAGTTTCTCTGTTCAATATTTTAATTTTAATTTGACACCAACTCCAATGTGCATGTTTTCCCAAATTATCAAGTAATCAAATCAGTTCTGATACTGTCTACTTGGAGAAAGTATCAGATCCCAGAAGTAAAGGGTTCAATCCTACAAGACTGAGTCTATAAGAGATACATTACTTAGTGAAGAGTAGATTTGTTAAATTGATTTGGGAAAAAAAAGACTGTGGACATACCACATCATTTGACAATGAACAGAGAATTTTTACATGTACCACAACAGAAATAAATTTCAACAAAAAACTTGCAGTGAGTATCCCCTGAGTTTCTTTTTCAGTGTTCTGAAGGCATCTTAGTTTGATTTGAGAGAGCTTCCAAATTGTTCCTATGCCTTCAGTCCTTTACAGATTGTTCTCCCCATGTCCATGTTCCATATGGCAGCCATAAATTTAGTTGTGTTACTCTCCCGCTTGAAATGTTTGCTTGTTTTTCAGCTGTTTATAGATGAAGCCAGACTCTTCTCTAATTCCCCCCAACCTCCATATGTTTATCTTTGCTCTAGCATTGCCAAACTAATTTTGAATTCCACAGTGGTAGCTGGCTCACAAACATCTCAGCTGCTGTTCCTTTCCTATATGACTTCCCTACTTCCCAAACAAGTGTCTCCTGCACTTGCCATATAACTCACTAGCACTGGAACACTTAGAGCTTGCTTCTGCTTTTTCACTACACTTTTCCCTTCCACCCTCTGTCTGCCTCAAAGACTGACCTTCCAGGCTGAGTTAAAATTTCTTTCCCTTCTGTACTTTAGCCCTGAACCAACCCTAGTTGTTTGTTTAGCTTCTTTTCCCCATTAGACCACCTTTTTTTCTAGTTTGAAATTTTATTTTTCTTAATTCTAATGGTATAAACTTCTCCATAGATATTAAACTCAACAAAGTCTTAAAGTTGAGTAAGATCTTAGTCTGCCGGGATCCCTGGGTGGCTCAGGGGTTCAGCGCCTGCCTCCTGCAGATTACACATTGCACCTCCTTCTCCAGTCCCTGGTTAAGTGACCATGTGTTCATTTGGGCATATTGTACTAAATGTACCTGGTGGAGGCAGCCCAGGTGGCCCAGCGGTTTAGCACCGCCTTCGGCCCAGGGCCTGATCCTGGAGTCCCGGAATCGAGTCCCACGTCCGGCTCCCAGCATGGAGCCTGCTTCTCCCTTTGCCTGTGTCTCTGCCTCTCTCTCTCTCTCTCTCTCTCTCTCTCTATCATGAATAAATAAATGAATAAATAAATAAATAAATAAATAATAAATAAAATCTTTAAAAAAAAATCTTTGCCTGCCAATGACAATAAAAGGGTTTTAAATAGTTTAGCTCCAATCTTTTCTCTCCCAATTTAAATAATATTATAGAGATATTGATAGTTCTACATCTATATGGGAAATTAACATATGATAAAGATAGCAATGAAACAAATTATGCATCACTGAGAAATGTTTACCAAACGAAATAAAACTGATGAGAAAGAAAGAAAACAGCAGCCATTGACATTCCAGAGCCAGGTCTTGATGTTGGTAAGAGCTGGCCTTTCACTCAGGGCTCGGTGTTGATGTTATGTTGAAAATAAACAATTTAACAGAATACCAATGTCAGGAAAGGTCATTCTGTGACCATAATGAGTTAAGACAAAAGGGAGATCATGCCATAATAATGTGTGAATGTCATCAGCTAGACCTCAAGACCTGACCTTTAATGCTCACCTGCTTGTATCCAGTGACCTTTGTCCCACATCTTTCCGTAAGCTCTTCTTTCTAGCTTATCTCTTAACTCAGGCAAAAGACCTGAAGGGCACGTAGCATTCCGTGATGGAAAGCGTAACTACCCCTCAAGCAATAACAACTGCCCAAAGAGTTCTGGCCAGCCAGACCAACCCCTGACTCCTGCCTGTGCAGATGGACCATAGTGACCCATGGAGTAACCAACAGTTTTACCTCATTATACTACTAAATTTTCCACCAAAGGAGGAGCGCAAGCCTTATTTACATATCATAAAAGGTATGTATGTATAGGCAAGTTTCCTTAAGGCACATGTGCCACCTTATGCCTGCCTCTGCATATGATGACAAAACTCCCCTATCTAAATATTCATCCTAGCCCTAAATCAAAGGAACCTAATCACCCTTGCTCAAAGAGTCACAGCTTTGGAAGTTATTACCCATGATCAAAGTTTTGTTTGTGTGACAACTCACCTGGTGTAGATTTTATCTGCAACTCACCAAGAAGCAAACTCACATTAGTTTGGTTACATGAACATAGACAATAATGTGGACATTTTTAAAACCATAAAAATTACTGACTTTCTTCCTTTCCTGGTTAAAATGAAAATTTCTGACTTTCTTCCTTTCCTGGTTAAAATGAGTGATCTCTGTTTTGTTTGGTTTGCAAATTATGGTTTCAGCCTTGCTTCATTCTTCATACGTTGTAGTTAGATTTGGTATAATACCAAATCATAGTATTATCACAGCTTCCTAACAGCACATAATCCAGAGCAAAGACTCAATCCAATTGCACCTTCTCTGAAATTACCTAAAAGATGTCTAAATTTTATAAGTCCTTTCTAATACCTTTTTACTGAGATGCCCCACTATTTTCCATAGTGAGCTGTCACAGATTTCAGCAACCTAATATTACATAAACAAAATGAAATCATTTCTGCTACACTGATTGGTTTTTCTAATATTTTCTTCTTTTTCTTTCTTAGAATGCCTATCACTCCTTTCCTCGTTTCTTGCATATTATCATTTTTCCACTAGTATTTAACATATTTACCATAGTTATTTTGAATTCCTTTTTTGATAACTTCAACATTCGGTCATGTTTGAGTCTGGTTCTGATTCTTGCTTTGCTTCTTCAGACTGTGTGTTTAATTGACTTTGTCATGCCTTGTAGTTCTTTATTGTGTTTTAAAAACAAAATTCAACTGAGTAAATATGAAGATCTAATTGAGTTTATTCAACGATTCATGAATTGGGCTGCATCCCATCTAGAAAATAGAAAGAAGCTCTGAAGAGCTGCGCAAATGGGAGGTTTGTATAGAAAGAAAGGTTGAGACAAAGAAAGTATTATTTCAGGGAAGTCATCTCCCTTTGGGGAAAGACTGGGGTCTAGCAGGCAGATTACCTCACTAGTGCTGTCCTCATTGACTGGTTAAAGGTCACATTCCTGGAGAAACTGAAACTGCAATTAGGTTAGGTATTAAGTCTTGGTTTGCTGGCATGGGGCTTAGCACAAGTGACTTCATTTGGGAACTATTTTTTCTTTTTGTAACCATGGAATAGGATAAAAGTAACTGAGGTAAATAGGTCTTTGTGCGAAGTTTTATGTAACTCTATCTAGTAGTTGGGTTGTATTTAATGTTTGCTATAGGCATGTGGGTAGTTTTCTTTTTGTTTTCCCCCTCCTCTATTGACTTTAGGCTAAGTAGTCCTCCTCAGAGAGAGTGTGTGTTTTACAACTCTTTCAAATGAAGCCTTATTGGTGTGGTGGTAATGTGTGGTAACTGGAAGCATTTAATATTCCTATGATTAAATATCCCTAGGCTTTGATCTTCACTAATGTTCCTTAGCTTCCCCTCTTTCCACGCCCTTAAGGTGAGACAAGAAGGCTGGAGGGGAGAAATGTCATTTCTGCTGGTGGAATAAGGCTCTAATAGTCTTTCCCTGGAAAATAGGCCTTTGTTATGGATACCCCTGCAGACATATTTAACAAAGTTCATCTTCACCTCCCTGTGTGGAGCCACCAGAGTATCTTTTTTTTTTTTTACTATTCCCTGTGAGAACATGGTGGGATTCTTGGAGGTAAAACCCGTTAAATTGTAGAAGGCTTTGGAAGACTGTGGATGCCAGGAGTTTCTCACTCTCATGTTAGTCTTCATTTAGCCTCCAGCAAGTCATTAAAATTGCCATTTATGTTTTCCTACCAGTTTATGGTTCCAGTAGCTTTTGCTCCAGGTGAGCAGATCTTGATTCTCTAGATTTGCCTATTTCCCCAGATTTTGAGATGGCTATTTGCCCTGTATCTCCAGTTCTCTGGTGAGTCAAAAAAAGTCATTGCTTTTTGGTTTGTTCAGCTTTCTTTTGTTCTAAGGACAAGAATGACAACTTTGAAGCTTTTTACACATTAGAGCTAAAACTGGAAGTCACATTTGAATACATTTTAAGCATCCATTTCTCTCTGTCAAATCATCCTTTTTTAGAGCCTTTTCTGTCTTCTTCAGTCAATTTTAAATAATCAAAATAGGTAACTGAAATGAACTCTGTGCAAATACTTAAGTGAGAAATAAAAAACTTTTTCTTTCTTTTCTTCAGAAAATGAATAAAATATTCCAAATTAGGAGTAAAAACATAGTTTGGATTTCTTTCTGAATTATAAATAGATACAAGCAAAAAAAATATTTGTCTTTCCATAGTTCTAATGAACTACTTTGTATTTGTAAATTTAATGTCAATAAATAACAGTTGCCTTTACTGTATTAATTCATGGGCATAAGGTAAGTAGCAGAGAATGTGCTTATTTGCCGAAGAATGTTTTCTTGTTAATGTGACTAATGCCTGGAGTATCTGAGGTACCTCAGAAACTATAGAATTAAAAAAAAAAAGAAGAAAAAAAAGGAGAAGAATCCTTTTCAATTTTAAAATTTTGAGACTTTCTATCAAACCTTTTAAATGTTTAGATAGATTAAGTAGATAAATATTTCTGAATATTTGAAAATCAAAATTAGGACCCAAAAATAGTGATCATAATCACAATAAATGTGTTTTTATCATTAAACTATGGAAAAGTAAATAAGTTAAAATTTTATTTTTCTATATTTTGCCAAAATCAATTTCAAGCAATTGAAATTTGATTCAACTATAAATCAGTGGTTCATAGTATTTACAAGTATGAAGACCTACTTAAAATAATAAAAGCACTTATGAAAAAAACAAATAAAATAATGAAATAATAAAAGCATTTGTGGACACCTCAGAATTATGGTTTTAGTAACCAGTATCTAGGACAATATAAAACAAAAATTTTCTATGAATTCAATAACCCTTCTATAGGATTTTGTTTTTTATTAACCCACAACAACAAATACATATATTAAAAATAACATCACATAAAAGAGCTTTATTTTTCCTCTCAGTCTACAAGCACAGTGGGGGATAGTACTATAATTGTTGATAATAACAGTTTTTCTTTTCACTTAAATAGTTTATTATATTTTCCTGTGTTAGCAAATTATTTAAACTTCCTTGTAAGTGCTTAATGCTTATTCTACTTATAAGGCCTTGTATACCTCAATAGCTATTCAGAATCATTTATTTAAAAAAATGTTTTTAAGCTTCTACTATATGGTGGGCATAGGTGCAGAAAATGGAGCAGTAAATTTAGAGGTAATAATTCCTGTACTCACAGCTTACATTCTAATCAGATAACAGAAATAATATAAAGAATTAATACCAAAAAAAAAAAAAAAGGAAAAAGAAAACCATTAACTAAGTACTAGGATATAGAAATATTGGAAAGGAGTGTAACTTTCTAGATAGGCTGGTCAAGAAGGACCTTATTAGAGGGGCACCTGGGTGGCTCAGTGGTTGAGCTTCTGCCTTTGGTTCAGGTTGTGATCCCGGGGTCCTAAGATGGAGTTCCACATCGGGCTTCCCACAGGGAGCCTGCTTCTCCCTCTGCCTGTGTCTCTGCCTCTCTCTGTGTGTCTCATGAATAAATGAAAATAAAATCTTAGAAAAAGAAGGAAAGAGAAAGAAAGAAAGAAGAAAGAGAAAAAGAAAGAAAAAGAACGAAGAAAGAAAGAAGAAGAAAGAGAAAGAAAGAAGAAAGAAAGAAGAAAGAAAGAAAGAAAGAAAAAGAAAGCACAAAGAAAGAAAGAAAGAAAGAGAAAGAAAGAAAGAAAGAAAGAAAGAAAGAAAGAAAGAAAGAAAGAAAGAAAAAGAAAAAAGACCTTATTAGGGACTAACATCTGAGTATAGTCCCAAGGGGAGATGGGAGATAAGTCATGCAGCTCCTAGGCAGGGGAAAAGAGTTCAAAATTCCTGAGACAGAAAAGTTCCTGGAAGTCCTGGGACTGATCACATAACTCTGTGGCTGGATTGGAGGAAAAAAGAGGAAACAGCAGAATAAAAGATCTGAGTGGAGAGAGGAACACAGAACTTCTAGAATAGTGCTAATATTTAGCGTGTGGACTCCAGCCTATCCTGGTCCAGGAACAATTTGTCACTAGTCACAAGGAAACAGATACAAGAAATTAAGAAACTTTTATAACAATTTGATCGAGTACCATAATAGCGTTTTTTCAATTTGATAGAGTACCATAATAGCATTTTGTCTATTAAAATTAATATTAAAATATGATATATCCTAGTGTTCTTCACTTTTCTAATACCTCATTTTTACTAATAATATTTTACAAAATATTACAAAAATATTACAAATAATATTTTACAAAATTATTGGGCCATGATAGAGTGGAAATAAAAAATAAATTAAAAAGATTTTCACCACTAATAGTTGAAGAAGTTCAGTCGATTCTAGGGCATTGTGAACATAGTAAAGACACTGGCTTTTATGAGTCAGATGGGAAGAGAATAGCTTTTGTTTAGAAAAATGGAATGAGGGATCCCTGGGTGGCGCACCGGTTTAGCACCTGCCTTTGGCCCAGGGAGTGATCCTCGAGACCCGGGATCGAATCCCACGTCGGGCTCCCGGTGCATGGAGCCTGCTTCTCCCTCTGCCTATGTCTCTGCTTCTCTCTCTCTCTGTGTGACTATCATAAATAAATTAAAAAAAAAAAAAAAAGAAAAATGGAATGACCAGTTCTAGATTTTTAACAGAACGATTATGGTTGCTGGGCTCAAAATAAACTAGAGGTAGAGGCAGAAGTGGAGAAGTAAAAAAAAAAAAAAAAATGCCCAGAGGGTATGAAAAATTGTAAAATTCTAGATATTTTAGATGTATAGTCAACAAGACTTGGTGACAGATTGGAAGGGGTGTACGAAGGAAAGAGAAGAGTAAAGAATAAATCTAGTTTGGGGGCTTAGGAAGAAGTAGAATAGAACTGCCATTAATCAAGATAAAAAAGGCAGGATGATGGTGAGGAGAAACATCACAGGTTTGTTTTTGGTATGTGAAATGTGAGAAACCTACTAAATATTTAAGTAGAATCATCTAAATATGGGGTTTGATTAAGACTCTGGTGTTGAAGACAACTTATATGAGCTTGAGAAATTAATCTGGCAGTCATGAGCATAAAAATGGTAATTAAAGCTATGAGACTTGAACTCACTGAGACAGTGAGTAAAGATGGAAATGGTCAAAGAGATGAGCTCTATGTCATGCCAGTGTTTCTAGACTAACAGAGAGGAAGAACCAATGGAGGAGACTGAAGTAAAGTGGGAGTGGCCAGAGAGGAAGAAGAGAGAATAATTTCACGGAGAGGCAAGTGAAGAAAGTATTTGAAGGAGAACAGGGATTACAGACCTTAAACTCTGTAAGAAAGGAAATGAGAACTGAGTGGGATAAGGGACAATGAAAGGAAGTATAAGTAAATCAAGTGAAGGGTTTCCTAGATTCAGGAATTGTTGGTTTTAGGATACAAAAGGGAGAGAACTGGAGAAATAAAAGATTATAGTCAGGGTTGGAATGCTTGAATTCGAGAGGAAGGAGGATTTGTAGTTAAAGTTTAGGACGAAGTCAGCATATGGTGGTGACCAAGTAAAGTGGCTAAGGTGGGAAAAAAGACCAGATAATTGGAATATAGGTTATTAATGGAGTTGAGATAACAAGGAATAAGAAAAATTATCTACACTAATATTGAGATTACCAATTAGTATGATAGGGTTGATATGGGAAAAAGAAACTATCTTTTAGAGTAGTTATTATAAAATAAAACTCCAGACTAGATTTGCATATCACATATCTAAATATATATGATCTTTTACTTTCTTCCCAGAGGTTTTGAATTTTGTGGTAGTAATTTTGAGGTATGACTCTGAAATTTGCAATTAAAAAAATAATAACTCTGGGTTATGTTGGTGCCTTGACCTCTGCCTTAGACACTCTCAAATATAGAGTGCTAACACACACGACACATTTCATCAGTTAGGATATTTAAAATTTTTTCTTCAAATACCTAGAAAAATATCAGCTTCAACTCATTTGATAACTGCTATAGCAAGCAAGTTTCTTAATATCTTTTCAATTTTTAGATTAACCTTTGTACATGTCAGTTTACATTTTGAATTGATATAATGAATATATAATACCTTCATAAGAATCGTTTTAATAAATGAAACCAATGTTTATAATAAAGTCTCTTTCTCTTAAAACATTTATCTTCGATTTTCTTATGCTGTATAATATTTGAAATATAACAATAAACTTCCAAGAAGTTTTACTTTCAATTGTAATTAGTTTTAACTTTTAACTATGCTTGTTCTTTCATGTTAAATCAAATGTAATGTCAATTTAAACATTTCATCTACTTTTTTTTTGTTTTTACCTCATTTATTAAAAATATAGAATGTCAAGTACTATTCAAGGCAATAAGGAGAATTTTTAAATATAATATTTGAACATAGGTTCTTCATCTGAGAGCTCTATAATTTAATTGAAATGAGAGGTGTAAAAACAAACAGTTGCAGTGTTGGAGTATGTTTCCTAGCTAAGGCATTGGTAAGACCATGGGAGAAACTTCTAACTGCCTAATGATGGCATGAGGGGTTTCCTGGAGGAGACAGTGTTTGATTTAAAAATTAAGACTGAGGAGAAATCAGTGTCCTACATGTGACTAGGTAAGATACATCAGAAGGACCAAAGTGGAATATCACATGCAAAGGTATAATGAAAGTTATACTATTGGGTATGGCATAAAACAAGGGGCTTTATGGTGAGAGCAAGAAAAGAAGCTAGAAAAGTAGATAGTTTTGGAGCACAAAGGTCCATTTGAAGAAACTTAGATTTTTCCTTAGGTTTAATATATTTAATCAAGAAAGGCATATTATTTGATTTTTACATGAGACACGCAACATTTCATTGAAATGTATTCAACACTGTTAGGTTCTATACTGTCAAGTTTTTTCAAAGAGTAATCTAGTTGGGACCATCATGTACCACAGAGAAAACAAACTATGGTCTCATTGACAATAAATTAAAATTATGGTTATTCTTCTAGTTTTTTGTATATGCCGTATTTTCCCTATGACACATTTTTTTAAAGATTGATTGATTGATTGATTGATTGATTGATTTGAAAGAGACAGGGATGGGCAGAGGGAGAGGAAGAGAGAATCTTAAGCAGATTCCACACTGAGAGTGGAGGCAACTCGGCAGTGTGGGAGGGGAGAAATACTTAATCTAGTGACCCTGAGATCATTACCCTAGGATCACAACCCGAACTAAAACCAAGAGTCAGATGCTCAACCAATTGCATCACTCAGGTGCCCCTCTATGACACATTTCTTGCCACAGTTTTCAAAGTCTCACACCAATACATCAGATTAGGATAGCCTAAAGGTGACAAATGCTAACAAAGGGCATGAAAAAGTGATAGGACAAAATTCAATAAGAAAGAAAAGTCTAGTTTTTAATTCTCATTACAATATTCAGAAGCCAGAGGGCAACATTCTGAATCCTGGAATATAGGACACTGGTCACTGTGATTTTCAAATCTTCACTAAATTTTTATGTTCATTAAATCATATATATACAAATTGTTTAGTTTCATTAAATCATCTATATGTATATAGATGATTTATGTATATATATGATTTACATATATATGTAATATTAATAAGTGTCAAATCTTTAGCATGCTAGCTGTAAGAATTACTTCCAAATCTGTATCGACAAAATAGAAACTGTTATCATTTACTTTGTAAGTAGTAATTAGTGTAACTCGTTAAATTAATCCTAAAATATGAAGTGATGTTTAAATATTTCTAAGGAGCTAATCTTCCTAGGGAAGCTAATATCATATTTAAAACCCACAGTAACACTAATACAGCACTACTATAAGCCTGTAATAAGAAAAGAGAAAAAAAAAATCTCATTGAGGGAAATGTACTTATGGGTAATCAATAATTTGATCCAATACAAAAAAATCATCTTTGGATTACACTTATTCAATGAAAGGGAACAAGTAAAACAATTTAATTTGGCTTTCTAACTGTAACACTCTTTCCTAGTCCATAAGTTCGTGTAGTGTGTGAGCTTATATGTGAGGATCCTTTCAGGTTGAAAGAAACAGATATTATTAGTGGGACTGATGTTGATACTGGCTCATGTTGGTATTATCTGGAAAGTGGAATTATCTCAGGAAAGAAACTATCAGAACTCATGAAGTGACCATTCAGTATTGATACTACATCCCTCACATTACTGTAAATGACTTTCTTCTTTTCTCTCCCACCCACTGTACTCTCCTCTACCTTAATACCTCTCTGTAATTCCTATGGATTCTTCTTACATCTGTCCTCTACCTCCTAATACATGCTGTCAAGCCTTATTTTAATATATTTCCCAGTTTCCAATCGATCCGCTATTATTTCTATGTCCTTCATGCAAATCTGTGTGACTTACTTAGTCACAATTCAAAATAATATATGCAACATGCCAGATTTCTAATATGCCTTTACCAGCAGTGGAAAATACAAGCAACTCATTTTATTTTTCCATCACTGATTCCTGTTATAATCAGCTGCAGCTCAGTCAGCAAGTCCATGTTAAACAAACAAACAAACAAAACAAACAAACTATTCTGTCCAGTAGTGGGCCACTGGAAACATCAGATAAATTTAAAATGAACCCTCTGTTTACTACTTGGACTCAGCAATTTCTAGGAGCCAGTGTGTTCAATTTGTTCATTTATTTTTGCAGATTCAACCTAGATTTGTATGTTTGTTTTTATGAATTCAATATTATACCATCATGTATTCTTAAAAGCATGACTTTTAACAAATACATAATAGTTGCATAGCACATGTTTTATTTATCTTTAGAGTACTGCTGGGAGCTCAAGTGATTTACACATATTTGCTCTAAAAATTGCTTTAGAGTTGATCCTTAATTATTTTTGTCCATTTCACTATGACCACCACACTTGTTTAATTTCCCTACTCTTGCAGTGATGAATCACTCATCCCTGGTTCTATTCATTTTCAGAGACCTGATGTCATTCTGATCACTGGAGTTCAACTGACATCTGTCAAAAATAAACAAAGCCAGACACTAGTTAAAGTGGTATGGACAGATTTTAATCAATACTAAACTATTGCAATAGAGAAAGAAACCCACGAAGAGCCGAACTCAATTTTCTATTTGCAGGAAGGTGTTTGAGTCAAAAGCAAAATGAAGGAATAAGGAAGAGTGTGCGCAGCAGCTCCATAGAGTCAGGGAAGTGAAAATTTACAAAAATCAAGAAGGGAGGTTGAGCCATGTAAAACTCTGGGTTTGCTAACCGGTGCTTGTTAAAGTTAGGCTCTTACTATCCCACAGAAGATGAGAAATAGGAGCCTTATCTTCAGATGTTGGCTGGAAGGAACAGTAAATTCCTTTGGCAGTACTGAGTTTTCTGTCAGGCATTTTAAGGGTTGCTAGAGATAATCCTAGGTATGGGGACCTTGAGCTTTTAGAAACCATGCTAGAGTTTGTTCAAGTCTTTATAGATCAAGGTTAAGTCTAGTCAAGAAGAGTGCTCAAGGGAGCCTGGCTAGAGTTTGGTAAAAAAGAGAATCTTTGTTAGTTCTTTCCAACATAATGTTTTGTCCTTTTCTGCTTAAACAAAGTTGAGATAATTATTGATATCACAGTGGAAAGAATCGAAATAAAAAGTTAATATTTGCCTTGTACAACAGTGGTTTTCCATATACTTGATTATTTACTTGGAATAATTTTCTAAAAAGTAGAATAAACATATTTTAAAACATATTTTTAAAAGTCAGTCTCGGGATCCCTGGGTGGCACAGCGGTTTGGGGCCTGCCTTTGGCCCAGGGCGCGATCCTGGAGACCCAGGATCGAATCCCACATCGGGCTCCCGGTGCATGGAGCCTGCTTCTCCCTCTGCCTGTGTCTCTGCCTCTCTCTCTCTCTGTATCTGTCATAAATAAATAAAATATTAAAAAAAAAGTCAGTCTCGTGTAATATGTTGCTACATTTCTTCCCAATTAGCATTTCTATAAGCTATTGATAATCATAACCTAATTGATATGATCACAAAAATAAAAGTTCTAATCAGTTAATTTGGGGGTTTTAAGGGTGTACCGTTGCTATAATCATGACCATAATTTGTATTTTTTTTTCTTTTTGGTTAATTAACTTGCAAAATATTTCATTTTTTCTCCGATAAGCTGTTTATATTATTCAACCATGTTTCTAGTTAAGGACATTGTTTTATATGGGTAAAGACTTTATATTTCTATTTTGGATTTTTATTATTCAACTGTGTGATTTTAAATATTATAAGCCTTTTAATAAACTCTCATTATGAATAATTTGAAACATGAAACATCAGGTGTTGTGTGGAAGTGTTGTATACCTAAAATGAGTATTACATTGTATGTGAACTAAGTGGAATTTCAGTAAAAACCTAAAAAAACAAGATAACTATTTTAAAATATAACTACAATGTCATTATCACACTTAAATTATTAAAAATAACTAAACTAATCAAACACTACCTACTGTTCAATTTTCAACAATTCAAAAATGTCACAGTTTTGTATGTTAATTTTTGAAACAGAACTCAAATAAGATGTCCATATTTTGAGTAGTTGATACATATTTTAAGTCTTTTTCAACTGTAGTTTCCCTCTCTTTCTTTTAAAGTTTCTTTCTCTTAAATACATACACACACAACCACACAGAAATTGCTCAAAATTAAGTTATTTTCCTATAAAGCCTTGCTACTCAAAATATTTTCCAAGGACCCGCAACACAGAAAACTTTAATCAAATGAACAAACTTAGAGCTTATTAGAAATGTAGAATTTGGGGCTCCACCTGAACCACTGAACCAGAATCTGCATAAAAAAACAAACAGGTAACTTTTATACATATTAAACACTGCTTTTGATATTTCAGTCTACATTTCACTAGTAGGTTGTTGGATCTAATGGCTTTACATGACACACAGTATGCGTATGTATGTGGAATAAATGTATAGTTCATGGGTCACACCTTTTCCTCTTCCATCTTCTCTCTCTTGTAGTAATGATAATTCCTATGTAGATCAATTAGTTCATTAGGGGTTGTGAAATGGAAAAATAATTCTCGCATTTACCTTCTGCACTGACTAGTTGGGATAATCTTCCTAAGAAGAAATTGCATCTCATATATCCTTAGGTTACTCTGTTACATATTTTGTTCATAAAAGGCAAGATACATACTCGATTATTTTATTTACCAATTTTGAAAATAATGTTATTACCCTATCATTCACCAATAAGAGTCAGTTAGGTGTTTTTATTTCTTTGTTTTACTGGGGAGGATGTTAACACTTCACATGTAGCAAAAATTATTGCTCCTATGTAGAGACTATTCCATTGCTGTTATGCTTTTCAAACTGCCCCAAGTAGAAATCACCTATTTTAACTATATATTACTTAGATATCCATGTTCCACATTTATATTTTTTAAAGTTAAAACTGGAATTGAAAATAATATATATGATACTGGGAACATGAAGAGAGTATAGGAAAAGCTTAGTTCCTAACACATCCAAAACCCGAGTCTGGGTGGAAAGTTTGATTTTGGCCAGTGGCAACCCAATGGCAGAACAAGAACTTTGGGCTTAATCTAAATCTCTCTCTCCTTTTTTTTAAGATTTTATTTATTTATTAATGAGAGACACAAAGAGAGAGAGGCAGAGACATAAGCAGAGGGAAGAGCAGGCTCCCCACTAGGAGCCCAATGTGGACTTGATCCCAGGACCCCAGTATCATGACCTGAGCCGAAAGCAGATGCTCAACCACTGAGCCACCCAGGTGCCACTAAATCTTTATTTTTTAATTAGTGAACTTTATCACTTTATTTTTATAGTATTTAAACTCATGTCATTTTAAAAATGCCTTTCAATTTTTATTATTTTCCTTCTTTTCTTTCTAGCGGTTTTTGCCATATGCATCATGTTTTGTTGTTTAAGTACTTTTTATAAATTTTTAATAAAATAATACAACTTTCTGGGAGGCATTAAAATTACTCCTTTTTTTCATCTTTTCAAATATCAAATGTACTTTACTGCCCTTAGTGTACCTTTGATGTTCGTGTTAAATATTCAGTATTATTGAAGCTTTATTTTCCATCTGGTGAATTTATATTTTCAAAACAAATAGTTTCAGAAAATATATTATACTTTGCTATTATAGTTTATCCAGCAAAGAAAGCATTTCATACAATATATAAACTATATATAAATAATACTTCATAGGCTAAACAATTCTTTAGTTTAAAAGAAATATCATAATGCATTTGCATAAATGAACATAAATATATACCTAATATATACTGGGAACATGATATTTTCATGTTATTTCATGATATTTCATGATATTTTCATATCATATGAAAATTTTCATATCATATTTTCAGAGAGAAACTGACAATAAATGTATGACTCTGATTTTTCATTTGAATTCTATAAGTTGAACACTACTTCAGAATATTCTTTTAAAGTAAATGAAAAGCCTGCACTGTATAAATATTTAAATTCAAGAACTGGGCCATTTCTACATCTGTTTTTATTGGTCAATTTTTCCTTCTTTTTCTTGTCTATTTATATACTTGGTAATCTTATTGGAAGACGTTTTGTATTAAAATAAAAATGGTGGGCTGTCAGATAATGGGATTTTCTTCCAGAGAGGGATACTCTTAATTTCTGATTGGTGGATTAAGGGGTGGTGGTGGTGCTGCTGGTATATTACTTTGATTCAATCAGGAATGGCTTGACTTGAGGTTGGGCTGTCAGTTTTATTAATTATAAACTCAATTAATGAAACTATTTTCTCAATATAACAAACATTCTTCATGAAAATAGCATTCTTTAAGGGAATGGTTTTTGCTGAGTTTTTTGCTGTCCAAGATAATATTGATATGTTTCTTTCAAGAGCAAAAATTTGGTAGGTTTGCCAACAGACCCCTTATAAGACTGGCAGGGTTCTAACCTAAGCTCAGGGTTTCTCCCTCATGACACAAACTCCCGAGGACCTGATTTTACACTCCCCCCATGGGCCTCGAGGAGACCCAAGCACCAATGCAAACATGTTGCCTGCAGGGCTGTGAGTAATAAAGTCCTTTGCTTCTGACTGAGGAGTCTCGTGTGTGTGAGAAACAGGAGCAGGCTAACTTGTGAGGTAAAATCTTATACCCTTCACATTTCTTACATTCCTAACTGTAAGTCTTCATAGGTCCCAAGTGAGAATTTGGCATATTTGGTAGAGGCCTTTCTCCAGATCTCTATTTTTTTATTTTCTTAGCAGCAAGACTGAAGAAAATTTTGTTCTGCTTTTCATTGACTTTCTGTTTATCTTCTTAACCTCTGGCCTTCAGCATCTTAAGAAATCAGCTAATGATTTGAGGGGTAAATCCCACTGAGAAAAAAAGGTTCCTCTCTTCTCTCTGGGTCTTATGCTCTCCAGTCCTATTACCTGAAAATCTCAAAAATCCAATTTTTGTTATCCTATCATTATGAACTTTAAGTCATCTTGGCTTATCTATCTTTAAAGTGTAATCTTCTACCTGAGTTTTCTGACTTGTACCTTGCTCAAAATTAAGCACAATCCCTGAGGAAAGAAGCTTCTCCTAGGATGTTGGTTTACATCTCTGCGTTTTCTTCTCTCCAATCTCTAGGCTCCTTCAAGTCCTGGTTGCCTCAGTAGTTATGAGATGTCTTCAAAACAAGAGTTTTTTTCTTTTTCTTTTTTTCTCTGTTTTGGTCTCCTTTCTTTTCTCTCTCCTTTGCTCCTGACACCTCCCCTTTCCTCTCTTTCTTCCTTATGGCTTTTCTAGTCATCCCCAGGAATTTTGAGCTGCCACAGCTTCTCCATTAGGGCCAGCTGGCTAGTTGCACAACACTGATAGAGCTTAGATACAATTTAATCAAAAAACTGTAAAGAATGAGCATTTGAGGTACTTTGGTCAGTGTGCCTCTGAAGAGCTAATTTGCTATGTCAATAGTGTAGGCAGACTTCAATATCAACGGGCTGCTTCTATGACATGAATACTTTCTTAGAAAACATGTGGAGCAGAGTCAACATTTTATAGACTGTAACAGTGCAAATAGAAACTTTACAAAATTCTACTCAGCTAATCAGCCCCCTTGCTGATATTACAAAAATATGATCTTGCCAATTCAAGGCAATCAATCATTTCAACTACAGACTTGGATTTAGGAAATGATGGAAGGCTTAAAAGCAGCTTTCTCCCATTAGGTGTTCTCTCTGTGTTCCCTAGCTTTCATATGTACTGCGGATTCTTCCTCATTTGGTGTCCACTACAGGGACATAATGTGCTAATGATTATAATGATTACCATAGCTCTTCCTTTAGCATAGGCAATACACAAAGATGAAATCTGGAGACTTGACAGGTCATTCCTGCTGACTGCGCTTTCACCTCCACCTCCTAGTATCACTGCAAATCTTTGAATCAGTCTTTTCATTGATCAATTCCCACTTTGCTGTTTTATTTTCTGTTCTCAGATCGAGGGGTTCCTTGCCATTTGCTACTACAGCTCCTTGGTAAACACCCAGTTCTCAATTCTGAGCAGTCTTTTATGCCCCATTTGGGCATGTCTCTTCTCTCCCCCGTGGGGGCTGAGGAAACATTTGGAAATATGAGGCGAAGCTGGGTATATGATTTCCTCTCTCTACCTATATTATTGGGGTAATCTTATCTGGGATGGGTAATCTGAAATTGCTTCCTGCCAGAAACTCATATTGGTAATGGGGAATAAATCCCTGTATGATTTCAGAATAATCTGGAGGTTTTTATCAATTGTCTTTGGTTTGTTTTCTAAAAAGAGGTCAGGGACTTATATTTGTTCTCTTCTCCCAATCATATTATATCTCAGAATAAGTTCTTGCTCTGTTGTTGTAGGGTGGAAAAATCGTTTATGCCATCACATTCTTTATGCTACGCTATGTCGTATGATATCAAGTTTGTGCTTCAATGCCCTCAAGCTTTGATTTGGATATGCAAGGCTAAATTTTTGATTTCAGATAACTTTTCTCTCTCATTGTGCTGTGTTCTAAACATAAAAGTGCTTCTTTTTTTTTTTTAAAGATTTTATTTATTTATTCATGATAGTCACACAGAGAGAGACAGAGAGGCAGAGACACAGGCAGAGGGAGAAGCAGGCTCCATGCACCGGGAGCCCGATGTGGGATTCGATCCCGGGTCTCCAGGATCAGCCCCGGGCCAAAGGCAGGCGCCAAACCGCTGCGCCACCCAGGGATCCCCATAAAAGTGCTTCTGATTGTAACCTATGATCACCATTATGAGTTTAAAAAATAACTTCAATATTCAATTAACTGCTTTCTTTTGGACCCTATCTGCCCTCTTCTAAAGTAACAAATGCTATTCTGACCTGGTGGCGAGCTGTAGTATGCCAAAATTTATGTTCCACAGGGGGGCCAAGAGGAAAACACCATCCATAAAGTCCAGCAGAACTGCGCTGGTGAGATAGACGATACCATTGTTAGGAAGCTCTCTGTAAGTCATGGCTCATGGTAGATAAGGCCATGAATATCAGTGGGGTTGGAGAGACTCCATATTCGTAGGAGCCAAGGGCTAATGCTGAACCATCAGAATTCAGGAGATCATAATTACTATAACCAAATGTACAGCTAAGGGAGTGATCAAGAGTAAGCTGTGGAGCTGGTTAATAGGACATCGTGTCTCAGAGGCAAAAGAGTAGTGCAGGCAAGAGAATTCTGGAAAAGTGGTGGAGTAGGACCCACCGAGAATGTCTCTCCGCCTAGACAACACTTGCAGGGGCAAAACTGTTGGGCATAACTCTTTTGGATCTCTGAAGTTTATCAAAGGCCTGCAACTCCCAGGGGAAGCCTTGGACAGTAAATTGTGATTGATTTCAGTCAATTCAGGTCTTAGTTCCACAACAACTACCCATCCCCCAATACCCAGTCCCTAGTAGGCAGCCGGGCACACTGCCTACAAGGAGCCAAAGTGGGCAATAAGCATCCTGTCCTCCAAAAGTTGAAAATGTGTGCTCAGATTGCTAATTGCTATTTCTGACCAGAGAGGCAGACACAGAAGCAGACAATCAGAGTCCTGAATCTAGTAAATCTGCTGTAAATTGGCCAGTGTCCTCACTAAACTTCAGTTCATCAGTAGGTTGACTAAAAACATGGACACACACAGTGGCTATTTCTCCAACCTGTGACATACATATGGAATTGATGTACTTGAATGTTATTACATTCGCATTAGGTCCCTGATCTAATGTGGGATATACCTAACATAGTGGGGAAGACCCAGTAGAAGTCTCTAAAAAGCACATGCTCATGCCTCTCTCTTGCTCTGTCTCTCTCTGTCTCTGTCTCTCTTCTCTCTGTCTCTCTGTCTCACACAGACACACACACACACACGGAGCTAAGATAATAAAACAGAAGCAGTACTGTTTTTAGGGGAGATAATAATAATAATAATAATAATAATAATAATAATGGCTTAAATAATGAAGAAGTGGTAGTCTCTATTTTTATCTGCATTTAATCTGCCGGAATGGCCTCTGCAGAAATAAGATGTATCCTGTAGAATGACTGTAGATTATGGCAGACCCATTCAAATAGTGATTCCAATATCAACTGGTATCAATGCAACAGTAATGAATAGAGCCGTAAGTGCATATTCCGCGGCCATCAATTTGGCAAATGGATTTTTTCCAATTTCAATTAGAAAAGAGAATCAGAAACATATTCATAGGGGATGGACAGCAATATTGACAGTTTTTCCTGAGAATATGTTAATTCTCTTCCCCCACCATTAAAATGTAGTTTAAAGAGTCTACATCACCTGGACATCCAAGATTGCACTGATATACTGATTGGGCAGGACAAGTAAAAGCTGGTTAGGACACTGGACCTTGAGAAAACACATGTGCTCCAGGAAATGTAAGATAAACCCTATAGTGAGTCAGGAACCTGACAGATCTGTGAAATATTTTGGAGTTTAACCTTCAGGAACAGGACAGGTATTAGATATCAAGATAAAATAAAAGGCAGATTTCTGCATCTGGAAACACAGACTACAAAATATGAAGAAGAGTAACTGATAGGCCTCCTTCTGTTCTGGAAGCATCACATTCAACATCTGGAAGACAAATCTGGCCCAGAAACCGCAGAAGGCTGCCAGCTATAAGGAGGAGCAGAGAGCAAGGGGTTCTGCAGCAAATCCTAATTGCTCTCTTCCCTGCCCCACAAATATTGCTCAAAATATAGATATGATCCCTTGCTTTACACAGTATTCAAAATAAACGTAAGTCTTTCACATCACTTTAAGACCTGGTTCCCATATCTCTCCAGAATTATCTCTTAACTACTCTCACTTCCTATCCTGTACCTGTGAGCAAGCCACACTCACATACTCTTTACCCACGCTCAGCTATTGGTTTTCTCAGTATGACATGCTGCTTGTGAGAGGGTTAGTTCTTTTATTTGCAATTCATTTTAACTGACATTGTTCTCATACCCCAGTCTTCTGAAAAATTCCCTATCTTGTATTCCCAGGTCAAAATCAGGTCACTTCTTTTTTGATAAACTTCTCTAAACTCTCATTCTAACATTTTCCATCTTCCTTCACTCAAAGCTCAATTCAGTTAACTTATGTCCTCCTCTATCTCTCATTAAGAATGCCTGAAGCATTTATCATGTACTATGTTAATTGGTTCTTTTTATATTTTTGTCTCTTTCTCTACATCATAAGATCCCTTAAAGGTAGAGATAATGATATAAAGTGGCTACACTTTATATTTCCAGCACTTCTCATGGTGCTTGCTACCTGGGAGAAACAATATTACTTACTTACTAAATGATTTAATGAATCATAAATTATCCCCTAACGTGTCCTAATATTTTGTGATAAAATTATTTCTTTTAGCCAATTCCCTTCACCTTAACCTCTTTTCAAAACCTACTGTTTTCCTCATCTTAGTTGAAATTGCATGTTACATCAAGGACACCACGCCCTTAGTAGCCCCTCTATGAATGATAACTTTTTAACCACATGCCACAGGATGCTGGCACATTCTGAACGTTTTTCTCATTTTTTCCACTTTTTAGATGATAAGTATTCTAACAGCTGGCATGCCTCTTCTCCTCTAAATCTTAAAGCATATTGCTAAATAACTTCTGCTTCTCTCTGTTGTAGATTTTTACTGATCTTTAAGTTACAACCTCCCACTGAACCAAAAATGAATTTTCCTATAACTGCAACTAAAATGGCAATTCTAGTGTCCATATGAATGACAAATCAAAGAGCTTAACCTCGATTTTCATTGACTCAATTCAAATATCTTTAATTTATATTCCATTTTAGCTATGTCCTCTGATGTCCATTTCTCATAATCCAGGGGTATTCCATATCATAAATATTAATTTAAAGATCAACATCTCTGATTTTAATCCCCTGTCCTTTCAGTACTTTCATATTCCTACTTCCAGTAGCTGTACTCCTTGATCTTATTATGTTCCTGACTTCTTTTTCCTTTCCATTTGAACCTGCCAGCTATATTTGAACCTGGTTTATCAAAATTCCTTTTAGATTCATTAATTTTGAGAGCAGGCCTGAAGACATAATGAATAACTGCATTGGTCAGGAATTCTCATTTGTAATACTGGGTATGTATAATAGAGGATTTAAACCAAAGCAGGAATTTATTTAATTATCTGTAGGTAGCTCATGAAGGACTAGAAATGGAGAGGCAGGTTCCATGGGATATGCATTCATGACTACAGCCAATATTATCCCACAAGCATGCTCACTGATGACGCCTTTGGTAGCATTAATAACTACCACATGAATTGGCATGCACCACAAACAAAGCTTAAATGTGCACTAAATAACAAATAAGTACATTTTTGTCCTTATGTGCTATAATTTGATTTTTTTTTTAATACTTCTGCCACTGCAAGAGTTTTTCTACTGTTTCCTAGTCAATTTTGTTATCAAAATCAAAATCCAGGATAGGTATACTCAGTTGTATGGGAATGGGTGACTTGTTCATGCCCATAAAAAAAGTAGTGGGGATATTGAGTAATAACTGTTTTCAGCTTGCACAGTGGGAGCTGGTTTTCATCTCTCATTAAGGCTCATAAATTGGCTCACCCAGTACAATATGTCTAAACAGGCCAGTTGTCAGGTTCAACTTCCATAGCAAAGGAATCTCTTGCGTTCCTCTGGGAAACCATTTTGCTCTTGAGCTTAAAACTTCTCAAGTAGTGAAGGCCCCAAATATGGAGACAAGGCAATTCTTTTACAAGTTGAAAATTTTAAGGAAAACACTCATAGGTAACTTTTCATCTTCTTCACTTTAATTTTTTAGCAGTGAATTTAGTTCATATTTTTGCAACCCAAGTTTAAAGATTTTTGTAAATAATTCTCTAATCTTATTTCTTCCAAGTACTTATCTTTTTAAACCACTTGATTTTAAACCACTTGATACCACCCATGAATTATCACTGACCACCAGTATTAGTTCAGGATATGCTACAATATGCTAAAGACAAAGCAATCTTACTGTCTCGATTACTTAACAAAGCAAATATTTCCTTTTTATTCCCATTATAGGTACACAACTTGGTAGGGTGGAGGGATCAGAAAGGGCTCTGCTCTAAAAATCACTTAAAATTACACTTGATGGAACCTTCACTTTCTTATAGCCGCACCATTTGGAACATGAGTCTTGCTCAGTTTCTAAGCAAGGGAAGAAAAAGCTCAAGGGCAATGCTGACATTCATTACTTTCTCTTATAATCTGTTTAGCCAGATATCATCATATCACATCATCTTAACTCCCTAACTACAAGAGGGTGAGAAAATGTAGAACAGACAAAATGTTTAGAAAGCACCAATCTGTTATAAGATTTATTATCTTAGACAAAGGAAAAAAACCTCTAAAAATTCGGTTGCTGAATGCTTTCTAATTTCTATGATGCTTCAGAAAAAAAACCCACTCACAGGTGAATGTGATAGCAGTTCAAGTTCTACTGGTGCCAGGTTATCTTGAGGAGCCATCTCTTTGGAAGGGTTAACTTTTTTTCTCTTAAGACAACGGGTCATAGGATATTTCTTAGAAGGAAGTGACAACACTGACAAAATAGGCACACAGGGAATGTGAAAACACTTGCTGGTGAGTTTATTTGTGTTACTGTGGCCCCTGGAGGGAATTCCTTGACGTTCCAAAGAACACTGGAGCCCCTAGTGACTTCTCGGAACTGGTTGTTCTGTGAACTATGTTGGAGCAAAGCTCCCACCCTCTGACATAAATAAAACTTACAAAAGAATCTAAGCTATCTGCTTTGTCAGTTTTCTAGGTCTTAATAGCCTCTGGGCCCTTGGGATGCTGCCCTGTTCACTGAAGTCTAGAGACTTTTTTTTTATTGTAGCATATTCTCCCAGCATTGTCACTCTGTAGAAAAGGAGCCAAAAAAAAAAAAAAAAAAAAAAAGAGGCACCGTTTTAAGATACCAGTTGTCTATTAATCAAAATATTTCTTCATGCTTTGGTGAATGGAGTATTTTCAGGACATCCTCAGATGTCTTGGAACCTGGAAATAATTAGGGAGTGAGGGTTTGGGTCCCATATGATAGACCCACACTGACCTGCCTATCTACCTCACTCATTGAATATCTTCCTCAACAGGAACTTCCGGTTATCAGAGAGAACAACACAGAGTCATGGACAGGAGCAGGGACCTGCTGTGGCCTATGTATAAGTTCCAGTTCTGCTGCTTACTTTATCAATTTCCCTACCTTCCTTTTCCCCATCTGTGTAATGAAGGATGCTAATCCTATTTTCCTCATATAGATGTTGTAATAAATAAATGAATTAATCCATGTATAACAATTAAAACTGACCCTGGAATATACAAAAAAAAAAATCAATGAAAATAAAAGTTAATATTCAAATTTGTTTATCAGAAGCCACTATTGAGCCCATGATTTATGCAAACAGCTGAGCAAGAAATTAGGAAGACCTGAAATTGCCCAAGTTAGTTGTTACCCTTCAGACACAAGATGGATTCCCTTACACATACACCTGGAATTTGGTTTGAATGTCAAGACTGAAGATGATGATACACAAGTATGAGGAAGAGATTATGCTTTTGGAGAGTAGAAAAGGCTCCAAAGCAAGTCCACAAATGGCTTGAGGGAGCAGAGTGGCAATTGGTTTGAGGTTTTAGGATTAGACAACTAAGTTGCAATAAGGGTTCCTGTCACATGACTAGGATTTACATGGATTGAACAGTCTGCCAGTCCCAAGGAGGGAGCATCTAGGCTTTCTTTTCTTTTGTTTTCTTTTCTTTTGTTTTCTTTTCTTTTCTTTTGTTTTCTTTTCTTTTCTTTTCTTTTCTTTTTTTCTTTTCTTTTCTTTTCTTTTTTTTTTCTTTTCTTTTTTTCTTTCTTTCTTTCTTTCTTTCTTTCTTTCTTTCTTCTTTCTTTCTTTCTTTTTTTTTTAAAGATTATTTATTTATTCATGAGAGACACAGAAAGGCAGAGACAGGCAGAGGGAGAAGCACGCTCCACGCAGGGAGCCTGATGAGGGACTCGATCCCATGACCTTGGGATCACAACCTGAACCAAAGGCAGAGAGGCTCAACCACTGAGCCACCCAGGTGTTCCACATCTGGGCTTTCTTATCAGTATTCCCACATGTAGGGCAAGAATGAAACTGGGAATAGTAGTAATTGAAACCTGTCAACTGTCAAACATCAAAAACAAAGTCAGACTCTTCATGATATTAGTACAATGAATTTAGGACTTTATGTAAGTACACCAGTATCAATAAATTTTCACCAATATAAATGTTCTCCACAGCTTATTACTATATAAAAAAATAATAGTACCTTTTATTAAGTACCTATTTTGTCTCAGATACTGTGCTCTTAAGAAATTCAATAAAGTGACACATATAACAGACATGGAAAGCAAGGTGT
Organism: Canis lupus dingo; assembly: GCF_003254725.2. Classification (NCBI taxonomy): domain Eukaryota; kingdom Metazoa; phylum Chordata; class Mammalia; order Carnivora; family Canidae; genus Canis; species Canis lupus. The sequence goes on along the minus strand of NC_064276.1, from coordinate 29,664,300 downwards.
TGAGAAATAAAACCATTTGCCTGAACTAATAATACCTAAAAGCGTCAATGACTGAAGATGAATGTGGAACGAAGTGATCTGTCAGATTTCAAAGCCTCTAACCTTGTCTTGTGACATACTGTTTTTCTGAACATGCTACACACTACAAAATCATGAAAGTAAAATCCAGAAAAAAAAATTGGCTAGGACAGCCAAAAATGACTGAGATTAGTAAAGAGAACCAATAGGTAATATTTCTATTTGCATTCAAGTTTGAAAGAAAATAATAATTATTAACTGGGTCACAGTAATAGTAGTGATCACTTGGGTTGACATATTAGGGATTTTACATTTAAATCCTATGTGTTGACTTAGAAATAGCCCTTATCTCCACCAGAAAGAAACCAATGCATACATAAAACAAAATTTCAACATCATATCAATTCTCTTATAGATGGTTATGTTTGAAATATTTAATGTAAGTATCACATACTTATTTAAGAGTGTTACATTTTTTCCTCCAGCAGAGTTATATTTGTCAAGATTCAGCTTTCTGCACTCTATGTAAGAAATTTAATCTAAGGTAAAATATATCAAATAAAAAACCATCCAAATGTATCTTATTTAAAATTAAATGTTCTTTTATTATAGGAAAAAAATCATAACCCCTAAATTGTCAAAATTCCTCTTCTAAAATTGTTTAATATATTATAGCGGCAATGACATGCAACTAATAATAATGAAACTCCATAAAAGGGATCTCTGAATTCATGAATTGCCCAACAGAATCTATCATTTTGATAGGATTCTAGGAACAGTTTCTAAAGTAATTTCACACTATGATGCACAGTTTCTTACCAAGTTTGTAAATTGCCTTATAAGACAATATAATGAAGAAGGAAACATAAACAGCTAAATCATTTATAAAGACTGAGAAGGTATTTCAGTCACTGCTTAACAACATATATGATTGTTGTTTAAATGTGACAAAGATGGAAATAACCCCAACTGTGGGGTCAGCTGATGGTACGAATTATAAACAACATGCTTTCTCTTTCTATTATAAATATTGAAAGTATTATTTTGTATTTTAAAACGTCAAGTACAATTTCACTAAGATTTATCATTTTTTTTTTTTTTGCACGTAGGTCATTATTTGAACTAAGTTTTCACGCCTAAAAAATACATCTAAAATAGTATTGAAAAAAATAAATAAAATAGTATTGATTTAATGTTATCAAAACATGTGATCTTAATCTGTTTTTCATCCTGCTTCAAATTATATTTAACATTTTAAACAAAGAACATACTAATTTATAAGCATTATTCTTTTTTATTTGTTTTATAACAATGAATATTTATATGTCCAATTTAGTTAACTTGTAAACTCTCCAGAAATACTATATTATATAGAATATGAAAATGCACACTGTGATTATTGACATTATTTTGAAAACTTATGAAACATAAGTCTATATGTCTTTTATCATTTGCATATTATGAGGCTTATTATGAGGCATAATTGATAAATTCATAGTCAATTATAAATTGAGGAAATATGTAAATAAGGATTGCAAAACAATTCAAAAAAATACCCTGAAGTAATTTCTTTGCTGGTTTAATAATATAAATTAATCTGAAAGCAAAATTATTGCTGAATAGTTTCTGTTGAGAAGTAAAAGAAGTATTATACTCAAAGAAATTAGAATATATACTCATTTATTTTGATACTAAAACTTTAAGCAGATTAGAACAGATAATTATAAGAGTAAATGATTAACTTCAGTCACAATCATTGATTTAATATGTAGAATTTTTAAGCTTTTACTCAAGCCATTTGGCTTAGAGCAGATTTGATATAGTAATTATACATTTAAAAAATAATGTCTAACATACCAAGAGATTTGAGAAATTAAATAATTGTATCTGTAACTTCTTAAAAAAAAGAGAGAGAAAACACAAGCTAAACTTAATGAGGGAGTATTCTAAGCTACAAAAATACCTAGCTAAATTTAGGTTATAAGACATTTATTTCTACCTTAATTCAGTTCAAAATTTTTTTTTTATTAGTTATAAGTGGTAAGTAAAAATGTAGGAAAAAGTTAAAATGTGGTGAGAAAATAAGGATTCTAACTCTTATCCTATGCTACCAAAGGGTTCTAATTCTTTTGCTACACTACCAAGAAGGCAACTTATCTGGTTTTTCTGAACCTCATGTTTCCAACTTGTAAACTTGGTTTATTGAAAGAAATAATCTCAAAGTTCATTTTAAGGTTTAAATTTTGTAATTTAATTGCCAAACTATGAATTTTACAGAGCTTATTAATAAATTCTAAGGCTACTTTCCTAAAGACCTAAATATATAGTCTATATTTATATAATGTTTGATATTTACATTTATTAATTTTTTTAAAAATAAAACTTCCTGAAGAAACAAAACAAGTGAGAGCTAAAAAATCCTTTGATTCAAAATGGTAGCTGCAGTTCAGCAAGCATAGTTTGCATGTTCTCTGGCATAGTGTATAGAAGCAAAAGTTTGGCATGGGGTCAAATTAATGCAACTTCCCTCCTTCACTAGTCCTTAATTATTTCATCCATGAAACAGCGTTTATTGTTGACCACTCACTATGCTTGACATCCATGATAAAAGAAGAAAAGTAAGTTTATGTAATCAAGGTAAGATGTATGGTTACAATGTCACTTGGGAATTGTAAATCAGGGTTGGAGGACTTTGCCTAATGGATGAGCTAACCTTCTTTCAGGTGTGGCTTAATATTATTTCAAGAAGATGTCCACATCCTAACCCCTGGAACATGTAAATATATTATGTTTTGCTGCAAAAGCGAATTAGTTGCAGATGGACTTAAGATCGCTAATCAGGTGACAATAAAAATAGTGAAATTATTCTGGACTATCTGGGTGGGCCCACTGTAATCAGAAGAGCCCTTACAAATGGAACCAGGAGGCAGAAGCAGAGGCAGAGTTCAAGTAATGGGTGTGAAAAGCCTTGGCCAACCATTGCTGGCTCTGAAAATGGAAGGGGGCCATGGACTAAGGAATACAGATGGCTTCCAGAACTGTAAAGAGCAAGGAGGATATTCTTCCTTAGACTCTTCAGAAGGAAAGAGTCCCTGCCAATTCCCTAATTTTTGCTAAGTAGGGCTCATTCTAGATTACTGATCTAGTCTAGAACTATAAGGTAATAAACTCTGTTGTTTTTCTGCAAGTGAATTTTTGGTAATTTGTTATAAGAGCTATAGAAAACTGGTACATATTTTGTTACCAGACCTGGGATACTGCTAAGATATATATATATATATATAAAAAAATATGCACATGGCTTTGGAATTGGGCAATGGGCAGCTGCTGGTCAAATTTCAAAGAGATTGAAAGAAAAGTCCTAGATTCTGTAGAGGTAGAGATGTCAAGGACTATTTTCTAGTGAGGACAGAGAAGAAAGTGGGGAGTATGGTAGAGAAAACATATATTGTCTTAGAAAATACTTATATCGGGATCCCTGGGTGGTGCAGCAGTTTAGCGCCTGCCTTTGGCCCAGGGTGCAATCCTGGAGACCCGGGATCAAATCCCACGTTGGGCTCCCGGTGCATGGAGCCTGCTTCTCTCTCTGCCTATGTCTCTGCCTCTCTCTCTCTCTCTTTCTCTCTGTGTGTGACTATCATAAATAAATAAAAATTTAAAAAAAAGAAAATACTTATATCATCATAAGCCAACTACTAGTAGAAATACAGACATTAAAGGTACTGCTGGTGAGAGATAAGATGGAATTGAGAAATTGGAGGAGAGGAGATCCTTGATATGTAGAGGAAGAATAGTTGGCAGAATTTTGTCTTGTAGTTATGTGGAAAGAAGAACTTACAAATGATGAGACTGGACATTTAGCTGAGAAGACTTCCAGTGTTGAAGGTAAGCCTAGTTTCTTCTTTAGGTTATGGTAAAATTTCAATGGAAAGAGATAAATTGAGAAAGAAATTGTTAAAAGAAAATAAGGCTTGATGAGTTGGGAAATTCTCATTCTATCTAGATTATAAGAGTCTAAAATTAAAATATTCACCATCTGGAGAACATATTCTACAGAAGAGTCCACTGATGTGGCTGGAAAGTCCTTTGCTGATATCTTAGAAAGATAAAAGATCAGAATATTCAGTCACCGAAGAAGCTCTTTGAAAAGACTAAGCATGTGACTCAGAGATCCTCTCAACAATCTTAATAGAAGCCAAAATATAAATGGGATTATCTAGGAACATAATGTCTAAATGGAGTGAATTTCTGTGACAACATAAAAAAGTTATGAGGTTCTTGAGAATGTTCAATAAGCAAAAACACTTCCAATTTTGACTGAAAAGTAGAGCGATAGGACACGATGAAAGAAGGTTGTCAGACATTCACAATTCTACAGTCAAGAACATGTTGATAAAACTACTCAGTTGCTAACATGCCACCTCTTAAGAAGAATGTAGGATAACTTAAAGGATGGAGACTTTACCCCACAGCTTTAGCCACAACACACCAAGGGTCATCCTCTGGCCTTAAAACTGGATGGAGTTTCCCTAGCTGGCTTTCAAAATTGCTTGGGACACTTGACTCCTCTTTGCCTTCCATTTTCCCATTTTTGAATAGGGATGTTTATAATTGGTTCCTACGCTTGTTCCACAATTGTATTTTAGAAGTAGGTAGCTTGTTTCTCGTATTTTATGATTCACAGATGAAGGGAAATTTCGCCCCCAAATGGAGCATATCCATACTCTCACCTATATTTGATTTAGATGATGAAATCTCGGATTTGGGGGCTGATAATTTACGTGAAATTTGCGATTTAGAGTTGCTGCTGTAAAGAGATGAGATCTTTGGGGATGTTGGTAGGTGGTGAACATATTTTGCCTGTGGGAAGGATATGAATCTTTGGAGGCCAGAGAGTAGACTGGTGGACAGAATTATTGTCTCACAGAAATGTCCACACCTTACTCCTCAGATCTGTGATATATGTTATTGTACATGGCAAAGGGGAACTAAGGATCCATATGCAATTAATGTTCTGATCAGCTGATCTGAAGGTAGGAAAATTATTCTGAGCCAAGTAATGCTGCCAGCCTCAAAAAGATGGAAAAAGCAAGGAAATACATTCTTACCTTTAGCCTCTAGAAAGAAATGCAGCCCAGATGACATCTTTATTTGAGCCTAATGAGGCATATTTCTTATTTCTGCACCTCCCCTCAATTTCTATTGTTTTAAGCAGGTAGTTTGTGGTCATTTGTTACAACAGTCACAGAAATCAAGTATAACATTTTACCTCAAACAAAATTGCTTCAAGAAGTTAAAACTATAGTCCTTTACTTTCTTAAAATAAATGACTTAAAGCTGAATTTATTATATTATGTTTAGTTGAGAAATAGAACGCATTTATTTACCATTATTTACTTAGAGAAATATCTCCTTAAGTTTTAGGTATAAAATTCAATTAACATATTTTTTTCTGTAGTTCTTTCACACACAAGCCATAGAAACTACTAACCATATATTAATCATCCTAAATTTTAGTTCACTGGTTTACAGACTGGTTAACTGGTGTATCTGTGAGATGAGTTTCCATAGAAAAAAAGGTAAAAAAAAGGCTGATACTGGGAATGCACTAAGCTTACTGTTATTTTGTTTAAGGAGATATCAAAAGGTAAGATTAATAAAGCAGAGAAATAAAGAAGCAGAACATTTTTATAAGCCTATTGAGTTTTACAAATAGCACTAGGTTCTTTGTGTACTCTAAGTAAACATGCTACATTCCTACCACTAGGAACTTACAGCTTAAATAAAATAGCAAATAAATAACCAACTACATTTAATACAAAAAGGACTATAGTTACTGGTATAATAAAAGTGTTAACAAAGAGCTTTGGAAACCTAAAGAAACGAAGGATAACTATTTAGAATATAGAGACTTAGGAATTTATGTTAAGTTCACATAGATTACTTAATTTCTATAAGTACATACAGATATATAGGGAAGAACTCTTTTAATGAAATAGATAAAAATGTTGATTTTAAAAATCTATCATTTGGAAGTATTAGATTATTTCTTACATTTTAAAATAAATAGTTAGAATACCCTCCTCCACATCCTCTTACTCATTTTTTTTTTTTTTTGCATTTATTACCTGCTGCATATCTTTCAAGGTCCTATCAATTAAGTTTTCATTTCCGCCAGGAAGCTTTCCCACAACCCTTTATGGATAACCACTGGGACTTTCAGACACCACTCAATCAATCAATTAAATTCCCTTCCTGGGGCATGGTCTATGGACCTCATTCAGGACTACCCTGCATTGGATTCATGGCTAACCCTCAACCAATAATTTGTAAAGCTCAGGAACAAAATATTGCTCGAAGAGCTCACTTAGGGACAGATTTCAACAGTCCAACACTGCATTTTATTTTTAGAACTCTAGAATACTTCACTGATGCTGTGTCATAAATATCACCATCGAGTGAAAGACTCATTTTGATTTTAGCTGTCTACAGGTAACCAAGAATCAGAAGAAGGGAGGTATCAGGAGTTACACAACTACACTGCAGATATCAAAATCTGTACACCTCTCCCCTTCTCTTACATGCTAACATTCTCAGATGATTGGAACTTCCAGATTTCATGTCTTGCCGGGAAGTAGATGGAATCTGACCTTGGCACTAGCACCCCAGTTGACTGTCAGTGGCTTATCACAGTGAGGCATTTCCCTTATCTTCATCTTGCCTCATTAAAACTCATTTGAATAAAATTCACATTCAATAAAATATATAGATCTTAGGTATAATTTGGATACATTTGACAAATATAGATATCCATATATCAAAAACCCTAATAAACTCTAGAAAACATTTTCTGCTTCTAGAATTTTTATTTTCTATTCTAAATATAAGCTTTTACATTCAGGACTTTGGCCCACCTTGAATTAACTTTTGCATACTGTATAAGTGAATCAAAGTTATTTTCTCCCATATACTTAACTAATTTGTTTTAAAAATTTCTCTACTGCATTGGATTACCTTGAGATCTTGTTGAAAATCAATTGACCAAATAAATATGGATCTTTTTCTCTATTCTGTAATCTGTTCCATTGACCTTGTTATCTTTCCATAAGCCAAAACCTTACAATCTTTATTAATACAATTTTATAGAAAGACAGAAATTCAATAACGAGTCCTCCATTATTCCTTGTTCCTTTGGTGGTGGTGATTGTTTTTCAAGATTGTATAAACTTTACATAGATCCTTGGGCTTTTTAGGAATTTTTAAGCCATTTTTAACATTTCTATAAAAGAAAAAAAAAGTCTTTTGAGATTTTGATTGTAGTTGTTTTGGATATATAGATCAAAGTATGGAAAACTGGCATCTAAGTAATATTGAGCCTTTGAATCTACAACTGTATCTATCCATGACTGTATGACTGTATCTGTGATATAGCTATCCATTTACTTAATTCTTTAATTTCCTTTAACATTGTTTTGTAGTTTATTATGAAGCAGTCTTGCACATCTTTTGTTGAATTAATTCCTAAGAACTATATTTTTATATAATTAATGGTATTTTTTTCTAAATTTCATTCCTGAATTATTTGGTGGTTATATATAAGACTACAATCACTTTTTCCTATTTCATTAAGATATAATTGACATACAACATTGTGTAAGTTTAAAGTGTACAGCATAATGATATATAATATGTGTATGTTGTGAAATGATTACTACAATGTTTGTACATTTTCACCAATTTTACCCAATTCTCTCAACCCCTTCCCCTTGCCTCACAACCACAAAACTGCTCTATTTCTATGAGTTGGTTTTTTTTTTAGATTCCACATACATGAGGTCATATAGTAATTGTCTTTTTCCATCTGACTTATTTCACTTAGTATAATGCCTTTAAGATCCATTCATGTTCTTGCAAATGGCAGAATTTCATTCTTTTTTATGGCAGAACAGCATTCCATTGTGTGTGTGTGTGTGTGTGTGTGTGTATTACATTTTCTTTAACTATTCAACTGCCAATATATAATATATAAGTCATTTCCATGTCTTGGAAATTTTAAGTAATGCTGTAATGAGCATGGGGGTGCAGATATCTATTTTGGAGATTGATTCATTTCTTTCAGATATATACACAGAATCAGAATTACTGGACCATATAGTAATCCTATTTTTAATTTTTTGAGGAACCTCCATACTGTTCTGCATCAATTCGCATTCTTACCAACAGAACATAAGAGTTCCCTTTTCTCTACATCCTCACCTACATGTGTTAGCTCTTGTCTTTTTGATGATAGCCATTCTAAGAGACATGAGGTGATAGCTAATTGTGGTTTTGATTAGTGATATTGAGTACAGCTGGCCTTTTGGATATCTTTGGAAAAATGTTCATTGGAGTTGTTCGGCCCATTTTAAAATCATATCTATGTATCTATGTATCTATCTATCTATCTATCATCTATATCTATCTATCATCATCTATCTATCTATGGAGTTATGTAAGTTCCTTGTATACCTTGGATATTAACCTCTTATCAGATGTGTCGTTTTCTTCCATTCTGTAGGTTGCTTTTTAATATAGCTGACCATTTCTTTTACTGCATCCTTTTTAGTTTGATGTACTCCCATTTGTATAATTTTTATTTTGTTGCTTGTGCTTGAGGTATCATATCAAAAAAATTACTGCCAAGACCCATGTCAAGATTTTCCTATGCTTTCTTCTAGACGTTTTATGGATTTTGGTCTTAAGTTTTATGTTTTTAATTGACATCAGGGTAATTTTTGTGAGTGGTATAGAATGGGGATAGAGTTTCATTTTTTTAAATGTGAATATCCAATTTTCCCAGTACTATTAAAAAGATTGATACAAGAAATTGGTGGCATTGATAAAAATTAAGGCTTTACAACTTCATGAGAATCCTCAGGTTGCCCTGATTGCTTTCAACATTATCGAGAACCATTTTTGTGGGGAAGAAGGTGGTACAATATTACCAGCCCTGGACCAAGATCAAGAATTCTTAAACCACTTAACAAAAATACCAAGTCCCACAACTTCTAAACCAAGAATCAAACCCTAACAAGTAACTTCTTTACGAACCTTCTGTGTCTTGGCATAGCACAGATATAAAGCTTTTTAAACAAAATGTTAATAAAATTTTCAACACATTATAAAAATGTTTTTTTCCATTGAGTATTCTTGAGGCTTCTTTGTCAAATATTAATTGACCATATATGCATGGGTTTATTTATGGGTTCTCAATTCTGTTTATTGGTCTTTTTTTTTATGCCAGCGCCATATTATTTTGATTAAAATAACTTTGTAATGTAGTTGGTAAGCAAGAAGTATAATGCCTCTAGCTTCATTATTCCTTCTTTTTTTTAAGATTTTATTTATTTATTCATGAGAGACAGAAAGAGAGAGAGAGAGGCAGAGACACAGGCAGAGGGAGAAGCAGGCTCTACTCAGGGAGCCTGATCCCAGGACCCCAGGATCACGCCCTGAGCCGAAGGCTGATGCTCAACCGCTGAGCCACCCAGGCGTCCCTTCATTATTCCTTCTTAGGATAGTTTTGGCTATTTGGGGTCTTTTATGGTCCCATAGGAATTTTTGGATTGTTTGTTCTACTTCAGTAAAAAAATGCCACTGGAATCATGATAGAGACATTTCAATAATATAATTCTTGCAAGCCATGAACACAAATATTTTACATTTATTTGTGTCTTCTTCAATTTCTATCATCATTGTCTTATAGTTTCAAGTGTAGAGATCTTTTACCTCCTTGGTGAAATATGTTCGTAAATATTTTACTGTTTTTGAAGCTACTGTAAATAAGACTGTTAGCTTTGCTTCCCTGCTTTCCAGTATCACTGCTTAGATTCACATGTTTTCCTGATTCAAGTGATGTATGTGGCTAATATTGCACAGAGGTTCTACTTTGGGCTGAGAGAGTTTGACTAAGGAATAAATTTACTTCTCTAGAGACAACTGATCTTCTGTAGAGCTCCATGGAAACCTCCTACAGCCTGGTGCTTAAGGCAGTTAACTCAAGTAGAATGCTGTGGTGGGGAATTAGTCTCCTTTCCCACTACATCATATGCTGCAAGAATAAGGATTCAACCTTAGCTTTTCAATTATAGGAGGAAAAGGGCTGGTATTCCCCAATTGTGAATGCTGAGTTTGCAGGAAAGCATAGCTGGAGACTAAAGACCTCCCTGCTAATTGCTGTAGATAATATCCATGGAGGGGTAAATGCTTCCTCCTTTTCTATGCATTTTAAAAGCCTGGCAATTAAAGGACCAATATACCTTGCTGGATTCTAATGTCTGGTCCTGCCATTGTCTGGTCCTGTGATTATCTGCAATGTTAAAACATTGCACCTACTTCTGCCACCTTCTATGCTTCTTTACTGACAAAAACTTAAGTCCACCTAGCCTTCTGAGTGGCCTGCTAAGTCACTCATTGCCATTTGCCTGATAAAAACTTTGGTTATTACACTAAAATGTTCTTTTATGTTAATTTCAGAAAGTTAAATAAAAATGATGTATATTTAGTTGAGTTTTTAATTTCCCCTACTCCCAATCTTATATAATATAGATCACACATGTTAAAATAGATGGCATCATAAAACAAAGGAATAGAATGTAATGCAATATTTTGAATGATTAAAACAGCATACTCATTTTTATCATCAAAAAACATTAAATAAGATTCACAGGGCATCTACCCTATATATCAAGTGAATCCCTGAGGGAACCATGGCCATTGCTTAAGAAAAAGTGGTTTAAACATAATTCCTTTTTTTCTATGAATCAAAAATGATACCTGACAGTCTATGATAATCATTATGTTTTATACTGTTGAGTACAATTATATCACATTTTGAAAGAATATTTGTCCTGAACACAGAACACTTTTCCCCCCCTTCTAATGGCTATTTTTGCTTGGAAAGTTAGTCATCACATTTCTTTAAGGAAAATTATTGTTTCAAATTCCTTTTTTATACCATAATGCTTGATAGAAACATAAATGTCAAGAATATTACAAAACTACCTCAAACTTGCTTCAGCTCTATGGTTAGCTATTCACAAAATTATGACTATATCAGTCATAAAAATTCTCCCTGTGTCTTATATAAACTCTTAAATGTGTAGTAAGGTAGGCAGCTTTGGCTTTTACAAGGCAGGTTTATTCTGTGCCTGTGGATAAACATAGAACCTACTACCCACACTATGACTTATCATTTAATCAGCCTGATAGCATAAGTAGGGGCTCCTTCTACTTTTACTATCAAGAAGCATAAAAAATTATAATATAGTTGTAATAATAACTGAGCCATTTTTACTGTTTAACTGTTTAAACATGTTTCCTGTCATTAGAAGATATAAAACATTAATAGAAATAGACAATAGAAAGCAAAGTGTAGTATGTAAAACAACTCTGAATAGCTAATACAATATGCAAATGGATTCCACATGAAAATATTATCATGTATAAGAATTCGGAGGGTGAGAGTAAAATTTAGCATTTAAATAAAAATATTTTTAGCTGCTGTGGATGTGCTGGTGGGTGGGATCAGCGCCTGGTGTTGCTGGATGAGAGGCTTGGCCACAACTGTTGCAAGTGTGCTGTGGTATGTATACACAAATCCACACATGCACATACAATGGAATATTACTCATTCATAAAAAGAGTGAAATCTTGCCATTGGCAACAATGTAGATGGACCTAGAGGATATTATGCTAAGTAAAATAAGCCCGTCAAATACCATACGATTTCATTTATATGTGAAATCTAAAAAAAAATGAAACCAATAAACAAATAAACAAACAAAAAAACCCAAACAGAAACAGACTTATAAATACAGAGAACAAGTGGTGATTTCTAGAGGGAAGGGGGGAGGGCAAAACAAGTGAAGGAGATAAAGAGGTACAAACTTCCTGTTAAGAATAAGTCATTGAAGCTTGCTTGCTTGGCTCAGTTGGTTAAGTGTCTGCCTTTAGCTCAGGTCATGATCCCAGGGTCCTGGTATGGAGCCAAATGTTGGTTCTTTGCTCAGTGGGGAGCCTGCTTCTCCCTCTCCCTCTGCTTGCTGCTCCCTCTGCTCATCAAATAAATAAATAAAATCTTTTTAAAAAGTAAGGATTGAGGGACACCTGGGTGACTCAGTTGAATAAGCATCTGACTCTTGATCTTAGGTCATGTCTTAATCTCAGGGTTGTGAGTTCAAGCCCCACATTGGGCTCTGCACTGGGAATAGAACTTACTTAAAAAAAAAAAAAGTCAGGGCATCTGGGTGGCTCCGTGGTTGAACATCTGACTTTGGCTTAGGGTGTGATACTGGAGTTCTGGGATTAAGTCTCACATAAGGCTCCCCGCAGAGACCCTGCTTCTCCCTCTGCCTATGTCTCTGCCTCTCTCTGTGTCTCTCATGAATAAATTAATAAAATCTCTAAAAATAAAAAGTCATTGAGATGAAAAGTATAGCATAGAAAGAAATACAGTCAATAAGATTGCACTATGTATGATAACTATACTTATGATGGTGAGCATTTCATAATTTATATAATTGTCCATGCACTATGTTGTATGCCTGACACTATGTTGTACAGTATAAGTCAACTATATTTCAATCTAAAAAACCAACTTACTATAAAAATCTTAACACAAATGTTCATAGCAGTATTATTCATAATAGCCAAAAGGTGAAAACCCAAATGTCCACCAAGTAATAAATAGATAACTAAAATGTGGTATATTCATACAATGGAATAGTATTTTGCAATAAATATGAATTAAGCACTCACACATGCTACAACATAGATGAACCTTAAAAACATTATGCTAACTGAAAGGTTCTAGACACAAAAGGCAACATAATATATAATTTCATTTATATGAAATGTCCAGAATAGGGAATCCACAGTGACAGAAGGTAGATTAGTATTTGCCTGAGGCTGAGAGGGGGGTTTGGAGGGAATGGTAAGTGATGGCTAATTGGTATGGGGCTTCTTTTTTAGCATGATGAAAATGTTCTAAAAAAAGTATTTAATTTAGAATATAGTAAATGACCTAATTGAAGACAGTACTATTTCCATATGTCATTCATGGGCATGAGTATGCACCCTTACCAAATTTACTGCCTTTTTTTTTTTTTTTCTAGAGACTTCAATGAGGTTAGTTTAAGATGTATCCATATACAGATGTATGCACTCCTCATGGCTCTCAGGCAACACAAACCACCTAGACTCACGGAGTAAAGTAATTCAGCACTCGCCAAATAGGAAAGCCCTTTCTTTCCTTTCTGCCTCATCTCAGCTCGAGGAGGATTAATTTTAAATTAATAAAGAATTACAATTTACTGTTCAGATTTTATAATTCTCAAACTGTAAAGCACATATATGTATGACCAAAGGCTTTCTGATCATGACCTTTCTGGAAACAAAGCTGATATTTAATTATATAGTGAGTCTAAAAGCCTACAGGTTAATTTGTACTATTTCCTTCTGTACTGGTTTTTAGATGATCTGACTTACAAGGAACATTTAATTAAAGGTTGCTTAGATTTCTTGTTTTATCAATTCAATTATATTCAAATTTTCTTAAAGTACTCGTTAAAAAAACCTATGGCTTGGTCTTTCTGGTAATCCAGGAGCCCACTAAGAGTTACCTCCTTAGAACAAGAGACATTCTTACGACCCTAGGAAATTACAAAGGTTTTAGGAGCTCTGTGCCAGGAACCAGAGGCAGACACCAATATATTTTCTATTTTCTCACATAGGGATAATAAACTCTCCATATATCATCCTTAAATGAATGAGATCATAATACCATAATACCAGTGTCACATAAACATTTTTAGTGCTCTGCTAATAAAAGAGTCTTGGCAATAAAATAGGAATGTCTTCTTACTCTTCAGTTACAGTATTCATCAGTGATCTTCCTACTACAGGAACTCTCTTCCTACTATCCCACCAATGAACTTCTAGAACATCTTGGAACCCAGAGGCACCACATCATATAGATAAAAATATTAATTTAGAACTCTTGAATAGTAAAGATTCTAATGTATCACTAAATTTTCATTTTTACGTAATGAAAACAGTATTAAACTATGCACTTGAACATTTTTTAAAATATGTTGAACAGGCTTGAGTAATTATACAACTGTAAACAGGTATTCTTAGCTACTTCTTTCATCTTCCCTAATCCTAGTAGGTATTGCAAATCATTACAACCAGACAACTTGCTAACACCTGTAAGGGAAGGTGTTTCTACTACTTTATAAGCACAATTTGACAAATAAGATGAACAGAGATACACGGAAAAACATAACCAGTTGACCATTTCTACTACAATTCATCACTTCCTGTATTTAATATTGTTTACTTTGTAATGGCTCTTAAAGGCATTGCACTTACTGTTTTGAGTTAGATATTAGCTCTATAAAGGAATACACATACATGATCTGCAGCATACTGATTTCTTGTTGCAGCATGGTTTTGTAAATGCAAAAGTAAACAAGGTAAAGTTTAAAGATTCTTGGATATGGATCCTAAGCTCTTGATTATTCAGTCTTGAGAACCATAGAGAAAAAAGTATAAATTTAGAAACTTACAGTTTTAAGTTATATTCCCAGGGAGCCAAATATTAAATCAGTAATTACTAATACATATATCTTTTTTGTGTGAAAAATCTTAAACTTATTTTTTTCCAGACATTTGTTCATTTTAGGAATACATAGTTCTGCTGACTCTGAAGACCCTCACAATTGTTCTTGGGATGACTCCTTCTATACTCACACCCTTGTTTCCCTGATTTGCACTTCTCAAAGTATGGAACAAAAGGGTGAAACCAGTCAAGGTAGTGTGTACATAATTTGAATTAGGTACTGACTTTAAAAGGTGTCTAAAGTGACTAAAATTGGAAAAATAAATGGAGTGGATATGGGAGATGTTCTAAGCAAAAGACACACTATCAGGGGAGAATCTCAGACAGTATGAGTATGATCAGATGAGAGAACACTGATCTATTATATTAACACAGGGTTTATATTGAAGATCGGTGAGAAATAACACAAAGGTGTGTATGATCCAAGATCTGGTTGACTTTGAAGTAGAACTTTAGATATGGTATGGAAAGAAAAAGAAAAAAAAAGCAGCTCCAAAAGGAAATGGAGGTTATTGCTATAAACTGAAAGCTAACACTACAAATGTTAAGTCACTTTTCTAAGGTTCTGTAATTATTCTGTGCTGCACATCCTTCTGCCATCCTATCCATGGGAAGAATAAGGATATAGTAAGAATATACATGCATTAAGCAATTCAGATTTGAATATTTCTTCCAACACTGGATTTTGTTTTTTTTATTTTGTAAGGCCAATTTGTTGACTCAGTTTCCTCAGTAAAACAGGATGTTATCTATCCTCATGATTGTATTGGTATTAAACTAATAATATTTTAAATTACCTAATTCAAAGCTAGGTACATAATCAGATTTCCATGATGATAAGTTATCTTTCCTGAGACTTAGATATTTTGCTAAGTTTTTTCATAATATCCTAAACTTTGTTTTAGACCTTTGGCTTTTCCACAAAAGCATTCATTTACTCATTCATGCATTTATTTCAGTCTCATTAATATACAATAAATGGCATCTCACTTTAATAGGGCCCAGTAATAGAAGCATTTATGATAGAAAGGGAAGAAATAATTTATTGTCGTAGGTGTTACTTTTGATCATTTTTCCCCTCAAATTGGATATTGAAATTAGAAAACTTTAAAATACTGAAAGTTTTTTTTTTTAAATTTTTTTTTTTTTTATTTAGGATAGTCACAGAGAGAGAGAGAGGCAGAGACATAGGCAGAGGGAGAAGCAGGCTCCATGCACCAAGAGCCCGATGTGGGATTCGATCCCGGGTCTGCCAGGATTGCGCCCTGGGCCAAAGGCAGGCGCTAAACTGCTGCGCCACCCAGGGATCCCCAAAATACTGAAAGTTTTAAAAGTAGGGTACATGCTATTTATCTTTGAATCTTTAGCACTTACTATACTTAGTTCTCAGTTAAAAAATGAAACAAAACAAAAAATAAAAAATAAAAAACAAAACACAAAACTTTTGAATAAATGAATGACTGAATGAATGAAATAATAGTTTGGTTGTCTGCCTTGAACGATTAGATTTAATAGGACTGGATAAACCAGAGTAGGAAAGAAAAAGAAAAAGAGAGTTGAGAACCGCTAACTTATTTGTATTCATTATCTTGTTTTTTTAAGTAAATGAACTTAATATCATGTAACACTGAGATTGAAGATGATATATGAAACAAGTATGATCATGTTAAGGTTATGGGTTTGTTCACAATGTCTGTTCAAGTCAAATAAAACTTGATTCTTGGTTATTTTAAAACTCAAAGTCATTCAGACAACCTGCTCTTCTGGTACTAATGTGGGCAAGAAGCTCTTCTTACTGACCCACCACATTAGATATTGCCCATGTCAAAGACAAAAGGTACAGCACAGACTTGATGTTGGGATATCACTAGCTAATCAGACTAGAGATACTCCAGCTTGATTGCTCAGGTACATGGTGGTGCGTTCCTTTTCTTTTTTTTACCTAGTTCTTGATTGCAGACCAAACACCTTCCCAGTTAATCCATATTTTTCTGGTGGATCTACAGGAAAAAATCAAAACAGGATATACTGATCTTAATTCCTTTTTAAAGATACTTGTTTAAAAATCATACCAGAGCCTAAATTTGAATCCTCAGTTTAAAAAATCATTCAAAGTGCAAATTTTAGTATATCCAAACCTATTTTATGATGCAGCCTCAGCTCATGTGGTAGTAGAGAGAGTGGCAGTTTCAAAGGGCCCAGTGCCCTTTAGCCTGTGGTCCTCATGGGGAGAGAGATCATCATTACAAAGGGCATTAAGGTATTAATTGTTTGGTCACAAGTAGCCTCAGTTGTTCTACTATTTGGCGATATAGTTCTCATATGATGCAAGTTTAGAGATGCTGGCTCTAAGGGGTCCTGAAGAAAATGTTTTAGATTTTGACTTGAGAGCCAAAGGCCAGTCTTAAGCAGGTGTCTGGGTGAGCACTATATTCTTTTCCATTGCTTAAATATACTTATAACTTCTCAAATAATTTCTCAAGGCCAGAGCTCTATGGAAAACAAGATACACATAATCTCCATATTGGCATGTCTTACAAATATCTGAAATTTAATTTCTCCAAAATTGAGCTCTGTTTTCTTTTTTTTTTTTTTTTTTAATTTTTTATTTATTTATGATAGTCACACAGAGAGAGAGAGAGAGGCAGAGACACAGGCAGAGGGAGAAGCAGGCTCCATGCACCGGGAGCCCGACGTGGGATTCGATCCCGGGTCTCCAGGATCGCGCCCTGGGCCAAAGGCAGGCGCCAAACCGCTGCGCCACCCAGGGATCCCGAGCTCTGTTTTCTAAATCTAACATTATACCTGCCCCTCTCTCCATGTTCCTCAGGCCAGCAAATGGCCTCTCTATGCATACTCTTGTGTAGGCCAAATGCCTGGATATTGAAGATGGGTGAGGAAGAGGAGTTGTCAAGGATGAATGCCAATCAGTACAGGTTGTCAATTTTATCTACAAAATATATCTCTTTCATTTGATCCTTCTCCATTTCCCTTTTTGCACATTTCTCATCTGGCCTCTACAAGGTCTTTCTTACTAATATCTCTGGTCCCTTTTTTTGCCTTCGGATTAACAATATCTCCAATCTATTTTGCCATATTGGTATGTCCAAAGCTAAATCACATCATGCCACTTATATTCTCCATTTCCCTTTTTGCACATTTCTCATCTGGCCTCTACAAGGTCTTTCTTACTAATATCTCTGGTCCCTTTTTTGCCTTCGGATTAACAATATCTCCAATCTATTTTGCCATATTGGTATGTCCAAAGCTAAATCACATCATGCCACTTATATAGTTAGATTCTTTTTTTTTAATTTATTTTTTATTGGTGTTCAATTTACTAACATACAGAAATATAGTTAGATTCTTTCACCTAGTTCTTATTGCTCTTATCTTAGGGTCCAAATCCCTAACTAGACATGGAAGATAAAAGGAAAGAAGAGAAAAAGGAATGGAAGGAGGGAGAGCAGGAGAAAGGGCTTACATGATTTTGACCTTAGTGACCAAAACAATCCCATCTTCTGTTCATCTCACTTGTGCTCATGTTGTTTAAGCCACATTCATTTTATCTAATTTCTTCTGGGCTTTCAATTACATTGTTTTCTAGATTTAGAATAATACTTTGTTTCTCTTCTCTCCAACTGGATTACTTTTATACCCTCAGAATACTTAGTTTCCTTAGAACAACTTGCCTTCCCAAATCTTATTCCTTTACATGACATCAGAGTACCACATCTACTTTTCATTAATAGTACTTATCACAATGATATTTTATATCAAATACACGATTATTTGCTTATGTTTGTTTCTCACACAAGATTGTAATCTATATGAGGACAGGGACATTGTATGTTTACCTTACTTTCTTCCAGATTTTACTGATGCCTCATGCACAGGAGACTCTGAATACATATGATCATTGCCTTGTTTATAGTAAAGATAGCAGTGACAGAGTGAGGGGGGAGAGAAGGGATATTGGAGAAAGGTGGTCAAAAGGCACACACACGCACAAAAAAAAGGCACAAACTTCCAGGTAGGAAATCAGTAAGTACTAGGGACGTAATGTATAACATGACTATAGCCAACACCACTGTATGATACATAGAAAATTGTTAGGAGCGTAAATCTGAAAAGTTCTCATTGCAAGGAGAATATACTTTTCTTCTTTTAAAATTTCTTTTCTTTTCATTGTATCTCTATGAGAAGACAAATGTTTGCTAAACCTACTGTGGTAATCATTTCACAAACTTATACAATGATGCGATGTCAATTATTTCCCAATAAAACAGGAAAAAATAAGCAGGATTTTCTTGTAAAGAAAAAGAAAAGATGCCAGTACATGGAGTCACAGTGATTGGCCGCAATGAGGTGAAAAACCACACTTAAAAATAAAGATGGTAAAAGTGGCAGGGGAGAGAATCCCAAACCCAAGCTTATTTTTCTATCTATAAGCCAAGAGATAGATATCAAATGCTGGTATCCTTTATTATGCAGCAAAGTTCCTCAAACAATTACTAGGGAATGATTCAACATGCTACAGAAGTTTACACTCTAAAGATGGATTAAGCGAAGATTATCCCTTAAAAAATCTAAATGCCAAAATAATGTGCAACATATTATATTTTGTAACTGTGCTCCTCAAACTCTGGTCTCTATACCACCTGAATCAGGATCACCTGCAGTGCTTGATAAAATATAGATCACAAACTTATTTGATGGGACTCTCAAGGAGAGGGAGGCAAATACATTTTTTAGAGGAAGTAACACAAATGATTCTTATGTTTCAGTGCTTGAGAAAAGAGTAATTGTTTGCAATAGTTGAGGACTGACCAATTAGAAAACGTCTATGTAACCAATATGTAACTATTAGTTAATGAAAACTTGAATACTCACTACTTATCCACAAAAAAATGGAAATGACGTCGACTGACAAAAAAGAAAGTTACTGAAGCTCCTTTAGAGAATGCTATCATGCCATAAGTGGGAGTACTGTGGTAGAAAAGAAATGATAAAATATTGATGGACTATTGACTGGAGGTGGCAGAGGAAGGTAAAAGCAAATTATCTGAAAGCACAGAGAAAGTGCCTGTCTCCGTGTCATGGAAAAGAGATTCAATATTAATAACATTAATGAATGATCAACTCAAATGCCTTTTCCTCTTTACCATATCAGAATTATATTCATTTCAGTTTCAGAGAGATGATAGTTTTTTCCCCCCTTTCATCATTATATTTTCTAGAAAGCAAGAAAAGTGCACTTTAGCAGGCAATTTTTTTTATTCTTTCAAGTTTTATTTATTTATTCATGAGAGACACACACAGAGAGAGAGGGAGAGACATAGGCAGAGGGAGAGGCAGGCTCCCTGTGGGAAGCCCGATGTGGGACTTGATCCCGAGACTCCAGGATCACACCTTGAGCCAAAGGCAGGTGCCTAATCTCTGAGACACCCAGGCATCCTGGCAACTTTAAATATAGATCTTGTAATCCTTAAAGGCTGTGGTACTGTGGCTACTCTCATGAAACAGTCCAACACTTGAGTTGTTTCAGAGTTCTCTTGGTTTAGATTTAAATTCCAAATCAGTAACAAGTTTCAACTGTCCAAATATTGCTCAAGATAGAATATATTGGTAACATTTAAACATTTCCATTTTAGGCTCCTGCCCTTAGTAGCTGAGTTGCTGGAGAAATTTACCCTGCAATAAAAATTGGTGGCTTGACAAATTTAGGGTTTCTGACTTAAGGGAGAATCCTAGATTGATCAACAAATTACTTTCATGACTTTCCACCTCAAAAAATAAGAATAAGAGCATTATGTACAATAGCCAAATTAAGGAAACAGTCCAAGTGTCCATTGACTGATGAATGGATAAAGAAGTGGGAGATATAAACTTTTTTTTATCCATTCTTTTGGAATGGAATTATTACTCAGCCATAAAAAAAGAATGAAATTTTGCCATTTGCAAATGACATGAATGCAACTAGAGTGTTATGCTAAGTGAAGAAGTCAGAGAAATACAAATACCATATGATTTCACTTGTATGTGGAATTTAAGAAATAAAACAAGCAAAGGAGAAAAAAAAGAGAGAAAGAGAGAGAGAGAGAGAGAGAGAAACCAAGAAATAGACGCTTAACTACAGACAACAAATTTATGGTTACTGGAGGGGAGATGGGTGGGGGATGGATAAAACAGGTGATTGGAATGAAGGAGGGGCACTTGGTGCAAGGAACACCTGGTGTTCTATGGAAGTGTTGAACCACTATATTGTATCTGTGAAACTAATATTACACTGTGTGTTAACCAATTGGAATTTAAATAAAAAACTTAAATAATAGCTGTCCACACACATATTTTAACTCGGACCAGGTGCAGCATGCTGGTCTTAACTGGAGAGACTTGACAGGATGATAATTACAGAACAGTGGGCTTTGTCAACGCCTCGTTCCAACAAATAATACTAATTGAGGAGTCAAAAATTTGGAAGCAGCACTTTCCTAGTTTTCGTTGAATCTTTCCTTTAGAACCACCATCTGCTTTCCTAGGCTGTAGATAAAATTTAAACTAAAATCTTTCTAAGTCGTGACCCTCAAACACTATTTTTGATACAACAGATATTTTTAAGACAACTTTTCTATGAATACCGGGGCTCCTGATTTCCAAGTTTCTGAAAAGGACCTGAGGTAAAACAGATGTCTTGACTATTTTAGAGGATCTTTTTGAATGTTTTTTTTTTTTTTTTTTACTCTCTGTTTGAATATTGGTAAAAGGATAAACAATAAATTGACATAAAAAAAAAAAAAGAAAAGAAAGAAAATCAGGCAGCCTGGGTGGCTCAGCGGTTTAGAGCCACCTTCAGTCCAGGGCATGATCCTGGAGACCCAAGATCAAATCCCACATCGGGCTCCCTGCATGGAGCCTGCTTCTCCCTCTGCCTGTGTCTCTGCCTCTCTCTCTCTCTCTCTCTCTCTCTCTCTCTGTGTGACTCTCATGAATAAATAATCTTTTTTAAAAATAAGAAAATAAATACAAGATATATCAGAAAATAAACAAAAAAGATGTGTAGTCATGCCCACAATATTATTTGTGAAAGCTCTTTTATCCACTTCCTGTAACCCAAAGAATTTCTATTTTTCTTTCAAGATCAGGCTCAAATATTATGTGTTCAATTAAATTTATCTTATCTTGATTATCCTAATCTTCTCCCTCCTTTAAAGTCATAGTTGAACTTTTTATGTATGTGTGTTCATAACATGTTCTACATGTTTCTACTTATACTTTAACTTGATATCTTTAAGTGAGAGCACATAATCTTTCTTACTAGTCTTTGAGATCTCAAGATCGGGAGTATTTTATGAGTCACGTTTCTGTTTTCATGGCCTTATGTTGTGAAACCCAGATGGTTCAGTATTTGGCTGTGTATCTTGCTGGAATAAGGATTAGGTAAATGTTCCAAACATACATGAAATATTAATACAAGTGCACCAGGGCATGTTTAAGTAGCATTATAATTGTAAAGAAAATAAAATTGGGTGAGGCTAAATAATTATAGAGACAGTTTGACTACCTAATTATGTTTATACCTTGCTCTCCTTTCTCCTATAATTTTCTGATTGAAAATATTCTGGTATCCATGCTGAGGTTATAATAAAGGAGTGCTATATCTGTTTCATCAGGCAAATTTCTGGTATATCTTTGAATTGAATATTAACAAAATAGAAAAAAATATTATTTGGTGGGTAATTATCCCCTAAAGTTCATTTCATAAAATAGTGCAAGATGCCTGGTCGATGCAAATCTTCTTATAATTTCATTACAGAAGAAGTTGAAATAAATTTATAAAGTAAATTGACATTTTCATCATTAATTTGAATTATGTTTCGCATTATCTTTTTTAGAGGTTAATTGTGAAAATAGTGAAATTGTAATAATGATTTGCATGAAAATTTCACTAGCAAAAAATATAGGTCAAAAGATGTAGGGCAGGATGTCCAGTGTTTAAAGCTCAAAGATTGTGATTTACTTATTACAATATTATAAGCCAAAACCCAGGATAATATCAATGATTTTTAAGAAGCAAATTTACATTCTAGATTATCCACTATGTATTTACTACTTGAAGTTACTACCATGAGAAAAAGAGAATAAGAAAAAAAAAATGAAGTGACGAGCATACTGCATTTGACAACAAATCACATTAGATATGTTAAAGATATACCTATATAATTTTACCTAATTTATGATATTTATATGATAAATTCTTTAATATATGTCCATGACACACAAACACACACACATAAATGCTTATACACACATTAGGTAAATATAGAGAGACTCAACAACTTAATAGCATATTTCATTAACTTTGGTTATATACACTACCTAATTATTCATAAAAAATGATCTCTTACTTCAGTTACAAAATGTTAGGATTTTATTAAGTTACAAATGCATATAGTTTTTATCCAATCTTATTCATTATTTTAGCATAAAGAAAGTTGACTCTTATCTCTTTGATAATTTTCTTTGCCTTTCTCTGAATTGTTTCAAGAAATAACTCCTATTCAGTTCTTCAGTTTCACACCTTTTCTCCCTTGATAAAATACGAATTCTACTAAGTTGAGTTTCCTGATATAGATAATTTTCTTGTCCAGGACTTGAGTCCATCTTAGTTTTACCAACGCTGATACAATGGTATTACCTACAAACAAATGTCACAGAATGAAAGAATAATATTTTTAAAGGAAAAGTAGAAAAAAAGGGAAATGATAACTATGGAAAGCATGTCTAGAGTAGAATCACAGCTGTCACTGGACAAAAGGAAAACATATTTTACTTGATTCATGGATGAATGGGAACCAGAGTAGAGTGGCATAATCATCATAATCATAATATTTCATGAGAAATAAATTGGGAACTCCTTTTTAGACAACTGATTCAGAGACAGACCAGGGAAGGGGATTAGTATTCATATAGAATATTTGATCAAGGTCTGGATTACTTTGTGTAATGGAAGAAAAATAACAATTGGCTGGAGATTTTAATGAGGGGAGAGAGTACATTGTACTAGTGCATGTGCATTACCAAATAATACATCTTTATTGCCTTGGCCATAGGCCAGTCACTCTATGATTCTGAATCCATGCTAAATTTGGTGTTTAGAAAACTCTTGATACAGATTTTTGAATATAACTTAGGAATATGACAAAGAAGAATGTGTTTGGAAGCACACATTGGAAAGATATTTTCCAAGCACTGGAGAAAAATAATTTCAGCAGAACACATTGTGAAATTATACTGAAGGAATTTTGGGCATATCAATAAAGGTATAAAACTATCAAACTACTCTAGGCAATTTTTAGGCTGTGTTTATTTTCTATATTCATAGCATTCTAACAGACTTTTCCTAATTTCTGCCTCCCCATATTACCTTTGTCATTTTTTAAAAATAATAATTACCAATATGGAGGTATTTTCTTACCAATATAACTCAAGCATGTAAAAGACTACTCAGGATAAGATAGTTGCTTTATAAATATTGTTCAACACATGAATAGTTTTTACAATACCTTATACATTAGAATTATATCTGTTAAAATATAAAGTATTTCTTGCTTCTTGTCACCATAGAAAATCTTTGCTGACACACTTGAGCCCATCATAAAAAAATATTCTAAATTGCATCTTAATGAAGCAAAGGAATAAATGAAGAGCAATTCAATTGTCTCTTAAATTTATACATTTCATGTTAATAACAGATATTCTTTTATTTCATCAGGGATGTGTTGTAGTTAGTATTTAAGCAAGGGACCCTCAATCTATTATGGGCCTTGCTTCCTACATAACCTAATGCAAATCTTATTCCTTTAAGTGAGTCATCCTAAAATGCCTGGATTTCTCAAGTAGTTGCCTCCCTCAGAGGAGAAGATGACTGAGGAAAACAAACACAATGTACACAACATTGAGGAATCAAACCACCAGGAGCATCTAAGGAAGATCAGTGCACTCTTTTGTTACAAAATATTAAGAAACCTCAAGATCACAGGATATACAAGAAAACAAAGAAAAGAAAGAAATTAATGCCAGAGGAAAACAGATAATTTTAAAAAAGCATAATTCAAAAAATAAATAAAATTCTTACTCTGTGAAAGCTCAATTTCCAAAGTATAACAAAATGGACAATGTAAAGGTTTAGTAGTTACCCACCATTCATTATTTCAGTCATTCAGTTTATTTATTTTTTTTTTTAAATTTTTATTTATTTATGATAGTTACAGAGAGAGAGAGAGAGGCAGAGACACAGGCAGAGGGAGAAGCAGGCTCCATGCGCCGGGAGCCCGATGTGGGATTCGATCCCGGGTCTCCAGGATCGCGCCCTGGGCCAAAGGCAGGCGCCAAACCGCTGCGCCACCCAGGGATCCCCAGTCATTCAGTTTAAATGAGTTAATAGTTAAGGAAATAAGATTTCTTAAACATATAATAGAAACACTCATTGTATCTTTGATCTTTATTAGTTTTACTACATTAACAAGTACAACTAACAACTTCTTTTAAAAATCTTTTTAATACTATATATAGAAAGATATACTTCATGTTACTTTTTTTAAATTTTTATTTATTTATGATAGTCACAGAGAGAGAGAGAGAGAGAGAGAGAGAGAGAGGCAGAGATACAGGCAGAGGGAGAAGCAGGCTCCATGCACCGGGAGCCCGATGTGGGACTCGATCCCAGGTCTCCAGGATCATGCCCTGGGCCAAAGGCAGGCGCCAAACCGCTGCGCCACCCAGGGATCCCTACTTCATGTTACTTTAAAAGAGATTTGCTAGAGTTGAAATATTCAATGTTGATTAAAGTAGTCAGCATCAGTGCATCAAGGAGTTGACTTAGTAATCAAAAAGGCGTTTAGAAGTTAAGAAATCATAGCAATGAATATAAGTTCTCCTTAAGAACAGGTATAAAAATGATGCTTATGTAAGAATATGGGCAAAAATAAGAAGTCATGAATACTATGCAATAACGGATATTGGCCAGTATTTTGGTGTAGCAAGTATTTATTCTTGATTTATGACAATTGGCAACTAATTCATTTTGAGTCTACTCTAATAGGCAATGTCTATTTTCTTCTTCAAACTTACTTTCCACAATTCAATAATAGTCAACAAATTCAATATTAATTATCCATGATATGCAATAGAGAAGAAAGAGTGTGATGTGATATTAGGAAATGTAGAGTCTAGTGTTTGATACGGAAATGAATTATGACATTTTTGCACAACACCTAATACCTCATTAATGGCTAAATTCAGAGTGTTATTAGAAGTACTAGGAAGAGCCTTTCTCCTTTCTTAAGGAGTAACAGCTAAACCTAAGATGATTTCTCAGTAGGGATTAGATGTTATCTAGTTTAGGATCTGTTTCCTGGGGGCAGGAGCACATATTCAAGGAAGTACCTGGAAAGAGGAAGAGATGAGTTGAAAATGACAAATTTAGACAAATGCATTTAGACAAATTTCATGCAGGAACATAAAATGTTTCTCAGGTTGTTATGAAAGGGAGAGGGAGAGGGAAGAACTAAAAGCTGGATGTACTGAGGTAAGGAAGAAACGAAAGGTCACAGAAGGATTTTCTATGTCATATCCGTTTTATAGCAGTTCCAGTCAGCAGTTTGCCCTGAGGGAAGCTGAGAGCCTATTCAATAATTTTTAAAGACACAATCATACTTAAACAATATTTAAAAATATAATGTGGATATATAATCAACAAACTTGGGAGAGAAACTACACTTAAAGGATTACCAGTTATAAGACTCTTAACATAAATCAAATGAGAGATACTATCAGGTAGACCAAAGATAATAGTAGTAAGATGGGAAACAAAAACAAAGACAAAATCCAAACCCAAAATTTTGAGGAATATCAAAGAAAAAAAAATCGATGGGCTCTAATGTTTGATTTAGTACAAGGTGAGGGTAGAGGTGGTAGAGGCGACTGGATAACAAATTAATTCTTAAATATCTGCACTGGAAAAACTGATCACCCGAGCAAAGAGGAGGGGCACAAAGTTCACCACATATGGAGACTAAACATGGTCCCAGGCAGAGGAGGACATGACAAGGCAGCTGTAGTAAGGAGCCCTAGCTGGATCATCTGGTCCTCAGGAGCATGAGCTAAACAAATACTTACTGTTACATGTGGCTGAGTTTTGTTGGAGTTTGTTATACAGGGATAACTAACTGATACAAATATTTGGGAGATTTTTTTCCCATATTAAAACAAAATGCCACATAAAAATGGCAAGGTCTTGAGTTTTTACGTTTTCTCACTGAAAACAAGAGAAGTCTGGTGTTTAGACAGAATGTCTCTGTCTAATGTTCTCTAATGTAGAAAATTTAAAAGTTCCCTCTTGAGTGTTATCTTAATCCTACCTAACTCAATATTCCTGTCACATACTCAACTATGGGAGTTGTGTAAGTGGGTCAAGTGAAAGGGAAATAAAAAACAAAATAGTACTATGTTTAGACACCTAGCATCTATCCAATTATATAAAAGGGGAATATTGAATGAAATCACCCGGAATCTCTCAAAATCACATGAATGTCTATAAACCTCGTGGAGTCCCTTGGGATACCATACTTTGAGACTTATTATGCAAAGTGACAAAAACATATTTTTACAAAAAAAAAAAAAACAAGACAAAAAACAAGTCTAAATTTACACCATGTTGCTACTTTTCTTTTTCCTCATAAAAACCCATATGAAATGTATTGATATGGATTCAAGCACAGTAATTGTCAGCAAATAATCATTGCATACTTGAGAATACCGAGAGAGAGAGAGAGAGAGAAGGAAAGAGAGAGAGAGGGAGACAGAGAGAGAGAGAGGTCATCAAGGTAAAATGTGTGAAAATATTACATTAAACAAGAAGTAAAAAATAAGTAATGGAAAAATATAAATGTCAAGGATAAAAGTGAGTAGTGCCATTGTTATATGTTTAGTTTATTGTAGAGAGATAATGCATTTTAAACTGTACATGATATATAATTGGAGCTGGAATAGTTATGTAATTAAGATGGCTTGCTGCCTTCTATTATAATCCCCACCCACTAGAGAGATGACAGATGGGTAATTTTAAGCTTTTAGCTGCAGAGAGGGAATGGGCTTATTGCTTCATCTGTCAGGTAAGGCATTTTGCAGTCATCTTCAACTTCATTAAAGCTTCCCCATCTTAGAAGAAATACATTTCAATATGGAAAATAGGTTGTTTGGGGATATTTATGCTTCACCTCTCTCATTGCTTCAGCTGTCCTATGTCAAATTTGTACTCAGAACTCTTCTACAAAGTCAATGATAAATTTGGCACTAGTCCTGCAACCCACAGAAACAAGATAATTAGGCCTGGAACTTCAATCCACTTTCCATATCTAAACATTTTCTTTTCTTCCAGGCTGACCCTAAACAAAATACAAATTAATGTTTTCACCCTCTTTCTCCTTTCATTAACTGACAATAAAATTTCTCTTCTAATATTATATCATTTACTGGTTGACTGTACTACAAGTTTAGGACTAGTACACTGGGCACTGAATGCATTTATAATGTTGTGGTCCCAGTTTTCAGAGCATGCCAATTTTACTCAAATTAAATTTAAAGCATAATTAACTATACTAACTATATAACTATGTCATAAAGCATAATTAACTATAAGGCACCACAACTTATTTTAAATTTCTTTATACTGGAAAGCACTTCAGCATTTTATACTGAAAAAATGACAGGTGATTTAAATACTTTTTAAAGGGTGAGCCATGTCCTATGGATATGAAAATAATAAATGGTAGAAGAATATTTCAGAATTAGAGGAAGGAAACTCCTATAATTATCACATGCCAAGAAATCTATTTATTCAATTAACAAATTGAATAAAGTATATGAGAAGCCTAAGATAGTTTGTTTCTTTGTTTAAGAGGAATTAGTTATGGACTATGCTTACAGTCATTATTTGTAATTAAAGCAGGTGAGGGAATCTGGTGAGAACAGTTTTATGTATATTTAAATATAGTAAGCGCATTATGTAAATTCTGTCAGCAAACAGTCTCTATGAGAAGTTTTCAGATGTGCTTGTTATTTAATGTACCACAATTTTTTTAATTCACCAAATGATAGTAAAATGATCTAGAGTTTATGTCTTAAGTTTTAAGTACCATAGCATATCAATAAATTCCTATTTTTTTCCTCAGATCTAAGATATAGTATCTTGTTAAGCTAATCATGAAAACAGGAAGACATTCACTAAGTTAAGAAGTGTCCTGTAACTCAAATCATGACCACCAAAAATGATAAAAAAAGTTTTTTCAATTTTTTAAAAAGATTTTATTTACTCATTTTAGAGAGAGAGAGAACATGCAAGCAGGGGTGGGGGGGCAGAGGGAAAGGGAGAAAGACTCTAAAGCTGACTGCAATGAGTGCAGAGCCAGATGTGGGGCTTGATCCCACAACCAGAAGATCATGATTTGAGCCAAAACCGAGAGTCAGATGCTTAACCGACTTAGCCACCCAGGCTCCCCATAAAAATTGTTTTTAAGTTTCATAAATCAAGTAATTTATATTTCTACATATATTAGCTACTCAACTGGTTAAACTCAATTGTACAAGTGTGTGAATTGGGAGATGTCTAGAACAGTACCCAATAAACACTATTTCTAGCATTCATAGTTTGGGATATGTAACAGCCAATTTGTTTCTTTCCCTCAGCTAATACAACACATTTCCATTTAATTAAAGCCTCAAATATTGCTTGATTTCACATTAGAATTGTGATGTTCGCTAAATGAATAAATGGATTTGCTGGCATCTAAACATAACAATATATTGCACGCTGAGTTTCCTATTGGCAAAAATCCCTGGAATTTCAAGACATTCATTCATATACTTAAATGTAAATTGCTGATTTAAATAGAGTAAAAATGAAACGGACCAACAGTCTTGTTCCACTTTTTTTTCATTTAAATAAGATATAACATGAGTTTCCAAGTTCTAATTGCCATTATAGCATATTCCCTAGGAAAACAACATAGGCCTACGCAAAACCAAAGCTGGAGTTTTTACATTTTAGAAAAGTTATTGTAAAGTCATATTTTTAGTTTTTGGAGTTTTTAATCTGTACTTAACATTACAACTATTATATTTGAATACATGTGTGCCAGAAATGGAATACTCACTAAAAATTATTTATATGTTTGTTTTCTATTATACTCACATTTGTAGGCTGATTTTAAATTTATTATTATACTATGAATCTAGCAAACCTAACATTTTTAAAAAAGAGAAAATGCTTGGCCTAGTTATGAATAAAGAAAAGTAAAAATAACAAGCAGTGAGCAACATATTTAACCATAAAACAGAAGAAAATTGCTTCTTCTCTCAAATGAATTAGAAAACAGGAATGTTCTCATGCGTTACGGGATCCAACCCAGGTAGGCTCCATGCTCTGCTCTGAAAGTAGAGATGAAACTAACGACATGATAGCATTTTCCTGAATTTAATTTGGTAAACTTAATTTTAGTAACAATTGATGAAAAATATTATGTAAATTAATTATTCTGCAATCTGGGACGCCTGGGTGGTTCAGTGGTTAGCACCTGCCTTCAGCTCAGAGCATGATCCTGGAGTCCAGGGATCGAGTCCCACTCGGGGTCCCTATATGGAGCCTGCTTCTCCCTCTGCCTGTGTCTCTGCCTCTCTCTCTCTCTCTCTGTGTCTCTCATGAATAAATAAATAAAACCTTTAAAAAATATTCTTCAATCCTTCACATGAAAAGTAAAAAGAATCAAAACAAAACTTTTCATTAACTTAAACTAGGAATAGACTAACCAGATCGCATAGGCATCAGAGGATATGGGTTAAATGCAGCATAGTTTGAAACAAGAGAAAGGAGTTGAGGACACTGACATCAGGTTTATCTGCTGTACTTACAGCACGGTATGGTAAAGAATGAAGGGAGGTGGTTTCAAAGGATCAAAACTTTCATTAATTATGGAGGAGGAATACAGGAAGTGCAGTCAGAATGTAGAAAGAATACAGAACAAGAAAACTATAAACCTATTTTATCTTCCAACCATACCAAATTTTAGAAATAGCAATGGTTCATGTAAAAATGAGAAAAAAAGTTTTAAAAGCCATATGTATTTATTTACATATAAATACAAATATATAGGTTATTGAAAGTTTAGAGTAAATATTTCTATACATTATGTACTTTACATATTTATACTTATACAGTAAATGTATACCAAATATATATAATATAGATACATTTACTCTGTAATTATATGTGTTACACACACACACATACATATGCACACATATTTTATTTTCTCTAACTTGGTATCTTCATCAGAAAAACATCAAAAGGGATGCCTGGGTGGCTCAGCAGTTGAGCGTCTGCCTTTAGCTCAGAGCGTGATCCTGGTCCTGGGATTGAGTACCACATTGGGCTCCCTGCATAGAGCCTACTTCTCCCTCTGTCTGTGTTTCTGCCTCTGTGTGCCTCTCATGAATAAATAAATCTTAAAAAAAATTAATTCTGTCCTGTGATCTTTATTTAAAAAAAAGAGAAGCATCAAAAGATTATTAAGGCTCAGACATGAAGGGGAAAAATACACACTGAATTATAAACAAATAGTCCAGAATCAGTCTAACCATAAACAATGAAATAAATTCATGTAGAAAAATTGTACAATCCCCAGTACAAGGATTTTCTCCAATAACGAAGGTCATATCTTTATAATCTTGTGAACCATTAGTAGCACAGGAATTGAAACAAACAGAAACAGGTTGGAAAAACACTTCAAAAATCAGATACCCATAGCTGTTAATCTATATTTATCCTTCTCCTCTGAGAAGGAGATTAATAACAAATGTTCTTTTGTAATTCTCCAGAGACCACCAAATGACATCCTGAGAAAACAATTCCACCTACAGTGGTTTTTGCTGCCTGATGGCACAAATTGGCCAAGTAAATAGCAAATTCCTCAGACCCAGAACAAAATTCAAATGACCAGTGCTTTCACATTTCTACCAAAGAAGAAAAACTCTAAGGACATAAAAGAAAAGGGATATATTTTTTAAATATAAATTCATTTAAATCAGAAAAGAGTAAAATTCAATATGATTGATTATCATGCAAGAAAACTAAACAAGACACAAATTATGAAATATAAGAGAAGTTGAAAATGAGATAAATTGAAGAAGTGTGAAAAAATGAATTTAAGGAAAAAATGACATTGCATAACTTAAAACTAAGTAAGTGAAAGAAAATAATCACAATTGAACTGTTTTTATTTCAAGTAATCATCATGGAGGAAAGTTCAAAATATTGTGGTCCATTAAGAAACAATAGAAGATAACAGATTGAATAGCTAGCCAATGGGGATGCCACAAAAAATCCTGTCTAGCCATGTCAGAGGATTTTACATGGGATGAAGCTATCCCACTGAAAACAACTATGACATCTATATAATATGTAGGAATGCCTGATTAAAGGAATTTCTGAGAAATCAATAGATGGAACATTTGAGAGACTGATACTGAAAAGATAATGAAATCACAAGAAAGTGAACATCACCTTACCATTGTATTTTGCCTGAGGCCACTGATCAACTGCTAAGTGGTAATATAGTTCTTGGCAGCCACACTGGGCAGGGCCGAAGACTGGATTAGTCAAAGTGGCTAGGAATGGAGGGGAAAGTCTGAAGAAAAGAGAAAATCATGAGAGTGTTCACAAAAATCTATAATCTTCCTTTGAAGAAACTGCTGCAAAAGCAAGAGAGGCTAAAAAAACTGAAATTTTAGCAGATATTCACTGCTAAAGGAGCTAAGAAGTTGGAATTTAATGGCAATGTGGAGTGGTTGTGGTAAATACCCTAGGTTTTTATTTTATTTTTTTTTGAAGATTTTATTTATTTATTTGAGAGAGAAAGTGACCACAAGCAGGGGTGAGGGGCCGAGGGAGAGGGAGAAGCAGACTCCCCGCTGAACAGGAAGCCAGATGCAGCACTTGACTCCAGACCCCTGAGATCATGACCTGAGCCCAAGGCAGCCACTTAACTAACTAAGCCTCCCAGAAGCCTTCAAAAAAAAAGTTTACAGATTTTCAAAGAGAAATCATGGAAGCCAAAGGCTAATGGAATAAAATCTCTAAAATACTGAAAAATGCTGGATGCCAGGGTGGCTCGGTTGCTTGAACCACATGTGCTTGCTTTTGACTTGGGGGGTGGTCTCATGCGTTACGGGATCCAACCCAGGTAGGCTCCATGCTCTGCTCAGAGTCTGCTTGGGATCTTTCCCTCTTCCTCTCCCTTCCTCTCTGTGCCTCTCCCAGGTTCATTGTCTCCCCATCTTCTTCTGTCTCAAATAAATAAATAAACCTTTAAAAAATGCTGAAGGATTTTTTTTTTGATGCCAGCTCAGAATGCTATAACAGATATAGCACTTGATGCCAACTCAGAATGCTATAACAGAATGCTATAACCTTCAAAATAATGGTGAAATAAAGATATTTTTAGACAGACGAAAAAAAGGGGAGTTCAGAACCAACAGATCTGCACAGAAAGAAGAAAAATAATATGTGACTGGAAATAAAACAAGTGTTGACAAGGTAAATAATGACACACAGCCATCATTTAAATGACTGTTAAAATGACATTATTATAATACTGGCTTCAAAATACATGCAGAGATTACATATATGAAAATAATAGCAGAAAAGATGGGTACAGGGTATAACATTTAAATATATGTAAGTTTTTCTCATATTTATAAAAATGGTAAAAATACTATTTTTAAAAAATTGTCAAGTACTTGGTAAACAATACACTTAAAAATGACCCAAATTTAAATATAAGGAATCATTATGGAAATTAGAAAAATATTGATCTAAAAGTTAATGAAAATAGGACTTTCAAAATGTATAAATTGCAACTAAAGCCAGAATTAAAGAGATTGGCACATCTAAATGCATGTATTAAAAAAATCAGTGATCTAAGCTTTCATGTCTTATGACTAGAAATAATAACAAAAAAGTAAAGCCAATGACTAGACAGAAGAAGATAATAAAATTCAGTGAGATAGCCAACTACAAAGGTTGGGTAAGAGTCAATACATTTCTCTGAAGTAGCTTATAATCAATTAAAAATCATTAAGAAAACTCTTAATTGAAACATAAGCTGTATCTACTTGGAATAACCTTTATAATGGAAATAAATTTTCTGAAGAAAACACAATTTTAAATGAAAAAAAGTGTAAACTTGAAAAACATTGTTCTATTTGGTCAATTATTTAAAATTTAAGAGAAAAGTGGATCATGGGCTCTTGGGACAATAAAATGCTCATGCTGCTGCATCTAAGGGGTTGGGTGGGGGTAAGGAGGGCTGGTCCTCTTGACCATGCCTACCCCACAGCATAAGGTTAGAACATATGAGAAACAACACTGGCAGCCTGGCCCTCCCAAGAGAGAGAGTCACTTCAGACTGGGTTCCAGGAAGACAGATCCTGCACCTGCCTGGAGTTGAGCATACTGGGTACAGAGCTTTAGTAACAAGGAGCTG
This sequence comes from Canis lupus dingo, assembly GCF_003254725.2. NCBI lineage: Eukaryota > Metazoa > Chordata > Mammalia > Carnivora > Canidae > Canis > Canis lupus. The sequence goes on along the minus strand of NC_064276.1, from coordinate 29,630,019 downwards.
AGGGAGTGGGTGGGATAAGGTAGCAGGTTGTAATTCAAATACCACAGACTGTTGCTATTCTTACCAACAAGTAGCAGATTTTCTTAAGTGAAGATTTCTCCATTTGCTGTATGCCCTTAGGACAGATTCCAGAGACTATAAATATTTTTTAAAAAATAATTTTCACAGTTAAAACAATGTTGCTCAGGAGAGGATCCACTGAACTCCTTACCTGCCCAGAAGCCACCCACTAAAATATATTCCTAAAACTCCATTGTGACACTTGAGTAAAACTACTGGAAACAGGAAAAACAATGAGCAAAATAGAGAAGTCAAGTTAGATTCAACAGTATGAGTTTTTATGTGATAATGATATTTCAAATTGGTGAAAAGTTTATTAAAAATTGTTTTTGGTAACTTATTAAAAAAATTCTAGTTTTTCTTATGTTTACTAACATAAGTTCCAGATTAGAATCTTTGCCCCAGTATTTTAAGTCACTGTCACTACTGGATTAAAAAGAAAACTAAATTGTTATATTGTGATATTCTTTAATATTTCACCTTCTTTTGTCTGTTGATTCAGTAAAAGTCTTTAAGGTTCCAGGCTAAGGCAGGTCTTCAGAGAGAAGGAGTCTGGGTTTCTAGATGCCTGCATGGAGCAGAGTGCTCCAGACAATTTACAATGATAATAATGTGAGTAATATTGCTATATTATGTAAGTAACACAGAAAGGCAGACAATTTATTATTCATTCTAAAGCAACAGTGATATTCAGCATCCATAGGCAGCAGCTACAATGCCCATGATTAAGTGACCTCACAGGTGTAGCTTTGGCTGCAATGCTGACTTCCTAACTTCCCTTTGTTCTGGATTTTTTTTTTCCTCTAAGATTTCTGAAATACATAATATTCTCTACATAAATCTTTTTCTAAGTTGCACAGAGATAATTCCTAGGATTTACATTTAAAAATCTTAACAGTGACGTCTTTTTTAAATTTAAAACTTTTCTTATAAATCAATAGGAAGAATAAATGATTTGACAAAACACATTATAGAGATTATGTATTAAGTCCCTTTGGTCTTCAACTGCTTTCGAGGTGGAGAAGAAACAAGAGAAAATATAAAAATGATTAGAATAAAAATTAAAAGAAAAGATTATGTCAAAGAAGTGAACTTCAAAAAAGCAAGCAAAGCTCAAACATGATAAAGTTGCAAACACCATAGAGATGAAAATGAAATAATCATTTTAAAGTTGGCAAGAAAGCATCATTAGTAAAAATCTTTAGATTATTTTATTTTAAGGATTTTATTTATTTATTTGAGAGAGAGAGTGAGGAAGTGAGAGAGAGAGTGCAAGCCAGGAAAGAGTCAGGGGAAGAGGAAGAAACAGACTCCCTGCTGAGCAGAGAGCCTGATCTGGGGCTTGACCCCAAACCCTGGGATCATGACCTGAGCTGAAGGCAGACGCTTAACCCACTGAGCCACCCAGGTGCCCCTTTTATATGAGACACAGGATCTAGTAAAGACTTAGCTATACTTTGGTTATAACTTAAAAAAATACATAATCACTAGATATTAAACGACAGGAAGATACATCAAATGCACATCTATTGTAATAAGAGATTATTGAAATTTAATATCCTTTTCCCATGCTTGTGTAAGATCTGACAGTAGATGGACATGATCTACACATTTTTGAAGTGTTAAGGATATATATGTTGGAAGGGAATTTTTAAAAATTTTATTATATGAAGTCCCTAGGTGTGAGTACTAGTTCCCTAAACGTTCTATGAAAGCAAATAGTTGGGGGCAACTACAGTGCCTCCTCAGAATCATAATCTTTATTGGAGTTGTCCCTTGGTAGAAAAATGTTCCCTTCCAGGCAGAATGGATAATAAGATTGGGGTGAAAAGTCAGAGTTAAAAACATTCCTGGGGCTGAGTGGAGAATACTATATAAAGACTGAGGATTTTGCTCTGTGAGGAGAAATCTTCATTTATTCAGTAAATAGCCTCATTGCTTGGTCTTTCTGTATTCTGAGCCAGCTGAATTCTACAAGTGAGAAATTTCAGAGGAAACTAATCTAAGTTAAAGTTGTAAGCATTTTTGGAAAAGTTGATGTCACTGAAAACAATGGATATGAAAAAAGACCTTAGCCTCTCCTAGAAACACCGCATTACCACACACAAAAAAATGTCTTTAGTTTTCCATGGATGAAAAGCTCACTAATTAGGAAAAGATATCAGGGGACATCAATAATAAGCACTATAGATCTAGAAAATCATGGCTACTTAAAAAAAAATATTTTATTTAATAATCACACTAGACTTTAGTTCTGTACATTGTCTATGATTTAAAGAAAAGATACTGAGGCCCAAGAAAGAAAAATGCTATATGAAAATTTCACACCATGGTAGAGGGTCTAGGTTCAATCAGGCAAAGCTGGGTTTTTATTATTCAGAGATTCAGCTTAGATGACAAGACTACAATTGGAAATAAGTAAATATTATCTTAAAATCTGAGCTAGCCATTATCTGTGAGACTAGAAAGTTTTATTTGGTTAAAAAAACTAATCTAGGAGCTTCTGAGGTTATAGTAATTTTCTGATTTTGACCTGGAGAGTGACTAGGTGGTTGCTCATTTTCCAATTATTTATTATATAAGGTATTTTTGTTTTGTATTTTTTTCTGTGTATGCTATATTTAATGACACAAAGCAAAAAATGATTTGGGGGACCTTATTATGATGTTATTGGGTGGTCATTAAGGGCTTGCTTTTTGAAAAATCACTTTATAGTGCTTTCACAAAGAAAATTTTCACAAAAGAAAATTTGTGAAAATTTTCACAAAGAAAATTGAGGAATGGAGAGAAGGGAGGGCTAAACAGAAGGTGAAGTAAACTACTGCAGTGATAGCCAAGATCCAATCTATAGGAAGATTTAAAAGAGATCTTAGAAATGGATTTTGCAGAGGTAATGATTTAATTAGGTATGTGATGTAGTGAGAAGAATGAATAAAATTTTGAAAGAGTAGGCTTAAGTAGACATAACCTAGGCCTCCAGCTTTTCCTAAGATAATGGATTGAAACATTGTGGCAAGGGGAGGGGTCGCTGAGTTCATTCTGAGAGGCACTTGATTTCAAGTGTCTGTGATATTTTCTGGATAGAGGGTTTGAAGAAAAGAAAAAAAATATTTCATAAGAATAAAAATTTCAACTAAAAGATTTATTTGGGAGCTGGACAAGTGATAACTGAAGCCAAACAGAACAGATATAATCTAGGAAGATAATATGAGAATAAAACTATAATAAAAGGATATCATATAAATCACTTTGTATATGGACATTTCAAGAATCTAGATGAAAATGAGACTGTAAAGTTAACTGATAAAACAGAATGATGAGGGGAATATCAGAGAAGTGACTTCCAACATCACTTCATGGTATTTTCTCACTAACATACAGGTATATGATAGAGAGAAAGGTGAAGAGATAGATACATAGGTAAGAACCTCAAGTGTTACAGAGAGTTAGATGGAGAAGAAAAAAAACCTTGTTGTTGTTGTTGTTGTTGTTGTTTTTTCTGCCACAGTAAAGAATTGCAGGACAGGGAAACAAAAGTAAAGCAAAACAAAGTTTTATTAAATTACAATCCCAGGAAGCTGCTGGCCAGACTAGAGAGAAAATGGCTGTAGAAACTCCAGGGTGTGGGCTTATATCAATTATTTTTCTTTTTGGCAGGTCCTAAGGTCTCATCATTTGAGTGACAGGCCTGCATTATGTAATAATTAGCCAACTATGCAGGTCCTTTCCCATGATGCAGTTGAAATGCCTCAAGGCAGGAAACTGCAACATTATTTCTATTCTACTAGCAAGGGTCAAATAAGGGCTAGAGGCTGCTTGCTGCATAAGTGCAACAAGCACAACAAATTTAACTCTTCCTCTGCCTAGACTTTAACCACCAACAGACTGCTGGAGGAGTAGAATGGGGTAGTCCCTGGGATGTTCTCATGTGGGGCTCTTACTAGGCCATCTAAGGCCCATGCTCCTGTCACTAATGCCTAGCTTCCTGCCTAACATAAGTATATAATTCTGAAGAGAGATGTGCAGAAACTGTAGAAAGTCTATTCTGATCTTCCAGCTTTTCTAAGCTTCATGGTCTACTACTCTTCTACATATTTTAATAGGGTCAGCAAATGATGTGTAGATTTTAAATGTGATTCATTTTCTGGGCTGGTGCTATACCTATTGCCTAAAATAATCTTCCTGGAGCACCCAGGTGGCACAGTTGGTTGAGTCTCCAACTCTTGGTTTCCAATGGGATTCTAATCTCAGGGGTATTGGATTGAGCCTGGGATGGGCTCCATGCTCAGCACCGGGTCTGCTTGGGACTCTCTCCGTCTGTCCCTCCCTATACCCTCTCTCTCTCTCTCTTTCTCTCAAATAAATAAATAAATCTTAAAACAAAACAAAACAATCTTCCTCACTTATTTCATACTATACTACATTGTAAAATTTGGCATAATGGTACATATTTCTGGAAATATTTTCTAATCCTAAAATTGATTTACTTATTATATTTCTTGGAATTTATCCATTATGTTCTTATCTCACTATACTATCCAGAACAGTAACTCCATCAATTTCTTTCAACAATGATGTCTATAGTATAAAAATAGAGAGCTTCCTTTCTTAATTTTATATCATAAGCATGCACTGGGCATTCGATGAATGTTTGTAGAATTACTAATTTTTAAAATAAAAAATGTACCCCATCTTATTCTTGAATTTAAAAATAATATAATTGTAGCCAAAGAGAATTAGACAGTTTATAACTTTAAACTGGTAATATAGAATCAAGATATAAATATTTTGGGTTTAAAAAAAAATGTCTTCCTTGAACAAAAATACAAATACCACCAAAATCTGACTACAGATAAACTCCACAGATGTTCCTAGAATATTTTTTGTTCCAAATTAATTCTATAGCTTTATTTGAATGAATTTCTAAATAATCTTCCCTATATAACACCATGACAGTACAATGTAAAATTATAGTATAAAAATTTAATGTTATTCACCTGCACTTAAGTATGTGTTCAATTTCTAGAGAAATAATTCAAATCTACAACATGTATTAACACAAAGAATGAAAATCAATAGATCCTTATTAACTTTACAAATCATGTGAATATATAGGTTATTAAGCATTAACTGAGACATTCTTTGGTGTAAGTATAGGTCACTGTCTGCCATATTTCACAGCACCAGCCTGGTAAAACATTCCTGAATTTTTACCAGCATATTCATTAATATCTAATATAGCAGACTTCAAGAATGGGTGGAAATAAGAAAGAATAACATAGAAATCCAAAAATATCCCTAGAAGAAAGTTGACTTTACAAAGCAGAAATCCTATATTTAGATAATGTTTCACACTTTTTCTAAAAAAAAGAACATCATGAATCTTTCCAATCCCATCCATGTGTATTAAAGAATATATCTTAAAAATCACACTTATACATAACATAGTTAAGTTGCACATCAAGTATAAAGAAATATTTTGTAAAAGATCCATAGGCAAAAGAGAAATTAACCACAAAAGAATACTAATTTGTCTGACAACAAGTATCCTCAAAGGCATATGTAAAAATCATAATCAACTTAGTTTTCTATACCCAGATAAACCATACATTTTTAAAAGACTTCTTTATTTATCTGAGAGACAGAGAGGGAGATCACTAGCAAAGGGAGTAGGGAAAGGGAGAGAGAATCTCAAGCAGACTCCCCACTAAGTGTGGAACCTGATGCAGGCTTGATCCCAGGACTCTGAGATCATGACCTGAGCTGAAATCAAGAGGTGGGTGTTTAATTGACTGAGCCTCCCAGGCGCTCCAGATAAACTGTATTTTGATATAAATGTGAAAGTTTGAATGAGAACTGAAGTTGGATGATGTGTACATATCAGTGTATTACTCTTCAGAAATATTAAATATTAAAATAAAGATTTTAAATACACTAAGAAAGAAATAATTTTTAATTATTTTTAAATATTTAATTTATTTATTTATGAGAGACACACAGGGAGAGAGGCAGAGACACAGGCAGAGGGAGAAGCAGCCTCTCTCCCAGGAGCCTGATGTGGGACTCGATCCCAGGACCCTGGGATCACTACCTGAGCCAAAGGCAGATGCTCAACAACTGAGCCACCCAGGTACTCCAGAGATAAGTAATTTTTAGAAATTAAATGGCTTCCTACTTGCCAACCCTACTAAGATACCTACTATAGGAAGAAGACAATTGACTCTATGGAAGTAATGGGTTGAAATAAGCAATAGTAGAGAGTATTATTGATAAAATACAATGGTAAGTTAAACACGAGTATAAGCAAGAAGAGCGAAAGAATAGCAACACTTTTTTCTTAAAATTAAAAATATTTCTGGCAATTTTATCTGAGTATAGTGAGAAAAATTTGAGCAAAGTATACTAACCCACAACTTGTTGAGAAAAGGTATAAATCTATCAATAACTGTATTTTGTTTAATATTTGTAGTTAAATGTAAAAAAAATCATAAAACACAGGCCATAGTCTCAAAATCAATAAAGATGATATAAACGTAACAAACAAAATTTCATCAGTCAAAATAGGAAATTAAGGAGGAAAACATGAAGCAAAAACAAATCATGGCATGGCCAACAAGAGCAGCAAACCCCTAAGCAAGCATGCATGTACTTAAATATCTAACATGACCAAATACATATTTCCCAAAAAAATTTTAAATCTTCAAATGTAATGGCCTTCTCCAAATAACTGCGAATAGCAAGGTAAACTCAGGATAAGCTAGAGTAGGATAAATGCATGTATATTTATAATCTGTATGTCTTACAATGTAAGCTTCATGAAAGTAAGGAGTTGTTCTTGTTCACTGTTGCATCATTGGTGTCTTGAACAATGTATATAGTACAGAACAGGTACCAAATAAATATCTTCTGAAAAAAAGTTAGAAAAGAAAATAAAATCCAATAGATGTCCTCATGTAAACTAGAAGTGATATGGTGATAAGTTCCTGAAACAGCAGGACTGAGCTGTGGTAATCAAAATATAAAACAAAAACACAAACAAAATATTGTACCAAATTGCCGAATTTTGACAGCCATCTTTTTTAATTTTGCTACTGTTTTAACATTTAGCTATTTTGAATTTACGTACTTAAATATTTTATTCCTTTACTAAATCAATTTTCCTTTAGAGGTCATGCTGACCTCTTAGCCCATATTTTATTAATTTTTACTTATGTTTTTATTAGACTCCTCATTTTTTTATTCTTTAAATCTTTGTATCATCTGGGATTTAGCATAACAGTCAATTTTTACTTTTTGGTTTATAAACATTGGAATGTTGCTTAATAAAAATTCCTTTTTTAAAATTGACTTGAAATACCACCTCATTATATACCTCTTTGTTTTTTTATATTTTACTTGTTTTGATTTTCCCTTGCCTTTCTTATGTTTTTTTTTTGTCATCAACCAGTTAAAGTCTCAACATGTTAGCTTAATATGGATTTATTTTATTTTATTTTATTTTATTTTATTTTATTTTTTTATTTATTTTATTTATGAGAGAGAGAGAGAGAGAGAGAGAGGCAGAGACATAGGCAGAGGGAGAAGCAGGCTCCATGCAGGGAGCCTGATGTGGGACTCCATCCTTGGACCCCAGGATCACGCTCTGGGGCTGAAGGCAGACACTCAACGGCTGAGCCACCCAGGTGTCCCTGGATTAAATTTTGTTACATGAAACATGAATCCAGAATTTAAGAAAAAAATATTGGCAGTATAAATGACAGGATATTGTTGATATCCTTAGTATATAAAGGAAAATGTTTTAGCTTGTCCCATCAATTTCACTTGAAGGACCTTTTCATATTTCCAAGTATATGCCAAAAGATGTTCATCTTGATTTTGAACTTTTCCTTTTCAATCACCAAAAACATAATTTAAAGATTAACAGATTGTATCTATATTGAAGAAAAACTAATGGGGAATCATTAAAATATGCATGTGTGGTAGAGGAAATGCAGTTTTAAAACATCTAAGAATTTATATCAAGACTATTATATACACTGTTTATTTCCCTAGTACAATAATGCTGAAGTCAACATCTGCCCCAATTTGTCTGCAAAAAGGTGGTTTTTCCTGCCTACACAAAATTACAATAATATGCTAACATTTTTGAGCTATATACAAATGATTATATATCTTGGTTATTTTGCTATTTTTTTCCTATGGCTGCACACGAAACTAGACAAAAATGAGCCCCCTTTCCTGTTATCTGCTTTTTAAAATGGCCAGAGGCAGACGTCATCAATTTCAAGACAATGAGAGATTCCGCTAAGCTATAACGTGATTTGAAATTCATGAATGTGCAAGTTTCGTGCACCAGAGGTCATTGTTCCACCCACCAAATGGACAGAATCAGCAATTTCAAGCTACCTGTTCTGAAGAATTATAGATTCAAAAAAGTCCATATTTTGCCATTTAAAATTAATGATGATTCTCCCTTTGTGAGGACAGGGTTATTTTCTAACTTTTTTTTTCTTAAATTTCAGAATTGCCCTTATAGAAAATAAAAGCTTTTTTTTTTTTTTTGGCTTAGTTGACATATAAAACAATTCTAATTTATTTCAGTTAGTACAATAAATGGCAACAAGTGGACAAAATAAATATATTTACTAGTTATTCTCACAACTGAAAGCAGAAAATACAGAGAAAGCTAGTTGGTTGAATATGAAATAAAAAAGAAAACTAGTTTGATTATTTTAATTTTCTAACTGTTAACATCTTGATGAGAAGGCTGAGGAAGACTCTGAATCTGGAATCATCTCATAACCACTTTCCAAGAATTGGGGAAGAAAGCTGGACAAAATTATCTAAGTTATGCCTGAGATGTGATTGCATACTGAAATGATCATGCTATCTGAAGTGAGAACGTGGGTGATATATAAAACAAAATGGAAAAGCATGAAAGCAGAAGAACAGATATAAACAGATAAAAGAGAAAATTAAAATAATATTTAGGAGTGAATGTAATATTTAATGTTTTTATTATTTTAAATTAAAACGAATTCCAAAGTCTTCTGTGTGCACTAAAGGACAATTACCATTTAAATGTAAAAGATGATGCTAAATAGCTGCAAACAGATGAAAATGAAATTTTCATTAGAAAATTATATTAGAAACATAAATTTATATTAGAAACATAAATTCAGATTCTTTAATAAATATATACTACTATTCCCTCTGTGATAGCCAAGTAACACTTAATAATCATTTAAGTCTTGACTAGTTAATTTTCTAATCCTTTACAAAACATAAAAGTGATTATTTGAGAATGATCAAGTTCAATTTAAGAAATGAAAATTACCTACAATTGTATTATATTTAGGCAAAAACAACAAATAAGCAAACCAGAAACATCATACGTAAGGTTCTAATGCAAAATTTTATCCTTCTCCCTTAAATCATACAAACAAACAAACAAACAAACAAACAAACAAAGAACCTAGTAAAAATCCTCCTCCATATGAGGGGAGATCAACAATATTTTTGTGAACCTGATGGATTCTTTTCTGCTTTGCATAGCTCTAGGCCTTGCAGATCTTCTTGTTCCCTCTAGGCTGGGCTGGACCGTTGGCTCCTCCTCATTTTTAGTCCCCCAAACCCAGTTTGATTGCTTTCTTGTTCAAAGATTATGTTTTATTTGCAATTTTATCAACTAGAAAACAAAATGTTCCTTTATTCCAATGTGCTATAGTAATGTTGCCTGCTTTACATGGCTTCTCGGTGTGCTTGGTTGAGGTTGCAGTTTTGCTTTCACAATGAGAATGCTGTAAACCTCTTTGCTTGAAGTCTCCACTAAAAACAGATTTCTCCCACTAGACAGAAACATACGCAGGAGTATAAAAAGTTGCTCAGTTTCAATCTCCAGATTCTCATCTCCCCTCTATCTTCACAACAGCTCAGATTCTGTTCCTGTTGAGCCCCATAGCACATGGTGTTATGAATAGTCAGGATTAGACTGTGCTTGCACATTAATCCTGTTTCCACCTCTTACTTGCTTTGCAACCTTGGGCATATTATTTAATCTCCATGATGCTGTTTCTTCATCTCTAAAACAGATAATTATAGTATCTATTTATAAATTTGTTTTAAGGAGATATGAATTAATACTTGGAAAGAGTGCAGAAGTATACTGGCACATAGTAAGATATCAATATGGCTATTTCTTGGACACTTCCACAAAGCACAATAATCAATCTAGACAATCATTTATGTTAAAAAACAATTATAATATGAAAAGGTACTATAATTATTTAAGTTGCCATTGTGATTTAAACATATATATATATATAAGCTTTTGCAGAAATTACATATGTTTTATTTTGATAGCTATGTGTCAGCCTCAGATTTGTTCAAATGCAATGGGGACTAAACTTTTACTTTGTAAGTTTCATAAGGAAAAAAACCTGTCACTTCATGAAATTTTATAAATGACAAATTTCAAATCTTAATGTTACCAACTCTATCAGTAAGACTCCAAGTTCGACATATTTTTAAACATCTGAAATACACACTGTATAAATCAATTCAGGACAGGCAAAGTGACAGTGCTTGTGGAATTCACTGCCTGTCTTCCTTTGGTAATGAGACTGACTGATAATTCTTCTATGCTCCAAATAACCAAACTTCACTAATGTGAACCCAGGTCTGTAAATTATATTTTATATGTAGCTGACTAGTAAGCAAATTTGATTTCATGCAAATATTTTGAAGTGGATTAGTCAATGGAGAAACCACATCTGAATGCTAATAACATGCCTCTATATATACACAGGATAAAAAGTCCTTCAATCCACAGGAAAGTGTCAGCATTAATAAAGCAATGTCATGCTATACCTCCCCCATAGCTGGCCTATATTGACATGAAAAATTGTAATGATAGAAATATAGAACTTTTCAGATATAAATAACCTTACTGTGTTATGAAATTTTTATCAGGAAGGGATAACTAAAGAGAAGGAAGAAATCAACTGCAAAGAATATTATTGCCATCTATTGACAATGGGATTTGTGATAAATGTAAAATCTATTTTCATTATATAATTTTGGATGTCCTACTTATTAAATAATGGCATCCGTGCACAGAAAAAGAATTCTGATTTGGAAGGCGTATATTTGGAAATAATAAATGGGTGTTTACACCATCTCTTTAACATTTTAAGGCTTCTTTAGTATGTTATTTCCCCATTGGTAACATATAATCTCAACATTTTGTAGCATAATTGACAAAGGTTTTTAAAAAAGGGTTGGCATTTTTTGTTGTTGTTGAGGGTTACTGCTCACATCTCCAAACACTGACTATTATAAATTATTTGCTCAGATAGTTATACTAGGTAGGAAGTTAAGGTTTACTATTTGTTGAATTCCCAAGATGTGTTTGTCTGTTTTATAAACTAAGTGATTTGATTTTAATTAAAAGGCTCTAAAGCATGTGTGTATACCTCTGTGAACAAATCAAGTACCTCCACAACAAGGATCACAAAAACCCAGCCTAACCAGGAGTTTTTCAGAAAATTCATGCTATTGCCATGTGGCAGTCTACTTAATCTTGCTAAAAATAATCTTCTGTATCCATGAAGGATATTTTAAATATGTTGCTAAGTCTCTTACCTTTGCATTGGAGAAGCCTTCATTTACCACTGTCATCAGCTCCAGTACCTAGTCTTTCATTCTACTGATAGATATTGATAATATGTTTGATACATATTGATACATGATTAATTTCAATAAACTCAAATACCTACGTGCAAGATACATACATTCCCATAAACAAAATTATAAAAGGGAACAAAAGGGAGAGCTATAAATTAGCTTTAAACATAAAATCTGACTTTCACTTGGTCTACTTGGGTACTTTAAAATCCTTGGCACACGGCTTGGACCATATTTTTTTGCTATAAAGAACTAAGACAGAACATAATGCTCTAGGACCATTGCTTTTTCCAAATATGTACATGTATGGCTAATGAAATAGCTTTATCTACTTATTCAACTTCATTACATATTTCTAATTTTTTTTTTTTTTTTTTTTTTTTATTTATGATAGTCACAGAGAGAGAGAGAGAGAGGCAGAGACACAGGCAGAGGGAGAAGCAGGCTCCATGCACCGGGAGCCTGACGTGGGATTCGATCCCGGGTCTCCAGGATCGCGCCCTGGGCCAAAGGCAGGCGCTAAACCGCTGCGCCACCCAGGGATCCCTCATTACATATTTCTAAAACAACAAGGGAAAATAATTACATACAATGAATTATTTTAAATAGAGTGGCTGTTACCCAGAACATTGAACTGAATCCCTTTCATAATACATGTGTGTATATTACCTTCCTCTCATACTTCAATTTTAAAGATAGTGCTGGTTTCCTATACATTGTGATGTGTCTTATTATGCTGTTAAGGGAGCTGTAATTGTTAGCCTAGGTGGAGTGATAAGTGATTGTGGAAACAGATGATGATTGTAAGCCATTCTAAACCTATTACAACAAAGCCATTTAAAGTAAACTCTAGCAGCAAGATTAAATTCCTCTCAGACCTAGGTTAAGACCAAAGACAAAGATAGGCAATTGAAATTGTACCTATTTTGTAACTGGATGTGTATAAACTCTAAACTACAAAAAAGTTTCACTGTGTAGAAGATGGTTTTTGTTTTTTATGACATCTTGTAGTATAGTTCAATTAGTATTTTTCCTTTGATGAAGTTATGAATATTTTTATAAGACTGTGTTAAGGTCTAATAAAATTAAATAAAAATGCAAAAATCAGGGTTTTTTTGTGGTTATATGTCTGATCTACAAGAGAAGAAAGCACACAGATATATGTGTGTATGTGTGCATGTGTGTCTATTTGGTATCCATTTCTTCCTAGGCATAGAAAGAGCAGGTTTTTAATGAAGTCCTCATCAAAAAGGAAATGGTATATATGGCCTTATTCATCACATTAGTTTAGTATGGGAAATTCTATAAGGAAACATTCTATAAGGAAACATAAACATATGTGCATATACAATGCACAACTTTTAAAGATATTATTTATTTGAGTACCATCAATGTGCCAGGCATTATGTTAAGTATAAAAAGATATGATAAAGATTTTACAAAGAAAGAAAATAAAGCTCAGAAATGTTGAGTAACTTGATCAAAGACAGCTATAAAAGAGAAGTCCATATCAATCAAAGTCAAATAATTCCAAATTTTTTATGCTCTTAACTATTAGTCTTTGTATAAGACATTTCAAATAAAAGCATATACCTAGAGTTATCAAAGCAACATGTTATCTGTAACAAGAAGGAGTCAAGAGTATATTCTTGGAAGGAGTGACATTTAATCTACATGAAGGTCAAGAAAAGTTACAGACAATGGAAGAGGTAGTTCTAAAAAGAAGGAAGTTAATGAAAGGTAGTGTAGATCCCACACAAGGCATGGGAGTTCAGAAAGCTCAATGACTGAGGTGCCTAGGTGGCTCAGTCAGTTAAATGTCTGACTCTTGATTTCAGATCATGTCATGATCTCAGGGTTGTGAGATTGAGCCCCGAGTTTGGCTCTGAAATGGGTGTGGAGCCTGCTTAAGATTCTCTCTCTCCCTCTACTCTGCCCCTCTCTCTACCACTCTGGAAAAAAAAAAAAAAGGTGGTCGGGGGGAGAAGAAAAAAGGAAAGAAAGGAAAAAGAGAAAAAAGAAAGCTCAATAACCAATTTTAGGCAATTTGAATTGATAAGTGACTGTAGTCACAGGCACAGATGCATAAATGGCTTGGCCAAATTTTGGAAACTTTGAATAATTTGACCAGAAGATTGGACTTATTCTATAAACAAAGAAAGTGTACTAAGTATGTTTAAATTTCAGTTAGAATTGCTTTAGGGAATATTAATTTCTCAGCGGTATGCAGGATGGTTCTTGAGAAGGCCTATACAAAAAACTTAAATCTACTTAAAACCTCTCTATGTAGACATGACTCATTAGCACTGTTCAAATCATTAACTATTTAGTTTACCATGCTTCTTATATCACTAACAATGTGACATGTATGTCACAGGGGTGGGGAGGAGGAGAGGAGGGTTGGAAGTGCTAAGGAATGGGATCTGGACAGGTTTTGGCTAAGAACTTGAAAAGCCTAGGCCCAGTGATTTTTATTATGTTTTTCCCAAGGCAAAATAAGCAAACCATCATGATTCTTTTAAGTTCTACTCCTTTCCCAGAGAAAACACCCTAATCACTTTGAGAAACATCATGATAAATGGAATCATGATTATCCATGGTACTAGTCAAAGATACGACAGGTATTCTTTCAAGAGATTTGTGGTTTTGCTCAGATAAGCAAAGAGCAATGAGTATTTATGGCTGTTGTTAGAGTTCAGAAGGAAAGAAAAAAAAAGAAGGAAAGAAAGAAAGAAAGAAAGAAAGAAAGAAAGAAAGAAAGAAAGAAGAGAAAGAAAGAAAGAAAGAAAGAAAGAAAGAAAGAAAGAAAGAAGAAGAAAGGAAGGAAGGAAGGAAAAGAAAGGAAGAAAGAAAGAAAAAGAAAGAAAGAAAGAAAGAAAAAGAGAAAGAAAGAAAAAGAAAGAAAGAAAGAAAGAAAGAAAGAAAGAAAGAGGAAAGAAAGAAAGAAAGAAAGGAAGGAAGGAAGGAAGGAAGGAAGGAAGGAAGGAAGGAAGAGAAAGAAAGAAAGAAAGAAAGAAAGAAAGAAAGAAAGAAAGAGAAAGAAAGAAAAAGAAAGAAGAAAGAAAGAAAGAAAGGAAGAAGAAAGAAAGAAAAAGAAAGAAAGAAAGAAAGAAAGAAAGAAAGAAAGAAAGAAAGAAAGAAAGAAAGAAAGAAAGAAAGAAAGAAAGAATGAAAGACAAAACCTACTACTCCTCTCCAGCTTGCTCACTCTCAGCTTCCTTGCTCTTCCTCAAGGACCTTAGCACTCACTGTGCTCTCTACATGGAATGCTCTTCTTCCAAAGGCTTTCACTTTATTAGAGAGGATAACCTATAATTTGTTACTCTTTATTGTTTGGTTTATTAATTATTTTTTATTTGTCTATAGACTCTTCCCTACAAATATATAAAAATCAGATAATATGCATAGGGGTTACTATGTGCCAGGCATATTGGAATATATGTCTAACTTGACGGGATGAGCACTGGGTGTTATTCTATATAATGGCAAATTGAACACCAATAAAAATAAATTTAAAAAAGGAATATATGTCTATATTTATGATTTCTTATATATATAATATATATACACATTTGATCAATTGTTTAATTTTTGTATATAGTTAAGTGTATCATGGTACTCAATTTCAGTATTTTTTTTTAATTTCAGAAACAAATATTCAGTCCTAAAAAAAATTGATCAGTTATTTTAAGGAGAATAATTGAGCAAGGACAAACCAAATATATTTAAAGTCATGTTTACCCTGCTCATAAGACACATTTCATTTATATACAAGATGGTTTGTTTCTGATCAATCTTAGACATCTTAGCCTTAGACAGATATTGCTTTTTTCAGTTTACAGTAGAGAAAAAACTTTTTACCCAAAGACACCCAATGTCTTTCAAGTGAGATTACATTAAAATTTTAATATACATATAACAACTTATATATATATATATATAATAAGTGATACATATATGCATGTATATATCCAAATGGTATTATTTCTGTACTTAAAAGATTCATATTTGGGAAAAATAGCCAAAGAAAATAGAAGTAACATGAGCGACTCTTAATTCTGGGAAACAAACTGAGGGTTGCTGAAGGGGAGGTGGGGGGGATGGGGTAACTGGGTAATGGGCATTGAGGAAGGCACGTGATACGATGAGCACCAGATATTATATGCAACTGATGAATTATTGAAAACTACTTCTGAAACTAATGATATACTATATGTTGACTAATTGAATTTAACAACAAAATAGATGACTAAATACATTAAATATTTTTGTTAAATATCATGAGAGTCTGTATCAAAGACAGTGATGTTTTTAAGGGATAAATGTCATGTAGGAGTCAATTTACTGTGCCCTATTTCAATTAAGTAAATTACTATTAACTAGGACCTACTGAGCCCACTGAAAATGAAAATTTATTTTTAAATACTTATAAAGTTTGTGTCTCTGAACCTGGGAACTTTTATCCACAGCTGAAAGTTACCAAACTTCATGCAAAGGTTTAAGGCATTCTGAAAAATAACAACGGTGTCTAGAATATATGGTTACACATTTTATTTTTGATTAACGTAAAACTTTCAGATCACTGCACAATTATCAGGTACTTCCTTCACAAGGAATGGTGCCTGCAGGAAGCTGTCTTCTGTGATAGAATTTCTGAGACCCTTAAGTTTTAAAATATAGAGATCTTAAATATAAGGCTTGGCTTTTTCAATAGAGAGAGGAAATTTTACTGTTTAGATACTAGGCTTAAGAGTAAAGCACATTATTTAGGGATCCTGGTGATAGAAACATGAGTGGAGTCACCAAGATCAATATAAGGTAGTAAGTGAAATAATGCCATAAAAACTAAGGTAGAGAAACCATTTCTAAAAAGATATTATCAGCTATAGAGCTAACGTATTAAAGTTGTGCGACTATAGCTGGCTGGCATTTGGGAATTGGGGTGAAGATAATAAACTATAGTTAGAGGAGGCACTTTGTTTTAAGAATAACATTTTCCAAACTGTGTATTTTAATATATGTCTTTTCTTCTTCCTTAGGGGTAACAAAAGCTCTTTGAAAATTCAGACTGTGTACCATGCTCCCAGCAAAATATCTAATTTATTAGAAAAAAGACAAAATATGTTTTAAACAAAAATACACTTCCTTTTTGAGCTGTTCTTGTTTAACTGTGTACTCTTACCATTAAAAACAATAGCAGTTTTTTTTTTATTACAAGCTATGTATATGAGCAAGTAAGATTTAAGAATATACTAAAATAATTCAGTAAAGATTTTGATGTCTTTTATTTTGTTTGTCTCAGCAATAACTTATGATAGAAAAAAAAAGGATATAAAAAATTTACAGAAGGGTTAGGAGACAAATGTTCTTCACTTTTCCCCTGGATCTAAACTAATTTGCTTTTTGACTTTTTGCAAATCACTTTGCATTTGTAGACCAAAAGGTTTTTTATCTTTTAAATGGGTATACATTAAAAAATCAAAACAACAACAATAGAAAACTATTTCAAGGGGCTATTGTTCTAGGTATTAAACTTAAAGTGGTTAAAAATGTTTATTCCCATTTTATTGTATATTTTTACATATTTTCAAGCATTCCCTGAAAATCAATCTGCATCTTTTAAAATAACATCTCTGCAATATCTTTTTTTATTGCTCTACCTGACACTTCCATCATATTTTTGGCAAATCTACTCCCTAATAATTCTCTAGGTGAACACATTTCCTATTTCAGTTAGTTTCCCACTTTACAAATTAATCTACAATAATGATTAAATGACTTCAAGCCTCTGCTTAAAACGTGTCCATGATTCCTTCTTTTACAAAAAGAACAGTGAACTTTTTATCACAACAGTTTGCTCAACATCTGGTTCCAGCTTTTAAGTTCAGTCAGTGCATTTCATTTCTGCCAATGCTAGAATGTGAAAAGAAACAAGTAGCAAGGCCACTCACACTGGGGTAAGGAAGCTGCTGACCTACAACGGGAATCTCAGAGATTGGATCTTGGAGTCTTCCCTAATACCTAATGTTAACATCTCTGTGTGCTTGAGACACAAGGAGGACTTCCTCTCTCTCCCTATAGTCCATGGGATGATCCATCTATCAACCCTGTGACCCTTATAATTTCCAGCTCAGTTTTTCATCCAAGCCATGTTATCTACTAGGAATTCCTTTTGAATTATCCCAGTATCAAGAAAGATAAGGCAAGGGAAGATAAGAAGTTGTTTCTCCATGAATCATTTTCAAAAACTCCTGTTTGGAATTAATCTCCCCTCTGCACTTCCTTACCACTTGTTTTATGGAAGGTACTATTGTCTGACATTCTGACTATTCAGTGATTTTTTTTATGTTTGTCTCTTTCTTCCTATTAAGAGAAATCTAAAGCAGGGCTTATGTTTTATTCATCTTCTAATCTCACAGAATACTTGGAATTGTGTCACTTTATGACATTAACAGTATACATTCTGTTCAATTATCTGGAAGGCAGAGTAAACAAGCTTGTACACAGAATTGCCATGTAGAATTCTTAGATCAAAATAAGTTTTAAATATCTATAGGAAACTTTACTTTCTGACTTTGCTCTTGTGTTATTTATTTTCCATTCATTCTAGAAGTTTCACAATAATCTTTGCATTTTTCATTAATTTTTGGGAAGCCAAGGAGAATTATTGATTTATACATAGGTCTTTTTCAGTTTATGAACTTTTTTTCTGTTCAACTTTGAATGCTACATATGCTCTGAATTTATTGAATATTAATTATTCATATATTTCCTGTGTCTAGAATCTATTTCTGTCATATCCAAATTCTCCAATGTCACTGCCATTGCTTATCAGAGTTTAATGCACATGGTAAATGCTCAAACAGAATCAATGAATGAATTGTATACAATTAAGACATTTTGAAATCTTTAAAGAAATGGAACAGACTGAAGGAGATAAAAGTTATTTCTAAAAATACTTAAACCTATTTATGATAGCCCCATTGATTCAGTTTTCTCAGAAAAAGTCAGGAAACATTAATTTTAAATGATTCACCTTTCAAATTATTCAAAACAATAAAATATGTATATTTCTAAAATACCCAACATTAGTCAAGTAAAAACTATGTTTCTAAAATTGTTCAATCTACATTACCACAACTTGGCATAAGCATTTATTGGAAAGTAGAACAATTTATGGCTCTTAAGTACCGTTAATAAGTTTCACTAATAAGAGAGTCATTCCAATATAAATTATTAAGATATTTATCACTCTTACATCTATCAGCTTTGTAGCAGCTAACTTGAAATGAATTGGCTCATCTCAACTTTGTTACTAAAGCTAGAAAATCATAGCATCATAAATATTACCATTATTAAAACTCCTACTGGCAGTATCAGCAGGGAGAGCCTGAAGAGGCCAAAGGGCTCTAAAATAACTCACTCCAAGAGAAACTGTTCTTAGATTCCTTAGGCATGTAGACAAATACTAAGTCAGGATGCTGCTCTGGTCCATAGCAAAATCTGATGTGCTTATGGCTATTTGTCAGTTTGACAAGATACACTGATAACACATTCTTAAAAATAATTGAAAACAGCATAGGGCATGTGAGTTACTTGTTGCTGCATTAAAAAAATCACTCCAACACTTATTGAATTAAAATAGGAACACTTAATTTGCTGTGATTTTGTGGGTCAGAAACGGGATTGGACTCAGCTGAGCAGTTCTTTTGCAGGCAACATCTTGCTAGAGATCCCGTCAGTCTATTGGTTTAAGGATCCTTGGTGTCAGGAACCTTAGCTGGCACTACTTCTCCATGACTTATGCTCCATGGGTCTCATCTTCCACTAGGCATCTGAGGCCTCCTCAAATGGAGTTTAGGAAACAACAAATGATTAGCCCCAATGCACAAAGAACACTGTCTTATTGGCTAATATAAATCACATATCTAGGCCAGAGTCAATGTTGGAAGATAGTATATTATTGCATTACACAGGGAGATGTGATCTGTTCACCATTACTCTAACAACCTGCTACGTACAGTAAGTTGTAAGTGAACTCTGGGAATATCCTACATTTTAAGAATTTTAGATATCATCTTTTCTTTTGAAAGTTACATTGGAATCATTACAGATTATTTGCCAGAAGTGCAAACTTAAAAAAAAAAAAACAAAACATAATTGATGTGCATATTTGAAATTGTATTCTGCAGATTTTTTTTTAGCAAAATAGTCTTTAAATATACAAAACAAAGTCTTTGAATCATATATCAGAATTGAAGCACAATCTATTGGCATTTACTGCAAAAGACAGTAAAGATTAGATACACATATTTACAAGTAACTGTCTCAAAAATGAATGCTACAATTTTGGTTAAATTTAACAAACTTTTAAAAAAGGTTATTTAAGACAAATAATCTCAACAATAAATTTAGGATTAATTTTCCTTTTTTCTATTTATTTATTTACTTATTTATTCATTAGAAGATTTATTTATTTATTTATTCATGATAGACACACACAAAGAGAGAGAGAGGGGCAGAGACATAGGAGGAGGGAGAAGCAGGCACCATGCCGGGAGCCCGATGCGGGGACTCCATCCCAGGACTCGAGAAATGTGCCCTGGGCCAAAGGCAGGCACTAA
This sequence comes from Canis lupus dingo, assembly GCF_003254725.2. Taxonomy (NCBI): domain Eukaryota; kingdom Metazoa; phylum Chordata; class Mammalia; order Carnivora; family Canidae; genus Canis; species Canis lupus. The sequence continues at coordinate 29,609,650 of NC_064276.1, read as the reverse complement.
ACCGCCGAGCCACCCAGGGATCCCCAATTTTTCTTTTTTAAAAAGGATTTATTTCTTTATTTGAGAGGGACAAAGAGAGGGAGAGAGAGAGAGAGTCTTTAGGCAGAGTCCCCCATGAGCACAGAGTCTGATGCAGGGCTCTATCCTAGGACCCTGAGATCATGACCTGAACTGAAATCAAGAGTTGGCCACTTCATCAACTAAGCCACCCAATGACACCAGGATTAATTTTTCTTTGAGTCTAAAGCAAATTATAAAAATATTAGATAAATATAATGAAATACCTGAAATTTGACTAAAAACTTGTTTTCTGCAGTTTCAAACAAGTACTGCACACTTCAGGTAGATGTGCCAGATAAAATACCGGATGTACATTTAAATTTGAATTTCAGATAAATAATGAATAATTTTTTAGTATTAGATTGTCCTCAACATTACCATATTAACCGGACATCTTTTATTTTTATTTTTTAAATCTGGCAACCCTTATCTCAAGGCATTAGTCTTAAAAGGTTTCATTCATCATTTTCTAAAGAGATGATATAATGAAAAGTCATTAGTCAGGCATACTTGATAAAGGAGACCTAGCTTTGGGAAAATCAGGTATCTTTATGTTTCAGAACTCCATTAATTGTATTTTGACAGGGCATGAGACTACAGAGGAGACAGACATGTATGTGAATAAGATTTTTGTCGGATAATACGTTTTTCTAGGTAGGGCTGATCTGTTCATACTACAATTTTTTTTCCATAACTGGAGGTAAATCTTCTAAATGCCTCATATCTACTGATATTTTACATATTTATGGTTATGAAAACCATCTAGAAATTTTGTAATATTGTCTCATGTTAAAATGCAAATTTACTTGAAATATTAAAGTCCTTAATAATCAACTCACATATCTGTCTAAGAAATAGAGTGTTTGAAGTTAAAATGGTATCGTAAAATATGATTTTTTTAAGGAATATGTAATCTTCCTCTAGTAGATAAATGATCACAGGTGACAGGAAAGGAAATGAAGGATTAGATCTGTCTCATCAATCAGATTGTAACTAGAAAGCAATAAGTGTTTAAAACACTAACCTCAAAATATCTCTCCCTCTCTCTCTCCATCCCATATGTACAGATATTATAATATATATTAAACACATATCACCTGTATATTATTAAAATGCCAGGAATGCAGGGTAATTAATCCTTTAAATGAGTAACAACAAGGAAATTTTTATGTGAGTATATTGGTGATTATTTTTTACATTATAGGAAAAAGCTGCATTTAGATAACAAGCTTATATTAATTTGTATATTTGACCTGAATTACCTCACCACACCAGAACAAATACAAGTCTACAAACAAAATCATGATAACTTGCAATGCGCTTTTCCTCAGGCCTATCTCACAGATTCAGAAATACACTCCTTAATAAATTTGAAATATATCAGAGACTCTGACTAAAATAAAAATTTTTTGAAATGTGTATTAGTTAGCTCAGGCCACCATGACAAAATACTATAGACTGGGTGGCTTAAACAATTTTCTCATGGATGTATAGGTTGGAAGTCTAAGATCAGAGTGCTAGCACGGTCACGTTTTGGTATGAGCTCTTTCCAGCCTGGAGATGGCCAACTTCTTGTTGTGTCTTCACATGGCAGAAAGAGCAAGCCCTCAAGTATCTCTACTTCAGTGTCTCTACTTTTTGTGAGGACACTGATCCCATAAGACCAGAGCCCCACCCTCATGATCTTATCTAATCCTAATTACCTCTCTAAAGCCCCATCTCTAAATGCCATTATATTGCAGATCAGGACTTCAGTCTATGAATTTTGTAGAGACATAAACACTAAATCTATAACAAAATGTTTCTTCCAGAATCCTATTTTACAAAAAGCTTTCATTTGTACTCTTATAAGCATTTCGTGTACATAATACATCACATAATAAACACTAGATTTACTGTTAAATTAGGTTTTTCCTTTTGAATTTTATTTCCAAAGGAGAAAAAAATTAAATTGTGGGAAAGTTCATGATGGGTAGAACTGTAGGCTTATCCCTACAGTGAACAACCTCAATAGAGAGAAAGTAATTCTTTCCATATAACCTCAAGAAAAAAAAAGTTGAACTGTATTAGTTTGATTTAGATCATGTGTCTGAATTTGAACTAATTTCTTAGTCTACGTGAAAACTGCAATGATGGTCAAGGACTATGTCCTCTGTCTACTCTCTTGCCACAAGAGGATGAAATATTTCCACTAAAACAATGGGAGACAACTATTCTGTTATTAGAAGAAAGCAATAGTTTGGGTGGTTAGAACAGAGATCTCCTATATATGGGGAAATATCATATGTTAATTGAATCATCTTAGACCTTCCCAAACTTAGGAAATAAATGGAATTCTTTAATGTTTAATTTTATTTTTCTCTCAATAAGAAAAATTAAGATTCTATAGTATTTAATATTATTGACTGTTTGCCTTATATAGGTATTAATTCCTTCTTTTAAAGTATATTTACTTTGGTTAGATGGGAAATTCAGTAGACAAAATAAAAGTGAAATGTTCAAAATTATTAGAAAACAGGGAAAAAAGAATCCCTGATATGCCACTTGATTCATGGCATCACAGCAACATGTCAAAAAACAATATAAAACTACCCATAGAGGTTCTCTGAGTCAAGAATATAAAGAGGGTATTTATTCATCTGGATGCTCTGAAGATTGAAGCAGAAAATATTTAGTATCCTATGAGTTCCATACTATGATTATTTCCAGCTTTTGGGATTGAACATGTAAGTTTCTAACTCTTGTTTCTACCACTAGCAAATGGTATCAAGTTAGTAAGTTATTTCTTTTGTACATCAAGAATTAAATATATCCTTTTATACATCAAATATTTACCTGGAAATGGGAGAATTTTAATTTAATAATCTGAGATTTTGTTTTCCAGGACTAACTTTATGTAATTTTAATTTTAGTGCTATACAGGGATAGTGAGAAAAAAATTCCTTACAAACCTGACACTAGGAAGAATTGAGATAGTAAAAGATTGAGCAAATGTTGGATATTCATGCTGTGCCAAGCACATTCATATGTGATTGTTACTGCAGGGGAGGCAGTTATAAACTTGTGCTTGTTTCTTCCTACACTTCTCCTCAATATAATGAATTCAAGTCATGGTTTTCAATGCTAAAATAATTTTAATTAGAAACTCACCACACCATATTAAATAGTACACTAAAATCCTTCTGTTTTTTTTTTTTTTATTTCAATATTCTTTTTTTTTCTTTTATTTCAATACTCTTAACAGGAATCCCCCCTTCAAAAAAAAAAAATGAGACCTACTTTCATAATTGAATTACCACATTGGGCAATTGGACATTTGTCAAGTTAATTTCGACAATATTTAGATATGAAGAAGGAGGGGATGGCCAAATCCTCTGAAAATCTACATAGACTCAGCATTATAGGTGGTGTCTTGCTAATATGCAGATGCTGATATCTACATAAGAAGATCATCAGCTATTCCATTATCTTTGGTTACTATATGACTTTACGATTGCAGATAGCAACCGAAAATATAGATAACACAAATCAGACTGCTTTCTTGTTTAGTTAAATAATGAGAATACATAAGCATATTTTTATTTATAATGTATGTGAGCAATACAGGGTACAGACAGAAATTCTTATTTGTTAGTCTATGCATGTGTTCTAGCACTTAAATGATTTAGAATATACTTTAGAGCCTGATTATCTGTATTCAAATCTTGACTCGTCTGCCTGCTAATTATAAAATGGGTAATTTATTTAACTTCTTACTTCAATTTTCTCATCAATGAAAATACAGAGGGTAATAATAGCACCTCCACTAATATAGCTGACGTGAGAATTCAATGAAATAGCCTAAGTAATGCTTTCAAACCAATGGCCCAAACATAGTAAATATGGCATGTATTACCATTATCATTTTTATCAGTGGTAGTGACAACATCATCATCATTGTCATCCAGTTTATTTTTTTTAATATTTATTTATTTAGTCATGAGAGACAGAGAGAGAGAGAGAGAGAGAGAGAAAGAGAGAGAGGTGCAGAGACATAGGCAGAGGGAGAAGCAGGCTCCATGCAGGGAGCCCAACGTGGAACTCGATCCTGGATCCTGGACCCCAAGATCATGCCCTGAGCCAAAGGCAGATGCTCAATCACTGAGCCACCCAGGTGTCCCCATCGTCGTCCAGTTTAACCATGAGAGATGAAGTATCCTAGTGTTTGAGAGCATGTGTGTTTTTGAATCAGACTACCTGTCTGATACCCCATTTAACATATATGATCTTGATAAAATAACTGAATCTCTCTAAGCCTCAGCTTCTTCTTCAGGAAAATACTTTTTTAAAAATTACCTTATATTTCACTCATGGTCAGTGACATAATTTGCAAATTATGTCTCATTATAAAATAAAAACACAGAGTCACTTTTTCAAAAGCAGAAGAAAACTGCTGGTACAGGTATTAAAATTCTTCCTTTTCTCTGCAGTCTTTCTCAACTTTGCCATGGTGTTTTTGATTGGTATTTAATTTTCCCCAAAGTAAAGAGAAATTAAAAACTTAAGTAATTAGCCTAAGCTTTATCTTTATATTGTACGATGACAGTTTCAAATGTGATTATCAGAGTATTTAACATATATATGGGATCATCGAAATTAAACAATCCATATTTCTATCTACAGAGTGCCTTGGATTGACCAGAATAAACAAACAAAACCTAGTTTCAGGAAGTTTGAAAGAAGTTTTCCCTCTAGATACTGAGAGGGACAGAGGAAGAGCCTTCCTGGGCACTAGATATTATGGGAAAGTCTAGACTCTGGGAGTAGGCATGAGGAGGCCAGAGGCACACAAATATTCTGACTTGAAGGTCACCAAGCTCACCTCCTGTAATACAAGGAAATGAAGGAATAGACAGTTAAGAATCCCTCCCGGGGAGACAGAAAGTCTGTGGAAAGAGCCCACACATTAACCTAAGCTCGAAGACCCCATCTCATTTTCCACTGTTCCATCACATCTTACTTAGGATATACAAATTCAAAAATATCAATTTTTTAAACAATCCATTTACATGACACATTAACAAAATTAAGTATAAAAATAAGATAATCTGAACAATAGAGGCAGAGAAAGTGTTTTACAAAATTCAATATACTTTTTTGATTAAAAAAATTGTCAACAAACTAGGTATAGAAGGAATTTGTCTCAATATAGTAAAGTCCATACAATAAAAGTCCACAGCTAAGGTCCTACTCAATGACATTAAACTGAAAGTTTTTCCTCTAAGATCAAAACAAGGCAAGAATGCCCACTCTTACCACTTATGCTCAACAGAATACTGGAAGTCTTAGTCAGACCAGTCACACACATAAACACACAAACACACACATACAGGCATGAAGGAAAGAAATAAAAGGCATGTAAGAGAAAAAGCAAAATTATCTCTGCTTGCATATATGATTTTATATGTAGAAAATCATAAATTCCACAAAAAAACCTTCTAGAACTAATAACCATATTCAGTAAAGTCACAGAACATAAAATTAAAAGTCATTTGCATTTCTATACACTAAAAATGAACTGTCTGAAAAGAATACTTACCACTTAAAAAGAAAACAATTCCATTTACAGTGGCATCAAAAAGAATAAAATACCTAGGAATAAATAACCAATGAATTGAAAGACTTGTACTTTGAAAACTATAAAACAGTGATGAAAGAAATTAAAGATGTGAAAACATCCCAAGTTCATAGATTGGAAGATTTGATATTATTAAAATATCCATACTACTCATAGCAGCTTCAGCCTGTGCCTGTGAGTTCTAGCCTGCTTATGATCCCCACTTCCTGGTGGCCCTCTCTATGGCTTTCAGACTTGCCTATCCAGCCCCAACAATTTTGTAAACCAGCTCCTTATAGTAAATCTCTCAATGTTTATAAAAAATTCCATCCAACTCAAAGCAATCCAAAGATTCAGTGCACTGCTTATCAAAATCCCAATGGCATTTTTTATATAAATAGAAAAAATAATGCTAAAATTCATATGGAACCACAAGAGACTCAGAATAGCTAAAGCAATAGGAAGAAAGAAGTACAAAGATGAAGGCATCACATTTCCTGATTTAAAAATGTATTGTAAAGATACAACAACCAAAATAGTATGATATTGGCATAAAAATAGACATATAGACCATTGGAACAGAACAAAAAGTCCAGAAACAAATCCATGCATCTGGAGTCAACTGATCTGAGTGTCAAAAATACACAGTGAGGGAAGGATAGTCTCTTTAATGAATAGTGTTAAGAAAACTGGATATCCACAGGAAAATAATGAAATTGGTCCTTTATCTTATATCATACACAAATATGACTCAAAATGGATTATAGAATAAAACATAAGACCCAAAATTTTAGGGCTGCTCGGGTGGCTCAGCAGTTGAGCATTTGCCTTCTGCTCAGGGCATGGTCCTAGGGTCTGGGATCGAGTTCTGCATCAGGCTTCTTGCGGGGAGCCTGCTTCTCCCCCTGCTTGTGTCTCTGCCTCTCTCTCTGTGTGTCTCATGAATAAATAAAATCTTAAAAAAAAAAAAAAGACCCAAAATTCTAAAATGCCTGAAAGAAGACTTAGGGGAAAAGCTTCATAACTTTGGTCTGGGCAATGATTTCTTAGATAGGACACCAAAAGCACAAGTAACAAAAACAAAACCAGATAAATGGGACTGCCTCAAACTGAAAAGCTTCTTCCCATAGTAGGAAACCATCAACAAAATACAAAGGCAACCTACAGAATGGGAGAATAAATTTGCAAACCAAAAATCTGATAAGGGATTAATATTCAAAAAATATATGAAACTCCTGTAACTCACTGGTAAAAATAAATCACTAAGCTACCCAATTAAAAAATGGACAATAACTTGAATAGAGGGGCACCTGGGTGGCGTAGTGGTTGAGTGTCTGCCTTTGGCTCAGGTCGGGATCCCAGGGTCCTGGAATTGAGTTCTGTATCAGGCTTACTGTGGGAAGCCTGCTTCTCCCACTGCTATGTCCCTGCCTCTGTGTGTGTGTGTGTGTCTTTCATGAATAAATAAATAAAATCTTAAAAAAAAGAACCTGAATAGATATTTCTCAAAAGAAAACATACAATGGCCAATAGGCATATGAAGAAATGTTCAGCAGTACAAATCCTACCATAAGGAAATATCACCTCACACTTGTTAGGATAGCTATCATTAAACAGCAACAACAACAACAACAACAACAAAACACACAAGTATTGATGAAGATGTGGAGAAATTGGAACTCTTTACACTCTAGGAGTTGGGGAAGCAGAATTCCTCAGAAGGAGAAGCACATCTGCAATGAAGTTGCAGCAAAAGCCTCTTCAGTGGATTCAGGGGGAATCTCTCCAACTCACCAGCTCCTTGAGAGGTGGCTTGCATCAAGGCAAGACGGCTGCCCTATGGCACAGGCATCAGATAAAGGCCACCCCTAGGAGAAGGCATGAGCTTGGGGAAGGCTGTCCCTTTTCAGAGGGAAATTCCTAGCAGGGGACTCAGCTGTGAGTAGACAATACTCTTGGCAGCCAAGGGAACGAATGTGTCTTGGTCTTAAATATGGTTCTATGTGGTACATAACTCATGACAGGTATTTCAAACAATTCTGAAATTTCTGGGTCAAGATAACTATTGACTACCTAAATTTATTTCTTTTTTCCTCAGCCTCATTAAAATGAAGAGAATACATGTTATGAAAACTGAAACCTATCTTCACTATTGTCAAGGGAGAATCAGAAAAATTATACTTGGGGACTCAGACATAAATATTTGAGGATCCTGGATGGCTCAAAAGGTAATGCCTGGATCTTTAAAAACTAAATATAATCACAAAATAGCAGTCAGCTTTTAAAATAATCTAGCCAGAATTTCTTTTTTCTATAAAATAGGTACAAAGTTACAAAATGTCTCTAAGAGTTTCTCCATAAAGAATTCTTAGAGACTTACGGTACATTGTGATTTTAAGAAAAAAAAATTCCTTTTGGCAAATTATATTTGTCCCCTAGTAACTTAGGAGAAAATAAAATGAGTCTTCTTATGAAGATAGACACAGAACTGTACTTGAAGCTTCATGATGTTTATACCTGCTTGGGGGTGGGGGGGCATGAGCTCATGCTGCTTAAAGCCACTGGAAACTTGAAATCAATACGGTTCCACTGATACGCAGCCATGCTCTGAAACAGCTAAATATTCAAGCCACAAGAAGAGGATATAATATAGTGTCTCAATAGGCAGGGAAGAAAACAGGAAATAAAGGGTTTTAATGAATATAGCATGGGAATTAAGTGAGAATTAAATCAGGATACTGAGTAAAATAAATGAAAGAGGGACAGTGAATTATTCTTCAAAAGGTAAGAAAGGTGAAATTTTGAATGTGCTTATTCAACAATTATGAAAGATGGCTTTTGACAACTGTGATGCAGGAAAGATTCCAGCTGGGTCAAGGGACATCGGATCTCATCGTCCTCCTCCCCTTTGACCTTTCCATGAAGCCCCTCGATAAAATGGTTTTGATCCCCCCTCCAAAAAATCATGAAAGATGAAAAATAATCTTTGAAGCAGCATTCAATTCAAGAAACTGGGGGTGGGTACACCAGTCTTATCCTGAATAAAGAACTAATAATACCTTATCCTAAAGAAAGAACTAATAAAGATAAAACCTGAAATTAATAAAGTAGAATAAAAATAAAAGTTACTTGCCAAATTGTCATGTGCAAAATCTTTAACAAAAATATGGTCTTATGGGTAATGAGATTATGAGACAAAATGTTGAAGGAGAAGAAGGAAGAGGAAGAACAGGAGAGAGAGGAGGATGGATACAAAGTATATGAGCACCCTGCTCCCTCACTGGACAACTGGTATCTCAGGATAGTAATCCTTGAGAGAGGAAAAATAAATAAAAATTAAAAAAAAAAAAAGGTGATCCTATAGACTGTCCCCACTCAATTCTTGGAGAAAAATTCCAGGCAGAAATTCAGGTACAGAATGTGCAAATGGAGCCTGCTGATCTTCCTGAGGTGAGAAGAAACACAGGGTAGAGTTCAAGAAGACCAAGTTGGCTAGAGTTCATGATGTAGAATTCTAGTTAAGAGAGGGAGTTGTTGGGACACCTGGGTGGCTCAGTGGTTGAGCATCTGTCTTGGGCTTAGGGCATGATCCTGGAGTCCCAGGATCAAGTTCCACATGGGCTCCCCACAGGGGCCCTGCTTCTCCTTCTACCTCTGGCTCTGTGTGTCTCTCATGAATGAATGAATGAATGAATGAATAAATAAAATATATTTTTTTTTAAAGAGAGGGAGTTCTTGAAACATGCAGAGGATTTTTCTCATAACTTCATCTGAATATTGATTGGCACCTACTTATGAAGAATCATCTCACAACCAGAGAAAGACTATTGGAAAGAAACAGGCAGACCAAATGTAAGAGAGCTCACAGAGCTGAGAATAGCTCATGTTCTAAACAACTAGAGTGGAAAGTCCTTCTAATACATGGGCCATCAAGTAAAATCCTTAGTAGTGGGACAAAAGTGACTACAGTTTAAAGGTTGTCTGGGCTCATCTGACAAAACATAAAAGCAAGCATTAAAAGCATCAAATTGTTTCCAAATAATTAAATGAATTCAGAAACAAAATCCAAAACTATTTAAGAGAACACAAGAACTCTTAGAGCCAATAACATAAAATGTATAATGTCTGATATTCAATAAAAAATTACCTGGCATGTACAAAAGCATGGAAATATGAATATTAATGAGAAAAAATCAATAAAAACAGATCCAGAAATGATTCACGTAATAGATTTAGTAATAGTAGTAGCAATAAAATAAGAATAAGAATGATAATGAATTACCTTTGAGTATAAAACATGTACCAGCATTATGCTAAGCAATTATCACCCATCACTCAGTATAATCATTTTTTTAAAAAAAAGTCCTTCTAGAAGGCAGCCTGAGTGGCTCAGCGATTTAGCACTGCCTTCAGCTCAGGGGTGATCCTGGAAACCTGGGATCGAGCCCCACATCGGGCTCCCTGCATGGAGCCTGCTTCTCCCTCTGCCTGCTTCTCCCTCTGCCTGTGTCTCTGCCTCTCTCTCTGTTTCTCGAATAAGTAAATAAAATATTTTTTTAAAAAAAGTCCTTTATCCATTCATCTGCATTATTGGGGTATATCCCCAGAAAATATCCACCACTTGCTTCAACGTGGATGGAACTGGAGGGTATTATGCTGAGTGAAATAAGTCAATCGGAGAAGGACAAACATTATATGGTCTCATTCATTTGGAGAATATAAATAATAGTGAAAGGGAATAGAGGGGAAGGGAGAAGAAATGGGTAGGAAATATCAGAAAGGGAGACAGAACATGAAAGACTCCTAACTCTGGGAAACGAATTAGGGGTGGTGGAAGGGGAGGGGGGTGAGGGGTGGCGGTGAATGGGTGACGGGCACTGAGGGGGGCACTTGACGGGATGAGCACTGGGTGTTATTCTGTATGTTGGCAAATTGAACACCAATAAAAAATAAATTTATTATTTAAAAAAATGTCCTAGAAAACAATTATTTTCCCATTTTAAATGTTGTAGAAAACCTGGCCAACAACACACAAATACAGCATGGCTGAAATGAGACTAAGTCTCAAGTTTAGCTGACTGAAATGTCTACACATGCTCTTAACTACTTACCTATATTATTTTATTGTTATTTCAAGTTACAGAGCTATCTAAAAAATGTTGCAGAGCTATTCATTAATATTGAATACTTTCTACAGTAATTTACATGAATGGAAGTAAATAATAGTATTTCACAAGGTCTGCCATCATTCTGAAGTAATGTTTAAAGGCTGATTTGAAACTTTAGTTTCATTAAATTCAAAATAAGTATCCCAAATATCCAATAACAACTCTATTGGGGAAATTAATGAGCAAGATATTTTTTATTTAAATATCTTCTTCAAAATATCAAAAAGAGGGCAGCCCGGGTAGCTCAGGGGTTTAGCACCACCTTCAGCCCAGGGCCTGGTCCTGGAGACCCAGGATCAAGTCCCACATCGGGCTCCCTGCATGGAGCCTGCTTCTCCCTCTGCCTGTGTCTCTGCCTCTCTCTCCTTCTCTCTGTTTCGCATGAATAAACAAATAAAATCTTAAAAAAAATAAAATAAAAAAGAATACAATTAACTATACGTAATTAGCTGACAGTTTCACAGCAGATACCACATGTGAATAGGAAGATATGCTACTAGCACTTTAAGAGAAGCCTGCTTTTCAGTCTTGACTTTACCTCTTTAAAATATGTCTTGCTTCTTTTGTTAGACTTTATAGCTTCCAGTGGTTTCTCTGGGAATAAAACCTGGAAATTAGCCTTCTGCATTCCCATTCCAAATCAAGACTACTAAAATGTCAAGATTATCAAGATTAAATTTAGAATTTTGGCATTATTAACAATTTGGCCAAAGGCCAAGATATATGAACAAATAAGTTTATGATAATAATAAAGTTTATGATTCATTAGGAAAAAGCTGTGAATAGTATTATATAACATTGAGAAGCTGAAAGTCAAACAATTCTTATACTGAAAGAATTTAGATTAGGGACGAAGAAAAGCTGAGGATGCCAGTAATTATTGTCTGTAGTTTTTGAACCATCTATGTGTTCAAAAAGGTATCCATACAAAAACATATGCCATTTCATATATTTATAGAAATAAAAAGAATGAAACAGATTAGATGGTATAGTTTAATTGATTTACAATTTATTCAACAGTTTGAATAGCTAAATTTTACATTACATTATGCATATATACATCACATGATAAAAGCTTTTAGAGTATCAGAAGAGGTACTAGAAATATCTAGTTATGAAAGAAAATATCTAGTATCTGGTAAATTCTTAACACCAATCTAGGTTCATTTAAAAATTCTAACACATGTACCATTTGGTTCACTTCAAAACTCTCCAGTCACTCATCTCACTTGCGTAATTTAAATAGTTCTACTAAAGAATGAATACACATATTTGGGTTTCAACTGATATATAACTTAAAAGATAATAATAAAATAGAATTGTAGGTTAAGAGGAGATCATTGAGATTAAAGACAGTAATTCCATTTAATATATTTTAATTTCCTAGAAGACTATGTATTTACTTTCACCTTCTATCAAAAGCAAATTTGCTTCCAATAAAAATAACTAAGATTATTCCCCTTGTAGAAATCATCTATGAATCATTAAAATAATGAAGGTGACTTTCTAAGTGAAGGATTCAAAGATTAAGGAATTTTTTTTCAAAGAAATAAGACTGCATTTATATTATAGTGTAGACTATTCTATATTTGGAGATAGTTGAAATGAATTAGGAAATGTATTTTCATTGCTTATTTTTGTTGACAGATCTTAGTACTGAAACAAGGGGCTAACGAATCTCTTTTCCTCAAACGCAGATATATCTTTTTTAAGGTTTAACAACCAGCATGGGCCATTGGCACTTTCATCTTCCTGAGCCTTAGTGATTATAGGCAACTGACTTCCTATTGTATGATATGAAAAAAAAAAAAAAAAGACAAAAAAGCCTTTAACAATAAGTTAGAAGTTAAAAGTTAGTAGTGAAGAGAGTGGGTTTGTCACACCCTCAAAAAAAAAAAAAAAAAGAAAGAAAGAAACAACACCAACATCAACAACCAAATATCTTTATTTTTTTAACCTTTATTGTTTTTTAATAAAGCTTTCTCAGAGTACAAGTATTAACCCATACACTAGTGTTTTTGTATGTGGAAACACACAAAAGAGGCCATATTTACCATAAACTTTATAAGCCTAACAGTTTGCACACGAATCTACATAGCAACTTAGCTACAGCATGTAAAATTTCTATCCTTGATTAAAGGATAAAGCTCTTGCTGCGTGAACATGGATGGATTAAACATACCCCCAATACCCAGCTGAACAGATATTTGAGACTAAGTATCAAATATCAAATATATCAAATATATCTCACCAGACGACTTTTTTTTAGTTTTCAACAGTCACCAGAGAGTATTAAACTTCCTGGAAGTTCACCAGGATCTGGTATACGTTCTGCAAGACACAATCAATAAACATTAAATGCTGCATCCTTCTTAAATCACAGAGTTTAGATTACTATTTATTCCTATTACTTAAAGGTATTTTATTGAGGCCATTTTTGAACTAAGCTTTGGACAGTTGAGGGAATGGTTTTGAGGAAGCAAAAGAGAAAAAAATTACTTCATTTAGGGGCACAGCACAAATAAAGTTCATGATGAAGTACAGGGCATGCACCAAAATCATAGAATAAACCAGATGGGTGCAGAAACAGCCTTGCTGAGGAGACACAGGAAATAAGTTTGGATGCCTTCCAAACTGTTACTCCTCCTCCCTCATGTTTCTTCTTCTCCTTGTTCAGCTCCCATTCAAAGCAGCAACTTGTAATTTTCTTCCACTTTTCTCCTTTATCCCTTATTTTAAAAACTCCTGACAATTCAACCTAATCATTACAGAGTTTGCCTATTGGGTCAAAGTTAAAATTATCATATAAGTTATATTCAAAATAGTGAAATTTGAGAGAGAAAGGGAGTGGTACTGATAATTATGTCATGACATAGGTATGAACCAGGTTGGTCCAGGTAAGAGTACGTATAGATACTCCATTCATCTTGGCTGTCATCAAAACTGGCCCACCAAATTGGCTTCAACCATTTGTCTTCCATGTTCAAACATAAATGACAATAGATATTCCCTGGATCTTGCCATTATCCAAAACAGTCTCACACCCAAAACTTTAATTGCCAATATGATACTTGCATCTCCTATTCATCTGATCTCTCACTCCCATGCCATCTGCTGTCTGAACATCTTAAATCTAGTAATCACTATAACTACTTTCCCTTATTATAATTCCTTCATCAGAGTCATTTTTTTCCCTGTCCAGCAGTAGTTGATCACTCAAAACTTCGACACCTTTTTATCTAACCCCTTTTCCTCTTAGATTTCAGCCTTTAAATTACAGACCCTCTATTTTGGCTTATCTCTATCCCTTGGCCTTTTTTTTTTTTTTAATTTTTTTTTTAATTTTTATTTTTTTATTTATTTATGATAGTCACAGAGAGAGAGAGGAGAGAGAGAGAGAGGCAGAGACACAGGCAGAGGGAGAAGCAGTCTCCACGCACCGGGAGCCCGATGTGGGATGTGGGATTCGATCCCGGGTCTCCAGGATTGCGCCCTGGGCCAAAGGCAGGCGCCAAACCGCTGTGCCACCCAGGGATCCCTATCCCTTGGCCTTATTGTTGTAACATATTTCTAAATATGTTGGATACATTTTCTGGTAAAGAGCTCTAGATAAATTGACCTCCTTTTCTTTTTATATTATTTTCATTTGCATGTACTCTTATCTCACATATTAGATTTCAAATTCCAAAGCAAGGATATGTTAATGGTGTGTGTGTGTGTGTATGTATGTGCATGTTTGTGTATTTATTTATACATATATGTGTGTGTATATGTATATATAAACTATGTATGTTGGGATGCCTAGTTGGCTCAAAGGTTGAGCGTCTGCCTTTGGCTCCGGGCCTGATCCCAGGATCCGGGATCAAGTCCCACAGCGGGCTCCCTGAATGGAGCCTGCTTCTCCCTCTGCCTGTGTCTCTGCCTCTCTCTGTGTGTATCTCATGAGTAAATAAAGTCTTAAAAAAACTATACAAGTATAAAATATTAACGTATGTATATATGTATATTTTTATAAAAGTCATAGTTTAGTCCAATGCACAACAGACATTTAATAAATAGATTTACAGACTACTCTAAATTCATATATTCTTTAAAGCAAACACTGGATATGCTGAATAAAAATCAGATGAAGCATACAAAAACACCAAACACTAACATTTACTCGGTATTGACTCTTTTATCAGTCCCTAAGCACAGATTACCTAATCAATCAAATATACATCTCCACTTTTAACCTTCTGAATCCAAATCCAGAACCTCAACTTCTCAAAAGAATCCATTCCATCATTTTTCTTTGCCTGACCCAGCCAGTCTTTGAATTTACTGTTACCATTATAGCCAGGGAACAATAAAGATGATCTAGTGGATGTGTGTGTGTGTGTGTGTGTGTGTGTGTATGCAGTATGTGTGAAAAGGAGGAAGATGATTGTATTTGCTTGATTTCATTGATCAACATAATTGTTTTACCTATTGAGACTACCACTATGAATAAGAATAGTCATTATGATGCATTATTTTATCTTTAAAACAATTCTTTGAGAGAAGCACTATAATTTATTCTGAAACAGAGTGATTTTTAGGCTTAAATGGGATATAAAACTTTATATGTGTTAAGTGAAAGTAATTCCTTTTTAAACATAAACTTATAATTTTAGAATAATTTTAGATTTAAAGAAAAGTTGCAAGGTTTGTTCCTATATTTCCCACACCCAATTGTCTCTATAATCAACATTTTACCTTTGTATGTACCTGTGTCACGGTTAATGAATCAATAGTGAAACAATATTATTAACCAAAGTTCACATTTATTCAAATTTCTCTGGTTTTTACTTAATGCTCTTTTTTTGTTGTTGGTCCAAGTTCCCATGGATGCATCTCATTTAGTTGTCACATCTACTTAAGCTCCCCTTAGCTATGACAATGTTTCCATTGACAATTTTGAAGAGTATCGATCAGATATTTTGTAAAATATTACACAGTTGGGATCTGTCAGATGTTTTATCATAGATAGACTCGAGTTATAGGTTTTTGGAAAACAACAGAGGTAGAGAGTCATTTTTATCACAGTACTATACCACATGCTGTCAATATGATTTACATTTAATCCATCCAACCACCCTCCTCTCCAATAACCCTCAGTTTGTTCTCTATAATTGTGAGTCTGTTTCCTGTTTGCCTCTCTTTTCTTCCCCCAACGTTCATCTATTTTATTTGTTAAATTCCATGTATGAGTGAAATCCTATAATACCCATTCATTTCCGAAGTTACTTGGTTCAACACCTTTTATCCTCTTCCCCTTCGGGAACCTTATTTTGTACATTTGTACAGATTCCTTTCTAAAAATTTTTATTTATTGGGACGCCTGGGTGACTCAGAGGTGATCCTAGTCCTGGGGACTGAGTCCCACTTTGAGCTCCTTGAGATGAGCCTGTTTCTCCCTCTGCCTGAGTCTCTGCCTCTCTCTGTGTATCTCTCATGAATAAATAAATAAAATCTGTAAATATATATATATACATGTACATATATGTGTGTGTATTTATTTATTTATTTACTTATTTGTTTATTTATTTATTTATTTATTTATTTATTTATTTATGAAAAACTCAGAGAGAGGGAGCACACGCAAGCAGGGGGAGGGAGAGCAACAAAGTCTCTCACTGAGCTCGAGCCATGGGGCTCAATCTCAAGACCCTGAGATCATGACCTGAGCTGAAATCGAGTGGAAACCTTAGCTGACTGAGCTACCTAGATGTCCCTACCTCTTGTTTGTTTGTTTTTTTAAATCTTATACATTTGAGTTTACTCTTTATGGTATGAACTTTAAAAAAAACAAAACACTGGTGTCATGTATTCAGCATTGCAGTTTTGTTAAGAATAGTTTTATTGCTCTAAAATATCCTCTGTGTGCTATTTTTCAACGCATCACACTCCCCGAAGTCCTGGCAAGAATACACAAATCACAAGAGGAATTCAGCTATATACAAAATTATTTCCCAGTGGAAAATTCTTTTTTCCAAAAAGACAGGCTATAAGACAAACTAAAGTATGTATATCTCCACTTATGTTACAAAGTAAAACTAAAGAATCACATTTGATGTCTATGGACATATGCATTTTTAAACTTTGTTTGCAGGTGATTATTTTCATTGATTTAATCAGCATTAGGAGAGGATGCCTTAATTTAATCCTAACCTTAGGAAACAAGTAATTTCATGTTCAAATTAACGTAAATTTCACCCATTATATTGATCATGTTAGTGTTAGTAGCAAATTCAATTGTGTATTATAAAAAGAAGTCATTTTAATTACAGAGGTTAATGTAATGAGTGTTAGCATCCTAGATAAAAACCTTCAATTGTTCAGTTCAACGTATGATACTCTATATTGCTTTTGTGTGCATCCATCTATGTAATTTCTATTCCATCTTTACAGAGAATATCAGGTTTTCTGCACATGATCAGGAAAATAACTCCTTAAGAATATTTTGATTTAACAATAAAACATTTTATTTAACAATATAATTCCTTCCAGTTCAATACATATTGATTAAAAATCTACTATGAACCCAAAATATCAGCAGATCTTGTGTTATCTGGTGATATAAAAGAAGTATAAAATAATCTAAAGGAAAACCAAAAATCTAATTAGGGAAAAGTCATGAACATTATCTACCTATCCATCCATCCATCTATATACATATATTTACATTTGGTCTTTCTCTTTTTCAATCCATTTCTTATACATTTACAAATAAAATACTTGAAACCATCACATTATTTTCATTCTGAAAATTCTATGGTGCTCTCATTACCAATAAGTTAAAGTCTATATACAGTAAGCCCATTAAATTTTAAATGTTATCTACAATTACTCTCAGGTGCTAAACTTTTATTTTTACTAAACTGGTCTTCCTGTTGATATCAAACATTGTGGATTCACTTTTTTTTTTTTCTTTTTACATCGCACAAAGAAATCCTGACCACACATTCAAATAAGTGCGTTAGACAATAATTTTGGAGGATTTCACTGAAGGTCCATCTACTTAAATCAAGATAGTTACATGTGACTTCATGAGTAATTCAAACAGTGGTTGGAAGTAAAGGATAGATAGAACAGTAGTAATTGACATGTTGCAAACCAACATTTTTATAGAAAATTTTACCTCCTTACTCTCTCATATTTATATTTTAATGAGGATTTCAAAAAGAAACTTTATTTTTCAAAAGTGTTGTGTTTCTTATCAAAAGTTTTGTGAAGTTACAGGGTATTAACAAAATATTTAAAATCTGGAGCTTGGTTGATCTAAAGAAAGGAAAACTGAGCTTTCTTTTATTTTTTTACAATATTCAAATTAATATTCTTTTCCATTAGCAATAACTACTTGTCTTTAAACAAATTCTTAAAATTTTAAATTAATTTTGATATTAAAAAACTAATAAAACTTTTTTCCAAGGCACAGAGTCGATTAGTATTATAAACCTTTCTGAATAGTATAGAGCCTCCCTAGATTCAGGAGGCTTGGCAGTGTGCTACCATACTGATGAATCCAGTCCCTTCATTTTTATTACTTATGGACACAACTGTTAATCCAACTCTGTGAAGCTACTTGAATGAGAGAAACCATGCATAAAATATAATGAAAATTCAAGTACCATCATGAAAGTCTTTGAAACCTTGTTTTACCCACATATCCAATATCTTAGTCTTATTTTAAACACATTGAGTCAGATAGTAACTAATATAATAAAAGTAAGCTTTAATTCTGTCATTTTTGTTGTTCCATTATTAAACGTGCTAAAAATGATGCCATAAAATAGGTAAAGAATATTCCCATTTTTCTTGGGAATTATCTTAATTTTTAAAAATAAGTATTTATAAAATAATCAGTGCTATATACATTTTAACCAGGAGCTGGATTTTCAACCATTGAGATAGCGGAGTAGCTGTATGGGTAAAAAAAAATAATAATAATAACATCTCTACGCACAAGTGCGCTTTATGACTTTAGGTGTACTTCATTCTTCAATTATTTTATTTCCTGAAATTTAGTTACACCATTTAGCTATTCTTGCAATTTAATTTGCTGCCACCAGGTGGAGAAAGTGTGCCAAAGCTAAGCCAGGGGTCTGCAAACGATGGCCTTCAGGATTATTTTTTATAAGTATTATTGTAATGCAACCACTCCCATCTCTTTATGTGTTATCTATGGCTGCTTTTGCATTACAATGACAGAATGGAGCAGCTGTGACATAGACTGTTTGTCTCACAAATCCTAAATATTTATTACTTAACCCTTTAAAAAATGTTTGCCAAACCAAAGTCCAGGTAGTAAATCTTATTATTTAAATTGCAAAATAGCTGCTCTCTGTTTACTTCTACCATATTCAACCATAAATTATTATTCCTTTATTTTTGGTTTATGTTAAAAGAATTCTAGGATACTAGTAAGGATACTATTATACAAGCCCCTGTAATAACAATAAAAATTCTGTATTTTAGAGGTATAACAAATAGTTTATTTCTTGCCCATATAATAGTTTATTGATAGTGTTGCTGTTTGGAAGTAGATTTTTTTTTTCCAAGTGTTAAGCAAGGATTCTTTCCATCCTGTAGTACCAAGGCCACAAGTCTTGGGTCCTTTGCATCCTAACGTACGTAAAAGGAAAAAAAAAAAAAAAAAGGTTGGAGAAGGCCCACCTACTTCTACAAAAACAACAGAGGCCCAGGAGGAATGAAGACATACATTACTGAGCTCACAGTCAACTGGCAAGAAATAATCTGATGGTCCCACCAAAATGCCAGACTGTTAGGAAACGAAGTTCCTGAATGACAGCCACTTCACAGAAATATTTCTACTCTATGAAAAGGACAGCGTGGATCATTGGGAGGCTGCTAGCAGTCTTTGCCACTCTGGATTTCTTGATGTCAGTTTTTGTCATTTGATGTCAACTTATAGATACTGTAGCTTGAGTGAACATTTCTATTTTACATTTTTTTCTACATTCTGCTTTTGTAATGATTACTTTTTAAGTCTAACTAATCTTTATGTCATTTTTTTGGAGGTAGGGAAATATAGAAAGAAGGAAAACCAGTTGTATTACATGCCAACCATTGTGTCTGATTATAAGTAATTATTTAAGTAGTATCTACCCCAATATCTGTTTTTTTTATTTATAGACCACTGAAACTCCTTGTTTATATCCAAAGTATTATAACTCCCTCATCACATTTTGTACCTCTTTGTACACTAATTATGTATTTGTTTTATTCTACCTTGCATAATTGTGAGTTCACATGTGCATTTCCCACACTCAGTCTTGAATTCTAGAAAATGTGCTTATCTGAGAAATTTCCATAGAATCTGCATATTGCTATACACAATATGGTTAATAGGTTTGTTGAAAAAGAGATTATCATGAAAGACCTACTTTTTCTTCCTTTTGTTCATTTTATATTGTTTTTACAAGGAAGACCAAATACTTAACATAGTATATGTTATATATATATATATATATAATATTTATAGATGTATATTGTATATAACATTGGTTGAAAGACTAAAAGGTTTTTTTTTTTTAGCGGTTGTTAAAAACAATTTAAGTTTTGTTTATAACCATTTGACAAGCACAGAAAATAAACATAATCCCTAGTGAAATAGGTTCCCAAAGCAATTTAGAGAGTCTTAATGTGAAATTATATTATTAAATGTAGTAAGTTACTTTTCTGTGATGTTTTTCTAGGACTGTATTACTTTTTAATTTCCCTTGATCCTATTGATTCTAAAAATACCAGAATTTCAGGTATCCTGTGATGCTAACACATGCTAGTTGAGTTAATTAATGAAGTAGAGAGATGCTTACTATTCTTGGATAACTATTTTAATTTTTTGTAATGTTTTACAATATGGAACTTGGACAGAAAATGTTTTAATGTTTTAATGAAAAATTGATGTTCATTTCTTTCTATGATAGAAAGAATTTCTAATTTTCAGAATTTCAAATGAAAATTGCAAATATTTGCACAATCAATTCTTTTAAGATAAAATAATAATTCTCTAAAACAAATCTCAGTTTATTCACTGGTGGAAATCCAAGGATTAGAGGGTTAGCAGAGAATGTTGAAGACTTTCCTTGAACACTCCCACACTGTGTAGTAAATTAGTTTCTGGAATTTCTACAAAAGGTTGAATTGTCTTCCACTGGGATACACATCAGTGAACTACAATAAATTACCACCCTTCTTTCTGTTTCAATTGACTTTGAAGTGCACCAATATATCTTTTAGCAGGTTGCATATAAGGAAATTATGTTTATCAAAGAAACCTGAAAATATTTTCACATTCAAATCTGTTTTTTTTTTTTATCTATAACAAAGCATATTCGAGTTTATTTTAATATGAAATAAACATGTCATATTATTAGGGAGAAAATATATTACAAACTATATCTATGTTAATATATTGGCACTAAAGTATTTCTATACCATGATTTTTATATACATAATGATTAGGAATGATAGGATATACTTAGAGAAAAAATTGTTTTTGACAGAGACAGAGCGCTCTGTGTGCACAAGTTCCAGTGAAGCTAGGGGGAAAAGCAGGGGAGAGGAAGAAAGAGATTCTAAAGCAGACTTCACACTCAACAGAGAGCCCCATGAGGGGCTATATCTCACCACCCTGAGACCATGACTTGAGCTGAAATCAATAATTGGCCTTTTAATCAATTGAGACACCCAGGTGCCCCAATTAGTAAAAATTTGGAGGCAGAATTAGAATCCTGGAAAATGTGACACCTTTCTATATATGTGACTGATACCAGGACATGACTGACTTTGTAATAATTGGCAAAAAAGAGAGACAATAATTGCCACACATGTTCAGAGTTAGGTAAAATATGTACTACTCTATAGCACAGGAAGTGAAATTTTGAAAGCTTTTCTAATTTGTTTG